>NC_050466.1:117321210-117951175 GCF_903995425.1 Onychomys torridus
TGTTGGAGTCTGGTGAGTCCCTGTGAACAGCCCTCTGGTGAAGAGAAAAGAGGAACTACACATATAATCACCATGAGATAGCTGGTCCCTAATGGGATGAGAGAGGTTAGGGGAAGAAGAAGAAAGGGAAGTCACATGTTCAGCAAGATGTCAAGCCAGTATTAGTTACAACAATATTATTCAGATATTCCCAATGAGGTACTAATTTTGGAGTTTAAGTACATTTGAAAAACAAGATTTTGTCATCTGATTAACAGCTGATTCTGGAATTATCATCTTTTGTTTTTTAAATAGTATTTTATTAATTTTTCAGAATCTCATGCTGTGTATTTTGAACTTACTCACCCCCACCTCTTGTAAAGCTTTTCTAGATTTCCCTTCACTCTTTCTGGGTTCAGAATGGAACCATAGCTCTAGGAACTTCTATTAACTCTTTCATGAGGTACTAAGCACATTTCAAAATTAATTGAGATCTTTTCTGCCATGATAGTATTGGAATCTAAAGTTACATTCTAGAAGGGAAACAAGACCCTGCCTGGTGCCATTAAGACTGAGAGGGAGAAGAAAACCCACTTGCCAGCCCAGGACTACCTGCCCTACAGACCTGCCCAGCACCACAAGTTGATGTACAGGCCTGGACTGCTGCCACGGCCCATATCTGGGTTCCGTGCCCTGCTCCAGCAGTGGTCTGTGTTGATGTCCTTGGCTCCTGTACCAATGAAGGCCAAGAGGATAAGGGCTGCACAGAGTTGGTCCTGCCCCTCACTGACTGTAACACTAGGGAGAGTTGACACTCTCTTTAACAGCTACAACACTCAGGATACTGGCCATGCACCTCGCCTGGCCAGTAGACTGACCCTGTTGACAGGGGCATTGGTGAGACACCCCAAGAACAAGAGCATGGGAGATGTAGCCCCACCTCTCATCTGCCATAAGATGGTATGTTAGAGTGAGAGATGCCTTCACCTCCACACTGCCTCACACCACCTATGGCAGGAGGGAGAGCTGGCCCTGAGGTCATAAGAGCAGGAGAGCTGTCCCTAACCCTCACCAGCTGTAACACTAGGGAGGGTGCCCCTGCCCCTGCCTGGGCAACACAGTAGAGCTGTCCCTGTGGTGTAGGTGTGGGACAGCCGACCCTGGGAACATGAAAGCAGAACTGGTCCTGCCCCTCACTCCTTCCTGAATAGGGTGAACCAGCTGGGGCAATGCCAGAGAGCTCACCCTGGTGGTGAGGACAGGGGAGAGCTGGCAGGCAATCAACCAGCAACCACCAAGCCCAGAACCAGGGCTATGACTTAGCCCACCCCAACATCCACCTCATCTATGATCTGCTGGAGCACATGAAGGAGCCAGACCTGCAGATCCAAAGCTGCAGTGTCTCCATGACACAGGGCGAGGATATCCAAGAGGAGTCCCATGAGGGCCCAGCATCATAGTGTAGCAGAAGTCAGAGGCTTGAACCAGTTCAATGACTCTTTGCAATGAATACTTGCAAGTAAAGATACATGGACACAAGTATATATTGTGGGACTCACTGGGCCACACTACAGGTTCACCATAAGATGTTTTTCTCTCTCTTTTTCTTTTCTCTTAAATTTTGTTTTGTTTTATTATATTTTAGTGGCAGAGGTTGCAAGGTCAAAGGGCAGATACAAAACAGGGAGATAATGGGATGGAGATACATGTTATAAAGCCACAGAGAATAGACATAAGTTTTTTTTGAAAACCTACATTCTAACTGTATAAAAACACTGATTTGTGTCAACATCAGGAAGAAACATTTGCAAGCAAATCCTAAATACTGGGTTATAATCTATTATTTGTGAGATCATTTACTAATGAGGAGGATAGGTAGTGATTTTATTAAGCAGGTCATACAACATATTTTTAATATGTCAAAACACAAGCACTCATGAGTTACTGAGAAATCATGAGAATATTAAATGGAAAAGAATAGCTTCAGTGGAAGTTCTTTCCTGTAGTTCTAAGTGTAAACTAGTGAGTATATGTGGGAAGATATAATGACTGTGGAATACACTAATGTATCAGAACAGTGTGCACCATTCTCTGGGCAAGAGACACCTTTGATGCACGAGAAAGGAACTGGACAACTGAGAAAATGATTTCCTTCTACAACATCATTTTCTCTAGTTTTTAAATTTCGTCAGTCAAGGCAACAGTCATTTCATAATTAACATATCATAGAATATAATTGTGAGCAGATTAACACAAGTATTTTGGATATACAGATCTTTGGAAAAGCATGCATTGTATTCAATTTCATGGAGGAACAAAATGGATAAGAGCTATGTTTTGTTAGTTTGAGTTATGTGTCCAGTGTGAGTGAGGATGTGGTTGTCTCTCCTCTAGCATTATATATTCCCAGGTGCAGTTTTTCCCTCATTGCAGAAGTACCCAGGATTATCGATTTAAGTTAGATATCCTAGGAATGGATAAACATAAAGCTATCACACCCAGTGATTAAAATATTCATAAAGCTCAGACTGATACCATCCCTTCAAGTTCCTAGTCTTGGTCTCACTTTCCAGACTACAGAGTAAACTGTTCAGACTCTCAGAGGGAAAATCCTGACTCTGGCCACTAGGAGGCACCACAGCTGTTCCCTTTTGAGTTGTTCCCAGTTAAATATCTTAATGTTCACTGTAACAGTGTTTCTGTGTGGCAAATCTCCACGCATGCACGCACATTAAAACAGTTCTGTTTGTTGTTGACCCCAAATCTGCATTCCACTCAGGTTCATCTTTTCCTGCCTTGGTGCAGATTGAGCTCTGCACACTGTAGAGATTTCTCTCCAGATGTAGAGTGTCAGTTCTCCAACATGCCATCCCTTCACAGGCCTCTCCAAATTTGTCCAGTTACTGAAGTCCCTCCTCTGCTCTGCACACCGCTGCCAGGTCCTGAACCAGCATCTCCATCTGCTTCCACTCACCCCTGCCTTCCCTGGCACATGCTGGTGATTCCCACCAAACTCCAGAACTACCTGACGTTTTGTAATATGGACACGCACAGTATACTAGTATGTCTCTAACATGTACCCTGGACTGAAGCTTGGATATTCTCCAATGGTCTATTTGTTAAATCTTTGTTGTCAAGGCATCTCGGTCGCCTGGCCCTCTCGGCTTTCTACCCTTTAGGGCCTGGCACCTTGTAGTGCCTTTGCTCTAAGGTGAGTCTCCTTGGTAAATCTTAACTTTCAGATCAAACACCCTGATGTACCTGCTCTTCTAGATGAACCCTACTGTAGTTAATACACTCTTATCTGAGCATCCCAAATTCACATGCACATCTAGGGGTCACACCCTCGTGTACCTCTAAAATCAGACTTTCTGTTGCACCTGCATTGAATCTCACTGCCATTCCTGCACTTCTCTTGAACTTTCACATGAGACTCTGGTGCACCTTCACGTCTAGGTGATGTTCCCTAGTACACACACACTGCAAACTGAGTACCCCCTTGTGCTGGTAAACTCTCAGATGAGACAGCATGTTGCAACTTAAGACACTGGAGAGACTTCTATGGTGCAAATGCAGTTCACTGTGTTATACCTGCTCTCCAGAGACCGAGTCACCTCAGTAGACATGATGTGTCACACTGTCATGCCTGCTTTTTTTCATTTTTCTTTATTAATAAATTTTCTACTCACTCTACATACCACCCATAGATATACACTCCTCCTTCCTCCCACTCCCAGCTCTCTTTCCCAAGCCACCCCACATCCCCACATCCCCCAAACCAAGGTCTCCCATGGGGAGTCAGCAGAGCCCAGCACACTGAGCCTAGGCAGGTCCAAGCCCCTTCCCACTGCACCAAGGCTTCACAAGGCTTAGCACCACAGGCACCAGATTCCCAAAAACCTGCCATGCACCAGAGCAGATCCTGATCCCCTGCCTGGGTGCCCCCCAAACAGTTCAAGCCAAACAATCATCTTCCATATCCAGAGGGCCAAGTCCAGTCCCATGGGGGCTCCACAGCCACCAGTCCACAGTTCATGGGCTTCCACTAGTGTGGCCAGTCATCTCTGCACTTCCTCCCATCATGATCTCGATGTCCCCCGCCTGCAGAATCCCTCCTCTCTCTCATTGATTGGATTCTCGGAGCTCAGTCTGGTGCCTGGCTGTGGATCTCTGCATCTGCCTCCATCAGTCACTGTACAAAGTCTCTATGATGACAGCTAGGTTATTTGCTAGGCTAGTCACCAGAGTAGACCAGTCCAGGAACCCTCTGGAACACTGACAACAGTCCAAGGTAGGGTCATCCTTGTGGATTCCTGAGAGCCTCCCCAGCACCCTGCCTCTTTCTATTCCCATGATGTCCTCATCTATCATGGTATCTTCCTCTCTGCCCTCCCACTCTGTCCCTGTTCCAGCTTGACCCTCCCAGTTCCCTATGTTCTCATCTCCCAATCCTTGACCTCTGCCACCCCTCACACCCAGTCCACTTATGTAGATCTCATCCTCTTCTCCTTCGCTGGGTCATCCACGTGTCCCTCCTAGGGTCTTTCCCTGTTACTAGCCTCTCTGGAGCTGTGGGTTGCAGTCTGCATGCCTGCTCTTTCACACGAGTCTCACTACAGCTACTTCAGGTCAATCTGAGATCCTTGGGTGTGCAGTCACTTCCAGATGTGACTTTGCATGGCATCTAATCATTGAGTGTGTGGGGCACTTGATCTATCAGGTGAGGCTCCTGTTGCACCTATACCTCCGTGAGAAACTTCCTGATGTACTGGCACTCAGAGATGAGAATTAATGATGCAACTGATTTTACAGTTGAGGATTCTTGGTCATCTGAAATTCCAAATAACAGTCTCTAATTCACCTGCACTCACAAGTGACTGTCCCTGGTGTACTTCAAACCCATGTGATCATCGATGGTGCATCTGCCCTTCAAGTGGAGCTTCTTTCCTGCACCAGCACTCCCAAGAAAGTCATCCTGGACCACCTAACATGTTACGTCAATCATGGTGCTGCTTCTACACATGCAGGTGACACTGCATGGCTGATGAGGACAGCTGGCACTCGCACATCCAAGTGCTATTACCTGATCCTCCTGCACTTCTGGATTACACATCCTGGTGCAGCTTCCCGGTGATGTGAGAGTTGGTGGTACACCTGCCCTCCAGGTGAGGCACACTGATGAATACGAATTCATGCAGTGCACAAGCATGCAGCGCCCCTGAGTTCTGCATTTCTACGCGAGTTTCTTCGTGCACTGGGACTCCTAGGTGATCTTACCTGAGTTGAGATTGCTTCACTTGCACTTCTAGCTGAGTCTCCCTGAAGAACCCAAACTCCCCAGTTACACTCTGGAAAAGATGACCCACCAGATGAGCAACTGTAATAGATACAAACAGAACATGTCATCATTACTTCCTCTTTAAATTTTAATTAGCCTTTAGTGCAGCTAAGTTACAGTATCACAGCATTTTAACTTCACCTATTCCATTTCCCATAGAGACCTTTCCTTGTCTAGATCCAAGTGTCTATTAAATATTCCTTCTGCCTAGAGAAATTTTTCCAGAATTTCTTGAAGAGCGGCTCTTCTGGTGTTCTGGTTTGATTTTTGGTGTTGAGTTGAAACACTGACAAACCCCAGCCTGGGGAGGATGTGCTTATTTCATCTTATACACCTGCATCACAACTCTTCCTCAAGGGATATGGGGCAGGACTCAAGGCAGAAACCCAGAGGTGGCAAGTAAAGCAGAGAGCATGGAGTCATGTTGCTAACCAGCTTGTTGATGGCTTCTCCATTCAGCTACAGATTTTATACAGCTCAGACCGCCGGCGCAGTGATGGGAGCATTCGCAGTGGGCTGGATCCTCCACATCAGCAGTTCTCAATCTGTGGGGCGTGACCACTTTGGGTCTGGAAAACCCTTTCACACGAGTCACATAGCAGATGTCCTGCACATTAGATGTTTACATTACAACTCATAACAGTAGCAAGATTGTAGTTATGAAGTAGCAACAAAAATAGTTTATGGTTGGGGTGACCACAACCTGAGGAACAGGGCAATCTGACCTGGGCAATCCCACAATTGAGACTCCCTGAAATTACTGTGGACTCGTTAAACCGACAGCTGTAATTAACTAGGACTGCAGGTGTGGGGGACTAGCTCCCACTTTTTCTACCCCAGGGACTCTTGAGGAGAAAGGGATAAGAGCATTGAGTAGAAGGATAGGGGAGAGAAACAGAGACACAGGACAGCCCCAGGAGGGCCTGAATCCTTATCCACCAGCCCTTACTAGCTCCTCTAAGGGCTTTTTATAGGAACGCCAGGGGTGAAGCAAAAGACCTCCTCCAGCACAGCCAAGTGCAAACCCTTCCAATCACCTAGTAACCATGCACATGGTCAAGCAATCCTCTAATGCAGCTCTCCTGAGTAAAGCAAGCTCAGATCTCACTAGGAAACCTTTGTGGGCTTCCACATCCTGGTAAATAATTCTCCCAACTTTTACTTGAGAAAGACTCTCACTCTCCATATACACATATAGATGCAATCACTGTATATACTTATGTGTACCTGTACATTATGTGTGTGTATGTGTGTGTGTGTGTGTGTGTGTGTGTGTGTGTGTGTGTGTGTATCTTTTTAGCCTTTATAGTGTTTGATGAAAATTCATTGGAAATTCTTATCTTGGAAAAGATTTTAAGCATAATTGCAGGATCATAAACCCTCCAGCTATCACCCTCCTCTCGGGATTCATACCACGTGCCTCTGTAGCGCTCTCCACTCTCTCTCTGTCTCTCTCTCTGTCTCTGTCTCTGTCTGTCTCTGTCTCTCTCGGAGTTGATAAAGAAATGTGCTGTGCTTTTGTAACCCCTTCCTCACGCATCTGCAGAAATGTTTATCATTCTACCCAATGCCCAGGAAATATGACAGGGCTGTTGCATTCATTAACTCACAGCATGTATGGCTGCCTGCACACCCTCAAGCTAGTTAGCATTGTAGCCCAGAGGGGAGAGGGAATCCTCAGTCCCACCACTAGCTGAGATACTATTGGCAGATGGTGATGGTTACTGGGGGAGCAGAGTCAATTATCTTCAGGGATGTAGTCCCTGGTAAGTCGCCCATGTTTCAGTGCACAGCCCTAGACCCGCTGGAATTTGGGTGGCACTAATAGGACTCTGTGAATTGTAAAAAAAAAAAAAAAAAAAAAAAAAAAAAAAAAAAAGAACAGGACATTTGGAGAAGGGTGTTGGCGATGTGGTTGGAAAGGGTCCAAGAACAGAAATGGGTAAGTATGCCCACAATTCAATGTATAAAAGTCTCAAATAATGCCGGGCATTGGTGGCACACACCTTTAATCCCAGCACTTTAATCACAGATCTCTGTGAGTTTGAGGCCAGCCTGGTCTCCAAAGCAAGTTCCAGGAAAGGTGCAACTACACAGAGAAACCCTGTCTCAAAAAAAGCAAAAAAAAAAAAAAAGTCTCAAATAATAAAATTTTAAGAACAGTTTCCCTCCAGTAGTATATATATGAGTTGTGCATGGTGTTACATGACTACAATCCCAATCCCAGGTCTCTGAAAACTAGGGCAAGAGGATTCTGTGCTGAGGCCATCTTGGGCTACACAATGAAACCCTATCTTGGATGAAAAAAACAAAACAAAACTCCCAACATATGCATACTTTCCTCGTAGTTTTTCTCTTCTTCATTTCCAGAACTCCAACAGGAAAGATGTTGCTCTATGACTTACTTTAGCCTTCTAAATTCCACTGACAGAATCTCACCTTTTTACTCCTTTTCCAACGGAACACTTTGCAATTCTCTTCACTTATCAAGTCCAGTGGCTCTTTCTTTCCCTTTGTACAGGTGGAGATACAACTCCTGCTTCTGCTTGGTATGCAAACACTTCACCACTAGCCTCCCACCAGCCTCAGTGCTTCTTGGATTTACAGTCTCCTCCGCAGCTCATAAGGTGATATTGAACGGTCCTAGTGGATTCTCGTTTTGTTCCTTTTAGGGTACTGGATGTGTCTACTGACAGTCTGCATCCAGTTGTGTTCTGTGGCTGTGTGGTTTTCTGGGTTCTGTACACTGGTTTTGTATTGGAATCTATTGGTAGTTGTTTCTTCTCTGTATGTTTCTTGGTTCCCACATCTCTAGTGTGTTGTATGTGTCACAGTTTACCAATTATCTACATAGAAAGTTTTCTGACTAGAGTTGGTGGGTGCTAACCCTGTACCGTGTAGAATTTGGTGAAGTGTTCTCCAGCTGTCGGGGTGAGCTTGGTTCTCCACAGGTTCAGTTTTAAGCCTGGTTGGGATGAATATGTAGTGTCCCTTGGTTCTGGAGGCTAGAGGTCTCCTGTTCCTGCCTAGCCTTTTTGGGTGAGTGCCAACAACTTCCAGACTGTTTTCCTCTTTGCTGCCTGAGATGAAGGCAATTCTCGCACCATGGAACATCAGGGGTTGTTCTCTGGAGACCCCAAGATGGGCTGTCACTACATAGGAGAGCTCAGAGGTCTCAAGGCATTCCCACTTTCTGTATCCCCACTTTTTGTATCCTCTATTCTCTGCCCCCAAAGAATACAGCCACTTCAGGCTCTCCAACAAACCTGAGAGAGACCAGCCTTCTCCATCTAGTGGTCTTGAAGCTCTTGCAGGCAGAGACCCCGGAGAGCATGCGTCCCTTCGGGATAATCCCATGCTTCTTGTTCATCTGCTGCCTGCAAAGTGTTTCATGTCTTTGTCAGTAACTAATGGCTAGTTTGGGTAGGGCTGCCATTGTCTGTGACCTCATGGTAAGACGTCTCAAATTAAGTATGTATTTTTTTCTTTCACAAAAGGTTGTGATCTCTAGGCCTGACTCTGCGGCCTGTACTTATTTCTTCCAAAATTTTAATTGAAATATAATTACACCGCCCCCTCTCCTCTCTCCACCCTCTATAACGTCACCCTGTTCTCTCTAAAGATCCATAGCCGCCTACCTGCTGAGGCTTTTAGTGTTGCTTGTTCGTATGTTTTTATGGCTCACCAGTTGGTGTTGGATAACTGTTTAGGGAGCTCATCCCTGGGGAAGACTAATTATCCCTCTGTCAGCGTCTTTAATTGCCTGTAGCTCTGCATCTAGTGGTGGGGCCCTGTGAGATTCCCCCATCCATGTTGGCATGCCAGCTAGTGTTGCCATTCTTCAAGCCTCATTTAAAACAGCCATATTTTGTGATGTCGTGAGTGTAACTTCCGAACATAATATAGAAGGCCCAGTCTTGCACCAGACATTCCTGGCCTCTTAACGATACCTCCACCCACTCTCCTACCACATTCTCTGTGCCTAGTGTTAAAAACTGTCTTGTGGGTGTATCCATTGGGGCTAGGACCCACAATCAGTTTTTCTCTGCAGGTTGACTATTATGGCTTTCTGTCATGGTCTCTGATGAAAAAAGAAACTTCATTTTCAAATTATGTTAGTTTTTGTGTGCTTTGTTTGGTGTGTGTGTGTGTGTGTGTGTGTGTGTGTGTGTGTGTGTGTGTGTGTTGGGGGGTTTGCTTACACCAAGGTACCCTGTGTGTGTGCATACAGTTCCAGCAGATGCCAGAAGAGGGCATCGGATCCCCTGGAACAGGAATTGCAGACAGTTGCTAGCCAATATGTGGGAGCCCAGGAAATGAATCCAGCTAGTGCACACAACTTCACAGCCATCTCTGTAGCTGCCCGCCACCTGAAAAGAAGCTATTTGGTGCATGGGGGTGAGATCAACATGTGTCTCAGGATATAAGTATGCAGAAAGCAGTGAGGATTTATAGTGGTTTAAGGAAGAGACTGTAGTATGTTCTCCTGTGTGATCCATGGTCTCGCTAGACACAGGCTAGGTCTATAGTACCAAGCATGTCTTACCTCCTGTTGGTCAGGCCTTAAGTCCAACCAGATAGACGTTGCTTTCTCCTCAGGATTTTAGTGCCACTGTTGCACATTTAGGAGTTGGCTGCTCATTGTTAGGATTCATAGGCAACACAGCTGGTAGGACTGTTGATTGCTTTCCTCCCCTGGCTACTTGCATAGTAGCTTCTATGTATCAGAAGGCTATGAAGGTCAGATCTAGCTTGAGTCCTCCCAGCCAAATGTCAAAATGTCTAGTGTCTTCAACAATATGGACTTATCTTCAATTTCTGGGAGGCAACCAAGGGCAATAGCATTAGCTTATATTGTTTGGACTCCTCTGAGTTACGTACGACTCAAAAGGATGTTTCTCATACAGGTACTGTGGATTTATTTTTCAGTAGTCTATGGCTCTTGGGGGAGGCATTATCACCCCTATTGGCATCATTTTTATTATCTATACTTATTTATATGTATTTTATGTAAATATATAATAATAAAAGCTGGGTGGTGGTGGCACACACCTGTAATCCCAGCACTCGGGAGGCAGAGCCAGGCAGATCTCTGTGACTTTCGAGGCCAGCCTGGACTACAAGTGAGTTCCAGGACAGACACCAAAACTACACAGAGAAACCCTGTCTCAAAAAAAAAAAAGAAAAAATATATAATAATAATAAGTTCACCATGGATATTTCAAATATCCTTATTGCTATTTATCTCTCCTCCCTCTGTAATCCCACCCCATTTTTTCATTTCCCTCTTCACATCACCTGTATCATGTTAAGCCCCTATGGTCCCTTTATACTTTCATGGTTTCTGTGGTTACTCTAAGATATGTACCTCACATCTGAAGATCTAGAGATAAGTGGAAATATGTGGCATTGGTATTTCTAGGTCTGGGTTACCTCACCCAATATATTTTCTAGTTCAAACCATTTGGCTTTACATTTCATAGTTTCCTTTTTCTTTACAGCTGAATAGTATTCTGTTGTGTACAAGTACCAAATTATCATCATCTATTATGGGCTGAAGGACATTAAGGATGCTACCACATCTTAACTATTGCGAATCAAGTGGTCATGAACATGGCTCAGCAAATCTCTGGAGTAGGATGTTGAATCCTTTGGGCACATGCCTACCAAGGAGTGGAATAGCTGGGTCATGGTCACATGGTATATTCACTTTTAGGTTGCTGAGAATTCTTAAACAACACATTCTAGTAGGCACAACGGAAAGGAACATAGTGAGCCATCTAGTGCTTTCTGATGATGCACAGTGCCACATTGTGTGGCTGACTCTCGGTCAAACCAGCTACTGCCTGATCAATGACCATGGAGACATCAACATTATACTATCACTAATGACATCAGTAGGAACATTCAGGATCTCCACCTCGGGGAATGTTGAGAGGGCATGGCCAAAAGAACTCTTCATCTGCCCTTTGGTTCTTTTTTTTTTTTTTTTGTGGAGCTGAGGATCGAACCCAGGGCCTTGCTTGCTAGGCAAGTGTTCTACCACTGAGCTAAATCCCCAACCCCCTTTAGTTCTATCTTGAGCACTCCCTGTAGCAGAGTACTGCCTGTGTTCCATAGGAGCTCTGCCATTATTGCACATACTCTGTGCATCGGGGAGGGGACAGTCCTCCACACAGATATGCAGAGTGGACCAGCCTTGGGGAAGAATGCCACTTTCCAGCATCTGGAATATATATATTTGTCTTCCTAGAGACTGGGTTGGCCTGTTGGATGCATTTAGGGACAATCTGATTTTCCGTATTTATCTTACTGACTCTTGGCGGCTTGTGTGTTCCAATTTTCCTGGCAGTTTCCTTTGATACAAGGTCACACTGCCACCCAAGCTAGCTAGCAATTCTTGGTATCTTGCCTCAGATTTGAAGTGTTGCTATTACAGGCATGTGTCACCACATCTCTTCTATCAGATTTGTATCTGGTTCCCCAGCTTTGTTGTATGTCAGGAATAGCAGCCTTCTTTGTGATATGAACAGTAGACATTCTCTCCTTGCCTATGGACTGTTTTGGTCTTTAATTTCCTTTCTGCCACTTTCTCAATGTCTGTGAATGAAAATAAATACACATGTCACTGCTCCCACCATTTTCCTTTATGGGTTCTGGCTTTTGTGCCATATATAGAGACCTTTCTGCCTCTTAGGTTAAAAGGAACTGCCTCCATTACAAATTCTTCAAGTCAGTCTGTAGTTTCATTTGCTGTATACATTCTGTAACCTGTTTGTGATTTGTTTTGAGATTTGCCAAGAAATTCAGATCCATTTTTCTTTTTCAGAGATCTATGTAGCTTTTCCAATATATTATATTATATTTGACCTGCACCCAGGACTCCTGGGAAAACAGGAGAGGTTATGCAATCCCTACCCTGTGTTCTAAAATCAACTCACTGCAAAGACTCTCCCTTGCAACTTACAGCAGAATGTTAACCCTTTTCATCTGACACAATACTAGCCTGAGACCCTCCATAGACTTACACTTGATTCCCTGAAGCTGACCTGAGGATCTCCTCCCCACTGAGTCATAGAAGAAAATGCCTGGGAGCCCAACTCTGAGTCATCTCTCCTTCCAGGCCTTGAGAGGGAGCCCACTGGAAGCATTTCCTGCTTCCATACTCTCCCCAAATCCCTGCTGCTCATCTCCACACACTGCTCCTTTTAACTACCCTCACTCCTGTCTATCATGGGGAAACTGTCCAAACCTGAGAAGCCCATGGAACTCAGGGTCACATCACAGGCCTAGGCCACTGATAGCACATTACACACACTGCTGTACCTTCCCTCTACAATAACCTTTTTCTGCTACAGCAGTCTCTTCTCTCCTCATTAGTTGCCCCTCCAGTAAGCAATCTCCCCTCCACACTGCAATGATCCCTTCAAATCGTCCTTTCAGAGTCCCTCCTGATGTAGTCCGGATATGTTTGCTTGATAATAGTGCCATTTATTAAAGTCCTTCACTCCCCAGGGTCCCAAGATGCCCTCCTTCGTCTGTGTACCATTCTCATGCCCCAGGCTTGGTTCTCATATCAGAATCAATGTAATTTATGTCCAGCATGTACCCACAGCAGCACCACCCCCTGACCTTCTGCAGCAGGGTTTCTAGTACATTCTTTGTTTATTCAAACCAGAAGTGCAAGAACCTTGTCCTTCAAACTCCATTGCGAGTGACATTCCAATCCTGCTGACAGTGTGTGTTGATTTGTGAACCATCTGCACTTCCTTTCCTTTGGATGTGTTCAGAAGGTAGAATGACGTTTCACTCGTTCAAAGCTCTTGACTGTCTCAAGAGTTTTTCTCTGTTTTCTAGAAGGCCGCTGTTTTGGAGTGAGGTCCTAGGAGATCCAGGTGCATCCTGCCTGGCTTTGATGGTCTGTTGCCATCTCCTTCCTCCCTGAAGAGCAAGCCCTAAACTGGAGGGCCTGTGGCAGCCACAGCCACAGCCACACCTCTGATCAGAACGCACGTAAGGGAGGGAGCTGCCGCCCACTTGCTCCCTAACTGTCCCCCAGGAAACTGAGATGACTCTCCAAAGGGAAGGAGCCAGTGTTTGCTCAGTCTCTGGCACATGGGTCTTCAGTAAAGGCTGTGAGTTCCTGTTCCTTCAAAATGGCTGTTTCTTTGCTGAGCATTGAGCAGCTTTTGTGACTATTGTCCAGGCAACGTCCCCTGAGGAACTGTTTGCTGAGAGTGGGCTGCAGATCCTCAGTGACAGCTACAGGGCTATCTGAAGGGCTTTGGAGGCTCTGGGTCATGGAGAGTAAAAGGCTGCACTCCAGATGATCTGCAGAAGTCCGGTGACTGGGTGAAGTAGAAGCTCTTCCGTTGGTTGTGAGCAAGCTCTAGGGAGGTGTCTGGGATATGTGTGTAGCCTGGGCATGTGTGGTTCTTTCCCAGACCCTTTGCAGACTAAACCTCTAAGCAGAGGTCCCCTCCAGGAAGTTGATGCTCAAATGGGATTCAAACAACTCTTCTGGCTCTCATTCTACAATTTTTAAATCCAAACATTTAGTGCTTAAATTTGTTCCTTGACAACTTCATCCAGGTTTATAGTACCTTCTGTTTGCTTTCATCCCACCCTCTCTTATCCCCACAACTCTTTTATTTCCCCCTTCGTCCTTACAGGTCTCTTTCACACATTCACGCACTTTTTATTGTTTGGGGACAAACCCTCTAATTTTAACCAGGACAGTTTGTGTCATGGGTATTGGAACTATCCATTAATACCTGGCAGGCTCACTTTTTGGTACACAGCTCAAGTCAATGACTGCCCCTTACCAGAATCTTTCAGTTGGCCAAAGTTCACCAGTGAGGGGTAGAGCCTCCATGAGCCCTTCCTCAATCTGTGATTTGCTGTAGCCTGGGCCAGCCTTGTGCAGGTCCAGTGCAGGCAACCACAGCTGCTGGGAGATCATGTTCCAAACAGCTGTGTGATGGCCTGAAGATGGTTTCACATCTCTGACATTCTCTCCCCTCCCTCCGCAGTGTTCCCTGAGCCTTAGGGCCTGTGGTATAAATGACTTGTGAACCACTTCACAGGAGGAATTACATGTGTGGCACTGTAAACCCAGTCTGAAAACCATGGCCAAACACCCAAATGCATAAAATTTTAAAAATTTAAATCATTTAGAAACCATAGAGTAAGGTGAACGGTACCTGCTGGCAGCTGGTAGGGCTGGTGCAGGCCTCAGTGCCTCCTTCTCAGAAGACTGGCATATCTTCCCAGTCCTGAACATGCTCTTTGTTGGTCTGAGTTTCCTTTTGACCAGGTGATCTTTTATCTCTAGTGACTCTCAAACAACGCTAGAAAGCAAATGGGATTTTCAATCCTGGGAAACTACTACTCAATGAGCTTGAATTTCCATCTCAAGGATGCTTGACAACAGAACCACGGTGTGTGTGTGAGAGATTTTCTATTTGCCACTTCATCTCTGATGTCTGTGATCAAGAGAGTTGGACCTCCATGTAGGAGGTGTCATGGGAAGTGATCAGAGCATTGAAAGAAGTTGCAGCATATGAATCAGGATGACATGTTTGGTGGACCATGCCAAGGAAAGTCTTCACTGGGGCTCTACAGGGACAGCGCAATTTGCAGAATCTGCCCCTCATGCAAACTCTGAGATTCCTTTCAAGCACTTGCCCTATTCTTCACCCACAGTAACCAGGCGCCATGTACCTGGGCTGCACTTTGGAAGCTGCTCTCCTTTGTGGACAAAAGACTCACAAAACAGCTGCTGGTGCCAGGCAGTATGTTCTGTCAGGCATCCAGAGCTCCAGTCCTGGCTCACTGGCTACCTTGAAGAATGTTCTGTGCATCTCAAGTATACAAACCTAGATTCCTGTGTGTGATCAGGACCCAGAAGTTCAAAATGAGGTCCTAACTCCATGCGTTCAACTTCTTTCTGGTTGGAGGCCTAGGCCAGCAGATCATGTCTGAAGAATGCAAAAATCGGTCTGTGGGAATTGATGGGATTAAGGGATCTTTGGTGGATTTATGCCCAGGGTCAAGCCATACCCTATGCTCTGCACCCTTGTTTGGGGAGCAGTCTGAGAATTCCTAAGTTATGAGACAGATTGCTCAGTGTCCAGCCTTGCTGCACTCCCCCCAGGTACCCTCTACCTCCATGTAGTCAATCACTTACTTCTGGACCTCCCACTCTCCATTGCCCTTCCTGGACAGAAGTCAGGAACTCAGTTTCCTAGATATATGGATCTTGAAGTCCATTCAAATGGGACTCTAGGTCTATCCACCATGGGTATGGTGTGTGAACCACACAGATCTTCCAGAGTTATACAAAGCCAAGAGATTCTTGGATAGCCAAGCACCACTGGTCCAGTCACCACTCCAGACATTGCCTTATTTCCATTACTACTGGTACATTGGCAAGGAAAGAATGGTCAGGATGGTCAGTCCCTGACTTGTCTACAAACTCAGTGAGGTAGAGTTCCCTTTTACCTTCTCATGCATACAGGATCTGGAACTCTGTTCCTCAGATGAACTTGGTCCCAGTCTACTTGACTACTCTTATCTTCCTGTAGGGCTGAAGGCACTGGGAATGGTTCCTGCCTGTCTGGTGACCTCTGGGGTGCAGTGTCCAGGAGAGCCTCAGGTTCTAGGGGAGGCAGGCACATCAGTTGGATTCATGACATGAGTGTACATGAATTTGTGAGGTCATGTCATCCAGCCCCATCTTCCTTTTGTAGCCAAAAACAGGAAGCATGGAATAAGGGGTGATTACTGGATTTGTAGTATCTCAGAGACACCTGGGAGAGGAATGGAATCAGTGACCTGAAAAGTAGAGGGGTCACCCCATCTAAGTGTCGAGTACCCTGTGAGCCACACCCAGGAGAGATGCCTCTTTGAGTTAGGCCAGCCTTGTGATTCTCTCCCAGTTGTCTTTGTCTGAAGGCTCCTTCCTGAGGACATGAGTGATACTTTCCAGCATCTTTGGCTAGGCTCAAGTAATAAGTCTGGCTACAGTGCATTTATTGAATGACTAGCGAGTGAGTGAGTGAATGTGTGAATGTCTGGGTATGGATAAGTAATGAGTGAGTGCCTGGATAGGTAGGTGAGTCCTACAACATCGAAGCTTTTAAGGACAGGACACATATGACTCCTCTGCCCAGCCATGTCCTGGCAGGTCAATGAGCATTTGAGGATGCTGTGCTCTCACGTAGTAACCAAACCAAGTCCCTGCTGTAGAAGAAAGCCACTGTTCATGGGGAATACAGTCATGGACGGCGCTGGGGTGATAGGTAGAACTAGAACCAGTCAACTGTGTGGTGTCATGGGCAGGTTACTTCACCTCCCTGTGCTTCAGCTCTTTGTCTGTAAAATGGGCTTGTGAGGAAAGTTTCATTAGGATTTGATAACTGTATGGGTTTGAAGTTTGGAGGGACAATGCGTAGCATCTTTGCAAGTATACACATGGAGGAATTATTCTGTGCCAGACACCACTAGAAGCTTCTGGAAATGTCTGAGTTCTCTCAGTCACTCTGCAAAGCTGTTGCCAGGCAGCCTGTCATGTTCTGAGCATGGTTCCTGCAGCACCGCCTCCCTCCCTCATTAGCTACACTGACTCTTCTGAGACCTTGCATTAAAGTGCTGTGCTGGGCCTTTGTACTTGCTGCCTGGCTCATAATCTTCTCTGTGGAGTCCCTTTGGCTCTACTATTGAACCAACAAGAGTTGTCTCCTGGAACCACTAGCAATCATCCAGAAAGGCCTGTGCCAACCCTCTCTCCCTCGCCATCCCTTGTCTGTATATGGCCCGCTCGCTCTTTTTCTCCTTTTGTCTGGGTGTCTCTGTCACTGGATATTCTGCCTGTTTGCAGAGTAAACTTGCTGTCTGCTACTTTAACACTTCCTGCACGCTAAGGGTGCATAATATGTGAGGGATAAAGAAACAAGACTGAAAATTATTTTACTGAGGGATGAACTGATGAGTGAAGACGGCCAGTCTGGCATTCCAAGGGGCAGGAAGCTCCCTGCAGTTCTAGAGCTTGCCTGGGAGGGGGTGACAGGTCTGCGCAGTCAGAAGAGAGGCAGAGTAGGCCCAGGATAGAAATTTAGTGCTCTGGACATTGTCCTGAAGACAGCAGGGAGCCATGAAGGCCCTATGAAGAGCTATTTTGAGACCATGCATCCTCGGGATAGGGTGGCTACCTAGGGCAATAGTGTTGGATAGAGGAGATGCCAAGGAGAGCAGAGCCAGCAGGGAGCATGTACACGTGGTGAGATCCTCATTGAGAAGGGAAGGTCAGTGCACTCTGACCCTGCTAGACAGATGACATGAAGGCGGTCTCATTACATTACTCCAGGCAGTCCCTAGGGCCACCACATCCTAGGCCCATATGCCGCAGGCCTGGCCATCTCTGCCTCCCTGCAGAAAGCTGAGATCTGATAAGAGAACAAGGAAGAGGGCCTGAGATCCCTGCTCTGTGTCCCTGTGTGTGAGAGGGCAAGAAAGCCAGAGGGAGATGAATGGGCACAGCAGAGGCTCTCCTCATGAGATAGAATTCCCTGTGGGACTAGTGCACTCACCGACCAAGGAGATGCAGAGGGAGCTTGGGTCCATTTGATTTGGACTGTGGGGGACAAAGAACTCAGCCCTTTCTGGGAGGGGTGTTGTAGTGGTTGAAAAAAATGGCCCCCAAAGGGAGTGGCACTGTTAGGAGGCGTGGCCTTGTTGGATGATGTGTGTCACTACGGGGGCAGGCTTTGAGGACTCTTTTTCTTAGTCAGTCAACTTCCTGCTGCCTGCGAGACATCGCACTCTCAGCTACAGCACCACGTCTGCCTGCATGCTGTTATGCTCCCCTTCATGAACCTCTGAAACTGTAAGTTATCTCCTCAATTAAATATTTTCTTTGTAAGAGTTGCCGAGGTCATGATGTCTCTTCACAGCAATAAAAATCTCTAACTAATTAGAAATGCACCTATGTGACCATATCTACTATCAGGGCCCAAGCAGAGTTCAAGGCACAGTATCATGAAGGAACCAGTGTTTGTAGAGTCCGAGGTGCATTTAGGAAACATCCAGTTAAGCCAAGCTATACCACTGTCCCTGGGTTCTCAGCTTCTAGCATAATACATGGACACAGAGGGGAAGAAAAGATTCCGTTTTTAGAATGGGTGAATGAATTCTGTCACCATCGCTGGGTCTGCTGAGTCCATATATTTCATATTGAAGGGAATCTTCGGGGCAATTGTACTGTTTTCTGTGAGGGGCTGGTTCAGCCAGGAGGGCTTCCTAGAGGTGGCATGGAGGGTGGAGATGGCTTGGTGTTCTGGGGAGTGCTAATTGTCACCTTGACAGATTCTTGAATCACCTGGAAAATGGACCCTGAATGTCAATGGGGTATTATCTTGATTACATTCATTGATGTGGGAGAATCATCTTAGTTGTAGACAGTAGTACTCCCTTAGACAAGGGATCCTGAGTTGTGTGCCTGAAGAAATGGAACTGAGCAGTGGCTGTGCTCATTGCCCCCTGCTCCTGATTAAAGAAGTGGTGTGCCTGGCTCCTCACATTCCTGCAGCTGTCATTCCGCACTGTGATGGACTGGAACCTGGGCGCTGAGCCAAAAGAAACCCTTTCTCCTTTGAGTTGCTTTTGTCAGGGTACATTATCCCAGCAACAGGAAAGGAAACTAAGACACCTGGTCACCATTTCCAATGGCAGGTCACTTCCCGGACCTGGGCCCACTATAAACCTTGGGGCGCCCCAGGCCTTTTAGCTGCATGCAGAGTCTTGCCCTGCTCTTTGATCCCCACCCAGAATTTTGCAGTTCAGTTAGTCAGAAGGGCTAGGAAGGATTCTCTAGGCCAGTTTTGACTACACAGGCAGGGGCAAGTGTCTTAGTTACTTTTGTTTTGCTGTGAGGAGACACTGTAAGCAAGGCAAGCATTTATAAAAAGAAAGCAGTTAATTGGAGACTTGTTTATAGTTTAGGGGCTGAGTCCAGGCCCATCATGGTGGGGAGCATGGCGTCAAGTAGACAGGCATGGGGCTGGAGTAGAAGCTGGGAGAGGCCATCTTATCCACAAGCAACAGGCAGAGAGGGAGACTGGGAATGGCCTTGGCTTTAGAAACCTCAAAGTTCACCCCCAGTGACACACTTCCCTAAACAAGGCCACACCTCCTAATCCTTTGTAGGAGATAGTCCATCACCTAGGGACCAAGCACTCCAATCTATGAGCCTATGAGGCTATTCTCATTCACACCACCACAGGACAGCTACCCACAGGTCACCCAGGCAACTCCTTGAATCAAGTAACTAAGGTAGAACGAGATCATGGGAGCTTTGTCAAGCAAGGAATCAAACCCAGGCTGAGGTGCCCTGGAGCTAGCTCTGGCAAGCTGTCTGTACACACCCAACCATCACCAACACTGGCTAGTTATAATGCATTTCAAATCTACCAATGTGGATTTGTCCTCTGGGAATCATCAGGTGCAAAACTCAGTTATGCCAACCTTTGTCCCCGGAGGTAATTAATAAACATTAAGTAGTGCATCACTGGCAGGGACTAAGGAGGAAATAAAGCAAGAAGTCCTACACATAAAATGTGGTGGGGAACATACACAGATACATGCAGATGCACAGACATATACCTAAACACCCTCACAATGACATCCACACAGGCAAACAAATGAAATTCCCTACAGGCATAGAAACACCCCCAAGATAATAAACAAGCCTGCACTCCAACACATTGATATATAGACACAGTCAGAATCATACACAAACTCTGACACAGACATAACTACATGCATGAAAATGAGCAAGTGAGTTTCATCCACTCTGTCTTTCTACTTCCTCCTGTCTGTCTCCAGCAGGGTGGGCTCTGACAGCTGGCCATCGCAACCCAGGCTTCATAAACTGGTCCCTGTTCATTGTCCACACTGTGTTATGATGGGCAAATGTATATTTGCCCCAGTTTAGGCCTTTGATGGACTCATTAAGCATCTCCTTACTCAAGAAACACTTATCTTTCATGTCCCAGCCATCCTGCCCACCCAACACTCACTCTTTTCTTAAACCATACACTCACTTACCCATTCATCAAACCATCCACATATCTACCCACTCACCCATCCATCCACATATTAATCCATCTTTCTACCCATTTCCCACTCATCCATATCCATATGCATATTTATTTCTCCTTCACATTTATCCTTCTGCCAGACCGTCTGTTCTCTTTCTAGGAACTCCCCTGGGATAATATTGTGTTGTGTCTGGAGAAATCCTGCATTCTGCTTGCTTGTCTGTAATTGATGTAAGAGAGCATGGGAAATAGCTAATATCTTCAGCCTTCTCGGGTAAAGCATCCTCTGGAGGTGGTCTACCCACCACCACTGTCTCCACACCAAGAGCTCTGCCTACATATGTGTGTTCTGTGTTAAATGAATTTTGTTGTGTGTCCATCATACATATCTGTGTTGTGTTTGTCATATTTGTGTATGAAGTGCATTGTTGAACTTCACATGTTATTAATTGTGTGTTGTGAGAATGTTGTTTGTTGAGTAATGTATACAATATGTGTGCATAGAATGGTGTGTGCTCTGTTGTATGATGTATGTGTGGTATCAATATTTTCTGTGTATATTTAATGGTATATGCTGTGGGTTGTATGTAATATGGATGTTGAATGGTATATGATGTATCTGTGTTGAATAATGTGTGTTGTACTGAGTGTTCTGAGTTGTGTGCCCTCTATGTGTCCTGAGCCATTTTTGCCAAGATTCCTCCCCTTGGAGTGATATAAACACCATCTAACCCCTCCTCCTATGTCCCAATAACAAACTAAGGTGTGATCCCACCAGAGTTCACTCTGGGGAACCAAGGAGTTTATTGGTCTCATTATAGAATAGTGGCTGAAGGGTTGCATCCAGGAGCATGAGTGACTTTAAAAGAGCCACACTGGAAGGTCTACTCCCAGTATGCATGAAGACCCCCCCACATGTCTGTATAATGGAGTCCTCTCCTCTCATCCTTCCCCAACTCTATACTCTAGGCCTGTCAAGAGATCTAGAGGCCACTGAAATTAGGGCAAGATTGCATGCAACTAGTTGGGAGGAGCAGTTGAATATTTAGGTGAGGGTCCCATAACCCTCCCCAAGCCCTTCTTCCAAAAAGAGAACATCAACGCTCACCAAGCCAGGCTGTGATCATTTTTGGAGAGCAGTCCCAGCTGGACCCCTGAAGATGGCGTCAGATTGTCTGGGAGGATTGTTCAATAGCCATCTTTCCTCCCCTTCCTCTGCTTCTTAAACTACAAGGGAGGCTTCCCTTAGGAAGTGTTTAGGAAAACACCCTGCCTGACACTGTGCAGCAACAGGATATGTCTCCTGCCCTCATGATCTCTGCTTCAGTGCTTGACCTTGTCCTTCTGTCCTCATGCAGATAGATCCCTTGATCAAAGTAGCAGTGGGACGAGGAATACTTAGCCAGGTACCCCATTTTATTCATACATGATCCAACCTGGGAATCTCCAAATGGAAAACTGGGAATATACAGATGTACTTCAGGGAATATCCAGATGCACAACTGGGAATATCCAGATGGACAGCTGGGAATATCCAGATGCACAGCTGGAAATATCCAGATGCACAGCTGGAAATATCCAGATGCACAGCTGGGGATATCTAGGTACATGACTGGGGATATCCAGAGCCAGATTCCAGCTTGGACATGGTATAGTTTGGGTGGACCCCAAGGCTGGAAACTATACAAGCCTCTCTTTTGTATTGAGGAGTTCCTCAGAAAGATGCTGGGGCAGTACACTGAGGGGCTCCAGGGGCAGGCAGGAATTCAGAGGGGAGGGAGAGGCAGGAGAGGGTACTTGGAGAATGCTTTCATCTGAAGAGCCTAGAGGGGAGCCCTCTGGCTGAGGGAGGCTGAGCTTGTAATCTTGTGGGAGCACAGAGTCTAGGGAATTGAGGTTAGAGTGCAGCCTAGCAGATGGGATTGGTGGAGTAGCATTTCCCCCATTGCTCCTTTGTTCAAGTGGGTTGCCTCAAGGCCCCTACACCTCTGGGAACTTGGAGTCATTTCAATACACATGACTCCCATTACTGTTCATTAAAAGAATAGGGAGAAGGGATGCAGTAGCTGTGGTGTTGGGAGCAGGGACAGAGAGTCCCTGAGCTATGAGGACATGTGACTCTATTGTGATGGACCTTGGGCTGAGAAGATAGGGCCACTGTTCCCAGTGGCTGCATCAGCAGGACAGCTTTTCTCTGAGATTATTTATGTGTGAAGCCATTGATGGTCACACAGTGAAGCAGATACTCACAAAATACACGGAAGCATGAGCTACAGGCTTTGAGTTACAGGAACCTGCTGGCTTCTATCCCTGTCTACCTGTGTCCTAGGCAAAAAAAAAAAAAAAGTCACTGCATTGGACTGCTTGGGATTCATGTGGCCATGGAAACCACGTGGAATATGGGTAGACAAGCAAATGGGAAGTCCTGGACCTTAGCATTTCTTTTATGCCTCCCCCTGTCTCTCTGCCACCTCTGTACAAAGATATGTGACTCATCAGCCTGTGCTCCCCCAAGAGGGCACTGAAACCAACTCAGATTCACCCTCCAAAAGCATCAATCAGGTCTCCCCACCTTTCCACACATGGACAGCCCACCCAAGGCTGGCACTGTGTGAGATGCAGTAGATACTGTTTATGCAGCCAGGGATGCCTGACAGAAGGTCTTGCGCCCCAAAGCTCTCCAGCCCTTGGCTTTTCAGGCAGTCTGTCCCTCCCATCTGCCCCATCTTACCCAGATGTCTTCCCAGAGAGCTGCACCTGCAGGGGTCTTCACTGAATTCCACCTAGTTCTGCACCTCACTGCCCCTACCAGGGGCTCTGTAGTTTGAACTTCTACCGTATGGAGACAGAAAGGGAGCCTGCATCTGCTCCAGTTGTCTAGATCAAGGATAAGGACTGTGTGGCTCTCACTTCTGAGTCAAGTTTGACTCTCCCCTCACCTGACTTCATCTTAAGAACTTACTGCAATGGTCAACAGAAAAGCCTGAGTTTTGCTGGAACAGGCAAACTGCAGCTGTGGCCAGAAGCTCTCAGAAGCCTGAACCTCACACCGAGCTAGCTGGCTGCATCCTGCTTGGGGGTGAGGTCTCTGCTACTGTTTCCTCCCTCCTTCAGGAATAGGCCCCAGGGCTAGGAAGGTGGCTCAGTGGATAAGAACACTTGCTGCTATGACATGATCACCTGAGTTTGAATCACTAGAAGCCACGATAAAAGTCAGGAGTAGAGTAATTGAGCAGGACATCCATTGATGTCCTCTGACCCCTGCATGTGTGCATCCTATGAAGAAATGTTGGTGTAGACCTAGGTCCCTGGCTGTAATGTCTGTAATGTATTAAGTGCTATTTTCCTAGGTATGAGGGCAAAATGAGAGAATTCTAAGATCTGATACAGCCTTCCCAGGCATCTGAATACTATGGGATGCTATGGCTGTAGCTTACAGGGATGTTGCCATCAGGGAGAAAATAAACTTCTATGGCTGACCTACATCTATGGTGTCTGTTGGGAACATGAGTACCTTAATATTTTTTTTCTTTTTGGTTTTTCGAGACAGGGTTTCTCTGTGTAGCTTTGCACCTTTCCTGGAACTCACTTGGTAGACAAGGCTGGCCTCGAACTCACAGAGATCTGCCTGCCTCTGCCTCCTGAGTGCTGGGATTAAAGGCGTGCGCCACCACCACCCGGCTAGTACCTTAAATTTTTGTTAAGTTCTTTTTTTTTTCAATTTTCACTTCTGTGGATGGAATTCCAGGTTCGTTGCCTCTACCCTCCCTGGTAGGCACCATGTCAGTAGCCTAGGTCAGATTAGAAGCAGCTCAAATTTGTACGTGGACCCATGATGAGGCAAGAGACAGTACACTTCAGCTACCCAGTGGCTGCTGGTCACATGGTCATGTGGTAAGCTGCATGTGGGCGCATGCTCAGATCCTCCCACACAGATGCTCAGACCTCAGAACCAGACTGAGTGTGCCCAACACCCACCCCAAGGCTGCTCATTGGGTTCGGGTGGTCACATGACTCTGCTCCCTCCTCTCAGCGTCAGCAGTTTAAGCTAGGCCTTGTCTGTGTGTTCTGTGGACTCCACCCACGGCAGCCCTTCGACTTCTTGCCCTAGCCCTTGTCCTTGCTCTTGCCATCGCTAAGGACAAGGCTTAGTCAGCCTGTGGCTTAGGCGCCCTACGTGTCCAGGAAGCATTAAGGTACTGCAGGCTGACTGTCTGAGAGCACTTATCTGGTAGGAGGCCCGGCAGCTGCCCCTGGGATCTACTTGGGAGGGCTTTAAGGGTAACTAAGTAGATGCTACAACGGCACAGGGAGTCCAAGGAGAGGGTTTTCCATAGAGGTGGTGGGAGGATGTTCCGATGGTGGCAAACTTTTAAAAGCCTGACCCAGAGCAAAGGGTTTGTGGAGTCTTATTCTGAGCCTGGTATCAGAAGAGGTCCTGTGGGCTGTCAGGTCCAACTAGGAAAAGGGATGGAGCTAGAGCAGGAGATTGAGAATGAGCACCAGCAGTGAGGGTTTCAGAACTGGCACTGAGCTCTGCAGGGCAGGACTCTTTAATCAGGGTAGGAACACCCTTCCCTTCCTTGTCTCCCCAACTGTGGCCATTGCCTGGCTGGATTTTCTGCCTGTTCTCCAGCGAGATGGCCCTCCCCTGCCACTCTTCTGACCCTGTTACTCTTCAGGATACCCGAGGCTTCCTACTGTCCAGTTCTCACAGAGTTCATTTCGGGAAGAGGAAGAGGTCTGCTGTTCCCCGCAGCCTCTCTCCCAGTTTCTGCTGTGCCCTGGCTTTTTTGCTCACCCACCATCCCCAGCTGCGATGAGCAGTGATCTAGAAGAAGGAAGTGTTCGGAGAAGGCAAGGGAGGATGAAGCAAAGGACAGGTGGGACTCTGTAAAGTTTGAGATTTCAATGAGCTTGTCGACATGGGGACAAAGTAGATACTTTGTTCCTTAAATTGAAACTCTTTAGTTTTCAAAGGGGTAGTTGGCAGAGGTTCATCCACTCTTGTGTTCAAGCTCTCCTTAGGCGAGCAACACACTGAGATTTCCATCTTCTTTACTAAGTATTGCTCCTTGGATTCCTTGTTGCAAGCTCACTTCTGTCTTTTCAGACAGAAAGTGGTAGTGTAAAGAGACATACAGATGAAATCTTAAGTATGCCTTGAGTCCATTGTGAAGGGTGTAGTGAAGGAGTAAAGGTGAGTAAGTGGCAACATGGTGCCTTCATGCCTGGGGGTGAAAAACGTGCTTCCCAGTTGTCTGAAGAATACTGCCATATTTTGTGTGTCACAGAGCTGAAGTAATCCATTTTCCTCCCACTTCTCCATTTCTAAGCTTCGTCTGAGACCACAAAAGTCAAGAGACAGGAAAGATGGGCTCCACTGAAAGAAAGCAGGGGACCATCAGATACACAGGTAAGGACACTTCCGCAAGGTTGTGTTGGTGCTTAGGTAGTATGCTCACTGCAACATGGAGCTCTCAGGTGTCCCCAAGTTTCCTGGGAATGGTTTCCTTACAAAGAGCCCCTGGTGTGTCAATGTTACCTGAACATACTATGAGTTGGGAGGAGTTTAATCTTCTACCCCTTTAATCCTAGACTGCTGTTTACTAAGGACAATGGGATGTGTGTATAGTACTGGAATTTTTCTTCTTGTCATGAAATCACTCATTTGATATTTTATCTTCTCTCCTCAGTCAGTGATTTCCCACACTTGAATAGTTTTCAGTTTTTCCTTTTTCACAGATAATTCCAGTTTATAAGCATAATTCTAGAATAGTTGGGTGAAAATTCATGGTATTATTTGTAAACTGTCCCAAAGGGTCTTCTCCTTGAGCAAATGAAGTACCCACCACTTCACCATGGAAAGCTAGGTACCACTCTCACCGACTCCCAAGAACTCGTGGCTTTTCCATACTATCTTATTATTGAAAGGCTGCCCCTCTTCAATAGCAAGCATTGCCATGACTTGTCCTGTTAAGTTCCCCCAGTCAGCCTCGAAAAAAATGCAGAGATGGTGTTCTTCCCTGTACAGAGGGTTCTGAGTCTGAGGAACAGAGTTCAAAGCAGTCCTCAAGTCCTAGTGGCTCATCTTTCACTGTTCCTGTAAGTCCTCGAGCCTGTGCATACCCTACACATGATCATGGCTGTCTGGGCCTGAAGGGTTCTTACTGAAATGAAATAGGGACCTGAACTAATGGAGTAGGCACCATCTAGACCAGGATCATTCATTGTTCCGCTGGCAAAGAAAACCCCAGAGGGTCTTACAGCACACCATCATAAATAGCACCCACCCCACTCACTGCAGTTTAGGGAAGGGTGCTGTAAGGCCCTGCTGAAGCCCTAGCAGAGAGAAAAGGTCTGTGGTACAGAGTTTGTGCCGCAGATAGGGGCTAATGGAAACACTGGGCCAGCAGCGGGACTGACCAGCCCAAAGAGATTAAGGATTTGCCAAAAATCATGGAGGCTCTAGATGTCACTGCCATGATTTGAGTCCAGCCTGGTCCTTGTCTTTTATAATCACTTGCTGCTCCTACACTTCTCTTCAGTGAAGTGAGTGTACTTTTATGGAGTGAAGACATGTCCACCCCATCTCACACACTTACTCATCTGACACCAGAAGCCTTGACATAAATAGTCACCATGACATCTTGTCTCACTGACAAGCCAAGAGACCTTTGTGAACAAGCGAATGTGTTGGATGCATGAAATGCCATTATAAGGGAGGACGGCCCCCTGGAGTTAGTACAGGACACACCCAATACCAGGTCCTCAGCACAAAAAAAGATTTATTAACCTGGAGGAGAAAGCAAGGAGGCAGGGGCTGCAAAGGCAGTCAGCAAGCAGCAGTAGTGGGGGCGGCAGCAGCAGCAACAGCAACAAGCAACCAGCAAGCAGGTGTTTTTGCAGGACTTGGTTTTTAAGGAGAAAAGCGGGGAGACTGTGCTAGGGTGAGTTGACAAGTCCTGCTTGGACATGTTACTCAAATAATGAATTTTGATTGTTGGACCTTGGTGTTTTGTCTCAGGAAGGATTCAGTGGCCAAATGAGGGAATAGACCTTGGGGCCAGCATTAGGAATGTAATTGTTTTGTTGGCCCTGTGAGTCACTGCATTCCAATATAGACCTTACTAGAAAAACACCCTGTGAAACAAAAAAAAAAGTCTCTCAGTGGATCTTTTCCCTTGACAAAAAGTCCTGGGTGTCAGTGTTAGAAAAACAGTGATGTGGCCGGGCAGTGGTGGTGCTCGCCTTTAATCCCAGCACTCGGGAGGCAGAACCAGGCAGATCTCTGTGAGTTCGAGGCCAGCCTGGACTACCAAGTGAGTTCCAGGAAAGGCGCAAAGCTACACAGAGAAACCCTGTCTTGAAAAGCCAAAAAAAAAAAAAAAAAGAAAGAAAGAAAGAAAGAAAGAAAAGAAAAGAAAAACAGTGATGCTAAAAATTATCCCGGCAACATGGGTAGCTACAACCAGAGGGCACTGGAAGACCAGTTTTGGAGTAAAGTGGCTCTTGTGCTGGCAGTCACTGAAACGATTGAAAGTGTAAGGCTGTATGAGGAGATACATCCTGGTTATTTGAATGTGTTGACTGGACCAGTGTATATGGGGGGGGGGGGTTCAGACCAATTGCAGACTGCACCCTTTAAAGCCTATGACCCTTGATCTTGATTCTTGGCTGAGAATGACATTAACTCAAGAGCTACTGTAGGTAATGCAGAGCGGAAAAGGCATGCTCAAAGAATGAAGCACATACAAGCAGGAAGTCACTGGTGTGGTTGGACACAAGACCTGAAGAAGAGGAGGAGGAAAGAATGGCTGACCTGAACAAGCCAGGAAAGAAGGCAATAAGTTAGCAATCCAAGAAGGAGCTACGGTGATAAGATTAGTCTTTACAAATTGGAAAAACAAATGAATTTCTGTAAACTGACAACAGGCTCTGAGAGCAACTCTTCTGTCATCATGTGTGACGCTTAATAGTGAAATAATAGATGACTTTAAAGTTAGAAAAGAGACAAGGGTGACTCATTGGAAGTTGGCTGCTTGATGTAGTGCTGACCTTAATGCACTAAACTGTGGTGCACAGGGGATCTTATGCACCTTGCATGCATCCATGCATCCAAGTATCCATGCACTTTACAGTTCAAAAAAGTCCACCAACTCGTCCAAGGCAGCTCTCCTTCACCTGTTTCAAGACACTGGATTCCCACCTCAACAGGTGTGAGTGGCACAAAACTCTGTCTTTTCTCTGCTGCAGTAAGTCTGTCCAGGAAATGAGAACTTCCACCAGCCATGGAGAAAGAGTTCAGCCACTACAGGAGGGCTTGATGTGAGGTGGGGAGGGGGGTTGGTAGAGCAGTCAGTGGCATGCAAAGCTTTGAATCTACCATTTTGGAGGATGAGCCCTCCTGGGATAATCAGCCAGCATCCTGGAGCTGAATATTCATGATCCAAAAGGGGCCCAGGGTACAAATCTCATGGGACTTCTTTGAGGAGGTGAGAAGTCTTCAGTATGCCCCATACCGAGCAGTGGCTGTTGCCACAGCACAAATGTTGGTTCTCTTATCTCTGTATTCTCCTGCTACTATGGCAGAGGTGCTTGTCTTCAGCAGCTAAGCAGTACTATAGACACAATTCCAGAATGACACAGGTAGGAGCTTAGGAACAGTTGTGGTATCCTGAAAGAAGCTCACTGTTTCTTTTGTGTTGGAGGAACAGCTAACACATAGCATAGCTGATGTGTCTAATAGTGTTATTTTTTTAATTTGTATTTTGTTGCATGCCTGTGTGTGCATAGCATGTGCTTGCAGTTGGCATCGGAGGCCAAAAGAGGGTGCCAGAATCCCTGGAGCTGGACTTGACAGGTGGCTCTAAGCAGGCTTATATGAGTGGAACTGAACCCAGGCTCTCTGTAAGAGAAGCAAGTGCTCCTACCCACTGAACTGTCTCTCTGGCACCTAAATGCTTATTATTTCCTTGCTGTCTATCACTTTGATTCTGGTGGCCAGGGATGGTGATGTAACCATAGCATTCAGGATGTGGATGGGCACTAACGTGTTTTTGTCCTCAGTGTCCCTCTCCATAGAATTCCTCTGCAGCTGTTACTCAGTACTCTCAGTATTCTGTGATTCACAATAGAGAGCCTTGCTGAAGATGGTATCAGGAGCTGTGGCCATTAAAAAGCTCAACTGTACCCATGCCCCACAGTAGAAGTGTTTTTGACGTAGTCCTGGGTTCCACACAGTGGTTTGGAGTCATCTTACTCCATTTGTGGATGCTATGCATCCATAACTTCTGGATTTTTATGAGTTCTCACTGCCTGCTGCTTCCTTCAGTCCACCAAATATAGCCTTGGGGTAGCCCAGAAAACAGTTTGGGAGGTCTGGCCAGGGTAACACCCATGGCAAAGGTAAGAGGAGGTAGGCTTTGGTGGTGTTTTGAACGTGGAGCCAGGAGAATTTTCTTAGCAGTTAGATGTAGCCTGTGGAACAGAGAGCAGGCTATTCTCCTCCAGTGTTTGGGGCCCAGTAAACTGAACGCCTACCCCCAAGAATCTATTCACCTTTAGATTCATTTCCTGTGCCAGCCCAGACACAGGGAGAGCATTGCAGTGTGAGATGGGAAGGTCCTGATGGTGGGTGCATGGTGAACATGCTGGGCTCCCCAGTGGAGTTCATCTGAGCTGTGGCCATCATCAATTTGTTAGGAGTTGACTCCAAGTGAGCTCATTTTTATCCATACAGGTGTCCTGAGGCAATGGGGAATAACTAATGAGCAAAATCTACAGCTAGGGATCAGAGGGAACCTTTAACTTTGGGGTACGTGAGAAGGCTGCTCTGAAAGACACCAGCATCACCTTCTGCTGGCACATGGGTTTGGGGTGATTGTTAATACAAAATGCCCGTGTTGAGTGTACCTTGGGGGCCTAAAAAGGAGGCTACCATTATTTTGAAAGATATCATAAAACAAAGTATTCCAAGTCTGCTACCCGCTAGTGAATCAGATGTATGGGAAAAGAGATTGGTGGGAGGGTATGGGTTGGAGAGGGAATGGGATAGCAGAAACTACTCCTGGGTATGAACAGGGAGGGCACACAACAAAAAGACTTCACAAACACAAGCTGCGTTGTCCAACAAAGCAGCTCTTGTTGCCCATGGGAGGAAAGGTAAGGCCTTCCTACCTCCGGACCACCCAAACAAAATCTTCAAGCGTTCCAAACGTGTGTGAGGCCCATAACAGAACTCCAGAGTACTGGGAACAAATGCTGATGGATAGCAAAGGAGAAATAGCCAATGCCATGGTGAGAGTTGAGTCCTTCAACACAACACACAATAGAGTTACTGAACAGAGAAAGTCAGCAGGGAGCCAGAACTGAGAACCTTGATACAGGAACGGGATCCTTTTTTTTTTTCTTCGTTTTTCTTTATTAAGAAATTTTCTACTTACTCCACATGCTATCCACAGACCCCCCTCCCTCCTCCCACCCCCAGCCTTCCTTACCAAGCCACTCTGCATCCCCACATCCCCCCAATCGAGGTCTCCCATGGGGAGTCAGCAGAGCCCAGCACACTGAGCCTAGGCAGGTCCAAGGCCCTTCCCACTGCGCCAAGGCTGTGCAAAGCATCACACCACAGGCACCAGGTTGCAGAAGCCTGCCCATAGACCAGGGACAGATCCTGTTCCCCCTGCCTGGGTGCCCCCCAAACGGTTCGAGCCAAACAACCGTCTTCCATATCCAGAGGGCATAGTCCAGTCCCATGGGGGCTCCACAGCCACCAGTCCACAGTTCATGGGCTCAGGAATGGGATCTTAATGGCATAAATAGAATGCTCTAGTGAAGAACAGGCACACATTGGCTTAATTCTCAGTTGCCTTGAAGCCTTTGTGAAGATAGAGAACCTTCTAGCTAGTGGAGCAGGCCTCAGCACTGAAAAGATGTGCAATCACAAACTGTCATTTCTGTGACTGTAATGGACTCAGACTAAGAATCCCTAACAGCAAGATCACAGTACAACTGGAAATTGTGCCTGACTCTTAGCATTCCGGATCGAGTTTCGGAACCTTTAAGGCAAGTGTGGGTTTAGGAAAGTTAGTGTCTTAGCTTGCTTCAAAGTACTGAAGGCTGAGGCTCTGGGATGGCAAGCAGATATAATCTGGTGGCAGTGTAACAGGCTCCTGCCTCAGTCTCCACTGATATGAAGCTTGTACATCACCAGTAAGGGAGTGTTAACTATGGCAGAGTCAGTTCAGTGAGTGACTGGGTTATTGCGGTGAGAGGGTGAGAGGGCGAGGCTCCCAAGCTTTTGTGTGCTGTTAAATTAGAGAATCCCTGAATGGGGCCAGGTTAGTTCAGCTTCCTGGTATGTGATTTGTGTCTGGTCTATACCATGGGCCAAGTGCACTCCTGTTCATCACAAATCCTGCTCTACTGTGTTTAAAAGGGTCCAAAGGGTCTCTTCTTCTTACAAGCTGTCTACTGTGAGTGTGACAGGAATTTGCCTACTGGGTGTTTGTGATTAGTCCTTTGGGGGGAAACTGGTGCTTTTCTGGCCCTTCCATGGTGCCACCCCCATGGTGCAGCATGTGGTAAGTGGACCACTGAAGTATTTTCTAACTTTCATCCTTTCTCATTTCAGAACACAATGATGGTGAAAGCCATGTTCTAGGAAGAAAGAGAGACCGGGTTTCTTCCCTGGGTTATACTGGCAAAAGGAAAGGTCGTTATGAGCACACTGGGTACATGTCCCGGCCTTCAAAATCCTGGGCTGATGGTGGAAGTGTGGAGATGAGAAATGTTCTCTGGGACCACTCAGTAAAGTAGTAAGTGAGCAGGCTGCCTGTTTAGTGGGTAGCAGTCCCCCGGAACCATGTAACTCTTCCACCCTGTCTTCCCCTGGGGTCGTCTCTCCCCAAGAAGCTGGAGGTCCGGTGCTCCATAGATGTGGGATGGAGGCTGAGCAATCCTGATTGTACCCTTGCTTCCAGTGAGGGGAATGGGGGTGCATGCAAGAACGGCTTAGCATTTGTCAGTACTCCCTAATCCTTTCATAGCACGCCTTATGCTATGCGACGTAAGAGTAGAGAGGACCAGCACATGGAGGACAAAAGCCACATCACAGTGTGGAAAGATGGCAAACCTCAGAAGAGAGAATTGGGGCGGCGCACAGAAGATGGAACACTGGGGAGCTGGTTCAAGGTCACAGTGAGTGTCTTGGTGATCTCTGCATTCAGACTATTCTGCAACCCAACAGAAGGGTAATCACAGAGAGCAAGACAAATCAGTTACATGGAGGGAGAAAAGCGATGACTGTGTGGACAGGGCGTGGGTCTAGGAGATCTGGGTTTGGCACAAAACAAGTTACCATGTCACAGGTCCCATGGAAGTTCTCTGAAGCTGGCTGGCTAGGAGGCCAGGAAAGAACATCTGAAGGATGTCTGCTTTCCTCTGAGGTTCCATGGTGTCTCTCTTCTGTCTTGTTCCCTTGTTTGTAAATTTAGATTCTGTGTAGCAGAAAGTCTGACAAGACACAGCTAATGAAATCAGTCCACCACCTCTGCAGCGTGCCCTTCACCGCAGTGGATGTAAGCGAGGAGGGTGAAGCCGGCTAGGATGGCTTGGGGGCTTGAGCAGGACTCAGCAATGGCCTCTTAACTCTTTCACTTATTTCCCCTCTCCCAAGTTCCACTGTGACAAGCACCGGATCCAGTTCTTTGTCCAGGATGCTAGCGTTGCCCATGCCTTGAAGGATGTCAGCTACAAGATGTGTGATGAAGACGGTCAGAAGGTGTGTACTGGAGGCATTCTCTGTACATAGCCCTGGCACAGGCCCAGGGCTGGGAGTGTCATCTTTGGGATTAGAGTGAGTTCCCAGTACTCACTCTGTGTCTCCTTCCTGTAGATACCTATTTTTGTCAATCCCTCAGATGTGCCCTACTCTGTGCAAAATAGGTTCACAGGAGAACAGATGGAGCAGCTGAAGGTAAAGCAGTTGCAAGGCAGTGTGTGTGTTCAATCCCCAAACCCAGCCCTCCTTTCCCTCAGTCCCTGAAGTTCCCAGCACCATGACCCACAATACCACGGACCCATAGAGCACCCTCTCCATCTGTTTCTGCAGCGGGTCCTGAGAAAGCGATATAATGTTTCCCAGCATGCTCTGGACCTTCAGAAGCTCCGCTTTGACCCAGGTATGACTAGTGGCAATAACTGTAGGTCACGGGTCTGCCTAGGAAGAAGATATCCATGTGGTAGCTTGTGGAGGGGTCTGTGCTGGGACTGGTTCAGAAGGATCCCTCTCCACCTTCTGATTCCACTCTCTACTCCTCCTGAAGCCTTGTTGGATCACAACATAGACATGATTCTGAACCGAAGAAGCTGCATGGCTGCCACCCTTCAGATCATCCAAGAGGATTTCACTGAGGTATTGATGTTTGGGTGATGGGCCAGAAAGGATAGGGTTTAGGGCAGATGTGTGTCCAAGGTTCCTGACAGTAAAGATCACTCTAACTCTTACTCCTCAAAGCTGTTGTCCTTGAACTTGAGCAACAACAAACTGTTCCGGTTAGATAGCCTGTATGATGTGGTAGAGAAGGCACCCCAAGTCAAGATCCTGGACCTCTCCGAAAATGAGGTGAGCAGATGAGGTTGGGGTTGAGGATGGACGGTACTGCAGACTGTGCTAACATTAGACAGATAAAGTGACCCATGAGTGGGAGCAGGAAGACATGGGTCCTGAACTGCACAAGGCTGCTCTGCCTGGGACACCTTTAACAGTCCTCTCCCATTTTTCTCAGCTAAGAACAGTGTGGGAGTTGGAGAAGATGAAAGGGCTGAAGCTGAAAGAGCTGTGGTTAGAAGGGAACCCCTTGTGCAGCACCTTCCCAGACCATTCTGCCTATGTAAGGTACTTCCTGCCTGCTGACACCCTTCCCTTTCATGGATACCATTGCCTCCTGGTGGGAGGAGGCAGGCCTGGTCCTCCAGGAGGACCACAGGGCCCGCCCTCTCTCCCCTCTCTGTACTCGGCTGTGCTCACAGGCCTCCTTTGCTCCATGTCTCCTGCATGCCCCCCTCCTCTATTGTGGGCCCTGTTTCCCTTGTGTGAGTTTTCAGCCTCCTCCAAACAGGCCCTGCCTTTCCTCATCTCGACAGCATCAGGCCTCCTCCCTGGTCCTGAGAGGAGCCTCTGGATCTTGTTCCTGAACGCTCCCCTCTTCTGTCCCAGGCTGCCCTAGAGGTTGTCCTGCCCAGGCTGAGGTCCTAGGTGATGCTGATGTGGACATCGCTTCCTCTGATCTACTGCTGGGATCTCTGTCTTCCTTGGGGGGGAAACCTGGCCTCTCTGGATCAGGGATCCAGGAGTGGGCCGTGACTGGGGAACCAAAGGCTCCTGTAGCAGGAAGAGAAGGCAGAGTGTAGCAGAGGTTGAGGAGACAGAAGATCTGGTCTCATGATGCCTCCACCCTCCTTCCTTCCCTGCCTATACCCATGGACCAACAACCTGCCTTGCTCATCATCCTACCTAGCACATAAGCCTTGAGTAGCCTGAGACAGGCAAATTGACTCCTTAGAGAAGATCATAGCCCCTCCATCCCATGCTGAGGTGGGAACTCACCCATCACTTCTTCAGCCTTTGGAAAATGGTTTCTGCCTTCGAGGAGGCCCATAGCCCCCAGGTCACTGAGGAAATAGTATGGGCCTCCATGAGGGGTGCATGCTTTCATTTCCGCTTTGGATCCTTGGGCTAGCCTGGCACAAATGGAGGAAATGGAAGCAGCAGGGGAGCCCCTAACCCCTCTGTTACACAGGCTAGACAGAGCATCTCTCATTCCCTTTGCTTTGTTTCCTCTGTCTTCTTTGCCTTTCCTCTCCCATGGCTCTCTGATATCTTCCTTGCTCTCCCAACTCCCTTTCTGTCACCAGCTACCGCCCCCCACCTCCTTTCTGCATCCCAACTCCCTACCTTGATCTCTCAGCATCCCAGAGAGTCCTAGAGGCCTTGCGAAGTGGCAGGGCCCTGAGGTCCAGTCCTGCTCCTTTAAAGGCCTTCTATGGACCTTTCTGAGACAGGAAAGGGAGGCAGGGAGAAACAGGAGTCCCTGAAAACTGGGCTCCCAATGTGGCTCCTGTGGCCCTGGAGAAGGAAAGGGGCCAGTGCAGTGTGGGTGGGAGCTACCTAGGGGTTGTGTGCCAGGGAAGGGGCTGGAAGAGAACTATAGAGAGATTCAAGGAGGGATGGAGGCAGGGGAGAAATCCTGCCCAGACCCGAACTGTCAATCACTCCTGTGGCCCTTTCTTTTTGAACAGCGCCGTCCTGAACTATTTCCCGGAGTTGTCTTGCCTGGTATGTTCCTGCCTTCACCATTGCTCCTCTTCCTCCCACAACTGACCTCCACTTTTAGTCCCAGCCCCTTTGTATCTTGCCTAGATAAGGGGTTTGCCTGGGACAGTCATCCATTTTCAACAGCATGGATTCCAAAAATCATAATCTGAATACTGCCCCATAATTATACACAGAAACAACGCACCCCCCATCACACAGAATCACTCCTTCAAAGCACATACGGTAGAGATTTGCAGTACCCCGTAATACAGTACTCGTGATCTCATAGCCCAAGGATTTCTTGACCACTTTACACCTGGCCTCTGAGTCAAGTTTCCCCTTTGGGTATCTTTGTCCCCATGGACAGCCAGTGCTACCTCCCTGCTGTGCATTCCCACCCTCCTCCTTGTCTTCTCAGGATGGCAGGAAGTTACCACTTTCAAGTGTAAGGAACATTGAAGAGCCGCTATTAATGAAGCCCTGCAAGGTGAGGAAGAAGGACCAAGAGCGATTTATGGTGTTGCCAAGTGATGCTTTTAGTAGACACAGCATCTGAAATGGCTTTGTGTTTTAGGAAAGCCTTAAGGGTTCTGAGGCCGTAAAGACTCAAGTACAGCAATTCCTGCGGGAGTAAGTGCACATGGGACCTTGAAGATGGAAGGGAAGGAGTTGGCTAGGCTGAGCCACTTTGCACAGGTCTGCTCAGAGGCCTCAGGTCACGTTTGGTGCCCAGGCCAAAAAAAAATAGCCTGTTCCACCCACCTCCACACCCCATAGGTATTACTTGATCTACGACTATGGAGAACGCCAGGGTCTCCTCAGCGTTTACCATGACCAGGCCTGCTTCTCACTGACTATTCCCTTTGACCCCAGTGATCCAGATCTGTGAGTACACAGCTTATTCTCTGTTCTGGAGAAGGGCGACTCTGTCTCTCACTCCCACCCCCAGGTATACACGACTGACCCCCAGGAAGCATCTGCACTGTCTGGACTCCCACCTCTTGTTCCTCTTTTCTCCTAGGAGTGGCATGTGTGGGTACTTCAAGGATGAAGTGGACATGAAAAATCCCAAGGAGTTCCGTAAGTGTGTGATGAGGAAGACCTGGCAGAGTACAGGAACTGAGTGTGTGAAGGAGGTAATCATAGAGGCCATGGACCAGGGTGCAATAGGCAAATCTCTGATTTTACTTCTTTAATCCTCTATAGACGTTAAAAGGCAGTTGCTGAAGTACACAAAAGAAGACATTGTGGACTTTATCAGGGCGTTACCCAAAACCCTGCATGCCTCCAGCAATTTCCAGGTGGACATATGTTTCCAGACGGTGAGCACAGCTTCTGCCTTGGTACAGGTCCCTACATGGTTAGAAAATTTAGCAGTACCCTGAACCTGTGCCTTCTTCCTTTTCAGGAAACTATGCTCTGTTTTTCTGTCAAAGGGGTATTCAAGGAAGGTGAGTGTCTGTAGAATCCCCTCTCCAGGCCCTTTCCTACTTCCTGCCCTGGATATGCACCCTGAGAACTCCCCCAGCTCTCCTAATTGGGTGCCTTTCCTTCCTATCCTCCTTATGCTCTTCTGCCCATAACACCCTGCCCACAGACCATCAGGTCTGACAGAAGCCTGTGCCTGTCTGTCCGACAGCGCCTGGGTGAGGGAGGTCATGGGAGCTGTGGGGTTTGTGGCTCTCATTCCAGATCTTTTTTTTTTTTTTTTGGTCCAGTTGCTTAAACTCTGCATTTCTACATTTGCAGCTAGAGTCAATTAAGCCCCCCTCCCCCTTAATATGAAACAGACCAAGTGAATATTGGAAGGGATGTTTCACTTCATCCAGCATGTGGTAGGGGGCCCATCAAGGGGAGTGGATCATTTCCCCTTGTTGCCCACCCCTCCCCCATTCCCAGCACAGAGCCCTGACTCCAAGCCAATAGGTGACTGGTCCTGGCCACTTTCAGCATAAGGTCCTGACTGGGGAATGGCCTTTGAGGGTGCAAAACACGTATAACTCTAAGGATGTTTTGTTGTTTCTTGTCCTAGAAGCAGAAGGCAGCCCTCAGGGATGCATCCGTGCCTTCATGCGCACCTTCATTGCTATCCTTGACAGGAGTGGTTCAAAGTAAGTGCAGTGTTGTAGGTGGAACTCTCAGCCCAGGTTGGGGCCAGAAGGGAGAAAGTGCTGTGGTATCATTCTCTGGGGGTAGTCTCACAATACTGGAAGGCCAAGAGGTAGATCAAAGGATCAGTGAAGCCTAGCAGTTAAGACCAGGGTTGGAATACCAGTTCTCTTTCTGGCCCTAAGAGTCACCGTCACCTTGACCCAAGTAACTGATCTCTCAGGAGACTCTGTCTCCCGCTGAAAATGGAAATGAGGGGAACCAGGTTCTTTTTCTATTGTGTAGACTCACTGCATGGGGATTAAATCTCCAAATCCAATGAAGCTGGTAGACAATCTTTCAGAGGAGGTGGGAGTGGTTTCCTGGCAGCAGCCAGGGATTTGACTAGGCAGATCACACAGGCACATAGGAGGATTCCAGTTGCTGGGTCTCAATGGTTAAAGAGGATCCTGTCTGGGGCAGTGGAAGGATTTTGTCCACCTGTCCAGTTGTCTCAGGGACTGATTTTCCTCCAGCCTGTGCATTGTGAATGACCAACTTTTTGTGAGGCATCCAAGCCCTGATGAGATCCAGGATTCCTTTGCCATACCCTCGTCTACATCAGGCTCCAGCTTCAAGTTCATCCTCTCTCAAGAGCAGCAAAGAATGGTGCAGGCTTTCTCCACCCAGTCGGGGATGAAACTCGAGTGGTCTCAGAAGTGAGTGCCTGCTATAAGTGTGGACAGGATGGGGCTAAGAGCTGGGGTTGGAAACACGTAAGAGTGAATAGTAGAATCTTAGACAACATATGAACAAATGAACTATGTCTATATTTTATTAATGTCCCTGAAACAAAAAATAAGATAGGAGCACACTGAAAAAGTACCATCATTTTGTAAGAGGGTATGTAAAGAATTTTTAAAGAGTCCATTTCTCAAATGGCATCCCACTCCACTTGGGAAATCCATTATATTAACCCCCTAGAACTGTTCAGCATGGCAGCAAGATTTAAGATTGATATTCAGAAATCAATTGTATTTCTGTGTACTTGTAATAAATACCCAAAGGGTGACCTTAGAAAAGTAAGCCCATTTAGAACAGCATCTAAAAGAATAAAACACTTTAACACAAACGTAAAAAAAAAAAAAAAAAAAAGAGGGCATGGCAGAAGGGTTGGTGGATAAAATCAATTGCTATTCAAGAGTCAGGACCACACCCCACATGGTCCTATGACTTCCACACAGCACTGAGAGAACTGAATGTTCACTTCCAAAAACAGTGAATTTTGACCCCCAGCATAAACCTGCACACCCTGTGCACAACACTGGCCATGTGTAGAGAGGGGATCCAAAATTAAGTGTTACTCCAACTATAGTTCCCAAGGAACAAAGCATAGGTATAAATCTCCATGGCACTGAATTAGGTTGCCAAGTATTGTCTGTGACACCAAAAGCCCAGGCAATCAAGGAAAAGCTGGCAAATTGGACTCCATCCCAAATCAATGCATCACCAGTTACTGCCAGGAAAGTGCAAAGGCCTGACAGAATGATAGAAAACCATGTATATCACATAGCTGGTAAGAATACAGGAAGAACCCTCACTACACAACAGTAAAAAAGGTGAACAACACAACTGAGATTTGGGGAAGGATTTGAATAGATATTTGTTTCTCCAAAGAAGATGTGCAAATAGCCAGCAAGCACATACAACTTTTTCTCATCACTAATAGTCATTCGAGCCATGTAAATCAAGCTGTCATAGGTCATCTTGAGTGTCACCTTATTGGACGGAGAGATGCTTAGGAGATTCCTAAATCACACTGGGGAGGAGAGAGAGACAAACAGAGAGACAGAGAGAGGGAGGTAGGTACCAGGGGAGTGTAGGATCTGTCATACTACATAATCAAAATGTTACACATGGAGTTGCCACATGGCCCGAGTACAGACTACAAGCAGCAAAAACATACTTCATCCAAAACTTGTATGCTTAGAGCAGTATTATTTAGAGTGGGCAAAACAACCCCACTGTCTCCTTGAAGATGGATGGATAAAGAAATATGGTACATATTACAGTTCAGTCATGAAAGTGAATATGGCCCTGATGTATGTTCTGACATGGTTGAAACTTGGAAATACTGGGCTAAGTAAATGAAGCCAATCACCTAAAGCCCTGCATTTTATCTTTAAAGGGCATTTATTAAAACTATGTAGGTAGGGGAAATTGGTAGAGATTGAAAGCACAATAGAACTTGCCAGGTTCTGGAACACATGGGAAAGTAGTGACTGAGTTCCAGTAATTAAGGATTGTTCTTTTGCAACAACAGAGCTGTTTGGGAATTAGTTGGGTTTGTTGTAAGGTCTTGTGAATATACTAGAAAATGAGTGAGAGATGTGCACTTGAAATGGTAAACACCCCAAGATGTGCAATACATCTTAATATTATGAGGGAGAATTTGCTTTTGAATTTCCACTTATTTTTCTTGAGCTTCTCCATTAGGTGGGGTGTGGGGTGTTGATATGAAGCTTCACTATTCTTAGGCATATCCTTGTGTTTCTGCTTTGAATTCTTCTGAGCATGAATGGTGACAGACATTGTGGATTCTACCAGGTCTTTCACCACTATTAGTAGGGTGCTACATCTGGCACACATGTCTCAGCAAATGAGTACCATAGGTTAAGTGATGACATTTGTGGCCAGTGCATGTGTCCTCTGGTGGTAACAGAGGTTGCCTGTCCTTCTCCCACCACAGGTGCCTTGAGGACAACAAGTGGGACTACGCCAGAGCTGCTGAGGTCTTCACTATGCTGCAGGTGAGGTCTGGGGATCAACTGGGTAGCAGATGGGTATCTCTGGAGCCTTCAGCAAGGTGGAGTCTGGGTGACCAGGGAACAGAACTCAGGGCACTGAGCTCTTCTGACATCCCATCTCTGTTGCTCCAGACCGAGAGCAAGATCCCAAGGGAATTCTTCAGACAGATGACTTAAAAGAAGCCCCTGGATGTCACCTTCTTCTTGTATATACTCTCCTTTCTTTCTTTGTTTCTGAAGCCTTGCCCATGACTCCAGCTGTAAGCCTGGCTGGCCACATGGCCAAAGTTAACATGTAGGCCAGGTAACACAGCCAACCTGGGGGTCAATTGCTCTGTGTATTTCCCCCAATGATGCCTGTTCCCTTTCATAATAAAGAGTTACTTTGCACATTGTCTCCTGGATTCTTCTTTGCCTGTGGCAGCCATGAGCCAGAGGGACCAGGACTGAAGAGCCCCCATTCCCTCACTTTCACCACATTCATTTCTGGATGTCCACAAGAACCACAAGACTTGCTTCCATGGGCACTTTCTGAATAAATCCTCATGGCAAAAGGCACATGCTACTTCCAGTGATTAGCCTTTGGGGACCATGGACTCGGCTACATAACTCTACCTGGAGGCCTGCAGAAGCATCTGTGTGCCCTTGTACAATCATGACTTCCCAGGGGTGCCTCCTAGCCGGTGGGCCTGTGAAAGAAGGAAAGTGGTGAGAAGTCACACATTTTACTTCTCCTTTCTGGCCATTTGGAATGCTTTCACAGTCTGGGCCATGATCTGTTTCATGATTTGTACATGTGATAAGTGGGCCATTTCTCACAGTTCTCCCCATGCTTCCATCTGTCTTCCTGCCTCCTCCCATTCTGGAAGTTGCTGTGCAAAAGGGGCAAGTATTGATAGAGATGACTAGAAAAAGGGGGAAGTCATTTCAGGGTCAGAGAGAAAGCTGATGCAAGGGAAACCCTCAGGAATCTACAAGGATGACCCCAGCTAAGACTCCTAGCGATAGTGGATACTGTGTAGTCAGAACTGGCCATGTCCTGTGACCAGTCAAGACTATCAGTGGAGGGATTGGGACTTCAACCCAGCACATAACTTATGACCTACAGTCTGTCCTGCCTATGGGATGTGCTGGGGTTAGGGTGACATAGAGATTGTGAGAGTGGCCAACCAATGACTGGTCCAGCCTGAGACCCATGCCTCTAGGGCAAGCCCACCCCTCCTTGCCCCTCACACTGCCTGGAGCACCAGGACTCACAGGCTGAATGTTCCAGAAACCTAGGATAAAATCGAACATGACTGGAGATAAAAGGTCAATGTAATAATGCCTAATGAAATTCTACTATACCTATGGATTGGTGATTACCCCAATTGTCAACAGAGAGCCTTCATCTAGTAACTGATGGAAACAGGTGTGGAGACCCATAGCCAAGCTTGGGAATCCTGCTGAAGAGAGGGAGGAAGGATTGTGCCAGCCAGGGGGATCAGGGACATCACAAGAAAACCCACAGGCAGAGTTTTAAGACAAGGTCAAAAGACAGCCACATTCTTTGCCAAAATGTCACAAAAAGTGTCCAACTATCTTTCTAATCCAGAGTCCCAAAGTCTTTCATATTTTTAGCATGAATCTTAAAGAGTCTTATTAATAAAAACAAACCAGGAGCCAGGTATTGGAGTGAATGCTGGAAGATCAGAGAGGCAGAACAAGCCACAGCCACCTCACCTTGCCAATTCCTCAGCTGATCCTGCTTCCTCAGACTAGAAGCTTCTGAGTCCTCATCCAAAAGGATCTCAGCTGAACTGTGCTGCTCAAAGCCTAAAAGCTTAACCAGGCTCTATTTCCTGGTCCTCACACCTTATATACCTTTCTGCTTTCTGCCATCACTTCCTGGGATTAAAGGCGTGAGTCACCATGCCTGGCTGTTTCCAGTGTAGCTTTAAACTCACAGAGATCCAAATGGATCTCTGCCTCCCAAGTGATAGGATTAAAGGCGTGTGCTACCACTGCCTAACCCCTATGTTTTATATTCTGTTCTCTGAACCCAGATAAGTTTATTAGAGTACACAATATTTTTGGGAACACAATACCATCACACATATTCCTCCAACAAACATTATGGTCAGGCAGACCACAGCAATACCTTAGTCCCTGGTACCACTTCTGTCTTGTCACTGTTCTGTTGTGATGAGAAACACCATGAGCAAGGCAAATCTTATAAAGGAAAGCATTTAATTGAGGGCTTGCTTACAAGTTTCATTCATTATCACCATGGCAAAGAGCAAGCATAGTGACATGCAGGCAGACAATGGAGCAGTAGCTGAGAGCCACATATTGGTCAATGGGCAGAGAACAACACTGAGCCTCATGTGGGATTTCAAAATCTCAAAGTTCACCCCCAGTGCCACATTTCCTCAAACAAAGTCACACCTTTTAATCCTTCTCAAATAGTGCTTCTCTCTGATAACTAAGCATTCAAATATATGGGACTATGGGGGGCCTTTTTTATTTAAACCACCTCACGCTGTTTCTGGGAGTGTGTACTAATGAAGCCACTATGGAAATCAGTTTGGAGGTCTTTCAAAAACCTGGGAATACATCTACCATATGACTAGGTGTGCCCATTCTTGGGCATGCACTCAAAGACCTTTATATCTTACTATAGAGGTACTTACACATTCATGTTCATTGCTACTCTATTTGCAATAGCTAGGAAAATGAATAAACCTGGGAGTATATTAACTGATGAATAGATATTGAAAATTTCTACGCTCTAAAGGTAAGTGAACTGAAATTTGTACGTAAATGGATGTAACTGGAAAAACTATACTAAGAACTCATATTCTTTCTCATTTATGGGACTTATCTTGAAATTATTTGTGTATACAGAGATTACATGTGGAAACTAACAAAATAGAAATTGGCCCTTGGCAAAGGTGGTGCAGTTAATGACACAGACAACAGAATATAGGTGAAATAAAAATACAGAGGGCAAATACTGGGAGTAGAAGGATTTGAGTGGATAGTAGTATAATGATGATAATAGGTAAATATGGGACCAAGGGAAGATGCAACCAAGTATGCTGGCTGTGTTTTTATCGAATTGACACAGCTAGAGTAAAGTTGGAAGAGGAACTACCATCAGATTAGACCGTAGGTAAGCTTATGGGACATTTTCTTGATTAAAGATTGAAATAAAAGGGACAACCCCACTGGGGGCAGTGCCACTGCTAGGAAAGTAGCCTTGGATTATATGAGAGCAAACTGAACAAGCAATGGAGAACAAACCACTAAGGAGCATTCATCTGTAACCCTGCTTCAGTTCCTGTCTCCAGGCTCCTACCTCTAGGTTCCTACTTTGAGTTCCTGTCCTGAATTTCCCTTGATGGACTGTGATTTGGAATTTGTAAGACAAATAACCCTTTCCTCCTCAAGTTTCTTTGGTCATGATGTTATACTGACACAGAAAACAAACAAACACATAAATTTGTGCCAGAGACTGTGCTATTGCTGGGACAAACCTGCCCATGGACTTTTGGGCAGGATTTTGGAAGTGTTTAGAACTTGGGCTGGAAGATCCATTAGTGCTCAGAGAGATTAATGGGGATGTTTGGAAGCTTGAAAGATAAGACTCTTGAGAGCACTTCAGTCAATGGAGTCCTGGCTTGTGACATTTCAGAGTGAAACTTGATAGTCTCTCAAAGACTTTAATCCCGTGATACTTTGTATTAACTGAAAGACCCCAGACCCCTGGGATACTTTCGTCTGTGGGAGGGCACCCCAGAAACCAAGATTCCAAACCAGCAGATGCAACAAGCAAGAGGAATTTATTCAGCACTGGCACGAGTGGACTCTCTGCCCAGGTCAGAGAGCCCCGAGCAGCAGTTACAAGCATTTTTAAAGGCAGAAACTACAAAATTAGCATAAGATACCAGGTTCCCCAGGTTTGGCCCAATTTAAAAATCATCATATATTTCAGCAATCATTTTGCTATGCGGGAAATTTTGTAACACTCGTCCTAAACTGGTTGGCTCAGGGGAGACCTAGGGGGAGCGGTTACTCTGGAGGGGAGTTCGCACAGTTACAGGCTTGTGATTAGTTGACATTTGACCTAGTTTGCTGGGCTCACCAGATGGTCCTTATCTTGGGTCCCATTTGGGGAATTTTTAAACAGAGATTTACAGACCTTGTCCCAAGGCAGGCGTCTGTACTCTGAAACTTTTTACTTATTTTCAGGGAGGGGAAGGGTCAGTGTCTAAGGCAAGTACATTTATAGAAGCAAAGTCAGCAATTTGCAATTGCAAAATGTATCTCTATTTTTTTTCCTCATTAACATTCTGTAGTTTCTAGTTAGCTTGGGACAAAGACTCAGCTGTTATTAACAAGAGACAAGTATCACTGAAGTGAATATTTTTCTTTACTGGGACAATAGATACTGGTTATCTGGAGATGAAAAATCAGCTGTGAATAAGAAGAGAGCAGTATTATTGGGGGAACTATTCTGAGAGTATTTTCTCAGTGTCAGCCCATAGAAACTGTGGGCCAGTGGGGGCCAAAGCTGCATCTCAAGCTGGAAGTCAAACTTGGTAATGTATTAGTTTTGGTGACATAAAGTTACAAGATTGAAGGGGTCGTGAAGAGTTTGGCAGTTTAAGAGGTCAATAGAGGCCATTGGTGAAGGTGCTCTGTTGGGGTGTTCTGTGTAGCATGGGCCAGTGGAAGACAGAAGGCACTCCAGCATGAAATCTTAAGGCCTATGTGGCAGCAAGAAGGTCCAGCCTCTCCAATGGACTGAACCCTGAACAACAGTACAAAGGCGGATTTATTGATTTTGGGGGTTGTACAGTATTTCCTCATACCGAGGTCTCTAATCCAATCTATATGCCTCTCTAAAGGAAAGCATCACGTGCCTTCATGACTTTAGTCCTTTTTGTTATTTTGTCTTTTTTTTTTCCAGAGCTGAGGATGGAACCCAGAGCCTTGTGCTTGCTAGTCAAGCAATCTAACACTGAGCTAAATCCTCAAGCTCGACTTTAATCCTTTACTGTGTATTGTTTGCAATACATGATAATCAAAGAGCCTCAGGTGTGCCAGAGGCATCTTGTGACCAAAATCATGCAAAGACTGTAACACCCCTTCAGTAAAACAATTCTATAAATCATGGAAAACAATCACTGTTTTCCACAAAGATCTTTTACTGTTTTCCACAGTGATTCTTCAAGGGCAAAGTACTTCTAGAAAACAACTATTCATTCTAATGTCTGCCCCAGATAAAGTGACTCTGCTAAAATCCTACAATAGTGCAGCCTCAGTTGCAATGGATACCCCAATCCATGTGGCAAGATTTGAGTCACTGAAGAGAGGCCAGGAGAGGCTATTATAAGTGAAAATATAGCCTCAGTTGCAAGGGAGACCCTGGGACATTGGAGATGCTAGGACTGTGGGATGTCCACCAAGGACAGGAGCAGCTCTGGAGTGGAGCCAGCCTGAACCCATGAGATATACTATATGTGCTGTGGATGAGAGAAATGGAGCTTTCTAGGACTTTTGGGACCCAAAGATTGTGAGCAAATTCTAGACACTGGATACTGAATTGTTTACACTATTGTAACTGCACTTATATCCTTCTCTTTTAGAATATGTATGCAACTTATTTTTTGTTTTTATAAGGTTTTACAGTGGAGAGACCAGACTTTTAAAAACACGTGGTTAACTATTTGAAAGAGAATGAACTTTCAATGTGTTTGAATTTTTTTTGTTTTTGGTTTTTCAAGACAGGTTGTACTGGCTGGTTTTGTGTGTGAACTTGACACAAGCTAGAGTCATCAGAAAGGAAGGAGCCTCAGTTGAGGAAATGCATCCATGAAATCCAGCTATAAAGCATTTTCTCAGTTAATGATCAGTGGGGGATGGCGCATCCCATGGTGGGTAGTGCCATCACCGGGCTGCTCCTAGTAAGCAGCATTCCTCCATGGCCTCTGCATCAGCTCCTGCCTCCAGGATCCTGCCCTGTGTGAATTCCGGTCCTGACTTCCTTTAGTAATGAACAATGCTGAACTATAAGCCAAATTAACCTCTTTTCTTTCCAACTTGCTTTTAGGTCATGGTGTTTCATCACAGCAATAGAAACCCTAACAGAATTTTTCTGTGTAGTCTTGGCTGCCCTGGGACTCTCTCTGTAAACCAGGCTGGTCTTGAACTCGCAGAGAACCATCTGCCTCTGCCTCCCAAGTGCTGGAATTAAAGGCAAACACCACTGCAGCCTAGCTGTGTTTGAGTTTTTTAAAGACTATGGGACTTTTAAAATTACACTGCTATAAATTGTGATATTAACATAATATCTTGGGCATAAAAAAGAGGGGAGTTATGGTTAATAGTGCTGTATTTGTATGATAAGTTAACAAAGGGTCAATTGTGCTGGTTAGGTTTTGTCAACTTGACATATCTAGTGTCATCTGGAAAGAGGAAAGCTCGATTGAGAAAATGCCTCCATCAGATTGGCCAGTAGGCAAGCCTGTGGGACATTTTGTTCATTAATGATTAATGTGGGAGGAATCAGTCCACTTCTGGACATGTGGTCCTGAGTTGTATAAGAAAGCTGAGCAAGCCATAAAGAGCAAACTGGTAGGCATCCAGTTTCCTGCCTTGAGTTCCTGCCGTGACTTCCCTCAGTGATGGACTGTGATTAGAACTTGTAAGTCAAATAACCTTTTCCTCCTCAAGTTGGTTTTGGTCATGATGTTTTATCACAACAATAGAAAACAAACTGGTACACCAGATAAAACAAAGTAAATATAATAAGTGAAAAAGTAAATAATGTATGATATGATAGAACAGAAGGAGCATACAGGGAGCTAAAAGCTCGAGAGGGAGATGGAGACAGAGAAGGAGGAAAATGAGGGGTAAAGGGTGAGTTAACCAACACAAAGGATATATAAAGAACCTTTACCAAACTAACTTGTAAGCTAGATTTTTCTAGGGTTTTTTGTTTGTTTGTTTGGTTGGTTGGTTTGCTGTGGATATCGCTCTGTGTAAATAAAGTTCTGATTGGCCAGTGTCCAGGCAGGAAGTAGAGGCGGGACAAGGAAGAGGAGAAGGCTGGGAAGTAGAAGGCTGGAGAGACACCACCAACTGCCGCCAGGAGAAGCAACATGAAAAGAGACTGGTAAGCCACAAGCCATGTGGCAAAGTATAGACTAACAGAAATGGGTTAATTTAAGATAGAAGAACTAGATAACAAAAAGCCTGCCACTGCCATACAGTTTGTAAACAATATAAGTTTCTGTGTGCTTTCTTGGTTGGGTCTGAGTAGCTGTGGGACTGGCGGGTAAGAGAGATTTGTCCTGACTCTGGGCCAGGCAGGAAAGCTCTAACTACAGTTGGTTGGTTGGGTTTTTTTTTTTTTGTTTGTTTGTTTTTTTTTTTTTGATATGGGGTTTCTGTGTGTAGCTATGGAGCCTGTCCTGGAACTCGCTCTGTAGCCCCGGCTGGCCTCAAATTCACAGAGATCCTCCTGCTTCTGCCTCCTGAGTGCTGGGATTAAAGGCATGCGCTACCACTGCCTGGCATACCTTGTAAACTAGTTTAACAATATGGTTTTAAGGAGTTTGAATAGAAGTATCCTACATTACTAAATAGTGCTGTTTCCAGAAGACATGGGTTACTTAAAAAATCTCACTGATGATAATTGACTGTAAGTGTTCAGCCATAGATGGGCTATCCATATCAAACTGCACCCCTGAGACTCAGGGAACAACATGAACTAGAGCTAGAAAACAATGTAAGAGTTGAAGGATGGGGAAGAGTGCTGAAATGTTGTCCTCTGCTTATGACGTGGCTGTTGTACACATGAACCCCTATTGCATGAACCCTTGCAGCCTACCTCTACAAGATCTCCACAAGCCAGTTAAAACTTCAAACATATTTTTGACTGTGAGCCTAGCCTTTAACAGCTGAGCCATCTCAAAAAAAACCAAAAAAAAAAAAAAAAAAAAAAAAGGTTCAAACATAGAGAGAGGAGGGGGTTCCTGAGCTATTTAAAGTCAATGGCTGCTGAGGAAAGCAAAGTCAATTTTCATTGAAACTAGTAGATTCCTCATGCCATGTGTGTATATACAGAATTAACTGAACTTAGTGGATCAAAATAAATCATTATAGGAGGACCAGAAGTTGGAAGGGAGATTTGATGGGGTCCTGGGGGGAGTTCAAGGGGGAAGTGAGGCATGACTATGTTCAAGGTACATTATACATGTGTGAAATTTATTTTGAAAGAATAAATAAAAATTAAAATGTTTAAAAATTTAAAGTAACAAAAATAAGCCATAAGATCAAAAAAGCAAAATATAATAAAAGTTCACTAGATTAAAAAATGCTGCATCATTCAGCATTGATTATTTGACAGAATAGTTTTGAGTTCTTATCCTCCCTGTGAGGTTTCATGTAGCAAAAATTTGCAATATTAGGACCATGATGAAATAACTTCGGACTCTAAATCCTCTTGTCAGAATAGCGGGTGTGTGACATCATTTCCAGCCTAAAAGCTTTCTCCGTTGAGTGGTCCTGCTACATCCTCCCATTTGAGTCATGCCTGCATGTCTTTACAACAGACAGTGTCTGTTGCTGAATATCCACACCTCTCCTGTTAGCAAACTTCTAACTTTTATAGCATTTGTATTGGCCTGTTATTGGTGAGTAGGACATTTCTCCATTCTAAGTTTCCACCTTAAACAAGCTGTGTGTGTGTGTGTGTGTGTGTGTGTGTGTGTGTGTGTGTGTGTTCTTAGCTCACTTCCCTCACTTACATGAGGCATCCAAACTTGGCTTTTATTTGTAATTATATGTGAATGTCCGGCCTCTGTGTCTGAAGCAGTATAAAACTGTAATGCTACTGTTAAAAGTTATGTACAGCATGGCTCTCTGTCTTTTTCATCTCTTTATTGTAGGGTCTTTTTCTTCTAACTTTTTCATCCTATGCATGCTTACCCATGACTTTGAACAATAAAGTTCAACTGATATTTCAATTCCTTTCAGGAAACTATACAGACATGGTATCTTGCTGGTGTTTTTGTCTTTTTTATTTTTTCCCTAAAGCAGTGATTCATTTCTTCTCATAGGCTTATACTAAGCTAGTTCACTCTGATCTTCCATCCTATTTCTCAGGTCTTGTATCTCGTAGAAATCCACCAGGGAGTAAAACTTGAAAACAAGTGTGAACTCCCTCTTTCCTGGAGCTTCCAGGGTTTTATACCGCCATACTCGATCTTTAACAATTCACTACAATATTCAGCTAATTTAACACGTTTTCATAGCATTCTCTCTTTCTGGGTTATGCACAGAGTTATGTATCCAGCTTCTCCCTGGAGAGGCTGAGTCCTCTATAGAACTGAGTCTACCTCAGCTATTTGGTAGATTCAAGTGACAGTCTTCTCTCTCTCTCTCTCTCTCTCTCTCTCTCTCTCTCTCTCTCTCTCTCTCTTCTCCTTGACATGATGGAAAATACAATTCTTTCTAATCAGCACAGCTTATGTAGGTGACAGTCAAACTTTTTACTCTGAAGTTTCTTTATCCTTAAGACTATTACTCTAATGGAGGAATTACATCTGTTCAGGTTAATAACACATGCTTTAAAATAAGTCCTTTTGTATGGGGAGAAATACTCTGCCAATTTGTGTTTATTGCCCCAACAAATGATAATAGAAGGACTTGGTTTTAAATTAGCAGTCAATTCTTAGGATATAGTATCTTTAACAATTTCTTTTAATTGTTCCTTATTTTAAAAGTCACAAGTAATTTTTCAAATTTTCTAGAAGCAAAGAATTGAAAGCCACCTTCTTGCAAAAGGAATTGATAATTCACATTGTCAGTACAAGAATGGTATTCCTAACTATCTGTTCATTGTGTGTTCTCATTTTCATCCCAGGATGTGGTGATAGAGACAGAACTATATTGGAAAAGGAAATATTTTAATCTTGCTATAATTGCTCACTTCCTAATATCATCCTACTCTTACATTGATTAGAATGGGAGCACAGTGTATGTAGACAATATAGTAAGAGTAATATCAAGAAAAGTATAAACCAAAAGAAGTGTTAAGGAACAGCGGAGCAAATGCCAAAAATAAAAGAATGTTAACACAGAAAGCAATTGCTCACTATATGGACATTTTTGTAGCTCTTTTGTGCATCATAGTATCATAATACAATCAATATGAAAAGTATGAATAAATCACTAACTTTTCACTTGTCTTTTAAGTATTTGAAGTATTCTATCACAAAGGAAATACTACATGTGAATTATATGTCATTTGAACATGTCATTCTTCCTAATTTGGAAATGTATCTGTAATCAACAAAACTCAAATCAGTAAAAGCAAATTTAAATGACTGACTAGATCTCTTATATTCATCTACATTAAAAGTATAATATGAGTACTAACAACAAAATTCCATTAATTTAACTAACAACAAAATAGTTAAAATTAATTTAAATGTTTTATCAAGTCAGTCTGAAATATATTATGCTATCCTTCAATACAAAGATAATATAAGGCTGGTATTTATTATTTTAACTTTTTTCTCTGTCTTTAAGATGTAGTCTAAAGTATTTCAACAAGAAAGCACTATGCAGTAACTATTACTAATTTTCAACTATTTTTTGAAAGGACCAAGCAGATACCATAACAGGCTGCTCAGTCTTCTCTCAGAGATTAGGTCTCAATTTCAGTTTCCTGAGACTTGAGCAGCAGTCTCTGGGAGGGCCATGAACAAAAGACATAGTCCTTGCAGTAGCTCCCTTTCTGCACATACTCTGACTGCTCAAGGTTCAGCCAGTTGTTTACTGTCTGGGACCCCTCACCAACTTAGAGCTACGTTCCTGAGTCAAGGACAGAGCTTGGGCCACTGAGCCAGCCCCCACAGTCAGTACATGCTAGGCCAGCCAGCCCCCATGGCAGCTCAAGGACAAAGCCTGGACCACTGGGCCAGCCCCCATGGCAGCTCAAGGACAAAGCCTGGGACTTGTGTCGGACTGCCCCCGAAATGATGATTGTAACCCCCAACCAGTAAATTTCAAGGTTACATACCATCACCCAATTAAAAGAGAACAGAGACCTTCAAAAATAAAAAAAAACCAATCCCAGTAGCACCCAAGCCAACCCCCTCCGACCACCTGAAGGGCTTGTGGTTTTTGCCTTTAAAAAGCTAGCCTCACAAAGAAAGAGCAACTCCTCCCTGCCTCACTGTATTGGGTGCAGGAACAAGTTCCCTGTCTAGGTTTGTATCTATAGAATAAACCTTGCTGTTGCATTCTGGACATCCATGGTCATTGGTGGTCTCTTTGGAGTCATGATCTGGGCATAACATTTTTCTTACTATGTCATTGAAATGCGGTGGTGTTGGCACTTAAACATGTGATGGGAACAAATATTAAGCTTATGCACTTTTAACTATGTCTTTGGAATACATTGTATTATGATTTCAACATAATGACAGCATCATTAAACTACTAAATACTGATTTTATGTTATTTGTTTCTTACTAAGTCTTGGATGTCTAGGAATCCTTACCACATATGGTGAGAATGTAGCACAGCTGATAAGGCAGCAATTATGGGAAAGCAGTAACAGTGAATACATAGGGGATGGCCTATCCTGCATAGAAAATGTATCTGATGCATTAAGTGACAGCAATGGGTAGAAAAGAAATTAGAGGAAGCATAGAAAGTATTATGGATGGCCTATTAAATGTTTCTTTAAAAGTTCAGGTGATAAATTTTGGTCCCCACTAATGGCACTTTGGGATGTAGTAGAAGCTTTGTACTGGGCCTATTCAGGAAAATAACTCATTGTACTTGTGGTCTTGACTTGGTATACTGGTATCACATTTTTTTCTCTACTTCTTGGCCCTCATGTAGTGAAACCACATCTCTGTACCACAGATTCTCTACCATGCTTACCTACCTTGCCCAAGTCCCAAAGTGATGGGACTAATCAACCACAAAATGAAAGCAGTGCAAGTAAGAAACAAACTTTTCCTCCTTACAAGTCAATTGTCTTAGGTATATATGGAGTACCCAGGGGCCCAGGGTTTAGCTACATCTGGCGTAGGATATCTGAGGGGGAAAAAAACCTATGTACACTATGTTTTTATGTCTGTTAACTTTATTCCTCTAAGACAAAATTCTATCAATACAGTTATAGTTCTGACAGGCGTTTAAGGCAGAAATAACTCTAGGCATACCAAGCTCTTTACTCGTCTACTTTATTTCTCTGAGATGAAATCATGTCTACATAGCTTCAGTTCCCTCCAGCCATACAGCTCCCTACTCATAGTCCTGCTAACAACTAAACTCTTATGCTCCCAGCCTCATCTTCATCCTCTGTCTCTTCTTTCTCCATCTCTGCTACTCTCTACTCCTGGCACTCAGAAAACTCTACTCGAGATCTGCTTACCTTCTATGGAACCTCTGTCTTCCTCTCTTCTCTTTTGCCATGCCCATTCGGTCGGTCGTTTCTACAGAAAATGCCTGCTCTTTTATTCCCTGGGCATGTGATTCTCTGCCTCCTCAGTAATGTTATTCTACCTCTCATCTTGATATGTAAAAACATCTTGTTCTCAGTCAGTTGCTCTGGAGAGCCACTGGGCCTCAGGTCAGGGGGATGGCCTGAGCTTCATTTGCACAAGAAGCAAAGCTATGAGTCTCCAGCCAGCTTGTCTCCCAGGCTCAGCAGGAGGGGGTGTGAGGGGGGATGGGAGGGGGGCTGGGCATAGGGGGGCTTTAATAACCTGGAAGTTCGATGGGTCTGAAAATATTTGGGGAGGCAAGAATTTCATAGTAGAAGACAGCTGGAATATTAAAGACTGGATAGCACCAAATATTCATAATAAACGCCTTGCCTCTTGACAGACCCTTGGCCGGTCAAGGTATAGCTTTAATATATAGCTAAATCTCCATGATATATTCTTGCAGCCTGCAAGAGGTATACTGCATGTTAGCAAGAAGACTAATGGACATGAGACAATAAACTCTTTAAGGAGGTAATAGTTAAGCCATGGGCTGTTGAATAGATATCCAAATAATGTGATGTTTACTTTGTATTGAACAAAAAGTATAACAAGAACAAGAAAAGCAAAATTGAGGGTCCAAAAGGGTAACTAAGTAGTGATCTAAGAAACAGTGTAAGGACAAATAAAATATATACACATTTGGATTCTGAATAGTTTCATATAGGAAATTTATCTTATCTACATTTAAATTTTTAGTATGGAGAATAATACCCCAAATAGATGTTTGATATATGAAGCAAAGAAAAACTGCCTCAGTAATCTGAAACCTAGAAAAGGAGGTAACAATGTAGGTAAATGTATCAATGTGTTATTGGTGTAAAGTGTTTTCCTCACTGTTAATTCCAGCTGGCTTCTCATAAATAGCCCAAGGAAACCTTAAATATGAGAAATCTAAATTAACTTGGTGGGAGGGCAAAAGCTTTGTCTTCAAGGACACCTCCCCCTCTACAAACAAATCCAGAAAAAGTTGCAACAGTACTTGTGTTAGGTACCCACAAGTGAATAAAACATACAGTGTACCATGATGTAGTTATGGCATATCATATACCTAACACTTAAGTCAGTAAGATGAAGTAAGTGCAAGAACAACAAAAAGAGACACAGGCACTCTCAAAGTTGTCTATTTTTGTCTTGGAGTTACTGCTTCACAGCTATCAGTTACATGTCCATATTTTCTAACTATAGTTTTCTGTAACGTAAGGATCTTACATATGATTCTGAGAGCTCCAGAAATGAACATTGAACGTTTAACAGGTCACACATTAGGGTTGAATCTTAGTTGACGTTACTGAGAGTAAGTGATCCAGTTCATGTCACTCCGCTTGGCTGTCTGTAGCATTGCCTTCAGTTGTGCTTGGACATCAGCAAGCTTCTGTCGGTCTAAGCTGCCATTAAAACGCCATTGTTCATAGCAATGTACAGGGATAGGATAAATCACGTATTTCAACTCCATCAAAGGTGTTAAGTAATGAAGGATTCTCATAAGCATAGGCATCGAAATGGGGTTAGAGACAAAGCTAATCACACGGAGATGGGAACACTTACTTAGGGCTGGAAGGATAGCAGAGAGTGTAGCATCTGTTAAATGGCAATGATTTATAGCCAAATGCTGCAAGGTATCTGAGAGTTTCTGCAAAAGAATCTGAAAAGGCCCACAATCATCCCAATACATTGGGTTGTTACTAAGATTCAACAGCTTGAGGTGGGTGGCCTGAGGGCTCTGAGACAGAAATTTGAGATCTCTGTAAGAAATTTCACAGAATGGCAGATACAAGAAGTCCAAATTAGGTGGTAAGGCTCTGTGGAGAGAAAACAAAGATAGAATGACTCTCAGATGAGGGAAAATAGTCCAAAGAATCTAGAATAAGCAAGCTGTTTTGCACACATACATTGCAGCAGCTAACAATATGGGCTTGAATTCACTCAATAGATTTGTGACCCATAAATGTTACTTTTATATTCTCAGATAGAATTTGTATCCTTGAGAATTTTCATAGTATGTTAATATAAAGATTTGTGCCAAAGATTTAGTGGAAAATATTATCTACTTAGTAATTACAATATAATCAAAGGTAGCGGAGCAACCAACTGGAAGCTCCCTTTGGCCAGTCCACAAGTGAGAGCCTCTACATTCATGGCCTGAGCCTTGGAGATTCTCCTAATGCTCTGACATTACTGTCTATGGGGATATGGCTATGTGCACCTGTGCCCAACCTGAAGTCTTTCTCTCAATTCCTCCTCTTCCTCTCTCGATGGCCAGAGGAGGACTGAATTGTTATTTTCTCCTTTATACTTCTGGAATGAGCACACTGCCTGCACATGCTCAGCTGACTAGGGTTTTTTTTTTTTTATCCTGTTTTTCTCCTAAGACTATGAGAGAGACTTTTTTGCATGGCTACTTTCAAATTCTCTGGAAGGCAGAGATAAAAGGCATAAAGGGTTTTAAGGATCTCAGGAATTCCCAGGGATGAATTCTCCCCTGTCTTAACAGGCTAGCGGTTCAAGAACCCAGGTACATATACCAAGCCCTCACCTGAGTAGGCTGGCCAGATGATCCGTGAGGCTGAACGAAGACAAGTTGAACTCTTTCAGGCAGTTCATCTGCCTAAGACAGTTGAGAAACATTTGGAAGACTTTCCCATGCAAAGACCTAAAAGTGATTTTAGACAGACTAAGGCTATCCAGATAGATCATGTGAGCCAAAATGGTGGTAACTTCACTCAGTGAAGCCTGATCAACTGCCAGGTTATGAATGCATGTCAGATCTAGAAACTTCAGAGTGTTTCTGGCATAAGAAAATTTATCAATTTGCAAATCTCGACAGCAGAGGTGCAATGACCCTGAGCTCTGTTCAACTTTATTCAGAAGCAAAGCAAAAAATTCCCTTTCTCTCAAGGTGCCATCGAGGGATAGGTCCACTAGTATTTCCATAGGCTGCTTTGAGGATTGACTCTTAACCTTTGAATTGACAATGCTGCACTGGCTTTCCAACTTCAGAATAGAGCGTACAGAGTGAGTACAGCCATGAAAACAAGTAGGAGATCTGATTCCAAATTCAGGGCATGTTGTTCTGCAGTCAACACCTTGCCTTACATCCAGGATCCTCAGTTTAGGGCTCCTATAGTGGAAAGAGGAGATAGAACATCTAAGAGGGATGCAAATTTTAATGCAAACCCACAAGGCCAACAATGGCATGTAAGGACTTGGTCTGCACTCTTTATGCCAAACACCAACAAGTTCTATATCATGAAAATTCAACATCCCTCTCTTTTATTCTCCTTAAATCCTCTCCAATCTTAAAGTTGGTGTCTTTCTTCTGTGTAATAACACCTGTTATGTAAATCCATCAATGATACCCTCAATAACATAAATTTCATAATGAACATTGAATATATCAGCCTTTAGTGTGTTACAAAGTTTTGGACCAACTGCTTCACACATATATCTTCAACATTCACTAGTTACTACCTTTGGAAGAGTAGCAGGCTGTGAAATAATCTCCTGTGTCTTACCATGTCTTTACTATACAAAGTCTTACCTAGCATCCGAGTTCTGGACAGGTAGGAACTGAAGACTCTCAACCATGGCTTTCAGGAGTTCCCGTTGAGGTTCCTGTACACTCAATGTTCCAATGTGGAGACAGGTAAAGGGCCAAATCTTTACCATTTCTGTCAGTGTCTTCCTATATCCTCCCATGAAGGCAGCAGAGAACAACGGAACAAAAAGCTCCCTGGGGATCTCCCCGAGGGAATGAATTGCAACAGGTTCATTGCTCAGTAGACTCTGTATAGCAAGTTCCAACAGTGTAGATGGGTCCCTTTCATCCATCATCATAAATAAACCTGCATCAGGATGAGAGATACTTAGAAGTCCTGAGAAGATAGCTTAGATGCTTTTTTAAAATGAATGTGAGCAATGTAGAAAATATATTAGTTGCAGAATAATTTTTATGTGACTGATAAGCACATTTAGTGACCTCTACTGTAGCCATAGATTAGAAACTGATTTTTGTGAGTATACAAATTCGTGTGTATACAAATGTGTATTGTGTGTTCATGAAAGACTAGCATTAGAAATAAATGGTTAGTAGAAGACAAAGTTAGTTATCTACCTGATACCCAGTATTTCCTTTCAAAAGATACAAGCATTATTAATGAAAATTTAAATATACATAATATTGATATAATCATCATTATCTTGGAAACAGAAAATAACAAAATGTCAAAATGACAATTATTAAAGAGAAAAAGACTGAAATTGCAGCCAGTCCAACTTCATTACCACAAATTTTGTGTAGTGAAGCAGATGGACAAAAACTTGCAAGATATAGAAATGAAGAAATCTAATTAGGGCCTTGAACTTGACATAAAACCTCAGACAGAAAAATTAGGTCTGAAATAAGCCTAAAATAGGAAAAATATGTACCAATGCTAAAGGAAGCATTAAAAAGCCCAATTCAAATCCTTAATGTTTTTTTTTCCCCATAATTCAAACCAAAAAGCAGTCAAACTGAAAACAGAACAGTGATTCCTTGGATCTGGAAAGAGTGCCATAGTTGAGGATTGAAGGTGAAAAAGTATAGTTGTATATAATGAAAGTAAGCTAGAAACAGTGTGGAAATACCACAATGACTCCCATTCAGATGTGATTAATATGTGTTAACAACTAAATGAATGGCATTAAGTAATGAATGTGAATGGTCTGAAATGTCAGTGTTTGAACCATAGAGCTTATGGGGAAGAATAAAAGCAGAGAGATGGGAGAAGTTTTGCCTGGAACTTTGATAATGATGATAAAAAGAAACAAAAGCAGGAAATAAGACTCTTGTAATATATAAGAAATAAAATCAGAGTATGCATAACCTTTCTCTCTACCATAAAAAAATGACAAAATGAACTAGATGGCATTAGGTGCCAGAACATAGAATGATAAAAATAGATATTATATAAAACAATGTAATATCATGCAAATGAGTAAAATTACAAGCCAAACCATTAAAACCATCAAAAAAAAAAATTCTGTTTCTTGTCACATACCTACTCTAGGGCACTTTACTATGAGCCTGTACACATTCAGACACCGTCTTTGGATAGAATAACTTGCCACTCAGTCACTGTCCTTGGATAGAATAACTTGCCAACTGAGATAAAATTCACCCTGGTCAAAGGCAAAGAAAAATTACATCAACATGAGACTTCTTAGGATTGCAATCCCAGGAGACAACATTCAAGTAATCCTGAAAACTATGTTCCAAGATTCTAAAAATTGGGCTCCTTTTACACTGTAAGGGGTAAGAGAGTTTAATTGCACCCCCTTTGTCAAGAACTGTGATTCCCCTGTCTGAAGGAAAAGTCAAACTTGCTTGTAGGAAAGGGACTGGGCAGACTCAGGAAGCAAGGGTGATGATAGCACAAACTGTTACAAACACTAGTGAAATTTGTTTCAAAAGTTGAAGTTCATGCTAGTAGCTAAGGTCAGCCTGTTCTTGGGTGAATGTGTAAATATTCAGACAATGTAGTCTGAAGTATTAATAGTGTCTGAAGTCTGGTTTAACAACGGTTCCAGATCCCATTTTAAGAGTGCCAAAGCAATGCCACTGCTGTGATTTTATTTTCCCTGACGATCCTAGTATCAAAAATATGTCTCTTCTCCCAGATATAGACATTTAATTCAATTTGAAAAATATCTGCAAACATTTTATGGTATTAAACAACTTGGAGCACTGGCTGCTCTTCCAGAGGACCCGGGTTAAATTCCCAGCACCCACATGGCAGCTCACTACTGTCTGTAACTCCAGTTCCAGGGGATCCAACACCCTCACACAAAATATATACAGGCAAAACACCAGTGTACATTAAATAAATATTTTTTTTTATAAAAAAGGAAATAAAAGCTGGAAAGATGGTTCAGCAGTTAAGTAAGAATTGACTGCTCTTTCAGACCCAGGTTTGATTCCCAGCATCCACATGGTAGCTCACAACCATCTGTGACTTTAGTTTCAGGGGATACAAGACCCTTTATGATATCCATGGGAACCAGACATGCACAGGTGCACAGACGTGCATGCAGGCAAAATACCCAGACACATAAAGTGAAATAAAAAAGAAAAAAACTACAAGAATAGACAGCCCAATGGATTAGCCTAAACAACCTAGAAATAAACGTCAACACCAATGGAAATTAGTGCTTAATAAAAGTGGAGCAAAGGGGAGTATGAGACAATTAGAATAAACTTTAAAATAGATCTATAAAATGTGCCATTTATATACATAAATAATAACATAGGTTAACGATCTAAGCACAAAGTTAAACCAAGGTCTAGGGAACTGGCTCAGCAACAGTTAAGAGTATGTGCTGCTCATCCGGAGCACTGAGTTCAGTTCCTGGCACCCACATAAATGTTTACAACTGCCTGTATAACTCCAGTTCCAAGGACTCCAACATACTCTTCTGGCTTTCAAGGGCACTAGGAAACATGTGATGCATATACATACATTCAGGAAAAACACTCATAAACATAAAAGTAATTTTAAAAGAACTTAAACCACACAGCTTCTTGAAGAAAATGTGGCAGCTCTTCTTTAACTTCCCCGGAGGAAAGGATGTTCTAAATATCACTCAAATTCTAGAGGCAAAGGAAAAAAGAAGCAATTTGGTCACATGAAAGTATTTCAAAGTATGAAAATCACAGTTAAATAAAAAGGCAGCTGAAAAATTTCAGAGACAACTGGAATGTGCTAATTATCTACAGATATCTAAAACTGAAAGACAATGGACCAGAAATTTGGTATAAAAATTAGGAAAAGATGTGAATTAGTAATTCATGCAAAATAATGTATAGTCCGAAAATGATAAAAAGCTCAATTTTAATGACCATTAGGCATGTGTATATAAAAACAACTGTGTGGTTATCATTTAGTGTCAGGTCACCTACAGGCAAAAATGTATAAAGTAAAAGCAGCATATTCTGTTAATAGGGCTATGAGAAAACAGTGATTCTCACACATTGCTTGTGGAAGTGAAAAGTAGGAAAATGATTCCGGGAAAAAAATTTTAAACTGTCTAACAAAACTACGTATGATCTTAAATTTGACTCAATAACCCTATTGCAGGGCCTATGAAGATCTATTTCCATAAATACAAAAATCCATCTGCCTAGAGATATTCATAGGTGCATTAAAAATTTCAAAATATTAAACACAATTTATAACAGACATAGGTGAATATTTAAATAAAAAGACAGTATGCTCATACAAATATATCTGATACAAATGTGAAAAAGGATAATGGAAATCTGTGAAATGGCAGGGTGTCATTCCTACAAATGCTATTAAATGAAAAAAAAATAGAAGGATGCCAGGTGGTGGTGGCGCATGCTTTTAATTCCAGCACTCCGGAGGCAGAGGCAGGTGGATCTCTGAGTTCAAGGCCAGTCTTGTCTATAGAGTGAGTTCCAGGAAAGGCACAAAGAAACATGGAGAAACCCTGTCTCGAAAAACCAAAAGAAAGAAGAAGAAGAAGAGGAGGAGGAGGAGGAGGAGGAGGAGGAGGAAGAGGAGGAGGAGGAAGAGGAGGAGGAAGAGGAGGAGGAGGAAGGGGAGGAGGAGGAGGGGGAGGAGCAGGAGGAGGAGGAAGAGGAGGAGGAGGAAGAGGAGGAGGAGGAAGGGGAGGAGGAGGAGGGGGAGGAGCAGGAGGGGGAGGAGGAGGAGGAAAAGAAAAAGAAGAAGAAGAAGAAGAAGAAGAAGAAGAAGAAGAAGAAGAAGAAGAAGAAGAAGAAGAAGAAGAAGAAGGAGAAGGATGGTTTATCTTGTTACCTTTAATATAAGAGGGACTATATAACAAGACATGTAATTTCTTCTTTTGCAAAGTACAGGAGAGAGGAGTCTGTAACTGAATGCAGCAGTTATCCCTACAGGAGGAGGAGAGGAAGGAAATAGGAAATCAGAACAGGGCAGAAGGCAGGAGAGAGGAGTGGCACTTCTCCCAACACACAGTTTTATATAACTCAGGTTTTTGGAATAATAGTAATTCTCACATAGCCAAAACACAAACACAGTTACCCTTTAGTATCTTTAGTCCTGTTAACAGATTCCACCCACCACTGATAGAAAATACTCTGAAAAACCTCTCTGTAGTGGATATGTGCAAGGTATCTTCTTGCCTCCATTCCCTAAGTAATATAGCACAGTAATTCACATAGCATTTACATTGAATTGGAAACTGTAATTTATAGATGAATTAATGTATAATGAGGAACACAGTACCTTATATGCCAATACTATACCATAGGATACAAAGATCATGAACTTGCACAGAATTTCGCTGAAAACGCACTGACAGAGTTCTGGAACCAGTGCACTGTTGATAGCAAGGGACAAGTAAAACGATTTAAGAAGCAGAATATGGAGGTGACTGAAGCGCTAACAACTTAACTATACTTTGGGGGATGCCTGCATGTGTATGTATGTGCACGGCTGCATGGCTGCATGGCTGCATGGTTGCATGGCTGCATGGGTGCATGGGTGCAAAGACAGCCATCGGCATCCGTTGTCTCATTCCTCCCTGCATTTGGCTATAAGGTTTCTCATTGAGGCTGAAATTCATTGATTTGGTCAGCATGGCTGACCAATGAGTACAGGGATGCCATTTGTCTCTGTCTTTCCCTCACTTCCCACAGCTCAGGGAGTACAGATGTTCACAGCCATCCCTAAGTTTTACATTAGTGCTGGACATAAGCTTAGAACCCCTCGTCCTTGTGTGGCAAGTACTTCCCCAAGTGAGTCATCTTCCCAGTTCCTAAACTAACTGTATAGTAAATAAATATAACAACAATAGAGGAATGACTAAGAAAATGGTTTGGAAAGCACCGAGTTAACGTTTTTCTTCAAGGGAAAGACTGAAAGAACTGTACAAAGACATCTGTTAAGTCATTTTTTTTTCCGAGACAGGGTTTCTCTGTGTAGCTTTGCGCCTTTCCTGGAACTCACTTGGTAGACCAGGCTGGCCTCGAACTCACAGAGATCCGCCTGCCTCTGCCTCCCGAGTGCTGGGATTAAAGGCATGTGCCACTGCTGTCTGGCCTAATAAGTCATTTCTAACAGAGATATTGGTTAGTAATTGTGAAACTACCCTGTATATACTGACTAGGAATGAAAAAAATAAGTAAATATATCAAAGATGATACAAAATAGATCAGAAAAAGTAACTTACAGATAAGGCTAGAATAGACTGGAATCTCATGTATTTGAGTCCTATCAACTCATACAGTTAAATGCAGAAATACATAAACATGTTTATATAAAAATGGTTAAGTAAACCCAATATACTAGGTCCTCTTTCTACGCACAGGACCTAGCAGAAGTGAAACCCAATTAAAAATGAACATACACAAAGGCATTAGTTTCTAAATAACATTCTTAAAGGGAAAAAAAGACTCCTTGAGAAAGTGAACTTAATCTGAGACAGTGGTGATGAAATGTATAAGATACCCTTGAAAAATTATTTTTATTATATTTGTGCTTTAATTTTACATATCAGCCATGGGTAGTGACAGAAAATGCATGTAAGAAAGAAATGTGAGTATAAAACTAACTAAAAGGCAGTCCCAATGAGCAAACCTAGAACAGTTTAAGGTACAAAACTATATTTTAATATGATTATAATGTAAGATATATTCATTATGCATAACCAAATAATAATATAAATAAATTAAACAAATAAATGAAGGGGTGAAGAAAAGAGTGCTCCCCCTTTAAAAGAATTCCAAACAATATATATCATAAGAATGAGGAAATCTGAAGATCAGCATTAGGTAACATTTGTTTCAGGCTAGGTCCCTAGAACAGTTCTAAATATAGTAAGTCAGAGTCTGAGAAGATAAAGGATATTTTATATCCTAAACTGTTTCCTTCACCAGGCTATTTCTAAAGGAGGTAACAGTAGCCTTGCACTGGGCCAACATAAATGTTACATGTAATGACAAGATTAAAGTGAGCATTATCAGTAATGTAACGTATGTATGCACTGTCACTACCCTGACAGGAAGTAGGACAGGGAACAAAATCGCTTTTGTGGTAATGTGGTATGAGATTTAAAATGAAATACCAAAGATATGCGTGTTTTGCCATCAGGAGGAAAAACCGAGTGGACTTCTGCAGAACAACGAGTTGTCCTCCTTTTATTGGCTTCCCATAGAAAGATGCTCCCTAGCTAAAGTAGCCTCTTTCCTTAGCATGTGGACTGCAACACACTGTATGCCTGAGTATCACGATGTAATTTCCCACAAACCCACAAGATTGTTCAAGCAGGCAAATCATCTTTGTATTAACCAGGTTATTTTGTTGCCTTGTTATTAGTAAGATTGCCCACACAGCAATCACTTGCTTACTTTCTTCCACTTTGTGGGTTTTCTTACCATGTGATATCCACCAGTCTTAGGCTGTACTAGTAGACTTCTATATATTTATATATTTATCTGTTCAGTGCCCACTCAAAATATTATGGAAGGCATACCTCCTGCATAAGTAGGATGCATGAGTGGACAGAAAAACAGGCAATTTTTTGTCAAATATGTATGATTTCAATCTAATCATTAGAAGACATGAATGTCAGAGTGAAGCTGACAGACTATAAACTGCCTCCATGTCAAATCTTGAATTAAAGAGCCAGTATAAAAGTTGGACATGGCGGCCATGTCCACATATGACCCTAGCATCTGGTAGGTGGAGACAGAAGGATCAGGAGTTCAAGGTCATTGTTGACCACATAGGGAGTTTGAGGCCAGCCTGGATCCTGAATCTAAATAAGAAATACCCAAACAGACAACACATAAAAAGAAAGAGTCATGATTTAAAAAAAAAAAAAAAAAAGATGGACTTTATTTAAAAGACAGGATGAGAAGAGCACTGAAGCATCAGAAATCACCAAAGATGCAGTATGGAGAAATAGAAAGGCCATGAACCCAAAACACAGTACCACAAAACAACACCACCTGCCAGGACTGGTGAAGGGAAAAGGCTCATCCAAAATGTAAAACAGGAGACCCCTGGTAAAGAGACTGATATTTCTATTTTATTTTATTCTAATTTTATTTTCGGTGTGAGTGTTTTGCCTGCATGTATAACTGCTCACCACACATATATCTGAATACCTATAGAGACCAGAAGGTGGTGTTGGATCTCCTGTAACTAGGGTTACTGACAGTTGTAAGCCACCATGTAGGAGGTCCTGGAATTGAACCCAGGTCCTATGAAAGAACATATTTTAACCATTGAGCCTGTTCATCCCTGAGACTGGGATTTTTTATGGAAAGAACATGCCTACCAGTTTCACAATCCTTAAATTGAGTTGGTAAATCTGGGATGACACTGAATGTTGCAGAATATTATTTTAATATTATGTTACTTTTGTTTATGTTGCATTTGTTTAGCTCTGTGAAGCTGTGTTACTGTGGCTGTCTAAAACACCTGATGGTCTAATAAAGAGCTGAATGGCCAATAGTGAGACAGGAGAGAGAAATAGGCAAGGCTGGCAGGCAGAGAGGATAAACAGAAGGAGAAATCTGGGATGAAATAAGTAGCAGCTAGAGAACGAGGAACACCCAGGGGTCAGCCACCCAACTACACAGCAAGCCACGGAGTAAGAAACACAGAAAGGTATACAGGAATAGAAAAGGAAGAGCCCAGAGGCAAAAGGCAGATGGGCAAATTTAAGGAAAGCTGATTAGAAGTAAGCCAAGCTAAGGCTAAGCATTTATATAATTAAGAATAAGCCTCTATGTGTGATTTATTTGGGAGCTAGGTGGTGGGACCCCCCAGAAAGAACAAAAACAACAACTGATTCCATATGTGTAATAAATGATCATGAAGAAAAAAATCTGATTTTTTTCTTCCTAGTATCCCAGAGGTTTGTCCATCCAGGTGCAATTTTGTGGGAGGCCAACTATTTAAGACAAAGCTCCTCTAGTAAATGAGAAGGACTATAGAGAGTCCACTAGACCAGCTTTGTGGGAGACACCTGTCGAAGGCGGTGATGGGTTGTGTGAATGACAGGCAAGGACACACTATAAAATGTAGGCAGTAGATCCTCTGGTACTGAAGGGCCCACTGCTCTGAGGTCCTACCACTTGTGTGGTCATGAGCAATCTCCACCACCTGGTGATGACTGAGACATTGGTGATCCCACGCTTGAGTTTGGGGAGCAGTTCTACATCTGCAGCCACTTACCTTCTGTGTGGTTCAATGCTGGTGAAATGGAGAATCCTGAGTTGCAGGTCCACGAAGGCCTCGGGGTGCAGCAGCCTCCTCCTTCTCACAGATGGTCTACTGTTGGGCAAAAAAGGACCACACTAAGACCAACATTGCAGCACAGATCTCAGTGCTCTATTTCCTTCCCCTAGTCTTAAAAGACACTCATTACCTACACCCTTACATGGACATTATTAGCACACTCAGCATTCATAAACTGGAGAGTCTCTAGAGAGAGGAAGAACCCAGTCTTCGCAGAGACTCCTGGGACACAAAGAAGGGAGGTTCCTAAATGAAAGACAGCTACACTAGACAATTCAAGTCTGACTGGTGGGGCTTCAGTACAAGCCTAAAGTTTACCAAGGTTACCAAGGGTAAGAGAATCCAAATTCTGAGCTAGATAGATGATGGCTCAGCAGTTAAAGAAATTACTGCTCTCACAAAAAGCCTGACCAGGTTTGGTTCGCAGAACCCACTTGGCAGCTCACAACCATTGTAACTTCAGTTCCAGCTTCCACGGGCTCCAGCACACTTGTGTTTCATATAAACTCATGCAATCACACACACACACACACACACACACACACACACACACACACACACACACATTAAAAATAAACAATTATAATAAAGGTAGTCCAATTTTAGTTCCCTACCACGTCCAACTGGCAAGCTCCACTATTAGTGGACCTAGAAATAAGCATCTCTAAGACTTGGACACTTAAAAAGTTTTGGTTTTGCCTATTGTGCTTCCTCCTTTTCTTTCCACTATGCTTCTGTATCATTTGTACTTTACAGCATTTTCAAACCTTCTAGGTTTTAGTCCTTTCCTTACATTTACCTAGTTTTGTTCCCACATTTGTAAGTATGCACTCCTATCATTATCTCTTCCTCTTTCCCCTCCTCTTCCTAACATGCTTCCCCCTTTTCCTTCTCCACTTTCTTTTATTCAGCATTGCTTCTTCTTAGGTTCCTCCCACCCACTCAGTCGATTCAGTTCATTTTCTAAAACCACATGGACCCCACGCAGTTTTAACTTCACAGTCCACTGCACACTGGCTTTGATTCCTGTTCTATTCTCATTTGTGCTGGGCCGTCGGAGTTAATAATTTTATGTCTCTTTATAGACATGGTCTATATTGGTGTTACAGCTGTTATAGTAGTTATTTTTGTCCTTTCTGAACATGCTCCTAGCATCTCCAAATAAAACTTGAAGAGAAACCAATAGTAAATGATGAATAAAATATAACACAGAAGCACAAGTAATATGAAAAGCAAGAAAAATAATCATAACCCCTCAAATGATTAAAACTAAAGGCAATGAAGTGGTTGAAAGGTTGGGCTAAGAATTCAAACTCCACATGAAAAAATATTGTGTGATTTCAAAGAAGATACAAAGTAGCAGGTGAAGGAATCCAACTAAGGACATGGAGATACAAACCAAAAACATACATGAGACGTCAGCAAGAATTGTGAGTTTGAAAACAAATAAAAAATAGAATTATTAGAACTAAAAATAAAAAATACAAACAAAAAGCAGTGTAGAAACGTTCATCAGCAAAGCGTATCAATATCAGTTAACCTAAAGAACATTAGAACTGAAGGAAAGATTCAAGCAAAGTCTACATAAACATCAACAACATAAAAATAAATAAATAGTGAAGGCAAAACTCAGAGAAGATCTAACTCAGGCCATGCAGTGTGCTCTCCAGCCCATATTAAAAACATCTTGATCAAGTTGGGTTCCTATCAGGGACACGGGGTGGTTCACATTACACAAATCAATAAAGATTATCCAGCACATAAATACATTCAGAGCCGAGATCACAGGATGATCTAAAATATCAAGCAGAAAAGTGTGCTTGCTTAAGCAGGGCACATCCTAAAACTGGAAAAACATGCCGAAAAGACCTTGAAAAAGCTAAAGACTGGTTAGTGACAAAAGCCCTGAAGACTCTAAGAGCACACCTCAACTTAAAATGGTTCTACATAACAAACCTATAGCTAACATTCTACTAAATTGTGAAGACCAGAAACCATTTTATCTAAAGTCAAGGAATAAGACAATGGGATCTTCTCCCTCAAACCCTTTTCAATATGCTGCTTGAAGGATTTGCCCACAGCAATAATACAAAAGAAGGAAATAAGTGGGATAAAATAAAAGAAGAGGTTAACTCCAGACATGAGTAGGCAGAGGAAACAGATGGCACCCTCTCAGAAGTTTTGATCTGAGGAGGTCAGAATCAACCAACAGCCCAACCAGCAAATCAATCAGGAGTCATCTTACCAATCACCCCTGAGGCATCTTACCAAGCACTCTTGAGGTTTCTAGGCCTGGGAACAGGAAAGAGGAAAGGCAACAGCTTCGTTCCATGCCTTGTAACTGGGGTGGACAATACTCAACCAAGAGCCACCTGTGACCCAACCAAGAGCCCTGGCGCTGGGTGATTGGGTACCATTGTGATGAAAGAGTACAGGGTGGGGAGGTGGAAGAGAGGGAGAGACAGAATGGTTGGTGGGCTGGAGAGGTGAAAGTGGTGAAAATGGGCTGATATTAATGGCCAATTGGCCACCTGAGTCCAGGCCTGTCTATGACCAAGGGCCAGGTCTTGGTCTAGGGCCCTACAGCAGTCGAGCGGGGGTAGGGGGGTGGAGGGGTGGGGAGGGTCTGTGTTGATGTCTGTGGTTCCTGTTGCCTCTGGAGGCTGTGCAGGGCCCTGTGTTCTACGCCACCACCTGGGGCCATGTTGGTGTCCAAGGGCCACGCTGCCACTGGGCCCATGCTGGTCCAAGTAACCTGCACTGCCACCTGGGTCCCAGGCTCCTGCCAAGGAACATGTCTGGGTCTGTACTGATGTCCATGGCCCATGTTACCACCAAAGACCACATAGAGGCCCGGGGGTCTGGGCCACAACCTGTGGTCATGAGGGTGTCCAAGGGTCATGCTGCCACCAGGAACATCCTGATCTGAGTGACTTGTGCTGGCACCCAGATCAATGGTGTCACCCATGCTGGGGCTGCTGCCAAAGGCATTGTCTGGGTCTTTGTCCCTACAACAGCCATGGTCTGGGTTGATGCCTGCGGCTCCTGTTACCATTGAGGGCCAAGTAGATGGCTGGGGTCTGGTCAGCCACCTCAGACCATGTTGTTTCCTGAGGATCATGCTGCTGCCTGGGCCTTACTGATCTGGGTGGCTAGTGCTGCTACCTCAAGCCATGGAGATGTCTGGGCCTGGGTCACTGCCTAGGGCCATGTCTGGATCCTTGGTCCTGCTGCAGCTGGGGTCTGTGATGATGTCCATGGCCTGTGTTAGCAGAAGAGATCACTGGAACCATGACATGCTGAGCCAGCCCCACACTCCACTGGCCCTTGGATAGCTGGGCCTGGCCCTCACTGGATACTGTAGCAGGAGTTGGCCCCCTGCACTCAGGAAAGTTGGCCCCATCCCTCACCACAGGTGTGCACTTCACCTGGGTAGTACACTAGAATAGACCCTGTGGTCAGGGACACATATGAACTGACCCTGAGGGGAGTGAGAGCAGGAGAGCTCACCCCATTTCCCTTGTCTGCTATGTGGTGGCATGGGTGAAGGAAAGATGCCCTCCCCCTCTCACCCATTACCACTTGTAGCAGGTGAGAGAATTGGCCCTGGAGTCACAAGAATGAGACTGACCCTCACCAGCTGCAATGCATAAGAGAGTGGGCTTTGCTCCCTGTCTGGGCAGCACACAATAACTATCCCTGTTGTCTGGGACACAGGTGAGCCAGCCCTGAAGGTGTGAGAGCAGGAGAACTGACCCTGCCCTCCCTCCTATGACCTCTACAGCAATCGGGAGAGCAGGCCCTGCACCTTGCCTGGGCAAAACAGTAGAGCTGGCCCTGATATGAGTCTGGGTGTCCTGGATCTGAGAAAAGAGCAGGAAAACTAGCCCCTCTTCTTGGTGCAGGCTGCATTGGGTGAGCTAACCTAGGCAGTGCTGGGGAACTTGCTGGTAGTGTCAATGAGGGAAAGCTGGTAGGCTGACCAACACAGCTACCACCCCCGAGGCCCAGAACCAGGACTATGAGTTATCCTACCCCAACATACACCTCATCTATGAACTACTGGAGCATGTGTGGGGGACAAACCTACAGATCCAAAACAGTAGGATCTCTATGACACAGATCAACAACAGGATGGATATCCAAGAGGAGAACCAGTGAGGGCCCAGTATCAGTGGTGTAGCAGAGGCCAGAGGTCTTGAACCAGACTAATGGCTCATAGCAATGAACATTTAAAAGTAAAGATGAATGAACTAAAGGCTAAATAAACTGTGTACTCAACAGGCCACACTACAGCTTCCACGATGAGATTTTTCTCTCATTTATTTATATTTTGTTTTGTTTTGTTTTGTTTCTTTGCTCTGTTTTTTTTTCTTGGTTTTTCTTCTAAATTTGATTTTGATGGTGGGGGGAGTTGCAAGGGCAGAGAGCAGGTGCAAGGGGACTAGGAGATAAGTGTGATTGGAATGCATGATGTGAAATCCACAAAGAATCAATAAAAATTAAAAAAAAAACAAAAAAGAAGAGATTAAATAATCTCTATGGGCAAGTGATGTGCTCATATGGTGAAAAGAATACAAACACTCAAACACAAACACTAACATGTGCTTTACACTTCCACCAAGGAAGGAGGGTGCACAGCAGCATATGAAACTGCGAAGTCTAGTGACCAAAACCCTGATACTGAGGAATAAATCAGAAACACAATCCCAGGCATGGTGTTTTCCAAAATTTACAATACCTAGGAACAAACCTAACTGATGGAGTGAAGCACTGAAAAATGAAAACATTAAATCACTGAAGAAATGGAAAGAGACACTAGAAGAGCGAAAAGCTTCCCACCCACACAGATTAGCAAAATGACTATGTTACTGGAAGTTACACACAGATGCAGTGCAATGCCTTGCAAAATCCCAATTATATTTAGCTCAAAGGAAAACAACGTCCTAAAATGCAGGGACAAGAACAACAACAGACCATAAGTAGCCACAGCAAAGCTGGGGGTGGGACAGCACGTGATGTCGGGTTACACTATGGAGCTAGCAACAAAAATGAATGCACTGCAAAAAGAGAGCTATGTATACCCCTGGAATAGAATAGAAGATGCAGAAATAACACCATACAGCCACAGCCACGTATGTATTTTTAAAGATGCCCAAAAACAAACATTGAGGAAAACTGCTTCCACAAATGGAGCGGGTAAAATTGGCTAACTAAATCTAAATGGATGATCATTCATCCCATCCCTCACTCCTCAAAACTAATTCAAAACAGATCACAGATCCTAATGTATGATGGGACGTACTGAAATCTCCAACAAAACACAAGGGAAACATTTTAAGATACAGGTGTAGCACAGTCTTTCTAAAGGGGACTCTGGAAACAGCTCAGGAAACAACAGTCAGAATTGACAAGTGGGATTACAATAAATTAAAAATATTCCATAGAGAGGGCTGGAGAGATTGCTCAGTGGTTAACAGCACTTCCTGATCTTGCAGAGGACCCAGGTTCATCTACTGACACCCATGTGGCAACTAACAACAGTAAATATCTTCAATTCTAGGACATCCAACACCCTTTTCTGACCTCTACAGAACCAAGAACACACACATTCCACTCACATACATAAAGGCAAAACACTCATCCACCTTAAAAATAAATAGCTCGAAAAAATTTTCTGTAGCGGAAACAAGTAACAGTGAAAAGACAAATAGCAGAACAGAAACAATCATTTCCAGCTATGGGCATGACAACAATAATAACTACAATTTATAAAGAAATAAGAATATTAAACAAATAAAGGAACCAATGAATAATGAATGAAGCAAACCGAAATTTTACCTTCCCCCAGTTACAATGGTTCCCATCAAGAAAACAAATAACTAATGCTGGATAGAACATGGGGGGAAAAGAACAGTCACACATGCTATTGGATATTTTTAGAAGACAATATTACAGTGCTTTTTTCTACAAGTCCCTTACACTGTATATACATATAAGTAACCACATATACCTACATATTTATTTATACTTATATATACAAGTATACGTATGTGTGTGTGTGTATGTGTAGTGTTTTGTGTAACTGTCATATGAAAACCCTGTACTGTGTACATTATGCAAAATAAATAATGAGACAAAATAAAATTGTCAGAATTTTGAGAAAAAAAATAACTAACCAGGAATCTTCAGATGTGTTAGAGTTGTGAATCCAGAGAAGATTGAAGACCTGTGTATCTAAATGAGACTATGGAGAAATACTGGTCAAATGTAATGAAGTATCTGGAATAACATCCTGGAATACAAAGAAAACATTACTGAAATAACTCACCAAATACAAATGAAATCTGTACTTAACTTATCAGCACATCAGCAACATTAATGCCCTAGTTTTGGTAACCTTACACTTTTATTGTTTACACTATGGAAATCTTTGTGAACACTCTCTTACAAGTCTAAAATCATTTCATAAAATCAAGATTAAAATGGTAAGTATAGAAGCATACAACTATAATTCCAGTACCAAGAAGCAGAAAGAGGAGGGATCACTAAATTTCAAGCCAGTGAGCAGATACACAGTGGCATTGAAAATAACCATCTGCCCTAAAGAGCCCACTATAGAAAATGAAATCACACTTACGTACAATAGGTACAATAGGCATATATTTGCTCTTCAGGTGTGAAAAACGGTTTTTAAAATACTAAATACAGTAGAAATGGAAACAAATACCTATACAATTCAGTCTTTGCTGTTTTAAAAGACTAGCACATGAAAACTAACGGCATATGAAACTAAGATGTAAATACGGAATATGATTCTTTTGAGTTAAGGTCTTACCGCGTTCGCTATTCCAGTTGATGCAGATCTCAAAATCCTCTTATGGCTCCGGAAAAGTCACCACGCCTGGCTCAAGAATATAAGTCTTGGAAGAGGGGTGAAAGGATGTATGTAGAACTTCAAAGAGAAAGTAGGAAATGGTTAGTCACATACTTGAAGCTACCTCCTCTTCAGAAGAAATTGACGCCTCACACGAGCTGGAACCACTGAGGGATCCATCCAGATCACAGATTAGTCACTCTACCCTGGCCATTTAGCCCCAAACAAGTTTAATTAATTCAAAGAGACTATTAGAGTTTACCTAAGTGGGTGGATCCGAAAATTTTCTTGACTTTTCCACTCCCTCAGCAGTGGCAGCCGCTCATTTCTGGAGAGGAATTCCCGGTGGTGGGCACGCCATAGTCTTCGGTGGTGGCTGTCCCTCAACGGTTCTTTCTCCGATTTAAAGCAGCCGCTGGAGTATTCTGATTGGCTTTGCAGGATCAGCTGACTTTTCTCGAACCCTTCCATTACATGCTCTACCTCGAGGCCACTAACTCCCACTGTACCTCGAGACCAATGACCTGAGCGCAGTACCAGTAGGTTTAGATTATGTGCCCTTCACCTGCTTTAGGGATAGGGATTAGGGATTGGGGATTAGGGATTAGGGTAAGGGTTAGTTACCAACAAATGAATATGTAAATCTATGAATGAGATATGACCATTGCCTAGCTACAGATTCTACCAGTTCAGGTCTCTACTTCAGAGTACTTATTGTCCGACTCAGTGGACAAAGCCCTAATCATTTGTTGTTCAACTTTTATCCCACAATACTGACTCTGTATATATTTTTTCACACTATCATCCAATAAAATACAGTACTGTTTACTCACATCTTACTGGATCTTTTATTGCCCAACTTTCATTTAAGAAAAAAAAATTAAGGTTCAGATGGGTAGTAATTTATGCCTAACGCACATTGATGCATCCCAATTGCCTACTTCAGTGCTTGATTGAGTGGGTATTTGGAATTTTTCTCTTGCCCCAATGCCTCCTTTTTCTTCTTCCATCATGATCTATGCAACTGGCCTCAGATGCATTTGTGTTTTCCTGAAAAGCCTCTCCATATGGTCACCGTCCTTGATTGACATCTCGAACTACCTTGTCAAGTATGGCTTACTTTTCTTCCTGACATTTCCCGTGTGACCAGAGCACTTTCCTGTTTTGTTTTGGTTTTTGTTTGTTTGTTTGTTTTTTCGAGACAGTGTTTCTCTGTGTAGTTTTGGTGCCTGTTAGATCTTGCTCTGTAGACCAGGCTGGCCTCAAACTCACAGAGATCTGCCTGCCTCCCAAGTGCTGGGATTAAAGGCGTGCACCACCACCGCCTGGCATGAATATTTCTTAAAAGCAATCATTAGTCTTCTTTCCCTCCTTCAATGGAAAATACATTAGACACATCTAATATCACTAGTTTCCCTGATGAATTCCAAACAAAAACAAAGAAAACAGAAAGGTCAGAGTAGGGACCCACTTTGCTGAGGTCAGTCAGAGTCAGGGAGATGATACTATGTTTAGAGGTGATTTTAGGTGGACCGTTGCTTGATGCAAACTGAACAACAGAGGAATTTTAAAAACTTAGGATTTCCTCCATTCAACAACTAAGGACACCTAGGCTGATGATTTCACAAGAAACTTATATTTACAATTATTTCTGGAGGATATTAATTTAATGTACCTCAGGGTCAGACCTAGGAATGGACATTTATTCAATTATTAAAAAGAATGAAATCATTCCATTTGTAGAAAAAATTAATACATCTGGATATAATCATCTTAAATAAGTCAAATTCAATAAGATAAATATCTTGTGTTTCTGTCATTTATGGATCTTCGGTTTTATAGAGATATGTAAAAGCATATACACACAAGTACAAATGAGACTGTCTCAGGGAAAGTTGGAGGGGGCAAGAGGAAAGGTGGAAATTTGGAAGAATTAATGTGATTAAATTACATGATATACTTATATGAAAATGCTTCTGTGCAACCCATCGCTAAGTTCAATTACTGCATTCCAGTAAAAATTACATTTTAAAAGAGCAACAAAGCTACCCTTGAAAAATAAAACACAGGGGGTTTTGATAATATTTTTCTTGTTCTCGTGGCTCTCAAAATAACTTGTTTAATTTTATTAAGCATCTTATTATATGTTCACTGGCATTCTACCTGCATATATGTCTGTGTACCACATGCATGCAGCACCCGAGAAGACCAGAAGAGGGGGATAGAGCCTCTGGGATGGGAGCTACAAATGCCTGTAAGTCAGCAAGTGGGTGGTGAGAATCCAACCCTGGTCCTGTGGAAGAGCAACCGGTGCTCTTACCTGCTGAGCCATCTCTCAAGCCCCTCAAAATAGTTTTGGAAAATAGCCATCTGACATCTCTATTTTTTTTCATTTGCCAAGGACAATATCATGTGCTGTGTATTTTATTGTGGCCTCATTATGGTTGTCTTTATACCTTGCTGCAATAAATATAGCAATGGCAAATTGTCAACAGATTACTGTTTAGAAAACTAGTCCTTGTGAAATAATGGTGAATGTGGTTAAACTACCCATTTGTTGTTTTTCCATTTTTATATGTGTAAACAGTATCCATGCATGTATGTATGTTTTAGAATACATATGGGTTCACACATGTGTGGTTGTATATGAACTTGTATGTATGCAAGTGGAGACCTGAGGTCTAGGTGGGAAATCATTGTCCAGCAGGATCCCAACCCCCCACTTATTCACGGAAGCTGAGTCTATCAATGAAGCCAGAGCTTGTTGCTCCAGGGATTCCACTGTCTCTGCCTTTCAAAGCTGGAACTACATGCAGACTGTTATGCCCAGCCAGCATCTATGTGGATGATGGGGATCTAAACTCCCACAATGCAATTATGGTTTGGGGTTTCATAAACCCTACCATGCCTTGCTTAGGACCAGGAGTTCCTTCTGGCAGGAGCCTGCTCTAGGTTACTAGCTTTAAATAATACTTTCATTTTGCCTTGTGGTGATATGTAACTTTCTCACATGGACTGTAACAATAAAATAGAAGTTTCTTCCCCAGGAGAATGTACCATAGATTCAGTTTATGTCTTTCTTGTCTTTAAAAATGTTTTTTTTTAATTTTGAAATAATTGTAAATCCACATGCAGCTATAACAAACATTACATAGAAATCTAATATGCACTTCACCCAATTTTGTTATGATTTGAGAAATAACATATTGCAAAATTATTATATAGTAACAAGAATATAGCTATCAATAACGGATATTGATCTTAGTTTAGACATTTCCAGTTTTACCTGGATATGCCTTCATACAGTTAAGGTTTATGCTGTTTTAGCCTATTTTCAGGTATCTATATCAATCACAATGGATGCTAAACTAAACAAATTCATTGCCAAAATTATCACTCACATGTCACCCCTTTTTGAAGCACACCCAACTCCCCATTCCTAACTACTGGAGGCTACTAAACTACCTTCATTTCTAAAGCCTCCTCCTTTCAAAACACTCATTAAAATTAATTTTTCATTTACCTGATTTCCTAGAATGACTCTGTTACTTTTTTATTTTTGGAAGTATTCCATAGCATAACTTACTATGGGTTGTTTAACCATCCACCCAATAAATAGCTACTGTGAAAAATAGTTAACAAGTAACTATGTAAACTTATTCTTTTAAGTCAGTGACCTAAATGTTTGTTATTGGGTATTTTGGTCCATATACTAAGTTCATGTTTATTTTTGTACTTGCTTTTGGATTTGGGGGCTAGAATTTCTATGTAGTCCAGGCTGGTCTCAAACTCAGCTTGCTGTGTGCTTAAATTATAGGAATGTACCAGCAGATCTAGTAAATTATTATTTTAAAATTTCAAACCACATTTCCAAAGTAGTTGAACCATTTTACATTCCAATTGCCAATGTAAGAATAATTTAGTTTCTCTATGTTTGCCAGGCTATGATGTTATTATTTTTAATTTTTGCTAACCTAATATGAGTGCGATGATCTCTCTCTCTTTCAATATGTTAATTTGCATTACTCTGATGGCCAATAATGTCAGAGAAATTTTTTGGTGTTTGATATCTGTATGTCCTCTTTGATTTAAGTTTTACTAACATCTTTTGCTCATTTTATTCTTGACTTGGTTGTTTATTGTTGAGGTTTGAGAGTTTTAATATTCTAGATACCAGACTTTTTGTTGGATGAGTTGTATGCAATGATTATCCCAGTCTGTAGCATGTGTTTTCGTCTATTTTATTGAGTAGCTCACAAAGAAAAAGATGATACCTTCAGTTTGGAGTACTCTCTCTTTACAAAGTGATTTCTGAGGTCAAGACAAACAACTTTGCCTAGGCCTAGATTCCAGAGTTTTTCTACTTGGAGGTGTGTGTGTGTGTGTGTGTGTGTGTGTGTGTGTGTGTGTACACATATTAGAAACATTATACTTTTATCCTTACATTTAAATCTCTGGCCTAGTTTGATTCAAATTCTGTATGCTTTGTGAGGTTTAGATCAAAGAGTTTCTTTTCTCACACACAATGGATATCTAAGTGTTTTTACTATTATTTGTTGAAATTTGTATCCTTTCTTTAGCAAATAGCTATACACTTTTCTCAAAATTCAGTTGGACAGATATATATGGATACATCTCCACATGTTGTTTCATTGATGGGTGTGTCAATGTCTATGCCATTGTCTTGATTCTTATAGTATATGTTTAAGTTATGTCATACATAGTGACTTCTTACACTTTATTATTTTTAATCAAATATATTTTGGCTATCTAGTGTATTTTGTATATTTCCACATGAATGTAGAATTAAGTTTGTTTATAGCTACAAAATAGTTCCTAGCATTTTGATAGATAATGCGTTAAAATTATTTTGATACAATTGACATCTTTCCTACATTGAATCCTCCTTGAACATATCATGGTGTGTCTCTGATTTGGGTCTGTGATGTCTTCATGGGTTCCCACTAGTTTGGTTCGTTTGCCTCTGTAAGTTCCCCATCATGATTTTGATGCCTATTGCTCACAGAATCCCTCTTCTCTCTCTACAACTGGATTCCTGGAGCTTGGCCTGCTGCTTGGCTGTGGATCTCTGCATCTGTTTTTATCAGTTACTGGATGAAGGCTCTGATGACAGTTAGGGTATTCACCAGTCTGATTACTGGGGTAAGCTAGTTCAGGAACCCTCTCTGCTATAGCTAGTAGTCTAAGGTGGGGTCATCCTGTGAATTTCTGGGAATTTCCCTAGCAACAGTTTGGACTAGGCCCTCTGCATAGGCGAGACAGTTATGTAGCTTGATATGCTTAAGAGGCCCCCTGACAGTGAGATCAGGTCCATCCCTAGGACATGAACAGGCTTCTTGGAGTCCACTGCCTATGGTGGGACAACTTACACAGCCTTGGTACAGGGAGAGGGGCCTTAACCGAGTGTATCAGGCTCTGCTGACTCCCCATGGGAGGCCTTGACTTGGAGGAGGTGGGAATGGGGATTGGGATGGGGGGAAAGGCTGGGGGCCGGAAGGAGGGAGGAGAGGGGAATCTGTGGTTGGTATGTAAAATGAATAAAAAATTTTTAATAAAAAAAGAAATGCCCAAATCACAGAGACTGTGCACATTTTCTCAGATTCATAATCACACAAAAAAAATTTATAAATTTTGAAATTGTATGTTGTTTTCCATTATAATTTCCATTTACATTGCTAGTATGCACAAATGAAATTTATTTCCATGTGCTCATCTTTTATTCCAATAGATTTATGTGATTCTTATTAAGTAAATTTCTATAATATTGCTGAAGTACTTTAATTATACAAGAATGCCATCTTAAAGTAAGGGTAGTTGTATTTTAAATATACTTTTATTATTTTTGAGAATGTCATGCATGCATACTATAATGTATTTGATCATAATCACTCCCCAGTTCTTCCCCTAAAACCATCACATTCACACTGTCCCCTCCCATGTTTTTTTTTATTTTTCTTGCCCATATATGCATGGGTGTGGAAGCATTCACAGGAGCATGATCAACCTACCAGAATTCACATCCCTAAAGATAACTTATTCTTCCTCCTCTCCCAGCCATCAATAGTCAATAGCTCTTCAGTTAGGGATGGGGACTCACAAGCCCCTACCCCTCCATGCTAGAATGTTGACTGAATTGATTGTTTTTCTTGTTTGAAGCTGGAGAGCAATTTGTATTAGTTTTTAAAAGAAAAACCCCCTTCTTTAGTTATAGTTTCACAAATATAGATATCAATACAGCCTGCTAAGTCCATTTTTGTTTGTGTATATATAAGGCTCTCAGCTTGAGAGCGGGGAAGAGACATGGGGACTTGAGGGACAGTAGCTGAGAGGGGCTGGAGGAAGGAAGTAGGGGAAGTGATGTATTTCTAGTTCAATTAAAAACATATTTAAAAGGGAAAATAAAAAATTTCACTTAACTACTAATCAAAACAACAACAACAACAACCCTGTAAATCTCAGCAACTGCTCAGGGAAGATTTAAGGAAGAAGTCATGCCATTTATGATGGCTTGGAGGCCAGACACATAAGGGACAAGCAGCCACACGGGGAGGGGAGCTTTAGGGAAAGATTAAGGAGTTCCAAAATGTTAGAAAAGCCCAAGTGTTAGGAAAAACCTGCTGGGATATATACAGAAAAAAGGAATAATTACATTGTTCTGAATCATTTTAAAAAGTGGCAGACACACAAAGCTGCACATCTGTAGCCTGGTAAAGCTATGCTAGGGGTGATTCTTTGAAGGAAAATCACATGTTCTCATTAAAGGACTGATTATTCCTCCAATCTCTCCAACAAGGCTTAAAATGACTCTGTCTTCCAGAGTCATTTAGCCAAAGTGATTGATCCAGACAAACTGCAATGTTAGGTCTCTACCCAAGCCAGAGATTCTATTTCCTTGACCACAAGTCTTCCTTCAAAAAGCCTTTATTGGTACTCTAACATTCACTGTCTTGAAAAGGTGACTGTATGTGGTGGTTTGAATGACAATGGCCCTCATAGGTTCATGTGTTTGTGTGCTTAGTCCCCAGGTGATGGGCCACCAGGAGTTAAATAAGCAGTGGGGCCTTGTTCAAGGAAGCTTGCCTCTTGGGGGTGGGCTTTGAGGTTTCAAAAGCCAAACCAGGCCCAGTGTTTCTGTCTCTCTGTGTCTCTCTATGTCTCTCCTTCTCCCTCTGCCTCCTACCTGTGGATCAGGATGTAAGGTTCTCAGGTACTACTCCAGCTCCATGTCTGCCACCACACTCCCCACCATGATGATAATGGACTAAACCTCTGAGACTGTAAGCAAGCTGCAATTAACTGCTTTCCTTTGCCTTGTACATGATGTCTCTTCACAGCAATAGAACAATAACTAAGATACTGCAGAAGTGTTTAGAAATCAGATGAGAGCTCAGAGGCCCTAAACGTTTCTGGAATCTCTGCCAAGGACAAGGCTGCCAAGAGGCTCAGAACATCTCTGGCTTTCAGTCTAGGAAAAAATATGGACTACTTATCTTTTAGGGTCACTTTACCATAATCAGCCTAATCACTTTTTATCTTCCATTCTCATTATTTCCTTCTGAAGTGGTAACTATAAACTGTTATGGAATTGGATTGATAAACATTCTGGCTTCTTCCAGCTGAATAATGAGGACACTTAGATGCAGTAACAGTTCTCCTTCACTGAGCTTATCTAAAAGACTGTGAAAGTGCATCAGTGATTTTATTTGTATAACCACCAGATGTATGGAGGAATGTAAATCCTTCACTGGTGCTTGGATGAAGATGTCTGGGAGAATTGAAGGAAAGATTTGTTAGAAGTTCTTATTTACCTGGCCAAAGTAACCAGATATGGCTATGAGGAATGAAACCAGGCTTGGGTTAGAGGGGCTACAGCAAGACTGAGACTGTGACAACTTTATTGAGAGCAAACAGACTTTTTATACCTTTATCAGAAACAAAATATAATGGCAATTGCCAGGATCAATACAATTGTAGTTGCCAGGATACAAGGAAGTTTGCAAGTCATACAGGGTACACAGATTAATGCCTAGGACCAATTGTCCTGTCAGGGCTCCATGCTTCCTTGATTACTAAAGGAACATACAGAAAAACACAAACTGGCCTGAATGCTTCACTGCCTGAGGGAGTGCACTGGTCTCTCAGGAACTGGAAGGGACATTGTACCCTAGGAGCCATGGATTCAACCTGTAAAACCTTTGATGCATACCTCTCAAGGAAGCTAAGCCAACTCCATGGTTCCCTGAGGCAGGGAACCAGAAGAAGGACTGGCTTGATCTTGGGCGGGAAGCATAGTTGCTGTGAATTCATGAGTACATCTGTCCTGTCATGGCAAGGAGACACTGTGTCACCCTGGTCCTTCCCAACTTTGATGCTGATGTTCCTTTCTACCCTTTTCAATGTCATTCTCTGAACACTAAGAGGGAATAATGCTCCTCCCTGAAACCATAGTTTGCAAAATAAAAAGCCCAGAGCTGTTGTAGAATATTATTTTAAGGTGTGTTACCTTTGTTTATGTTGCATTTGTTTAACGCTGTGAAGCTGTGTCACTGTGCCTGTCTAAAACACCTGATGGTCTAATAAAGAGCTGAATGGCCAATGGAAGGCAGGAGAAAGGATAGGCGGGGCTAGAAGGCAGAGAGGATAAATAGAAGGAGAAATCTGGAGGAAGAAGAAAGAGCAAGGAACAAGAGAGGAAGGAGCAGGACTTCAGGGGCCAGCCACACAGACACACAGACAGACACACAGACACACAGACACACAGACACACAGCCAGACATAGAGTAAGAAGGAAAGAGAAGGTATACAGGAATAGAAAAGAAAAAGCCCCAAGGCCAAAGATAGACGTGCTGTGGGATAATGCCCTTGTAAAATTGAGTAAAAGCTGGCTAGCAACAATTCATAATTAAGAATAAGCTTCCATGTGTGATTTATTTGGGAGCTAAGTGGCGGGCTCCTCAAAAGAGTAAAAACGAACAATAATATTTTAGTGCCCATGTGAGGCTTGAATATCCCTAAGGGCCTGAGAAAGCTGAAAAGAAAAAACATATGGCTGCTAAATAGAAACAAAAAACTAAGTAAAATCGTCTGCCACAGTGTAAGCATCAGCATTTTAGAGCTCTAGGAAGGTTGAATGTAATTCTTAGTCAAGCACCTCCAAGTGGGCCTTGAGCTTTAGACTTTGCTTTCACTAGCCCATAAGTGGGCAGAGCCAGCTAAGAGCCATATGTGGAGGATCCAGGTATAGGTTAACAGTCTAAAGTTTGCTCGTGCAGTCAAAAAAGACAAGCAATATGCAGTAAAAGAGGTCCTGATGGAACAAAACCCTCTAAACAGATTACAATGTGTTTAACAATGTGCTTCGACTTAAGAAAGAAAGGAAAAGGGTATGGACATTCATTGAAAAAATAAATATTTTGAAAATAAAGTCTTTAAAGAAAGAGTACAAGAAAAAAGCCTCATAAGATGGGAAATACACAGGTAGTCTGGACCTGTATGTTATCTGTATGTGTGTGTTGATTTTGAACTTTTGGAATGGTAATGAACAAAAGACAGCTGCTAGCAGACATGGGCTTGTGAACAGGACTGCAAAATTGAACTAACCTAGATACATTAGAGCTATCTTAACTTTCAAAAAGAAGTGAAAAATGTAGTTTTCAAATGGAAATCAAAAATGCTTTGGAGTTTTGTTCCCACTGGAGATGAAACATTGTGGATTCCTTCAGGAATAATATGGACCAGGGAAGACCTCCTGAATCTTGACAGGTGATATCTATCAACAAAAGTTACTGCTGGTCTTCCCAGGACTTGGCCATTATCTCAAATTTTCTCTTTGGGACCCTAAAACTGCTCCATCCACAGACTGCAGGAAGCAGTTTTAAGAAAACTATGCCCACATTCCCAAGAGTTGGGTATGGATGGTTTTTGGTTATTTGGTGGGTTATGGATGTTTGTTCTCATTTAGGAGAATATAGTATATTGATACAAATTTAAGGTAATTTTGTTACAACACATTGTACATATATTTCTATTCTTGTTTAAAGGATTTTTGTATGTTGATAAAAATTTAAGGTTATTTTTGTTATAACATATTGTATATATGTTCCTATTCTTGTTTAAGGTATTGTACCTATGCAGTTTATTTTAAAATGTAAGGTAATATTGTAGTTTTTGAAAGCTATTATTATAAACTATAAAAGATAATCAGGAAACATAGGTCAGTAGTTAGTAATTTATAACAATCAAAATTGTAGATATGTTAGGTATCCTTTCCAGATCATATAGAGATAGGTTTTAAATAGATGGTCTTTAAATACTTCAAAGACCTGTAGAATATGGCATTTAAAATATTTTATTAACTTAAAGTTTTTCATGACAATGAGACACATCTGCTCCTGGCAGCACCAATTTTCTTCAGAGAAGATGATGGACATTGAAGAAATTCCTTATGGAGTTTTTGAAGAAATTCCTTATGGAGTTTACTTTCATTGTGGAAATGTTAGCCACTGGGCAAAGAACCTGTTCTTGCCTTTGATTGCTTATAATGTGCTGTGCAGACTGGACATGCAAGACACACAGGAAAAACATTGCCAAAACAAGGCAGGACAGTATTTCAAAATTCCTGCTTCACAGAAGAGTCTGTCAGATATTCTGCAGGATACAGAGAAAAGTGACAGCTGAACTTTGCCAAAACAAGGAAGGAAAGTCTTTCAAATTTCCTGCTTCACTGAGAAGTCTGCCTGATACTCTAGGCCTATAGGGTGAAGATGGGTGTCCCAATGTTGCAGAAAGAACTTTGGGTGACTGTTCAGGCAGTCAGATGTCTCTGCCATTGCTAGAGTTTTGGAACACACTTTTGGTTTATTCAATATTATATCCTACTGGGGCCTTTGACAGAGTTGAATATGAGACGTTATAGTTGCAGTTTTCCTTAGATATGATAGAAAGTAAATTAGGAATAAAATTTTGAATTTACTAAGATAAGATAGATTATGGAGTACTTTCTTTAAATTTACCAGACACAAATGAATTGGAATTCAGTACATTGTAAATGTAATCTTTACTTGATAATTGTTCTTATATATACGGTCTTACTATGTTAAAGTTAAAACCTTTCATTTTTGTTTAGAAAAAAGGGGGAATGTTGGGGAATATTATTTTAATGTGTGTAACTTTTGTTTATGTTGCATTTGTTTAACTCTGTGAAGCTGTGTCACTGTGCCTGTCTAAAACACCTGATGATCTAATAAAGACCTGAATGGCAAAATGGCAAGGCAGGAGAAAGCACAGGCAGGGCTGGCAGGCAGAGAGAATATATAGAAGGAGAAATCTGGGGGAAGAAAGATCAAGGAACAAGAAAGGAAGGAGGAGGTCTTCAGGGGCCAGCCACACAGCCACACAGCCATACAGCCACACAGTACACAGCCACACAGCCACCCAGCCAGACACAGAGTAAGAAGGAAAGAGAAGGTATACAGGCCAAAGATAGGGTAAATTTAAGTGGTGAAAAGCTGGCTAACAACAAGCCAAGCTAAGGCTGAGTATTCATAATCAAGAATAAGCCTCTGTGTGTGATTTATTTGGGAGCTGGGTGGCAGGCCCCCCAAAAGTGCAAAAACAAACAACAACACAGTGCCAAGTGCGGGACATCTCCCCCAGAGTTATTCATCAGGGGTGTCAAAGTCCCAAAGAATATAGGATATTGACACTGTTCTTGGTTGCCAGCATTTAATAGTAAGACCCTACTGCTAAAAAATCACATATGTTTGTCACAGGACATGTAGGAATCAAGCTTCTTCACTTCTGGTTAGCTTTCACAGTATCAGAAGGTGCTATTTAGTCTGCTGAGAGAGAAAAATGGCCAACAGATTTTTACTCACCTGTGAACCCTATCAACTATTATTGCCCATGGGTGGAATATTGGCACAAATGCTGTTGTGATGGAACAACTGATTTCTGGTTGGATTTTGGGCCCACTCCACAGGAGAAAAAAACAAGAGCCTGATAATGTAAATACCACTAAGAACCTATGGCTTGGGAGCTCATATGCCCCAAAGGGGAACCTACTACTATTATATTGTTAAATGAACAAGCATAGTATCAAACTGCCCTATGAAGACCTCTATCTTTTCTGCACACTAGCTCAGCTCTCAGATGTCACAAGGGAAGCTTCTTTGAGCTGTAGAAAGTGGTTAATGCAGAAACTCAAAACCTGTCAAAGTGCTGAGAACAGTGTTTGTAGAGTTATCAGCCATAAATGGTACATCTATATCAAATACTCTCCCCCAAGGCTCTTTGCACTCTCTGTGTTTTTATCTTGGTAATATTAAACTGTTATTCTTTAAATGAATGTTTTCAAATTTAAAAATGTTTTCATACAATATGCTTTGATCATGTTATTCCTCTCCCCGAACTCCTCCCAGATCCTTTCTGATACCCTAAATCACACTCACTCTATTCTTCTTCCAGGAATTAAATAATAAAACCCTAGCCATTTTATTATGTTTCCACAATTGCCTGACACACTTTGAAGCATAGTTTGAGCTATGTACTTTTTGTAAATTCTGCTTATAAGTTCTTAATGGGCCTGCTTCTGGGTCCACTGATCACATTTTCTATCATACCTAGTGTATTCTTGATCTTATATTCCAAAGCCTGTTTTGTTGTTTGCTTTGGGGTATGGGACTTACAGTTTTTAGTTTAATAATTTTCACCTGTTTCTCTTTATAATCCAAATTTGTGTGTGTGTGTGTGTGTGTGTGTGTGTGTGTGTGTGTGTGTGTGTAATTTAACATATTATGTGAACAAAAAAGAGACAAAATAGTTATCACAAAAGACCTAGTTTTTTTTTTTTTAAAAAAAAGATAAGTGCACGCTTCTTGGATGGGCAGAAGACCCCCAAGCACCGCCCCAGCCCTGTGGCCTGGAATGGGTGGGTGCTACTACAATCAACAAATATTTGATGGAGAGGTGGACAAGATAGGAAAACAGAGTGGTGAATGCTTTCCAGGGAGAGAGGTGGAACTGTAGATATGATGGTGATGACAGGTGAGAGAGAGGGCTAAGGCATGCTATCATTGCCCAGTAGGGTCTGCAGGATAGTGTACAACAGCCTGGAGCATTTACAGACACAGACTTAGCCCTCGAAACTTCTGCCTAGGCATAGGATTCTCCCTGGCTCTCTGGACAATGATGGGGAGGCCTGCGATAAGGAAAGGTTCACTCTCTGGATTGGACCTCCTCAAAGGATAACCATGTTCCTTGATACCACTAGAGGCCATGTTGGTGCTAGTGGTCCATGCTGCTGCCCCAGACCATGATGAAGCCTGAGATCCATGTAGATATATGCGGTCTGTGCCACTGCCTGAGGTCTTGGTGATCTCTTCAGGCTTTGCTGCCTTAGGGAGCCTTGCTGATGTTAGTGGCATATGTAACCACCTGAGACCATGCTGAGGTTTGTGATCTGTGACAGATGCTGAGGGCCATGAGTGGGTCAGTGGTCCTGATACATGTTGATATCTACAGCCCATGTTACCACCAAAACCCATGTGGTGCCTTGTCCATCGAGAGAGCTGGCCCTACCCCTTGGTGGCAGCTGCTCAGTTCTTCTCAGCTGATAGCTTCTGGCACAGATGCAGGTAGAGAAAGATTCATCCTCTCTTGGGGGACTAGTCACTAGGTTTGATCATGCTCCAGTGAATGTATGGACAACACAAAATGGACTTCTGGGGTTTTTTGTGGGGAGGTCTCGGGGTGGGGAAGGTGTGGACATGAAAAGACTGAGAGGGGAGTGCAATCTGGGCTCATGATGTGAGACTCCCAAATAATCGGGTAAAAAAAATGTATATATTTTTTTTAAAAAGCAAGCAGCTGCTGGGCCGTGGTAGTGCATGCCTTTAATCCCAGCACTTGGGAGGCAGAGGCAGGTGAATCTCTGTGGATTTGAGGCCAGCCCGGTCTACAGAGTGAGTTCCAGGAAAGGCTCCAAAAGCTACACAGAGAAACTCTATCTCAAAAAAAAAAAAAAAGCAAGCAAGCAGTTAATAAACCAGCCAAGATTAAGCACCCTTAGTAGCCACTATCAGGAAATCAAAAAGGTATTAACTTGAATGATGAAAAGAAATGTATAGTATTTGGTGCTGAATGAAATGTTCTGCAAATGTCTGTTACACTCATTTTTTTTCTATAATATGGCTCAATTTAAGATATTTGTTCATTGATATTCTGTCTAAATGATCTATCCACTGAAGAAAGTAGGATATTCAAGTCCCCAACTATTATTATATTCACATCTCTCTTGCCTTTGACATCTAATATTTGTTTGGTACCATACTGAGGGTGTACATCTTTATAATTGTTATTCTTCCCTGATCAATTGTTCTTTTAATAATTTATAATAACATTTGTTGTTTCTTTTTTTCAGTTTTTTATTTTAGATTTGTTTTATCTGATATGACTCATGTCATTCTCAACAAAATGGCCTGAACTAGAGGTCTCTATGCAAAGTGAAATAAACCAGACAAAGAAAGGCAAATACTACCTATTAACTCTTATTTTCAGTAATTAATCAATCATTCTCATGGAAAAACAGAACAGAATATTTGTCTCTGAAGACACTTGGAAGATGAAGTTAGAGGAGTAGTATTGTTCAGTTAGCTGCAACAAAACACATCTAAACTTGGGGGGTGTAGAAATCTGGATCTTCTTTAACATACTCAAGTAACTACTGATTGAAACAACCTATGATATATCTCTAAATAACTAGAAGAGTATGAAATTTCCAACACTTAATTGTTGGAAGCATGGAAATGTATATTATTATTCTTTGATTATTATACTCTATAAGCATATACTAAATCACAATATTGTATCATATAATGGTATGTTAATATCCCATCTTAATAAGAAAAAGTACATCACTCTTTTAATTGGTTGGAATCTATCCTTTGGAGAAATCAATTAGGTCACCATAGGACTAAGAGAACTCAAATCCCATCTGCCATTTTTTCTTGAATAAATCAAGTTATATTCAGCCCTTCTACCCTCAGAAATAGTAAGGACATTCTTTCACAGAATTGGGATATCCCTTAAGTGTTATTTTGTTTTAATTTTTCATTCTAATAAATTCCAAACAAAAATCTCACCTTTTTCTAACTTTCTATGTAATGTCTGTTTAACCTTTGCCTGGCTATGATAGAAAATAAACTAAAGTCCTTGTGAACTTATAACATTTGTGATGCTTGTTTAGTCAATGATCATAACTAGCACTTAAGAGCCCCAAAACAGAAGTGGTAAAGAGCATGGTGACTATCCTATCTTTGAACACTCATTCAAAAATATGGTATGCAAAACTTACATGTGGAAACAGAAGCATCATTACATTATAGAAGAGGAACAAGAATAGACTTGACACAGGTCAATAACTGATCTAACTTTCTATGTGTGGGTCACTGTCAGGGACTCCAATCTTGATCTGTAGGATCACTTTAGAGAGAGAAATCCTATGGTAGTTGAATCTTGGTCTCACTTGAATGTAAGGCGAAAACAGCAACTTTCATACTGTTCTCAATTTCAAAATGCTTCTAACCACATGCCAAAATAGGATGTAGTAATAGTATCACTATACCCTTTAAATGCATAAGGGACTTTGGCAGCAGAATTGTTTTGTATTCTTTTTTGTAATTCAATAAGTTTCTGACCTTTAGAAGCACTTAATTCTAGATAATCTTGTAGATTTTTTTGTACCACTGAAGAAAGTTTTCTCTAAGTGGAGAAAATGATGTTAATACCATTCCTTGAAGCCTGTCCAAGCTACCATATTGAAAACTGCCTGCCACTGTGGGAAATACTGAACCCTGTGGTTTTTCTGATAGTTGGGGGAAAGGTGCAATAGACCTGGATTCAGCTGCACCATAAATGACACTGAGGTTTTCTTGCAGCTCAGGAATTTATTAAGGAAGGGGATTGGGCCATTGGGTGTTTATATGTCTGGCCCCTTCAGTTGCATCCTGGCTCTTAATGAGGAAGAGGGCTGCTTGTAATTGTGGGCCACAGATGATGTCATTCTTGGAGTATGATGAGCCCTCTCTTCAGATACCTCATGCCAGGACTGGGGACCAGCATTATCAGATGGGTTTTTCGTTTTCTTCTGCATTCGGTGGAGAGATGATATTTTTTAGGATCTCAGCATAGAATGGACCAAATACGTGCTGGTTGTGATGCATTAGATTAACAAACTTCCAGCCTAGTTCTGCCAACTCTGGTTCAATGAAAAGAAGCCCTCCAGGGAAGTCTAGAAGAGATTCTTGCATTCCACGAATCAAACAGCATTTAAGAAACAAATGTATCCGTTGTTCTGTCACAGGAGAAAAAAATGAAAAGTAGAAAGAAGAGATTCAGAAGAAACTCACCATTCACTGCCTGCACATGAACACTACATTTTTTTTCAGTGTAGTGGTTTGACTAAGAATGACACACACACACAGACTCATATATTTGCATGCTTAGTTACCAGGAAGTGGAACTGTTTGAAAGGATTAGAGGGATTAGGGGGTGTGGCCTAGTTGCAGTAGGTGTGTTACTGGGGGTGGGCTTTGAGGTTTCAAAAGCCCATGTCAAGTCTCTGTCTCTCTCTCTCTGCTTGCAAACCAGTATGTAGCTCTCAGCTCCTTCTCTAGCACCACTCCTGCCTCCTGCCATGTTGCCTGCCATGGTGATAATGGGCTAAGCCTTTGAAACTGTAAGAAAATCTCAATTAAATGCTTTCTTTTATACGAGTTCCCTTGGTCATGGTGTTGCTGTACAACAGTAGAACAGTGACTACGACAGATATTGGTCCTGGGAAATGGGTTATTGCTTTGACAGGCCTGATCATGCTGCTTGTTGGTGGAATATAGATTTTGGGACTTTGCATTAAGAAAGCAGTTGAACCTATGCCTGAGAGTGAGCCCACACCTGACACTGCCTGGAGCACCAGGACCCACAGGCTGGATGGCTCAGAGACCTAGAATAGAACAAAAAATGACTAGAGAAAAAATATCAATGTAATGATGTCTAATGAGAGTCTCCTATACTCATTCATAGATTGGTGCCTAGCCTAATTGTCATCAGAAAGGCTTCATCCAACAACTATTGGAAACAGATGCAGACTCACAGCCAAACATTAGGCAGACTTCAGGAATCCTGCAGAAGAGGGGGAGGAAGGATTGTAGGAGCCAGAGGGGTCAAGTACAGAACAAGAAAAAACACAGAATCAATTAACCTAGGCTCATAGGGGGTCACAGAGACTGAACCAACAACCAGGGAGCTTGTATAGAACTGACCTAGGCACTCTGCATATATGTGACAGTTGTGTAGCTTGGTTCTCTTGTGGGACTCCTAATAATGGAAGCAGGGGCTTTGGGGACCCTTTCCTCATACTAGACTGCCTCTTCCAGCCTTAATATGAGGGGAGGTACCTTAGTCTTACTGTAACTTAATATGCCATGTTTTGTTGATATCCATGGGAGATCTGCCCTTTTCTGAATAGAAACAGAAGAGTGAATAGGAGGACAGAGGGGAAAATGGGTTTGGGAGGAGAGGAATGAGGGGAAATGCAGTCAAGAACATAAAAATAAAAATAAAGCAGTTGAACATTTTAAGTAGGGCTTAATGGGTCATGCTGGTAAGAGGGTAAAAGACTGTGGTGCTGGGAGCAATTTAGATTATGATGGCCCAGCTCAGGGGATTTCATAGGGGGAAGAATAGTAGTAAGTGGCCTAGAGATGGTTCTTGTGATATTTGGACCAAAAATGTGGTGGCATTTTGCTCTTGTCCTAAAAACCTGGCTGAAGCTAAAATGAAGAGTTTTGGATTAATGTCATTGACAGAAGAGATTTCAAGACAGCCTAGTACTGACTCTGTTGTGTGGTTATCAGTGGTCACTTTTATGCAGATCTATAATTAAAAGGAACAAGATGAGCAAGGCAAAATACAAAGTGTATAGTTTGGGGGAAAAGGAGCATCAGAAAGTGTAATGGCGCTAAAGCCAGTGCTGAGATAAAACATTTCAAGAAAAGCCAGATGCTAAATGAAATAAAGGGAGTGGTGACTTCAGGGTAAGACCCCACTCAGCTAGGCTTCCAACTTGTGAAATGGAATAAAAGGAAAGCTTAAGCAGTGAAGAAAACCATCAAAACCAGAAATCTGATGCATATGTAATTGTAGGAGGGGACCTTGTTCCAGCCCCAGCAAGCCGCAGAACTTGGCAACTTCTACCATGTAGTTCCAGCTTTAGAGTAAGGTTTCAAGAAAAGGGTTGTGGAAGCTCCCTTCTCAGCTAAGGAACGCCACTGAGGCTAGGTGTGTAGCACGAAAGCCCCTGAATGGAGCTCCAGAGAGGACACTGAAGCTGTGAAGATGAAGCCCACATTATGTTGGAGATGCCAGTGTTGTAAGATACCTACAAAGGAAGGCTGCAGACTGGATGTGGAACCAGTCCAAGAGAAAGAAGCATGCTGCAGTCAGCAAAACTAGAAGGAGTTGGAGATGTGAAGGGTACGTTGACATCAGATGTGGAGATGTGGAATTTGAATTTTCCCTGCTGGGTTTTGGACTTGCTTTGGGCCAATATTCCCTCACTACGCTCCTTTTCCCACTTTCAGAATATTAATGTAAATTTTGTGCCATTGTATGTTGGAAGTATATGATCTTCTTTTTGATTTTCATTTTGATTTTATAAGAGGTTACATACCTTTAAGGGATTGCCACAAGTCTCAGAGAATTTGAACTTTGGACTTTTTAAACAGTGTTGAGAATTTGATAGGTTATGGGGACTTTTGAAGTTGGACTGATTTTTTTTGCATTATGATATGGCTATAAACCTGTCTGGGTCAGGGAGTGGAATGTGGTGGTTTGCATAAGATGGCCCTCATAGGCTCATATGTTTGAGTGCTTAGTCACCAAGGAGTGAAACTCTTTGATAGGATTAGAAGGTTTTGGAGGTGTGGCCTTGTTGAAGGAGAGTTTAACTCCCACCTGGCATTTTATTGCTATTTCTTATCACTTTTGGGACTCTTACCAATGATGGTACGAATGCAGTTCTCCTTCTTGGCAATGTTCCGGAGTTGGCCTACAAGAGATGCCCTGTTTTCACTGCTCAGAGCAGTGAGGCCTGTGTCCTTGAGCCCTTGATGGATTTCCTGTGATACCTTTTCACTGACACTGAGCATAGACTCTTCTGGCCTGGATAGTGAAGACAGAAAATAGAGTAATTGTTATGTAAAATGAATAAAAAATTCTTAATAAAAAAAAAAGAAAATAGACTTTCCCTGACATAGAGACCAAGTCCCAAAAGTCCATAACTAGAAGTTAGGTATACCCAGGAAGAATTGTGACCCTCTCACCATCAATGCACAATGAGCATGTAAAAGAGTTCTGTTATTATCCCCAAAGTACCAAATTATTCATGCATGTAGTATTATATGGCAACTTTAAATGGAACAATAAACATTGGGCAAGGGTTGGGTATATCCTGAACATTAAAATATTCTTGAAAGATTCTTAGATATTTTACATAGGATTCTTTCCTACTTTAACAAAACAAATGCAAGTAAATTAGTAAAACTAAATTTCTAATTCCTTTTTCTACTTTGATATAGAATCTCTACATGCAGGGAATTAGCAATCAATATTAATGACTAAATGATCAACTTCTGGATATAAATAACAAAAATCTATAGTCCCTTGATGAAATACATAGTATCTCAGTGTTAGAAAACATAATAATGAATATTTGTAGCAAAGTAATCACCTGATCCTCCTTCTGGGTAGAAAACTGTTATTCTTCTCTATGCCAAATCTAAAATACCAACAATCTTTGGATCTAGTTCTCAAAGGCCCTTTGTGTGAAGGATAATGGGATGTTATATTGCCTGCTGATGGCCTAAATGCCACTCTACAAGAAATCTATGGTAGAACTGGGATGCTCACATGGTAGCATGCTTGCCACACAAGCATGAGAATCTGAGCTTGGTTGCACAGTAGCCACACAAAAAGCCAAATGTGATAGTGCATGACTGTAATCACAGCACTATGGAGGTATAAACAGGTGGCTCCCTGGAACTTGCTGGCCAGCCAGCCTAGCCTAATTAATCAGCTTCATGTTTCAAAAAATAAGGTGGAAAAAAAAGAGGAAGACCCCTGCAATTGACCCCTGGCCTTGACATGTGCATACACTTGCACAGACAAATGATCATGTACATACACGTGTGCATGCATGTGCCTAGACACACACACACACACACACACACACACACACACACACAAAGATTGATGAGACATACTTGGAGCTAAATTCTTCTGTTAACGCCTTGGTTATACGCTTCAGTTTATCCACAAATTCTGGTGAGCTGAATAAAACACCACAAGAGAAACTTCTTGCCACAAGTAAAACTGAAGCTAGAATAGTCAAGTGGCGTAATCTGGATTTCATGTTCTGTAGTCGTGCTTTATCCATAAGTAGAGTCTGGTTAGGCAAGAAAGAACAGGCTGTCAGGAGTCAGAATGGAGCTTCTAAGTAAAAGACAACATGATTATGCCTCAACACACATTCCTACCTCAGGGAATTCTTCATTTCCATGGTCCCTGAGAACAAGATTTAAATAGCCTTGGTATAACACTGTTGTAAGACTAGGTGGCTCTGGGTCAGGTTTTGGAGATGGAAATGAACTTATTGTGCCAGAAGAGGAGCTTGACGAGACGGATGTACTTGGCAGAGGTGTGGAAATATCTGTGGCAGCTCTAGTCATCCATCTGGTGGTGCAATCAAGGAGATCTAAAAAAGAGAAGGGAACATATATGTTTAAACTGCAAGGCTCAGAGTTGGAGAGTTTAAGATAGTCTCAGTAATTTTATTTATTTTTTTAATTTATTTTTTATTATATTTGTGTTTTAATTTTACACATCAGCCATGGGTTCCCCCTGTCCTCCCCCCTCCCACACTCACCCCCACCTTCCCCCCATCCCTTCCCCTCCATTCCCATCTCCTCCAGGACCAAGACTCCCCTGGGGATTCATTTAAACCCGGTGGATTCAGTACAGGCAGGTCCAGTCCCCTCCTTCCAGGCTGAGCAAAGTCTCAGTAATTTTAAAAGCTAGAAGCGAACAGAATATTTCCTTCCAGAATAGCTTTCACAGTACAAGAAGGTGCTATACCGGCATCAGGTGGGAAACTGGCCACCAACATGTGGACCCTGTTTACCACAATACCAATGTTCCAGGCAAGATCTGCAAACCAGTGCAATGCCAACATGACCAATGTGGGGGTAATCAATAACTTTCTGATAGAATCAGAGACCCACACCATAGGAGAGAGTTCCTGCTTGGCTTTGTGAGTCTGGCAAAGACCCATGTCTGAGAAGTTCATAGTCCCTAGGGATGAACGAACCTATTGCTTCATTTTTCTAAATGGAAATGTTGCCAAACTGCCTCTAAGTATTTCTATCCATACCCATGTGTTGTTCTCAGCCTTGATTAGAGACACTTCTTTTTGCAGCAAACAGCAATTAGTACCAAGATCTGTGCCTGCTCAAAGTGCTGAGAAAAAGTAACTTTTGTACAGTAAGTTGTAAAGAGAACATCTACCACACCCCTTCCAAGGCTCAAGGAATACCAACCATGGAAGAGAAGGTGGAAAGAGGACAAAAGGGGGCCAACAGAGAGGACAGCAGTGAAGTGTTATGCTCTGGACGTGACATGGTTGCTGCAGTCATGATCTCAAAGCAGCTGAGAGAGTAGGCTGTACTGAGTCTGTGCAGACTGGGTCGGTTCAAACCCAATCATGGGGAGGGAGGGGCTCATGGGGCTGTGCTGTCCTCCAGGAACTCCCTGCTGGGGGAGGGGAAGTCATTCAATAATAAACCACCAAGTGAGCTGCTCCTACTGCAGGGGATATTTCCATACCCATGACGATGTGGGTAATCTTCAAACTCAGGTGGTCATCAAACAGAAAGGTAGGAAAATAGGACAGGGGACTCTTTCAAAGAGGAAATTGTGGGAGTCGGGGAGCATAAGGAAGGCAGGGGTCGGGAGTGATCAGATCGCACTGTGTACATGTATGACACTGTCAAAGAATATACTTAATTAAAGTGATCTGTATAGGTCTTTCTGTCTTAGAAAATTTTGCTTCTCTTCATTCTTGATCCAAGAAGTAAACTTTCTATTCAAAAATAGAGAAATCACCATAAAAAAGAAACTCAAAGGCCAATTGCCCCCACTCCAGTTAAATTTTAAACATACTGGGCTGCTTGTCAAGGAGTTCCTGGAATTTAGCTCGTTCATATTGGATAGAATGTTCTTGCAGGTATGGCCGAATGCTTTTGATAGTATAGTTCATCATGTCCATTTTCATCAGGCTAAGAACATGGAAAATCCCCCTGTCACAGACAAAAACAGAATATTTACAGTTTGAAAAGGAAATCTAGTGTTTCAGGAGTGGAGCTCAAGGAAGGAATAAAATCCCAGTATTTAGAATAAGAACGGACCTGCAAAGTACTTACTTCAATTACAAACATGTACTCAAAAAAATATTTAGTTGCTTTGAGTAGGGACCTAATGAGAGGTGTTTATTTCAGGTCTAAGTGCATTCAATTATAAAAGAATTCGAGGCTAAGAATTTAATGTTGCTTAATTTGACCAGGTAATGTTTTCCATCATGTTATAATGCATTAAGAATGTCCTCACCAGGGCCGGGCGGTGGTGGTGCACGCCTTTAATCCCAGCACTCAAGAGACAGAGGCAGGCAGAAGATCTCTGTGAGTTCGAGGCCAGCTTGGTCTACAGAGCGATATCCCGGACAGGCACCAAAACTGCACCAAAACTACACAGAGAAACTGTCTCACTCTCCTGCCAAACCCCCCCCACACACAAAGAATGTCCTCACCAGATGTAGTAACTCAGTATTATATGCTCCATCCTCCATAACTCTAAGAAATAAATCTAGCCGGGCGGTGGTGGCACACGCCTTTAATCCCAGCACTCAGGAGGCAGAGGCAGGCAGAGCTCTGTGAGTTCGAGGCCAGCCTGGGCTACCAAGTGAGTTCCAGGAAAGGCGCAAAGCTACACAGAGAAACCCTGTCTCGAAAAACCAAGGAAAAAAGAGAGAGAGAGAGAGAGAGAGAGAGAGAGAGAGAAAGAAAGAAAGAAAGAAAGAAAGAAAGAAAGAAAGAAAGAAAAAAAGAAATCTATGCATTTTAGAAATTAATGAAACTTGAGTAGTTTGCTACAGCACAACAAAAGAAACTAAGGGAGAAAAGCAATGCTGGAAGTGGAATTTGGATGTTTGTGACCACTATGTTACTACTAGGAATTAACCCAGTCCTCTGTTAACATTAGGACTGTTAATCTATGAAATAACTGAAAATGTGGGGAATGAGCATAATCTGAAAGAGTTTAGAAAAAAAAATAGTCGATTAAAAAAAAGGTTTGTTAATGTGAATGGGGTATTGAGTATGAGTAGGGTGAGGGACAGTATCTATAATATGTCTGATATTCTTGGACACTACTAAAGTATTCATGATCAAATGAAGAGGAAATGCTGTCTTCTGGATTTGGCAAGTGCATTGCAATCATGAACGAAAGGCAGTAGCAGCTACCTTCACGCTCTGCACCAAATCAGACACAAATGTCAGAAGAGGAGCAATTGGGAAGAAGAAGGGGATCAGCAGGATTGTGAGAGGGATAATAAATGATAATATGCATTGTCCATATTATGAAGCTGTCAAAAATAATGAAAAAGAGAAGCTGGAGAGATGCTCACTTGCTAATGGCACTTGTTGCTCTTCCAGAGGACTGGGTTTATTCCTAGTAGTGATAAAGTGGGTCACAAACATCCAAACTCCAGTTCCAGAGGATCCAACACCCTCTTTGGGCCATGGCAAGTACTAGGCATACACATGGTACCCATACATACATTTTGGCAGGCAAAATGTTCATACACATAAAATAAAATAAATAATTTGTTAAAAATGAAAAAGTAAAAGTAGAGAATTAAAAAGTGAACAAATGACTTTAATCAGGTCTTCCACACAGGAGTACAACAATTAAGACAGAGGTCTGTCATAGTATCCGGTTCAAAGTTTTCTTTCATGGTACATAAGGTAGATTTCAGAAGCAGCATATGCTATGGTTTAAAAATAGCTTGCTGCTTCAAAAAGAGCAAACTTTCAACCCAACTGTGAGATACTGAGAGTGTGGAAAGCTTAATGCAACTAAGGAGTCTAGGGATGAAGCCTTTAGACCATCACCAGGATCACAGAAGCATGGCAGGCTAGAAGTCACATGACTGAAAACCAGTGACTTAAGAAAACCATAGAAAAACTAGGACACTCACACACTCTTTCTTTCATCACAGGGTGCTCTGTACCACCTTGAGACTTCATCAGCTACAAGGCTTTCACTGGATGAAGTCCCTTAACATTGGACTTCTAGGACAAGAGCCAAAATAAGGTTTTTTCTCTTTATAATTTACTGACACTGTGATACCACATTATTAACAAAAGAAAATAGATTAAAACAGCATGACTAGATTCTTGCCTCAATAACTCTACTGGATCTTTTATGCTCTCTAGTTTCTGAACAGCTTCGTCTCGAACTGGTGCACACAGGAGGGCCATTAAGTTGAGAATATAGTTGGAAAGGTGAGGAACATCCAGAGCCCCATGCTCTGTTTCTTGTTTTAGGAGATCCACATCCAACACTTCCTCAATCTCATTTCTTAGATGGTTCTGACGTGGTAGTAGCAGTGACACCAAAATCTGCCACAAAGGAAAATCAAAGGAGCCATATTTGGTTTAGAATCCTAAACCTACACCCAGTGAGCAGTGCTTTCAGGCTAAAGGCATGTCAGACTTTGTCTTCTAGAGGTACACAGTCATTTCTCTCTTTTGGAAGACAATTATAATCTAGGCTTCACTTATAATCATTTATAGCAGTAGTGATTATTTTCAAGGAAGAATGACATAAAAACATGAGTAAAGTAAGAGTGGGGCAACATTTAAGTATAGCAGGTACAACAACACGTGCACCTCCACAAAATGATGCATTCTTAACCAGGGCTAAGGGCATTTTTGGATTACTTTTCTCCAAAAAGCAGAGTGAAATAAGCAAGGTATTCTTAAATATTCACTTGAAAGAGCTTTTTGAATCAAAATATAAATTCCTTGTGGGCAAGAACTCGCATTATTTTCTGTGCTTCTGGAACACTTAAATCATAGTGGAAGTTAAGTGAAAATATGTTTTATTGAATGACATGTTATGTTATTAAAGTAATACCCTAACCCTCAAGTTATATCTTGTACAAATAAAATAGGAGTCAATCCATCCCATATATGTTTGGAAAGTAAGCTACTTAGAAAATTAATAATACTAATATTAACAATCCAAGGTCTAAGGCCTGGAAACTTTGTATCAACAGAAAGAAGGCTGGCTGCTCACCTGTTTTATGTTGTTTATAAGTTCAAGAGCACAAGAAAAGTCAGGAGGATTGTGCGACAGCTGATCTTTCAAGTGGTCCCAAAATGCATTGTACATTGTCTCCACAAACTTGCTTTCCAGACTATTAAGAAAGTTAAATGTGCAGAATGATCTTTACCTAGAGACTTGATACAGGATCATGACCCCTCAAACAGCATTTAAAATTATGAAAAACCACTAAACTTACAGACCAGAATAGAGCTACATTTAGATATGAGAAGTGCCGAATTAACTGCAGTTGGTCTCAGATTTTAAAAAAAATAAAAAAAAAACCCTTAGATCATCACAGAAAGATACCAGAGTGCACAGTCGCTGTCTCCCCACATACCCCACTCCTTCCGTCCTCCCCTCCCTTCCTCCTTCCCCTCTTCCTCTCCCCTCCTCCCTTTCTTCCTCCCTCCCTCCCAGTATCTCCTTGTGTCTCTCTTTGTCTTTCTATCTCCCCCATCAACACATCTGTCTCTGTCCCCTTCTCTTCTTCTCAGTCTGTCCCCCACTCTTCTCCTCTCCTTTCCCTCCCTCTATCTCCCCCTCAGAAGAACCACAAACCAAAATTGGATTCAGACTTTCTGACCCTAATCCTGCATCTAGCCTAGATGTATGGCTGCATTTTAATTTCTACATACATAGTATGTGATATTTTTCACATGGGTTTGAAGTGTGGAGAGGATTTTTTCATGTTGATAGTGATGAAGGACTTCACACACTTCACAGAAGGACAAAACAGAACTTAATACCTTCTCCCCTGTTTTTCACTTACCTTATTTCTAAAAACTTGAAAGCTTTCTTTTTCCCCAAAAATAAACTTTCTACAATAAAAATTCACATTTTTCTTTTGAAATACAAATGATATAAAAATTTAATGTTACTCTCCCAACACACCCATCTAACCATGGAAGGCAAGCAACTCTCATCCTTCTGACATATTCAAGAGTTTTGAATTCTACTGCCCCTATCCATTTTATCCATTTGGTCAAAAAATTCCAGAGTGTTTAAGTGTCTCTGGAATCCATCCTAGCCAAACATCATCTCACACCTGTACATTTACAATGGTCTGTAAAGTGAACATCCTCCCCCCAAATATGACACATCCTTGTTACAAATCAATGATTTTCTCAAAATCCAAATCGGGTCACATGTCCTGTTCATATAATGTCTTTCAAGAGTTCCCTCACAGAATCCAGATGTACAACCTCAATGACTCAGCAGGCTGCTGTTCTGTCAGCTCTCCTTGACTTTGAATCCTTCCTTCTCCCAACACCTTGCACTAAACAATAGTAATCTGTTTAGAGTAAGTAGTAATTATTTTCTCCCTTTCTCTGCCCTTGAAGAGACATATTAGAGTACTCTTCACAATCGATCACCTAAAGTGTACCTATTCATACTCTGGAGAGTCAACTCAAATTTCATGATTTCAAGACAGTCTTCCTCTGATAGTCACCCAGGCAACTGCATACTAACAAAGAACTCCGTCCATTAGCTAAGACTGAATGTGTCCCTCTGCACAATAGCTCTTGGATAATCTGTTCTACAGAGATTCTTGATGGCAAAGACAACATCATACTTACCTGTATGTCCTCAGCATTCACCATTCCACTTTCCACCTAATAAGTACTCAATAAATGCTTGTTAAATGAGTGAACGGCAATGGTGTTTCCATACGTACAGAAAAGTAAATCCAGAAAAAGAAATACAACTCAGAGTCCAGGGACTATGACCTGAATGAAGAAGATTTCTAGGATACATGTGTTTTGGTGAAACTCCATTCATGGAAGGTGTACTTAGCATGTGTCACTATTAGCAACAAGCAGAATTAATTCAAGATACATGAGAATCACATAAAACAAGATAGAGTATGGTGCTTTAGTAATAGAATCTCTAAAGCAGCAAAATAAAAGAGGCATTCAAGATGAGAAGTTTAAAAAGCTATAAAATTATATTCTGGCAAAAGACTGTATTCTTTTATCTCTTTAAACTTACATTGTGTGTGTGTGTAAGTGTGTGTGTGTGTGTGTGTGTGTGTGTGTGTGTGTGCGCGCGCAAATAAGTATGCACATGTACACACATACAAAGTGTAACAGAATCTGTGTGGAGGTAAGAGGATAAATTGTACAAGTTAGTTCTCTCCTTCCACCATGAGAGTTCCAGGATTGAACAGGTTGTCAGGCTTGTTTGATGGTGAGCACTTTTACCTTCTAAGTCATTTTTCCAGCCCACACTTAACTACTAATGATCCATTAGTGGCATTCAATTCATACTTGCTGAATGACTCATTTATGCATTTCAATATCAATGTAATTATGAAGAACTCCAATAAGACTCATTTTTTCTTATTAAATCAGAAAATATAAATGCTCTGAAATTTCTTACTCATGACAAATGACAACATCATTATTAGAAAAGTTATTTGTGGGGTTAGAGAAATGGCTAAGTGGTTAAGAGCCCTAACTGCTCATCTCCAAGGCCAGGATTTGAGACCCAGCAACCACATGGTGGCTCACAACTCTCTGGAACTGTAGCCCTAGGGTAGCCAATGCCCTTTTCTGGTCTTCTTGGGCACTGCATGCATGTGATACACAGACATACATGGAAGCAAAACACCCATCCACAGAAAATGAAATTAAAATTAGAAAAAGAAAGTTGTTTATCTGCATCCACTTAATTTGCAGGAAATTAAGATTAGCTTCTAGCAGCTCTAACCTCCAAGTCTACCTGAAAGGATCTGAAATTCTCTAAAAACCAAGAATTAACATTCTGACAATAATTACATTGGTTTATTTAATATTTAGATATAGTTTGATATTTGACTCTGTGTGTGACTGTGTGGAGTATGTGTGTACAGTCTATGTGCTCTTGAGAGGGTTCACATATAGAGGCTGGAGAAGGACACTGGATGCTTTATTCTGTCACTCTACATCTTATTCCCCTGAGACAGGGCCTCTTACAGAAAATGGAGTCTCTGTTTGGTTTACAGGGCATGGGTTGCACAACACCATGCCAGAATGTTTACATGTGCTCTGGAAATTAAATTTATGTCCTCATGTTTGTGTAGTAACTGCTCCTAACCACTGGGTCATTTCTTCATCCCACGTGAACACCTTTTTCCTTTTTTAAAAAAAAATGAGACAGGGTTTCTCTGTGTAGCCCTGGCTGTCCTGGAACTCCCTTTGTAGAGTAGGCTGGCCTCAAACTCACAGAGATCCCCTGCCTCTGTCTTCCAAATGCTGGGATTAAAGGTGTGCACCACCACTCAGCAGAATTAAACAGTTATACTGATTATTCTGCTGTTCTGTTTGATACTATTTAAGACAGACTCAAACACTGCATGTTTTAATAGAAAAAAATCAAACATGACCAAAAACTATCTATCCTATGTAACTATGACAAGTAAATAAATAAATATGTACCTGTTTCCAGGTAAATCATTCTCCTGTACCGCAAAATCTTGGTTTACTACGATTTCATGGGCAATGCTCAATTTGGAAACTTCATTAGCTGTCTCTATATCTTCAGTAGAAAGTTCTACAGGCTGGCTCACTGGAGAAAAAGCATAGTAGTCATCAAAAGAGATACCACACAAATTTGCTATAAGAGAACAAACTATGCACATAGATAAAATCATACTAAAAAGTGTATAGTATAAATCTATTATTGAAAATGATGTTAGACTGATTCTCCCTCTCAGCAGGCATCAATTGCCTGTAGTTCTTCATCTAGAAGTGGGATTTTTCCAATCCACTTTGAGATGACAACTGGTATTGTCATTGTGCAGGTCTTGTCTAGGTGACTGTATGGTTCTGATTTCATGGGTAGGGCTTCATTGTTATGAAAAAAAAACACTGTCAATTATCAAGATTGCTACATCCAAAAAAGGTATTTCTTAAAATTGATGACAAAATAAGTATTTTAACGCAAGCATAAATTAAAGCAATTTATGACAACCGAACCAAGACTGCAAAATGTTTAAAGAAATGCTCTGTGTTACGTACTAGGAAAAAGGAAGTAGTTTAGTTCATGAAAGGAACAGATGATGAACAACAACAAAAACAAACAAACAAACAAAAAACAACAACCAGGAAAGAGTCCAATAAGAAAGCAGAAAACGCCTAACATCAATATGGGAGGAAGAAACTAACAGCCAATAATCTAACCAATCAGAACAACCAACAAAGCCATAAGAATTAGCAAACCTTTCTCAATACTGCTATAAATAAATAAATAAATAAATAGTCTCAATTCACCAATATAAAATCACAGACTGACTGGATTCAAAAACAAAAGTCAACTACCTGTGCTCTCTAATAAGAAACAGTCCAATGGCAAAGATATCCAAACACAGCCAATGGGTGGAAATCAACCTTCCATGTAATGGGAGCCATAAACAAACTGATGTGGTGATTCTCATATTTGATGAAAGTAGACTTAAAACCAAAATCACCCACAAGGAATAAAGAGGGCTATTGCTTGTTGGTAAATGAAACAATTCATCAAATAGACATACCAATTTCAAATAGTAACACACCAAATGGTGGGGCCTCATTGTAAAAAAAAAAAACAAAACACTAAATAGATAAAAGATCAGATAGGTACTGATACAATGACAGTGGGAAACTTCATTGTTCCAGTCTCATCTTTAGATAAGCCTTAAAAACCTCAAAATCTAAAAATTGGACCTAATAATACACATGCTCCCATTATGATAACAATGGACTGAACCTCTGAAACTGTAAGTGAGCCACCCCAATTAAATGTTTTCTTTATAAGATTTGCTGTGGCATGATGTCTCTTCACAGCCATGGTAAACCCTAACTAAGACAGGGGCCATGCTATAGCGTGGCCTTCCCCCAGTGTTCACTTCCCTGAGTAAGACTCCTACTAAAGGTTACACAACCTTCCCCAACAACAGCAACAGCTGGGGGCCAAGTATTCAAATATGAGAACCAATAGCCGATATTTTGCACTCAAACCAGAACAATTACCTACCTCCAATAGATACGTCCAATGGTACAACAATGGCATGATTGTTATGGGGTAAATCAACTGCTTTGTGATATGAGTTGGGGCCTGTTCCATAGGACAGAACTCATGCCTGGGACTACAAACCTGGTCAAAAGCCTGCAGCTGGGGAAGACACAACCCCAATGGAAAGTCTACTACATTTATTTTGCTAAATAGATGCTGTCATGATGTCTTCTAAATATCTGTGCTTATACCCAACATATGTGCTGCTCTAACCTTTTGTCAGAGAAGTTTATTTCTACAGTTAATGGCAGTTAATACAGAGACTCAACTGCTCCAAAGGCTGAGAATGAGTGTTGCATGCTTGGCATTAAATGGAGCATCTATACCACCACTTCCAAGGACCAGAGAAAAGGATGTGGAAAGAATTAAGAGCTAGGGACTGGGGAGGAGTACTGTGAAAGACTATCTTCTGGATATGGTATGATCATTGCATCCAGGAACCCATAGTATTTACCTGCACAATAGCCACACAAGATCAGGCCCATCAATTTTCCATGGTAGTTGGGGAAAGGGCTCATGAGGTTCCACTCCACTCTGAGGAGCTTTGGGCAGTTAACTGGCTGCCAGGAGTGAAGTAGTTCTTTTCCACAGTGGTATAACCACTGTTAAGACCCACTTAAATACCACAAAATATCCCCCAGCCATCCTCATTCAAGCAACTCTAGATTTATGTAATCATCAAAGCAAGCATGAAAGTAGGAGGGGGCTAGTTGGACAGAAGAGATGGTTCAACATGACAAGGAGGGGGACAAGAAAAAATAATACGAAGTGAATCTAGTAAGATACATTGTAGCTATGTATGAAACTATGCATAAAATCTCATATTGCATTCATGTATGAATTTGTCCTAAATTTTTTTTTTTTGTAAAAACCAGCAGCAGGCAGTGGTGGCACACACCTTTAATCTTAGCACTTGGGAGGCGGATCTCTGTGAGTTCAAGGCCAGCCTGGTCTACCAAGTGAGTTCCAGGAAAGGCGCAAAGCTACACAGAGAAACCCTGTCTCGGGAAAAAAAAAAAAAAAAGCAGCTTTTCTAGGTATCAACAATGAATTTGGAGAAGGTACTCATGAAAGTAATTCCATCAAAATAGTCAGGAATATGCCTTAGAATCAACTTGCCCAATTACGTGTAAGATCTGTCAAGTGAGTATTACATGATGGTGAAAATACAAATCAAAGACACTAAGAGCTGGAAAGTCCTATTGTCATGAATCAACAAATGACGAAAACACAACCGAGCTATTGATAACTGAGCGTGCAGCCGTGTACTGGAGACTGGTTGACCCACAGGAGGCCGAAGAAAGCTGACTCCATCTCACAGCCTACCAGTTACCAATAGCTTCACACCTATGGCTGAAACTTTGTGGTCACCTCCCCCACCCATGCTGAAGGTTTGTCTGCCTTGCGCATGTGCAGATCTTGAGCATGCTGTCACAATCACTGTGACCTCACAAGGGCAACTGGCCTGGTGTGTCTGCTTTATATTCCCCATGCCTTTAAGTGATTCAAACACTAATAAGGCTTCAAACACAGACATTTATACTTTGTCTCTAAAACTGAATTTTCATTTCACTTACCAATGAAGCCCCCAAACCCTCTATGTAAAGATAAGACTGGAAGAGAGACAAGAAATTAATACCTAAGAGGGGCCAGGCAGAGCAATGAAGAAGAAATGACTCATTGCAAAAGGCTTTTTCTCTATATCCCTTAAAGGCACCTATGCCACAGGTTTCCTCATTTATTTGTTTGTTTGTTTGTTTATTCAAGACTGGAGCTCACTTTGTAGACCATGCTGGCCTCGAACCCACAGAGATCCACTTGCCTCTTCCTCCCAAGTCTTGCACTTAAGGATGTGTGCCACCACGCCTGGTGGTTTCAAGATTTTTTTCTCCCCCCCCCTTTTTTTTTTTACTAAGTGATTTTTCTATTCATTTTATATATCAACCACAGATTTCCCTGTCCTCCCTCCTCCCACCCACCCCCAGCCTTTTCCCCCAACCCACCTCCCATTCCCACCTCCTCCAAGGCAAGGTCTTTTAACCTGCCATAACAACTTTCATTACCGACCCACCTGGAGAGGCTCCCTCTGAACTGGTCTTATCTTCCTGGTTCTTGCTTGGTGCTTTAGGCTTTGGGGCCCCATTTTCTGACTCACTAGAGTCATTCTTGGATTTCGTTTTCTTGGCCTTGGGCATGTTGATGGTATCTGGACTGGAAGGGAAAAGAGGGCAATTTATGTAACACACGGGTCTGACTCCAGGAAAAGGTGGGGGAGCTCTTCAACAGCTGTGGTGGGCTTTTGAGACAATGTTGCTATTCCTTATGGATAGTACACGTGCTTTCTAGGGCCTCCGAGAGAAAGAACCCAGGTCCTCAAACACACTTTAAGAATAACCTGCTACTAATGGAAGTTCCTTTACTAAAATAATTAGCGTTAGCATTAAACAAGCAAAAGAGAAACCATAATCCAAAAGTGGACTCACCAGAAAGAAAACACATCACTTTACCAGCTAAACTAGGAAAAGATTCTTCCTCTTGAATTCTCTTTGCAGGTTCACCATTAGGCGTCCTAAACCAGGATAACAGGGAACATTCACACACAAAACCTACCTGGTTCCTTAACTCTTTCTGGTCCTTGCTGTTTGAAGGCCTTCCCCACGATAGCTGCTTCTGTTACTGAAAAGCCTTCTGGCTTCCCAGTCAAGGAGATCACTGGATCATACCACAACAGCCAGAGAGAGGGGGGACTATGAGAAAAGTCTTTGACAGGACCATGAAAATCATGAAGCCCGCGTGGCACACACCCCCTACACGTGATGCTAAGTTAGACAGTCCAAAATGAGTCACAAAGGATGGTGCTTCCTGGGGAGTAAACTGGGGGTTATTTTACACCAAGGGTACACCAGAACACAAGGCAGACAGACAGGCAAACATGTTCACTTTATTACACAATAGAGGCAGGAGGCTAAAATTTCCTGTGCGGGGCCTTCAGGCTGCTATCATTCTTTTCAGATTAGAATTAATCTCTAAATCTTGATTTCATCTAAAATCAAGAAACCACCCAGCCAGGCAGCGGTGGTGTAAGCCTTTAATCCCAGCACTTGGGAGGCAGAGGCAGGAGGATCTCTGTGAGTTCGAGGCCAGCCTGGTTACAGAGCGAGATCCAGGACAGGCTCCAAAGCTACATAGAGGAACCCTGTCTCGAAAAACAACAAAAAAGAAGCTATCCAAAGCTTTTAGTCCTACTCCCCCAGATGAAGCTTATAGCTTGCAAATAACTATTTAGAAAGGAAAAGAACACATTCCTATTTAATTTCATGCTGTTCAAAAGTCTTTCTCTTACATTGATCTTAACAGTGAAATACCTAGAAAGTTACAAATTTCTGGAAGAGTGTTTTTTTTTTTTTGTTTGTTTGTTTTCTTGAGTAAATGTGTCTACAAAAGGCAATGGAGAGAGGTGCCCCAGACCTTTTAGGCTGTAAAATTCAGTACATAGAGAGCACCACTTGCCAAAATGAAAACAAAGATTTAATCCATCCAAGTCCATAGTTCTAGGAAAGTCTCTAAATTACTAACCTTGATTTTTGATTTCTTAGGTTCCTCATTTAACTGATTGCTCTTGTTAACTGGAGTAAATCAACCCAAACACCCAGTGTAGTCATTGGCCAGCTAATAATGACTTTCTGTTGGCTTGGACCCCTGTCCAAGCCTCCTTCTCTGGTAGATACCCCACAACAGAAGAATAAACTGCTAAACTCATATTTTATAAACATAGAAACTAAAAGTCATTTAAATTTTCTGGCCATAGAAGCTATGTGGTAAAAGAACCAGACCATGGGGCAGAGAAGGGGCCTGGGTTTTATGTTCTTCCAACTGAATTAACAGTCCATTCTTGATTAGAATTCAATTTTAATGCTAGCTTATCAACATCACTACTTAAACATAAGCTGAACGAGGACAACAATAGTTACAGTAAAGTAAACGTAAACTAGGAGGAAAGCTCAGGAAACCTCAACCCCACAGGAAGAACTCAAGCAACTAAGAAACACTGAGAGAAAGGGACAAATAGTCCTCACCAGGAAAGGACATTCCAGTCAGTTATCCCATGTCAAATGGCCTTAAATACATATTCATACAAGTAATAGTATACTGATAGCATGATATATTTATGTAATGAAAAATAGAAGTCATGAATTTGAAAGAGAGCAAGGAGAGATATATGAGAGGGTTTGGAGGAGAAAGGGAAGAGGGATATATATTATAACCCAGAAAATAAAAAATAATTTTTTAAAAAGGTAGATGCTCATCTAGAACACAAGGATGCTGGAGTAGCTGGCTCTCGCTGCTCCCATGCTTCTTACTTTTAACTCATAGACTCCTCTGTCACTCCTTAGCTGATTACAAGAGCAAAATTGACCTGCTTCAATCATTTAAAAGATGTTTATGGGCTGGAGAGATGGCTCAGAGTTTAAGAACACTGGTTATTCTTCCAGAGGTCCTGAGTTCAATTCCCAGCACCCATATGGTGGCTCACAACCATCTGTAATGAGATCTGGTGCCCTCTTCTGGCCTGCAGGGATACATGCAAACAGAACATTGTATACACAATAAATAAATAAATCTTTAAAAAAAAGATGTTCACTCATTTACAATAGCTCATCCTTCATTTACCTTCACTTAAGTTATTTTACAAAGACTTCCTTTGTTTTTATTGTATGTTGTATGGGTACTTTTCTAGTGTGGTGTATGTGCACCAGGACCTTCACTTAGTTCTTAATATATTAACTTACGTTTTTCATGAAATAAGATAATACAGTTGCCAAATTCTTATCACAATCATCCCTTGCTAGCAATAATAATAGAATGTGGGTATCTTTAGCAAGTTCATTTTGAAGAAAGAAGTTATAAGAGATTCAAGAACATCTTAGTCTGAGGGAAGTTCACTCTATACTCTTGTCATAATAATACACAAGGGAACTTGGGCAATAAAGTATCTGTTTAACTGGCGACTATAACATAAGACTATAAATCTGCATCCCTCCTCACCTCCCCTGTGTTTGGCCTCAGTCATGTCAACTGTTAAATTGTCACACTTAACCCAGGAAAAATGTTCAAAATACATTTCACATTATTACAGAATTCTCATAGAAAGAAAAAAAGACAGTGAAGGCTTTTCGCTAGGAAGGAGTTTTATCAGTGCAGGCACTAGCTCAATGGATTCACATCCAAAGGCAGAGAGATCGCTGAGTGCAATAGGGCAACTCTTGGTCCCCCTTACATACAAACATATTTTCATTGAGGGACAGATGTTTCAAGAATATCTCGCCGGGCGGTGGTAGCGCATGCCTTTAATCCCAGCACTCAGGAGGCAGAGGCAGGTGGATCTCTGTGAGTTCAAGGCCAGCCTGGTCTACAGAGTGAGTTCCAGGAAAGGCACAAAAACTACACAGAGAGACCCTGTCTCGGAAAAAAAAAAAATCTCAGCGCCTCATAAAGAAACCTCTAGCCTCTCTATGTGTCACAACCTCCAAGGCATAAGGAAGGCCTTGAAGTAGAAGATCTTTCCCTAAAAGTTGGAAGTGTAGTATACTCTGAATATTTTTTGGGGAAAGCTTAGAAGCAGTACTCCTGAAAGAGGCCACAAGTGATTTATATGAAGTTTCTGTAAATCTAATATCCCCAAATTGTACAAACCTTAAAAGCCCCCCAAGCATGCAACAGGTGGAGATGAAAACCAAAAGTGACACAGCAGCCAGTTGCTAGATCTTTGTTGTCTCCTTCAGATGTGTCTGTGCCACCCCAGCACAATATTCTCTGTATATCAATTTCTATAGCCTTCAATTACATATTGTACTATACCAGACATTAATTTCTCATTTTAATTTTTTTGGTGAATAGGGAGGCAGGAAGGATCTGGAAATAGTTGATGGAGGGGGAAATGATAAAAATATATTGTATGAAAAGATTCAAATGATTTCTCACTTTAAAACAGAAAATTCTATTTGATTTTGCACTAAGAAAATATTTCCAAAATGGTTCAAATTCATTTTCTAACAAAATTGCATTGCTTAAACAGTGATATCTGAAACAGTATTTAGGATTTAATTCTAATCAGTTAAACAGTCTCTTTGAGTGTATTTCAACATCAAATTCCTTCCACAGGGTGATGGAGAAAATAGATGTGTGGTAGCAATTTATGTGGAGATAAAGGAAATCTGCCTTGGCCTAGACAAAAGATCTTACTCACTGGAATTAATAGCCATTGTGATGGCTAGTTTTTATGTCAACTTGATACCATTTGAGTCATTTTAGAAGGAACCTCAACTGAGAAAATGCCTCAACTAGATTGGTCTGTGGGCAAGCCTTTGTGGACATTTTCTTGATTGATGATGAATGTGGGAATGCCCGGCTCACTATGGACTGTGTCAGCCCTAGGCTAGAGTGCTGGAAGAACACAGACTTGAGCAAGCCATAAGGAGCAAGCAACACTCCTCCATGGCCTCTGCTTCATTTCCTGCCTCCAGGTACCTGCCTTGAGTTCCTACACTGACTTCCCTAGAGAATGGACTAGGATGTAGAAGTGTAATGGAAATAAACTTTCTCCTTCCCAAGTTGATTATGGTTATGGTATTTTATCATAACAATAGAAACACTAAGACACCTTGCAATTATTAATACTGTTATCTCTAAAATCCTATAAATTGTTTTTTCCCACCACTACCAGAATGCCGCTATCTTTGAAACTCCTTAAGAAAAACAGTGAAGTACACATCTTCCGCCACAAATGAACACCAAAACTGCTGTAGATCACTGTATCTGTTACTGCAGTCAGCTTACCCCAGAAGTAGTAGAGAGGAACACAAACCTAAGTGAAGACAGCTCACTAGAGAGAATCATTAGAAAGGCCCAGGTTGGAGGAAGGAGAAGAATACAAACTGTGTAGCATACACATCACAACGGATGCATAAGAAACAAAAAGTATGTGAGAAAACAAGCCACAGTGTCACTTCCACAAGCTCATTCATCCATAATACTGGAAACCAAAGACACTGAGATGGCTGAAATGTCAGACACAAATTTCAGTGTCCTACTTTTGAGAAGGTTCTGTGACCACACCAAGGACTCAAATAAGCAGATGAAGTAAAGAAAGTAATTCAGAAAGCAGACAAGAAAGTAGCCAAAGCTGATTGCAGGGTCAGGAATTGGAGAAGAAATTAAATCATGAGAAAACAATTATTCAAGGAAATCAAGACTCTTGAGAAGAACTACTTAGAAATGCTGGAAAGGAAAGAACCAGTCAGTCATCACCAGATAACACCAAGTAGGAGAAAGAATGTCAAGGATGGAGAGCAAGGTCAATACAACAAAATACATACACACACACACATACATACATACATACATACATATATGTATTACCTACCTGTATTGTGTATGTATATATATATATATGTGTGTGTGTGTGTGTGTATACATATATATACATATATATATATACATGTATATATAGAAAAATGTAAATAAGCATGACAAAAATATCTAAGAACTTTGAAATACATTTAAGAGAACAAACATAAGAGTCAATGAGGTGGAAATAAGAGCTGAGATAAAATTTAAAAAAAAATTAGAGAATTTATTCAATAAAATTATATCAGAAAAGTTTTAGATTTAAGAAAAAGAAATGGACATCCAAACACAATAAACATTTGGTGCCCAAACACACTTGACCAGAGAAAAACCTCTCCATGACATATTACAGATCATAGGAATTAACCAACTACTTTCTTTCTTTCTTTCTTTCTTTCTTTCTTTCTTTCTTTCTTTCTTTCTTTCTTTCTTTCTTTTTGAGACAGGGTTTCTCTGTGTGTACCTTTGGTGCCTGTCCTGGATCTCGCTCTGTAGACCAGGCTGGCCTCGAACTCACAGAGATCCGCCTGCCTCTGCCTCCTGAGTGCTGGGATTAAAGGCGTGCGCCTCCACTCCCCAGCAACCACTTTTAATAACTTAATGCAAAAGCCCCAAATCACCAATAAAAGATACAGACAAGCTGAATGTATTTTCAGAAAAGAAAAGGAAAACAACAACCAAAAACAACAACAACAAAAAATGGCCACCTTACTGTTGAATCTGAGCTACATGTCAAGGAGGAAATGAAAATTTACTATAATCTTGTCCTATTCCCCTGGCAGTCTATATTGCTTGGCATTAATTAGTAGCTGGGCATGCAGCCTCACCAGCTACTCTTCATCCAGCCACATGTCTATGCCTTTACATTCTAAGGCAAAATTCTCCCCCACAGGTATGTGTAGTGTGCCCCAGAAGCACATCTTATCCTTTCTTGCTGGAAAGACATACAGATGGTATACTCCTAGATAGGATGAATGCCTGTCGTCATCGTCATCCCCTACCCCCACCCTGCCCCAGATAAGCACGGTCCTTGTTTCTTCCAAGCAATATCATCAGATGGGAGGCTGGGGGTTGGAACCCCCACCACATGAGGACTTCTAATTCAAGTGCATGAGGTGCTGCTATAGGTATAGCTTGAACACATTCATCCTTTCCTGACTTACCTTGGGGAACTGCTGCTGTCTCTGGAGATTTTCATAAACATACCAAGATGGTACATGGCCTTCCTTCCTTCCTTCCTTCCTTCCTTCCTTCCTTCCTTCCTTCCTTCTTTCCTTCCTTCCTTCCTTCCTTCTTTCCTTCCTCTCCTTTCTTTCTTTCTTTTCTTTTTTTTTCAGTTTTTTGATACAGGGTTTTTTGTGTATCCCTGGCTCTCCTGGAACTCACTCTGTAGACCAGGCTGGCCTCTGACTCACAGAGATCCGCCTGCCTCTGCCTCCCCAGAGCTGGGATTAAAGGCGTGTGCTACCACTGCCTGTAGGTACTGGGGTTGCTATCAGTCACATCTCATGGCAGGCCAACATGGCACTTATCTTAATATATTTCTTCTGTGACACATTCTTACCCTTTTTCCTCCCTTAATATAATAAAATACTTTATACTTAAAATATATTCATGAGACAAAGCAGTATAACAAATTATTAACTTATGAAAAGAGAGCTGGATTCAAACTACATTTACAACAGAAGGAAACAAATCAAGATCACCTGACCATACACAGCTATCCTCCCCAAGATAGCAAAACCTTCACATGACTTTGGAGGGCAAAAAGCAATCTGTTTGGTTTGCATTCAAGCAAGAAAAGGGAGAAAGGAGACAAAATGTACAGAGAACAAAAAAGCTTTGTGTGTTCATCTTGTAATTGTACTTTAGGATACAAAAGGCTTTTGCACCCCCTGAAAAACTAAGGATGGGTAGCAAATGGTTAGTTTTCCTTTTCCCTGAAGGACTGGGATATTGGGGGAGGAGAGAGGAAAAAACAAAGAGAAAGAGCTTGTCCTGCCCACCTTGTGTCCTATTTAGCTGTATGGCATCTTCCATAGTCATACTAAGCCACACACATCTGAAAGGCATGCTATTCCACACCACCTGGAAGAAGGATGGCTATCTCAGTATCATCCTCATTGATGTTCTGTCCTGGCTTACCTTTACATCTCTTGGATCTCTACTTAGGCACCAAATGTTGCATAACTTTTCTGGGAAGATATAAAATTAAAATACACTCCCAAATGGGAATTATACCTACAGCCCAAAGAATGACCCATACAAGTTCGTCTTGATGAGTAAATTGATTTGTTACAAGTTTTTATGGGGAAATGGAAGACTATGGGAAATTATTTTAAGGTTATCAATGCCTCATCTGAATTAATAGAAACCTGAGTTTAGAGCACGATGTACTGCTAAAGTAGCAGAGGTGACTAACAGGCTCAGTTAGCATAAAGCACAGACAAAGCCAGACTCTAGAAAATTTGAATGCTACTGTATACTATATCTTTGCTCTTATCAGGGATTCTGCTGACATTAGCAAACATTGTCCAACTGTGGAAAGAATGACTTGTTTTGTTGTGGTCTGCTCATTAGAAAAGTTAAATGGTTTTCTGTCGAATGCAGGTACTCTCTGGATAGGATTTGGAGAATTAGTATCCCTAAACCAGGTTTTCTCTATCCGTCCCACTACCCTCCTCAGCTTCTGGTAACCACAATCCTATAAGACCAACATCTTTAGACCTTACATGTGACTTCTATAAGATCAACATCTTTAGCCCAGCAGTGGTGGCACACACCTTTAATCCTGGCACTCAGGAGGCACAGGCATGTGGATCTCAGAGAGTTAGAGGCCAGCCTGGTCAAGACAACCAGGACTGTTTCACAGAGGAACTCTGTCTCCAAAAGAAAAAAAAAAGGGGGGGGGGAACATCAACATCTTTAGACCTCCTATGTGACTGAGATCATATGGTATTTTTCTTATTGTGCCTTGTTTATTTCAATTTTGCATAATGTCTTACAATTCCATCCAATTTGTTTCAGATTGCAACATTTTGTGGCAGAGTAGTGTTCTGTGTTGTATATATACATCACATTTTCATTATCCATTGATCAATCAATGACTAATACTGACTTCAGTTTGGGGCTGTTATAGTGTTACAATAAGGACAGAAGTGCAGATGTCTCTGATGTTTTCATTTCTTTCAGGTAATGGTGATATTGTTAGAGCATACGGTAGTTTTATTTTTTTTGGTTTTACGAGACAGGGTTTCTCTGTGTAGCTTTGTGCCTTTCCTGGATCTCACTCTGTAGCTCAGGCTGGCCTTGAACTCACAGAGATCCATCCGCCTGCCTCTGCCTCCCGAGTGCTGGGATTAAAGGCGTGTGCCACCACTGCCGCCAGGCCTGCCATACTGTTTTCTACAATGCCTACAATAATCTACATTTCCCTAGCAGCATATAAAAACTCTTTTTTCTCTTTCTCTTTGTCCCCCCTCCCCGACTTGTTATTGTCAGTTTTTGATAGCAAACATTCTATTAAGAGTGAGATGATATCTCACTGCTGTTTTCATTCACATTTCTTGATTAGTAATGCTGAGATTTTTTTATAGATGGAAGAAGGGACCACATGACCCCTCTTTCCTCTATCTGTCTCTCTCTCTCTCTGTCTCTCTCTCTCTCTCTCTGTCTCTCTCTCTCTCTCTGTCTCTCTCTCTCTCTCTGTCTCTCTCTCTCTCTCTCTCTCTCTCTTTCTCTCTCTCTCTCTCTCTTGGTTTTTCAAGACAGGGTTTCTTTGTGTGGCTTTGTGCCCTTCCTGGAACTCACTTGGTAGCCCAGGCTGGCCTCAAACTCACAGAGATCTGCCTGTCTCTGCCTCCCAAGTGCTGGGATTAAAGGCATGTGCCACCACCGCCCGGCAGTGCTGAGATTTTTACACATGGAAGTGGAAATCTCAACTGAGGAATTGTCTATATAAGACTGGGCTGTGGGCATGTCTCTAGACCCTGAAGTCTAGGGCATTATCTTGATTAACTAGTTATGTTGAAGGACACAGCCCACCATGGGTGACACCATTCCTAGACAAGTGGTCCTGAGTTATAGAAAAAAATCAAGCTGAGAAAGTCATGGAGGCCAAGCCAGCAAGCAGCATTCTTTCTTGACTTCTGTTTCAATTTATGACTCCAGGGTCCTGCCCTAACTTTCATTAGTGAAGAACTGTTACCTGAAAATGTAAAGTGAAATGAACACTTTCCTCTCAGCATACTTTTGGTCAATGTTTTATCACAGCCAGAAAGAAGGAAACTAGGAGATAAGGCTTGTTGTTACTGTTTCTGTTAGCTCCTTGAGTTTCTTATAAACTCTGTATGTGAACTCCCTACTGAATGAATAGCTTACAAAATGTTTTCTTGCTTTCTGTGGCTTGTGTAATCACTCTCTGGTTTCCTATGCTGTGCAGAAGGTTTTCTTTGGTGTGATAATATTAGAATGCCTTCTCTCTTGTTACCTGTGTATTGTAGAATATTTATTTACACAGTGAAGATGTGTCTTTGCCAAGGTGCCTTCTGATTGATTAATAAAGAGCTAAACAGCCAATAGCTAGGCAGAAGGTATAGGTAGGACTTCCTAGTAGAGCAAGGAAGCAGGAGGAGAAAATCGAGAGGCAGATCGACACCATTGAGACACGGAAGGCGTCAGACATACAGAATGAAAGAAAGGTGAAACGCCACATGGTAAAACACAGATGAATAGAAATCAGTTAATTTAAGTTGTAAGAGGAACAAGCCTGAGTTTTCATAATTAATAATGTCTTTCTGTCATTTGTGAGCTAGTGGCTCAAAGAAAAATCCAACTACACCTGTGCTTTCTTGGCAGTATTGGATGGAGATCTGCCAAAGGATATTTTTAACATAGATCATGAGCACAATAGCTAATAGAAAGAGAAATGCAGAATAGTTGATAAAGCACAGTTAAGGAAGAACAAAAAGCCTAAAAATCCCAGGGTCATTTTACCAATGGAGTTCTAGGGGAATCCTGTTATTTGGGGAGTAGTAGTGCATCCTACATAGATTTTTGAGGGTCTTATAGGGGATTTCATGCTGGTTATCAAATTCTACTGTGGCTTACCAGTATCTTTACATGTTGCTTGTCATGGCGGCAGCTGGTTGGGCAAGAAACTATTCTTGCTTGGACTTCTTGATCAACTGGACATGCAGGACCCATATAAAGGTGACCACTAAACTTTGCTTGACAAAATGGTCCTTCAGGTTCCTGCTTCGCAGAGGAAACTGCCAGACATTCTACAGGACACTGAGAGAAGTGACTGAGAGGCTCTAGCCCTGTGGGCTGAAGACAAATGCCCCAACTTTACAAAGGAACATTAGGTGACTGTCCAGGCTGCCAGATATCTCTATCTACCCTGCAAGACTCCCGAAAGTTGCTTGCATCCTTCTCCTGGTTCTCAGGTAATATTATATCCTTCTGAGGTCTTTGATGTGGTTGAAGACTAGATAGTTATAATTTCCTCAGTTATGATAAAATATAAATTAGATATAAAACTTTAGACTCACAAATATAAGATAGATATGATATCTTCTTTAATATTGTAACTATAATTCTTGCTTGATAATTGTTTTGTTATCTAAAATTTTACTATATAAAAGTTAAAATCTTGCTTTTTGAAAAAAAAACAGGGAAGTGCTGTGGGATGTTCTGTATGTCAAATGTGTTGCTCTGATTGGTTAAAATAAAGTGCTGATTGGTCAGTAGCCAGGCATAGGGTAGGCGGTACAAGGAGGAAAATTGTGGGAAGCAGAAGGCTGGGTGGAGACACTGCCAGCTGCCGCCATGACAAGCAACATGTAAAGACACCAGTAAGCCACAAGCCACATAGCAAAGTATAGATTGATAGAAATGGGTTAATTTAAGATAGAAGTAGATAACAAGAAACCTGCCACAGCCATACAGTTTGTAAACAATGTAAGTTTCTGTGTGTTTACTTGGTTGGGTCTGAGCGTCTATGGGCCTGGCCAGTGAGAGAGATTTGTCCTGACTGTGGGCCAGGCAGGAAACTCTAATTACATTCTACTAAACCTCATAAAGTCAAATCATTTTATTCATGACACAGTTCAGTTCTTAACTGAAAAAAAATGGCCCTTTGTAGAAAAAACTTGTCAAAAAAAAAAAAAAAAACCACAAAACTTAAAATTGAGCTAGACAGCAAAAATGGTAAACACATGCCCTCTCCTGGAGAGTATGGGAAAATGCTTTCCTGAACATTTCTCTGGATCTGGCTCCTCAGTAAAAGGTTTTGTTCCTTTGTTTGTCTGTTTTGCTTTTGCGTTTTGTTGTTTGTTTGATTGATTGATTTTTTAAAGAGTTTGATGAGACATCCAACAAGAAAGTGTGGGCCAAGTCCTGGGCCCCCAGGGGTTTAAGAAGCAACTCTAGATGCGCAAGAATAATCATTACTAATACTTGTCATTCCCTCTGCCTCTCTTCATGTCACCAAAATCAATATCTTAAGGATTCAGAGAGATGGCTCAGTGATGAAGAACACTGGCTGTTCTTTCAGAGGACCCTGGTTTAATTCCTAGCACCCACATAGTGTCTCACAGTCATCTATAACTTCAGCCACATGGGATTCCAGAATCTGATGACCTCTTCTGACTCCTAAGTGAACCAAACATACACATGGTGTACAGACACACACAAAAAACAAATATACACTTTTTAAAAAAGTGATTTTTTTTAGCTGGGCAGTGTTGGTGCATGCCTTTAATCCCAGCACTCGGGAAGCAGCGGCAGGTGGACCTCTGAATTCAAGGACAGCCAGGTATACAGAGCCAGTTCCAGGACAGCCAAGGCTATTATTACACAGAGAAAGTGTCATGAATGCCCCCACAAAGTAATTTAAAAATACCATCACTTTAAGGTTGAATCCAAGAGTAACTATGAGAATTTTAAAAAACCTAATTTGTCACTAGTTCCTTATCTAGATAAAATAGAGTGGAGTTAGATATTCTTAATATTTTGTTATACCTCTGTTTCTTTAATTGTATTTATTGAACTTACACAAGAAAAGTTTTCCTAAGCATGGGTGAACATATGTGTTTCTGCATACATGCATGACTCCCTGCCCCAACCCATACACAATTATTGCAGAAGTTCTCTAAGTTTACTTGAACCTAAGACAGGACACTGACCTCTAATCAGTTTCTGATCTCTGAAATAATTGTAGTTTCAGCCCATTTCAATGCCAAGCACTCATGTTGAATATTTATCTCTAAAAATGAGTTTGTTGTGCCTTGACTGATATGGTCTAATATTAGTATGAATGCAAGGCTAAACACAACTTTCTCACTGTTTCTTTATCTAAACTTAATATTTACTGGGTAAAAAGGTTTCTCACAAAGTTATGATTTCATCTTTTATTTCCTGAATTAGTAGTTCTTATTGTTTCATTTCCTGAATTTATGAAATGCTTCTGCACTGTCAGAATAATGTCATTATCAGACTTGGTATTTGGAGATATTTGGAAGTTTCATCTGCTTCATTGATCTTATAGGATGCTAGAACATTGGTTAACAGCTTGAGAAAGCTCTATCCTTTGTTATCACAATGACTTGTCTCCTGGCAAGTTTAAAGATTAAGGAAAAATGGGCTGGAGAGATGGCTCAGTGATTAAGAGCACTGGCTACTCTTCCAAAGGTCCTGAGTTCAATTCCCAGCAACCACATGGTGGCTCACAACCACCTGTAATGCGATCTGGTGCCCTCTTCTGGCCTGCAGGGACACTTGTAGGCAGAATACTGTATACATAATAATAAAATAAATAAAGCTTTAAAAAATATTTAAAAAAAAAACTGGGTTGGGGATTTAGCTCAGTGGTAGAGTACTTGCCTAGCAAGCGCAAGGCCCTGGGTTCGAGCCTCAGCTCCACAAAAAAAAAAAAAAAAAAAAAAAAGATTAAGGAAAAGTTGGTTACACACTATGCTAAGTACTTGATAAAACTTGCAACTCCTGGGAAGGATATTCCAAGGATAACTACTTTGTTTGCACACTGAATGTTAATGGTTTCCAGAAATTATAGAGCTTTATAACAAGAAGTATCACATCTCTGCTATCCTTGGTTCTTGGTTTTTAAAGCTAATACAACAGTAAGCCATTTCAATAGTATATTTTGCCAGCTAAAGCTAATGAAAAAACAAGGCCACCAAGCTAACATCAGGATACAAATCTCCCTTGGAGTAATACTTGACTATGTACATTTCCTATTATTAAGGTTTGATTCACTGAAGGAATTTCTGATTTATATACGGGATACTGTACTGAAACTTCTAGTGTATCCATCAGTTTTGTTGTTGTTTTGTTTTGTTTTTTTTACTGTGGACCAAAGCCATGTGCTTAAGGTATCATAAATTTCTTCTGTAGTGGCTTCCCACCTTCTTTTCCCTTCTGTAGTGAGTATGGAACATGAAGTTTGGGATTTCTAGCATCCAGGCTTCAGTCCTCTTCTCCTTGATGAGTCTTCTCCATGTGTCCTTATTATCAATGTCACCAAGCTATAGAAAGTGAAGTTCTGGGCTGGAGAGATGGCTCATCTGTTAAGAGTGGGTATTGCTTTTGCAGAGGGCCTGAATTTAGTGTGCACCACCGACAGTTGTGGAGTGGCACACACACCCCTGCATCTCCATTTGTAGGGGATCCATGCACTCTCCTGGCTTCCGTGGGCAACTGCACTCACATCCACATACCCAAATCCAGAACACACATACACAGGAGATAACAAATATTTAAAATTCTTTAAACATAAAATAAAGTTCCAATGTCATTTGGAGGAACAGCAGGAAATAAAGCTGCTGTTTATGTTTTTATGTACCTGTATGGTGTATGGTGGCTTTGAGCCATGGTCATGGCAAGCGCAGGAGGGCACATGCACACACACACACACACACACACACACACACACACACACACACACTTCTCTTGTGACTTAGAGACACAGTTTCCACAGTTCATTGTGTCTAGATGGGTTTTTAAGTAATTTTTATGTATGTATGTCTGGGTTGAGTGTTTGCACACATGACTGCAATGCCTGAAAAGGCCACAAGATGGGATCAGATTATTTGGATCAGCAGTTACAACAGTTAGGAGTCACTTAATGTGAATATGTCACTATCTAGGACAGGGGTTCTCAATATGTGGGTCATAACCCCTTGGGAGTTGAATGACTGTTTCACAGGGGTCAGGTAAGACCATTGGAAAACACATATGTTTACATTACAATTCATAACAGTAGGAAAACACAGTTGTGAAATAGCAACGAAAATAATTTTATGGTTGGGGGGTCATCATAAATAAATGATTTTATGAATCTATGTAAAATATAATATTGACAAATGAGAGAAAACATGTAATATGTGATGATTTAAAGTTGTAACAATTTTTGTTCAAAAGAAATTATTATTTTTTTCCTTTAAAAAAAATTCTTCTCTCATACATCCCAACCACAGTTTAATTTATTCTTCTTTATGGATACATGAACCTCTACCATCTACATACCACATTTCCTTTATCCTATGCACCTTTTGGCTGTCATCTAGGCTCGTTCTATAAAATTCATTATTATGAATAGTGCTGCAATAAACACAGATGTGCAGTGATATGATGATCTACAGTCCTTCAGGTATGCACCTAAGAATTGTATAGGTGGATAATATTATAGGCCTACCTTTGTTCTTATTTTTACATTTAGATACAAATGTTGATTCATTAAATTCTAGACTATTTTGAAACTAGTATAACTGTGGCATTTTATAATAATTTTAAATCACAGTAAATGAGATTTTTTTCTAATGATAAAATGAAATTTACTAGGCATGAGATATATAAATGTTTTTCCTTTTGAGATTGGCTTATAGCATACTATTTCTTTCTGTCATTTTTCCCTCTGCACTTGGTAAATAAGGTAACATCTTTCTGTGTGCATTGATGACATAATTCAAAACTGGTATCCAGATTATTCAGCTACTTTGAAAAGATGCAGATGAGACCACTGGTGACAGGCAACATAAGCAGAGGAGCTGAGCTACAGCCTAGCAAATGCAATTTGCACATACATAATTTGAGACTGAGAGAAGATTCTGTATGACAACTATTGTTTCAATTTTTTTTTTTTTTTTTTTTTTTTGGTTTTTCGAGGCAGGATTTCTCTGTAGCTTTGGTGCCTTTCCTGGACTAGCTCTGTAGACCAGGCTGGCCTCAAACTCACCTGCCTCTGCCTCCTGGGTGCTGGAATTACAGGCGTGCGCCACCACCGCCAGGCTTCAATGTTATTTTAAGAATCATACAAAACTAGATACATGCAATATGTTTACTACTGGATAAGAGTGAATTAGGTCCAAGTGGTTGAGACAGCCAAGTGTTAAGAAAAAGCCTTTGTGTAATGGACTTCTGGTTGTGACGTGTGCTCTGAACCAAGTGAGAAAGCTCAAGCTTGATTCAGAAGATAAACTACATCATTTCTTGCCACCTTCAATGTAAATCAGAGACCAAATAAAGAAAAATATTTATTCTGTCCATATGTATAATAATGCAGCCTTTTCCTAGTATCTTGCATTACTATTTCTGCCTCCACAAATTCTATGCTTACCAATTGCTTGTCCCCTTAAAATTCAGGTCTAATGAGTGTAAAAATAAAACAGAAAATCAAAACTTACCTACCTAATCTGAAGGTCTCAAATATCATGCTTGATACTCATCTATGTATTTTTCATTCTTTACAAGCCCATTAAAAGTGAGAGTGTACCACAGAAGAAGAATGTATCACAGGGATGGGATTGCTTAGTGGTTAAGATGCTTGCTGTACAACCATGAGAACAAGTTTAGATCCCAATACCCATATAACAAGTTGGGTGTGATTGCACACAAGTTGGATATGATTGCACAAATGCCTGTAACCTATATTATGGGTAATGGAAACAAAAGAATTCCTGGTGCATGGCCATAGAACCAGTGGGGAATGTGATGGAGCAAGACAGTACAGAGGTTCCTCCATTTTGTTTTCTTGCTGAAGCCTTTCCAGGTTTAATTATAATCTGATCTCCTTGATAGAGAATCTTATAGAAAACTACCAAACTCTGTTCTAAGAACCAAGAGTCAGGATGTTCTTACTAATTTAGCTTCTGTTAAACTGCCTATTTGTATGGAATCCCCTCCACCTAACTTAAATTAGCTGCCTGTTTGTGCAGAACCCCCTCCAACTAACTGCTTATTTTAGCTTCTGTTAAACTTGCTTGCTTCAAATGCTTACGTCTGCGAAGGCCCCTGCAGCTGCCAAACAAGATGCCAGGACATAATTCCTGCCTTTAAAAAACAAACAAACAAACAAAACACCTGTATTATGGACACTAGGGGCTAAACTCAGGGCCCTGATCACTTAGGTGTGGTCCCAGTCAGCTGGAATAAACACTTTCTTTTTTTGTTTTTTGTTTGTTTTGTTTTGTTTGTTATTCGAGGCAGGGTTTCTCTGTGTAGTTTTGTGCCTTTCCTGGACCTCACTCTGTAGACCAGGTTGACCTTGAACTCACAAAGATCCGCCTGCCTCTGCCTCCTGAGTGCTAGGATTAAAGGCATGCGCCACCACCACTTGGCTGAATAAAGACTTTCATTGTCTGTATACACTGTCTGAGTGAGCTCCCAGTAACATTTTGGAGGGCCCACCAAGATCCCAGAGACTGCATCCAGATGCTTTGGGCCTTGGGCCCCCCAAGATCGATGAAGAGTAAGCCAGGTAGAGAAGACTTTTAGGGGACATGTGGCCTGAGATATTCCAGAGCCCCAGAAAATCCTCTCTAATGGGTTGCTGCTGAGATCTCCAAAGCACCCCGTCATTGCCACTCAAAAGAGTAAAACGAAAGTCATTTGGTCTGAATGCCTCTGGAGGTAAGTTCACTCTGTAGAAGGTGCCAATTGAAAAGGACATATGAAGGGAGGTCGGACACTACCAGTCCAGTCCTTGGATCCTGTGTTTGGATCTATGCTTGTAGGAAGAATGTCTGCTTGATGGCCACCTGTGATTGGTCTGGTTGTTGTTGTCTGTGTCTGTATTGTTTGTCTCTGTATCTTTAAGTCTGTCTGCCACTTGCCCTTGTGTTAGAAGGAATTCAAGCTGCCCAAGAATCCTTCTAAAGTGTATGTTAAAACATCTTCAGGCACGGGCAGTGATGGCCCATGCCTTTAATGCCAGCACTTGGGAGGCAGAGCCAGGCGGATCTCTGTGAGTTCAAGGCTAGCCTGGTCTACAGAGCGAGATCCAGTACAGGCTCCAAAACTACACAGAAAAACCCTGTCTCAAAGAAACCAAAAAAGAAAAACATTTTCAGAAGGGCTTCAAGGATGAGAAGGATTATGGGATTAATTTCTCTCCAGGAATATGTCTTACTCTGTAAACATCAGTGACCCTCTTTTTAAGGTGGGATAGCCATGCGAGGGGGGTCTTTGAATCCCCAGGCAGTCAGACAGTCTGGAACATTGTGACAGGCTCTCCCAGTCTTCCTGATCAGTTCTCTTATGTCAATTGTTGGCTAACCCTTGACCTTCATCTTCCCCCCTCCCCCATGGTTGAAAATCTGTGTTCTTTCTTTGGGAATCAGGGTTCTCTTGGTCCAGCCGGAACACTGAGAGAAGCCAAAACTAATGCAGGTTCTTTCTTCTCCATCTGAAGAGATGGAGATTTAGCCTACTTATGTTATTGTTGTGGCTGCATTGCGAGACCCCTAAACAAGACCACCAGAGAGCCAATATCTGATGCAAAACACACAGGAGTTTGTCGATAACAAGCAAACCCAGGCTTGGTCTGCATCCAACATCTGACACAGCAAGTGGAGGAGGATGGCCCTGAGCTCCCAGGGTGAGGGGTTTTTAAAAGGAAAAACTACAAGCAGGGTGGTACAAGCCTTGGAATCATATGATTGGGTGAGGGTATGTAACCTTTGAATTTACTGGTTGGGGGTTACAATTATTATTTTGGGGGCAGTCCTGGACAAGTCCCAGGCTTTGTCCTTGAGCTGCCATGGAGGCTAGCTGGCCTTGCACGTTCACATTGACCCATGCACATAGCTCTGAGTTGGTGAGGGGTCACAGAAGTAAACAACTGGCTGAACTTTGAGCATCAGAGTACGTGCAGAAAGGGAGCTACTGCAAGGACTATGTCTTTTGTTCATGGCCCTCCCAGAGACTGCTTGCTCAAGTCTCAGGAAACTGAAATTGAGGCCTGATCTCTGAGAGAAGACTGAGCAGCCTATTATGGCATCTGCTTGGTCCTTTCATTCTCCACTTGAGTAGTATATCATCTCCAATCTTGGAGATGTTTCTTTTTGGTAAAAGACTTTATTACCAGGGTAGTAGATCATACCAGAGACTAATTGGACCAGAACATAAGAGTTTTCCTATTATCAACAGCAAAGTGAACTTCCCCTTACTCAGTTGTTGCCATCTGCAAGTGTGTCATGGGTTCAGGGGTGGATATTGGGAATCTAGCATCCTCAGTTTAGTAGTACCCAAACATGAATCATCATTTAGTTAAGACATCTGTGAATAAGAGCCAACAGTAATTAGCAGAAGCACAAGGGCCAAAAGCCCTGTGATGGCTGACAGAGTTCCTTATCCTGAAGGAACTTGGAAATGAGAATGGGGACCAGTTATTAATTTATCTCAGGTTCCCTATGACACGAAATTCCCTTTTGATCTAACATTCCAGCAGGGGAAACAAGGGCAATGTTTTCTTTTCTGTAATTACTTCCTGCTGACATTGGGACGTTGTTGTCAGGGCCCTGGAAAGCCAGAATGTTAGTCAAAGACAAGGAGGGAACGTTTTATTGACCAGCTGAAGAGACGGTATGTATATTGGCTGAATTGGTCTATATCAGCTTTCAGCAAGTTCAGTGCTCACAGTCATTTGGAATAGGTTGTTGCCAGCAAATGATGCTTGCATGTGTCTGTCAGCCAAGTGGAAACCTGTTGAGACAGATATAAACTAGGAACAGGAGTTAAAATTCGTGAACTTATTTGGAACTTTCAGACCCACAGTCTCAGCAATTGTAGTATTATCAATTTGCCCTGAAATCCATACTGTCTTTTCTATCTAGAGAGCCAGGTATAGATTGGACTGAAATGTCTTTGGTCCAATATAAAGCATCTGTAAATCTATATTCAGAACCTGTTTTTTTTTGTTGTTGTTTGTTTGTTTGTTTGTTTGTTTTTCTCGAGACAGGGTTTCTCTGTAGCTTTGGTGCCTTTCCTGGACTAACTCGGTAAACCAGGCTGGACTCAAACTCACAGAGATCCACGTGCCTCTGCCTCCCAAGTGCTGGGATTACAGGTGTGCGCCACCACTGCCGGCTCTACCTGTTTATTTTTTAAGAGACTTATTAGCTGTAATTAATTAATTCATTGATCAATCAATTAATAAGGTGGCTGTAACCTTGTGAAAGACTTTGGTACTAAGCTGACAAAGCTATAGCTAGTCCAGTCACCAATGTCATCAAAGATCTGAGAAGGATAAATTCTACCTGAGTGCAGACTTCCAAATCTATTTAAAAAACAACAGAGACTATCCATTACCCAGACCACCATCATCCCAGGCTCCTATAGTCTTCATATCATTGGCAGGACAGGTGTCAGAACAGCATCAGACTTGGCTGCTGGGCCCATAATGTGAAGTTCTCCCTGTGGAGGAGCAACTTGGTAAAGACTAACTTTATCTTGTCAGTGTCTCATTTGTCCATTCTGGGCCGGATCCCTGGCAGCAAGTGTTGAGTCAGAGCATCTTGCCCAGTGGCCGGTGTTGTCCGCAATTCAGGTGGCATCTTCTTGTCATTGTTCCACATCTTCTTTGGAGAACTTAGGCGTTATTACTAGGAGCTGGGAGTCTCTGTTTGCTATAGTGAGCTTTTTATCAAATAATTTAAATGCCATTTTCATTAGATCTTTGACAGGTTTGAGGACCATTATCTACTAAATATATCTGAGCTAAACAAATCTAGGCCTAATCTTGAAAACATTTCTAAGTTTTGTAACAATAACTAGGCAAATTTGTTCTCCTGTAGACATATTAGTCAAATGTACCTCTCAGATTCTTTTTCCTTACTATTTAAATAGAACAGTTTATGCTTTAAACTAGTATCTGGATAACCAGGTGACTAGTATTAACTTGTGTTCCTTAACACAAAGGACATGCAAACCCAGACATTCAAAACCAAACATACATGTGGCCACATTTTCATCCATACCTGCAGAGTAGACAGACATTTTTAAAACTATAAACCTTTGGAGTCTCAATGTAACCGCAGAATAGCAAGAGAAGGAAACATGAAACATGCTTCATTCTTTATACATCTCAAGTCATTTTTAAAAATCATTATTTAAGCCTTTTTATCCTCAGACCTTTTTAACTTGCTTTTATACATTCTAATAACTTGCATTTTACATACTTTGCTTCTTCCTGAAACATTCTTTTTATATTCTCATACCTAAAACCATTACATCTTAGACCCTACATAAACTTTACTTGTACTCAAACCTCACAACTTACTTAAACTTTAAAGTTAGACTTTAAATTTCCATATTTTTAGACTTCAAACTACTTAGACCCAAAATATCACATACTCAAACCCTCATGAAATGCTTAAGCCTTTAAATTTTTACATCTTAAACTGCTTCCTCAAACCAAAAAATCATTTATTTAAACTTTTATCTTTATATCTCAGACCTTTATATTTTTATAAAAACATTACATCCTAAAACATCTTTTTTTAAAATTCATTAAGCTATCCTTTACTTGGAATTTGATACAGTTTTTTTTATCTTAACCAACATTAATTTGAAACCAATTCTCTTAAATGATGGCAAGTTTTTGTAGTTCATTGAACTCAAATGACCAAAATCCATCTATCTTTGACTGTTAATTCAACATTTCTTTTTCAAGCAATATCAGGACAGAGAAGGGTTAACAAGAGAAGTTACTGGCTGGCAGAAGAGACCTTGAAGTTATCACAGTGAAGAACTTGGCTTAGGAAAGAAGGGAGGAGGAGCAGTGGGCATAGAGTGTCCTTGGCTGCCAGTGTTCCTGATAAAAAAGTTTTTACTAACTCCTCTGACTAAAATCAGATTCTCTGTTCAGTGTTCACACAGTTTTTGTCAATTGCAGGCAGTCCCCATCGCCCTGCCCAGAGCTCCTGTGTTTGCCCACCTATACGGAAAACACACACACACACACACACACACACACACACACACACACACCCATGTGCAAGCAGCTGGCTGGCTGCAGTCCTGATAGCAAGAGAGCTAGGAAGGGAGGGAGGTGTCCCTTGCTATGCCTCTCTCTCCTTCCCTTTCAGGAAAATAAGGGAGGTTAGTAGACAGAAACAAATAACAGTTACACAGACAATCCAAGTGCAGGTTCATCAGCACTGAAATGACAGCTAGCAAGCCCCTCTTGCAGTATGCAAGCCCCACCTGGCAGGAGCTATCTGCTCATCTCAGTTCAGTCGGGGCTGGGGGAGGGGACCCAGTTCCCTCTATTGTGGCTCACACATCCTTCCAGTGGGCTTGGCAAAAGTCTAGGGAAGAAGAAAGGGACTATCCCATAGTATCCATCACAGTCAAATCAACAATGAGAACAATTCAGACATGCACCAGGGGCTTCCACATCCTCCTCAGGGGCTTCCACATCCCTGTTGGGGGCTTCCACATCCCCATTAAACAGACATACACCAGGGGCTTCCACATCCCCATTAGTCAAACATAAACCGGGGACTTCCACATCCCTGTCAGGGGCTTCCACATCCCTGCTCCAGGGCCTGAAATGTCTCCCAAGACCCCATGACCCTGGATCACCAATGTGTCCATTGGCTGCCTGCCACAGGCACTGTCCATTAATGGAACACATCACAGATCTTAGCGTGCCTCAGAAAATGAACATACAGAGTCACACAAAGACAGGGAGAGGCAAAGACACATAGAAACTTACCAGCTGGTTAGGAACCCCTCAATCAGGGTCTGGGGGTCGTGGAGGATCCAGGACGAGCCCCCAAATGTTGTGGCTGCATCATGAGACCCCCAAGCAAGATCACCACAGAGCCAATATCAGATACAAAACACACAGGGGTTTATTGATAACAAGCAAACCCAGGCTTGGTCCACATCCAACATCTGACACAGCAGGTGGAGGAGGAACAACCCTCAGCTTTCAGGGTGAGGGGTTTTTAAAGGGAAAAACTACAAGCAGGGTGGTACAAGTCTTGGAATCATATGATTGGGTGAGGGTATGTAACCTTTGAATTTACTGGTTGGGGGTTACAATTATTATTTTGGGGGCAGTCCTGGACAAGTCCCAGGCTTTGTCCTTGAGCTGCCATGGAGGCTAGCTGGCCTTGCATGTTCACATTGACCCATGCACATAGCTCTGAGTTGGTGAGGGGTCACAGAAGTAAACAACTGGCTGAACCTTGAGCATCAGAGTACGTGCAGAAAGGGAGCTAGTACAAGGACTATGTCTTTTGTTCATGGCCCTCCCAGAGACTGCTTGCTCAAGTCTCAGGAAACTGAAATTGAGGCCTGATCTCTGAGAGAAGACTGAGCAGCCTGTTATGGCATCTGCTTGGTCCTTCCATTATGACTGGACCAACAGGAAATGTGAAAGCGAACAGATGATTGGTCTGCAAATTGGAAAATGGGCCACATCTATCTTCATTCTGCTCCTTGTTGGAGCTGGTATTGTTGGAGCAACAGCCACAAGAACATCTGCCCTCATAGTCGGTGATAGGAACTTTAGAGAATTAAGTAAACAAGTGGACAAGAACTTAGGAATATTAGAGAACTCTACACACTAGAGAAGCAAGTACACAAGTAGCTGAAATGGTTCTGCAAAATCAAGAAGGCTTACATATTCTCTTGATGAACCAAGGATTACGTATGGCTTTAGGAGAAACCTGCTATTTCTATGCTTACTAATCAGGTGTAGTTAGGGAAAACTTTTCCATGATCAGGGAAAACCTCAAAGAAAGGGGGGAAAGGAGGCATAGATCAGATAATTGGTATTAGTCTCTATTTACCTGGTCCCCAGGACTGACAACCTTACTATCAGCATTAGCCGGACCATTAATTCTTGTCCTGATGGGGCTAATGGTAGGACCCTACATCCTCAACTGCATAACCAACTACATCAGGGAATAAACTCAGTTAAGCTATTTATCCAGGAGCAACTGTACTCCCCTAGAACAGAATGAGTCAACAATTAGACTCATGTACATAGAATCAGTCAAGAATGTGATGCAGCAAGACAGTGCAGAGATTCCTCCATTTTGTATTCTTGCTGATGCCATTCCATGTTTAACTAAAATCTGGTCTCCTTGATGGAGAATCTCATGAAAAAAACTATCCAACTCTATTCTAGGAACCAAAGATCAGGATGTCCTAGCTAACTTAGCTTCTGTTAAAATGCCTGTTTGTGCAGAACCTCCTCAAGCTAACCACTTGCTAACTTAGCTTCTATTAAACTGCCTCTGTGCAGGAGCCCCTCCAACTAACTGCTAATCTTAGCTTCTGTTAAACTTCCCTGCTTCAAATTGCTTCTGCAAAGCCCTGCAGCATCTGCTGAATGAGATGTCAGGACAGGATTTCTGCCTTTAAAAACCCTGTGTTCTGGAAACTTGGAGCTACATCCAGGTCCCCAAACACTTGGGCGAGGTCCCAGCTGGCTGGAATAAAGACTTTCAATTGGCTATGTACTGTGTCTGAGTAGTCATCTCTGGTGAGCAACCTATAACAATTGCACAGATGCCTGTAACCTGTATTATGGGGGATGGAAACAAATGGATTTCTGGTGCTTGCTGGCTGTCAGTTTCACCAAAAGAACACAAGCTCAGGTTCAGGGCTGCTTCAAATGAATAAGGAGGAGAGGAATGGAAGACAGCCAACATGGTCCTCTGTCCTCCATGGTATACAAGTATACAACACTGTCACTCTTACACAGGTGTATATGCTGCATTATTACACACACTAAAGTCAACAAAGCCCAGGATGGAGATACACGCCTTTAATCCCAGCATCAAGAGGCTAAGGTGGGAAGACTGCTACAAGTTTGAGGCCAATCTGAGACACAGAGTTCATTTTAAGCTAGCCTGAGTTGCACAGTGAGACCTTGTCTCAAAAAGCCAAAACCTATATATAAAAAATCTTAAAAATTCAAAAAATGGGGCCAACAAAACGGCTCAACAGATAAATATGTTTGCTGTTAATGTTAAAGATTTCAATTTGAGCCCCTGAGTTTGGCCCCTGGATCCTAATCCCTGTGGTAGAGGGAGAAACAACTCCTTCAGTTTGTCCTTTGATCTCAATGTGTGCACTGTAGCTCCCACACCCAAACAAAATAAATAAATGTAAAAAAAATAAGGAAGAATATACCATAGAAGTACCAAGATAATAACCATATTTATTTTTATTGCTACCTTGGAAATGAAAATCAAGTGTGAGAAGCTGCAAAAGTGTACAACTTCAGAATGATGGAAAACCAATGGAGTCATCCATCCTAGGTTAAAACTGGCCTTCACTATACAGGGCACAAGGACTACAAGCACCGTGGGGATTAGTGGTGAGATTACTGTCAGCATCTGTCATCTGCAATGTATTCATCAATGAGGAAATTTAAAAACAAAGGGAATGCCTAGTCCCAATCACTGTCTAACTGGGTACTGACCAACACTTAACTGTCAGGTATAAGTGAGAAGCCATCAGCAATTGTCATAAATCTCCAGAAACACATAGGTTTCCAAAAAGCAAGCCCCAAACCAAGACTGTTAGGCAATGTTGGAATTTATTCTTCCAAAGAGATCCCCATTTCATGATCTTTTCACAAACTCCTTCTCTTGCTGGATTGCTAGGGGAAAAATAGGAAAAAAATTATTAGAAGGTATTTTCTTCTCTTTTGTTCTTTCTTTGTTGGTTTTCTTGAAATTAAGTTCAATTTCTTCTAAAAGATGGCTTTACTAAGTCGCTGAAAGCTGATAAACATGCCTTACATTTAGAATGTAATTGCATTAACTACTTATCCTCATAATGGAGGTGTGTGTGTGTGTGTGTGTGTGTGTGTGTGTGTGTGTGTGTAAGCCTGAAGACCTTACTAGAATCTATATATTCTCTATATCTACTCTCTAGATTTCAGTGATATTTATTTTCTAAATATGTTAAAATATTATTTTCCACTGAGTGTTCTAGAGGAGAAAGTAAGATTTTTTTCCTTCAGTTTTATCCTTATACAACTAGAAGTTAGACCTTTTCAGATGATTTTGTTCAATTTTTGAGTTTTCTGACAAGAAAAAAAGTGCCACTCAGCTTTTAAAAGTATGCTTTCAGTTTCTCCAGGAGGTTGTTATTCTGAAGAGCAAATTGATCCTTTGAATCCGGGAAACATGAACACACACAAGCTCTAAACTTATTCTTCCACCTCACTTTATAGCTCTTTACAGAAGACCAAAACAGTTTGTATTATTTTTATGGATGAAATCATAGATTTAAAATGTTGCACCTTGAAAAAATGTCTAATTAACATTTATAATAAAATAAAAAACTAGGCAAAATCAAGATTTATGTAGTGCCACAATCAATGTTCCAAGATTAGCTTTAATGTACTTTTAGTAATTTTGTAAGAAAAGATGAATCTATGATAGCATTATTAATGCAACTTAGCATGCAAACCATGTATATTATCTAAATAAAAAGGCAACTATTTGATATTTCAATTGCTGAATTAATTATAATGATTCTCTAACTACTGCATACATTTTGGCAATTTTAATAGAACATAGGTTTGTTAACTGAATACACCAACTATCACCACTGTTCACCTTAACTAGAAACCTCCATGACTTACTTTCCTTTGATGGAAGAGTATTTTTTTCTTCAGTATTAGTTTTCTTCAGTCTTGTACTGTCAAATTTTTCCACTTCTGACAAGTCTAGTTTATCACATATCTTGACTGAAAGACCACCAACAAAAAAGTTATCTACTAGATCTATGATCAGATTAGGAATAACATTTAAAAATTCATAATATTCAAAATATCAATGAATATTTTGCATGGTGATTTTCAACCAGAGAGCAACAGATCTTATAAAGTCATGTTTTTCTTAGGGTACTCTGATTGCAAAGCATTGGCCCATTTCTGGTGGCATTAAATGACAGCAGATGAAGATGCTCTAAAAACCAAGATTCTCCTAGAAACCAAGGGCAATAAGTAAGTTAGTAAGTAAATAAATAAAAGCCCAACTTTTAAAATCCCAGCAAAGGTAAAACAGAAGTGATGGGCATTGTCAGATAGGGAGAGAAGAGCAAATAAAGAGTTAGATTCAACTAGCAATGGTTTTGTAACAGAAGTCAGGACTATCTGAGCATCTTGACCTTCTAGTCAACTCCTTGTAGGGTATTTGGGAATGGTGGTGAACATCACACACTAAAAGAGTGGCACACAACACTGTACGGATTTCCATTGCATGTCCAAAGTCAGTATATTAGAGCACTACAGTAGGAGTGAGGAGGATTTAACCTAGTCACTGTCAATTACAAGTCTCATAATACCTTCTTATAGCCTTAGTGAATGTGTAAAAGAAAAAAACCAGTTATTTCTGATCAAGACTCAAAAATGTTAGTAGAATGTGGAACGCCAAATACAGCTGAATCCCATTTCCAAAGATAAGAAGGCAGAGCTCTTCAGTGAGTGCCTCGACCTATCTTAGCGGGAATAGGACACAATGTAGTGACCAGGGCAGTCTAGAGAGCTCTCTACCCCACCCCAGCCCTAGCTCTGAAGCTTCCACATGTCTCGAACCACCCGGTTCAATCGATGGTATCTTAAGGCCCTTCTTTACTGGGTGAACAGTGACAAGGTAAAAGCTGGAGAATTGGGATTCACATGTTTGTAATTGCAGGCCAGGGCAGAGCTATTTGTCTGGATTGTGCCATTTACAAATAACTTGCCACTGCCCGACGCCAGCCTAAGGGGCAGAAAGGCAAGAGCCACCTTAGAAGGCCATACCCGCCTCCCCCGCCTAGCACTCGGGAGGCAGAGCCAAGAGGATCTCTGTGAGTTTGAGGCCAGCCTGGTCTACAGAGCGAGATCCAGGAAAGGCGCAAAGCTACAAAGAGAAACCCTGTCTCAAAACACAAACAAACAAACAAACAAACAAAAAAGAAGGCCATACCCCACCTTCATGCACACATGCCTCATCTCTCCTCCTGGCCTTTACCCTTTCCTTGGAGTTGCCTGTTCCCTTGGGCCTTCTAAGGTGGGACCCCAGGATCCCGCTCTGCGTGCTGAAAAGACCTCAATGCGAGAAACAAAGCCGCTGTGAAGTGGACATTGAGATGAGATTCCATCAACCCCAATGTACTACCCGGCTGTGCTGTACCAGCTAGCCTCATCTTTCCTGCTCCCCCGCCCCAAGATCTCACCTGTTCACTTCAAGGTGCCTGTTAGTCGAATAGCCGACTTTCCCTCTAGCTTGCAGGCCAGAGTGGTCCTGCCCAGCACAGCTGCTCATTAAGTTCCATAGCAAGGCCCGCCCCCTGGCCCTGCCCATTCTGTGATTGGATAGATGACCATGGCATAATACCCCTGAGTCACACACTAGCCTCTCTGATTGGTTGGTAGCCCTGGCTTGCTGCACCCCCTTCCCAGCTTTTAGCTATGTGGGTGCTGGAGTTTGTTCAATTTTAGGACCTCTGTGCTTATAAATGTAAGTATTTAGACTGTGTAGCTGGAAGTTTTCCTGTGTCCTGCCCGTCATGCAGCCGCTGGGACAAATAAACACACAGAGGCTTATATTATTTATAAACTGTATGGCTGATTGGCTTAGGATCCTCACTAGCTAGCTCCTATAACTTAACCAATTTCTACTCATCTATAAGTTGCTACATGGCCATGGCTTACCAGCACTTTCACTTCTTGCTTCTCCTGGTGGTCACTCCTGCCTCTCCTTTTTCCTTTCCTTGTATCTCTTGGATCTTTCCACCTGGCTCCATCCTTCCCTGCCATAGGCTGATGCCTATGTTTATCAACCAGTCAGAGCAACACATGTTCACAGCATACAGAAAGACAGACAACCCATAGTACTTCTTTTCTATCTAATCAAAAAGGAAGGTTTTAACTTTAACCTAGTAAAATTACATCTAATAGAATAAACAACAATTAAAGTTACTACATCTAGTCTATTTGTATGTGGCAAAGTTAAAGACAATACTCTATCATCTATTCTATATTTGTGAATCTAAAGTTTCATAACTAATTTATCTTTTATCATAACCAAGGAAAATTATAACTATTTAGTCTTCAACTACATCAGAGACCCCAGAAGGATATAATATTACCTAAGTAAACAGGAAGAGCATTGTAAGCAACTTCCAAAATTCTGGAAATGACAGAGAAAGCTGCCTTCCTAGACAGTCATCCAAAGTTCTTCTGCAACATTGGGGCATCCATCTTCAGCCCATAGGTCTAGTCTCTCAGTCACTTTTTCCTGTGTCCTGTAGAATGTCTGGCAGTCTCCTCTGTGAAGCAGGAACCTGAAGGACCATTTCACCTTGTTTTGACAAATTCAGCGGTCACTTTCCTATGGGTCCTGTATGTTCAGTTCATACAACATATTATCAGCAGTCCAGGCAAGAGCAGTTTCTTGCCCAAATTGCTATTTTTACCAAAAAGCATATAAACTCCATATAGAGTGTCTTTGATGCCCATCTTTCTCTTTGAAGTAAATCTGTGCTGTCAGGAGCAGACATGTCTCACTGTCCAGAAAGGCCTAAATTTTTAAAACATTTTAAATGCTATATTCTGTAGGTCTTTAAAGTGTTTGAAGATTACTTACCTAATTGAAATATATCTATGTATATCTAGAAAACTTAACCTAACATGACTATAAGTTTGACTATCATAGGAGACTAATTATTAATCTGTATTTCCTAATTATCCATTACAATTTAAATGAGTTACATAAACATAATACCTTAAACGAGAGTAGAAATATATACACAGTATAACAAAATTAACTTTAAATTTTTAATGAACTAAAATCTATAGCAATGTAAAACATTTTAAACAAGTTGTTGCTCTTTAAAAGTAGATTCAATAATCTACCCTTTTATGCTATCATATCATATCCATATTATCCCTTTTTCTTTTTTAGAAAGAGATTGTATTTATAATCAACCCCCCTTTAAATAAAAATAAACATTTATAAGCAATATTTTAGGAATTTGGGCATAGCTTCTCACACTACTTCCTGCTGGATGGGGGTGCAGATAGTCTTATGAGGAGCCTGAGAAAATTAAGAATTATGGTCAAGTCCTGACTAGAATAGTCCATGAGGCTGCATTGTCTGAGCCAGTTGCCTTGAAGCTGTTCTAGAGTTGAATCATATGGGCTATGGTGTCATTAGAGACCTTTCAGGGGGTCTTGGCTGATCAAACCATATGAACCTGAAAGCAATCCATAGGTTCTCATCTTCTGTGGAAACAAAAGCAAAACCTCTTTTTCAAAGCAATGTATCCTTAGACATAACGTTTGAAGTCAAGGTACCTTTAAAATATATGTATTGGTTTAACTCAGCAGCCTTTATAATCAAATGTCTCTCTCCAGTTTAAAATCCCAAAGACAACACAATCTAGACTCTCTGAGTAATTTCCATCTTTATGTGGCATATTTTTTATATTACTTTTACTGTCTCTTTAAAGACTTTATTTTTTAAACTATTTCTTTATATAGCTGCATATACTCCTTTTCCTCTCTCTTCCAAGCCTATGTACATTTTTACATATAATATAATCCACTTAAAGTTTTATTTCATCTGAATCTGATTTATTGTGAATCTTTAATTCTTCTCTGATCAGGAGAGATTTTAAACTGCTAAACTATGTGTTTAGGACTGAAGTGGCAGCCTTGGCTGCTGACTCTGCCCATTTCAGCTTTTCAACATGGCAGAGGTAATTCACCTTCAGCTCTGGGAGCCATGCTCTCCATTGACTCTGGGAGGGAGTGTGTCTATGCCTCCATCCAACACTGTATAGTCCAGAAACCATTTTTTTTGTACTAGCAAAAGCTAAATCCACAACACAGCACATTGTGCGTCTTAGAGATGACTCTGTATACCATGGCGGGAATCTGCCATGCTGTGCAGGTCAAGACCTCACCCTGTGAACCTGCCATAGTGTAGCTCAAGCTGGCAGGCTGTGGCTGGCTTGAGAAGCACATTAGGAAACTGTTTTTAGCTCCATTTTAGAATCATTTTAAGTTCTCTCAAGCTTTAGGTCGAGTCAACACATTGAGCAGCCAAATGTAGCCATAAGTTTTCTCTGGCCAAATGTAGTCAGAACTTTTCCTGTGTCCTGCCTGGCCCCATATGATCCAGACAAATCTCTCTCACCTGCAGACCTGCAGCTGCTTATAAAATAATCATTCAGAGGCTTAATATGAATTGTAAATTATATGGCCTATTGCTCATGCTTCTCTTGTTAGCTATCTATTATATCTTAAATTAACCTATTTCTATTAATCTATAAGTTGCCATGTGTTCTGTGGCTTACCAATCTGCTGGCATGTTGTTCCTCTGGCAACAACTGGCATCTCTCCCTGCCTTCTTCCTTTGTCTCTGCTTGGATTTCCCACCTGCCTCTAAGATGCCTTGACATAGGCCAAATGGCTTTATTTATCAACCAATCAGAGCAACACCTGTTCACAGCATACAGAAAGATATCCCACAGAAACTGCATTTGATAGTAAGAACAAAGTCTTCATGATAGTCTCTGCCTCCTTGTATAACAGTTGGAAATAATCTCTGAGAGAGTCCAGCCTGGTCTACATAGTGAGTTCCAGGACAGCCAGAGCTACATAGTGAGACACTGTCTCAAAAAAAAAACCAGAAAAAGGGCAAATAAATAAATATAATATTTTCTACTGTATGGGAATTGAGATGAGAGAGGAATTCAATCAAAATTGGCTGTTAACAAAATTTGTAGTAGCTTAGTTTAGTAGCTTAATGCCCCAGGGGTGATCAAAACTTTGTAATAACAATTTATTAAACATGCATCATATTTGATTCTACTAAATCTTGTTTTAAAAAATCAGCTCAAAGGAATCCCTTTTTTATTTCCTAAGTAACCTATCTTGCAGAAAATTATGTTTGAAATTTTATTCCAGGGCATAGAATATCAACTAGAGCCACTTGACTGAAGACTATATAATTGAACAAAAGTAAAATTCAACATGTAGTCTTGCACAGTCCTGTACTTTGAGCTATTAAGCTCTAATATTTCAACATGGTTTCTATAATGGGATAGGAGCAAAGATTTAGGTAAAAGGTAAACATTAAATTAGACAACAAGGTTGGCAGGTATCCAGATTAAATATATTTCAATCCTAGTTGTGTCCTATTTATATTTTTATTTACTTATTATGTGTATGAATGTTTTGGCCATATATATATCATGTGCATACAGAAACCTGTGGACACAAGAAGTGTGCATCAGAATCCCTGGAACTGGAACTGTGAGCTGCCTTGTGGAGCAAAACTTGGGGCCTCTGCAAGAGAAGGGTGAACTCCTACCTGGAGTTCCTACTAGGCATCTCTAGTCTCTGTTTCCTGAATTTAAAATCATATCACCATTAGACATATGGAACTACCTATTATAGCTATATCAACAGTATGAATTTATAAATATGAATTCAATACAGATAATACATTTTATCTGGGAGTAGTTAAAACTCAAATTAATACACGATGTTCTTAATAAATATAGGTTTTGCTGGGCAATAGTGATGCATTCCTTTAATTCCAGCACATGGGAGGCAGAAGCAGGAGGATCTCTTTAATTGGAGGCCAGCCTGGTCTACAGAGCTACTTCTAGGACAGCCAAGGCTACACAAAGAAACCCTGTCTCAAAAACCAAAATGAATAAATAAATATAGGTTTTAATAAAAGAAAGAAAGGAAGGAAGGAAGGAAGGAAGGAAGGAAGGAAAGAAGGAAGGAAGGAAGGAAGGAAGAACTGGGAAGGACTTGTGCTTAATTGGACGCTGGTCTAAGTTAAAATAAACCAGTGGCTTCATGAGCCACTAGATTCAGTAATACTATTTCTTAGTATATGAGAAATATTATTGGGAATATTTTTACTGATTTTTCTGGGCACAGACTATTGTAACAATTTTCCTCTTACCCCAATATTTCAGGCTTCCTAAACCTTGTAACAATAGCAACTTAAGAACCACAGGGTTTGGGGCTTAAGAATTGTCTCAGTGGTTAAAAGCTCATGCTACTCTTGCAGAGGACCCAATTTTGATTCCCAGCAACCAAATCACAAAGCTTACAACCACTTGTAACTCTAGCTCCAGGGTATCTAACACTGATTTCTGGACTCCGGTAGGACTTACACTCATACACGTGCAGAGAGAGAGAGAGAGAGAGAGAGAGAGAGAGAGAGAGAGAGAGAGGGAGAGAGAAATTACAAATAGAACTAAATCTTGAAAAAAGAAATAACATATTTTAAAATTGAGTTATGTGTGTAAAGCAGGGCTTACAGGGCTTAAGAGATAGTTCCTTGGGTAAAGGGCTTGCTGCCCTAGAATGAGGACCTGAATTTAAATACCCAGCACCCACATAAGAGCCATATCTGGTATGTGTCAGTAACCACAATGCTGCAGGGGACAGAGGCAAGTAAATTCCAAAGAATCACTAGCCAGAGAATTTAATAAACAGTTCTTATTAACCATATAAATTGGTTTCAGCAGACCACTACCTACACTCTACCTCATCGCATCCCTATCCCACAATAATAAAGTCCAAATTTCAGTGGATTTCTCTGAGGAAAATTGTGGAATATTCCTTTAACACTGTATAAATTATGCTGTGCTTGTTTTAATAAGAAGCTGACTGGACAACAGATAGATAGGATAAGGTTAGGTGGGAAAACAAGACTAAGGACACTGAAAAGAAGAAGAGTGTTCAGAGGAATCACCAGCCAGACATGGAGAGGAAACAGGAGGTACAAGATGAAAGAGAGGAAGAATGTAGATTAATATAAATGGGTTAATTTAAAATTTAAGAGTTGGTTAGTAACAAGCCTGAGATATTGGCTGATCATTTATAATTAATATTAAGCCTCTTCGTGATTATTGAGGAGCAGGCTGATGGAACAGAAAAGTCTGCCTAAAGAAAGTCTGTCCCAGAGAGTCTACTAAAGTAGTATTGGGTTCCTGGTTTGGAAACCCACCTGTGTTGTTTAATAAAGATATAACCTTTGGGAAAATGTGCCTCAACATTCTTAAACTGGTTTAGACGCTTCCTGTCTACAGTAATAACCTTGTGGGTTGGAGTAATAGTTAGACCCAAATAGGTGACCTGGGGAGTTGGCAGCTGAAATTTAAAAGGAGATACCCTGTAACCTCGGCTGGATAAGAAATTTAGGAGAGCAGAGGTGTTAGTTTGACTAACCTGTAAGGACGGGCTACAGAGTAAAATATCATCTACATACTGTATTAGTTCAGAGCCAGGGAGAGACAGAGAAAGCAGGTCAGAGGCCAGAGCCTGACCAAATAGGTGTGGACTGTCTCTGAATCCCTGTGGCAGAACAGTCCAGGTCAGTTGTGTGGACAGGTGAGTGTCAGGGTCAGTCCAGGTGAAAGCAAAGATATTCTGAGACTGAACACTGAGAGGGATAAAAAAGAAGGCGTCTTTGAGATCTAGAACAGAGAAGTGAGAGGTTCCTGAAGGGGTAGTGGACAGGAGAGTATAAGGTTTAGGCACTACAGGGTGGAGGGGGACCACTGCAGAGTTAATGAGCTGGAGGTCTTGAACCAGGCAGTAGGTTCCATTAGACTTTTTAACTGCAAGTATGAGGGTGTTAAAAGGTGAAGGGGTTGGATGGAGCAGTTTTTTCCTGAGAAGGTCAGAAATGATAGGCTTAAGTCCTCTTAGGCTCTGGAGTGAGAGAGGTTACTGAGCTTGGGTGATATATCTGGAATGGTTTTATAGCTGGATAATAATAGGCTGATGGTGTCTAGCAATAGAAGGGTTCTGGGTATCCCAGACTTTTGTGTCTACCTGAAAGGTTGGCAAGGGAAAAGAACTATTACAGTCAGTAGAGTGAGTGGCTTAGGAGAAGAAGAGGAGGAGCTGCTGGTGCATCTGGATGAGGCGAATGTGTTGAGCAAAAGAAATGGACGGTCCTACCTTAGGTAGAAGATCCCTTCCCATTAGAGGTACAGGGCAGCTTGGCACCAGTAAGAATGTATGTGTGAGAGGGATGCCTCTGAAAATGCAGTTAGATGGTGGTGTCTGGTGAGGTAGGTAAGGCTGTCCCCCAACCCCGACAATAGGGACACGAGAAGGAGAAGTAGGCCCCCCAAACTCTCTCAGGACAGAGTAGGTAGCTCTGGTGTCCAAAAGGAATGAGATGGGGCACCCATTTAGTTTTACCACTACCCTAGGTTCCCTGTGTGAGATGGGAATGGCCAGAGTAGAAACTGGGCAGCCTCAGTCATTGCTGTAGGCCAAGCCACGAAAGTCAGCCAGAGGGTGGTGGTCTTCGTCTGGCATTCCTATGTCCTTTGGGGCATTAGGACAGTCAGTTGACCAGTGACCCTTTTGGCAACATTTTGGACAAGGCCCTATCAGTGCCCTACATGGGGCAGTGGTGCAAGCCTGGACCCTATGGCCGTCTTTCCCGCACTTGAAACAGGGACCAGACAGCTTTCGGGGAGGGGGTTGGATACTGTTTGCCAACATCTGGCAGTTCCTTTTTGGGGTCTTTTCATCTCTCCCATGATATACCTTGAATGCTACCACTAGCACATCTGCCTATTGGGTCAGAGGGCTCTTCTCTAAACGTTTAAGTTTAGCCCTAATGTTTGTCTGTGAGACAAAGTGGGTCATGGGGGTAGAGGATTTAGCTCAGTGGTAGAGCACTTACCTAGCAAGCACAAGGCCCTGGGTTCGGTCCTCAGCTCTGGCAAAAAATAAAAAATAAAAAATAATTAAAAAAAAAAAAAAAGTTGGGCTGAGCAGTGGTGGTGCACGCCTTTAATCCCAGCACTCAGGAGGCAGAGACAGGTGGATCTCTGTGAGTTCGAGGCCATCCTGGTCTACAGAGTGAGATCCAGGACAAGCTCCAAAGCTACAGAGAAACCTTGTCTCAACAAACTAACAAACAAACAAACAAAACAAAACAAAACAAAAAACAAACAAACAAACAAAAAACCCCCAAAGTGGGTCATTAGGACCTGCCTGCCCTCAGGGCTTTCAGGATCTAAGCTAGTGAACTGAAGTAGAGCCGCTCTAAGAAGTGAGACTTTCATCCTTATCCTGAATTATCATTTCTAGTTTTTCATAATTTTAGGGCAGCCTTACAGAGGTCTGTCAGGAGACAGGTAATAAACCTATCTCTGGCTAGAGAGCAACTCTGGGTGTTATAATCCCATTGTGGTTCTTGGTTAGGAACCACCTTAGCCCCTGGAGGGTGTGAGGGGTTAGTCTGGTGAACCTCATCTGCATGAGTCCTAGCCTGTTCCCAAACCTGCCTGCGCTCCTCAGGAAGTAGATTATTAGAGAGTATCATGTATATATCTTGCAAAGGGAGAATAATGGAAGGGTTTGGATGGCTGGAATCAGGCACTTTAGCAGTCTGAGAACGAGTGGCAGGAGGAGAGAAGGTTAGAGCCAGGTCAGGGCCTTTGGAAATGGCTGCTGCCAAGGAAGAAACAGCTTTAGAAGAACAGGAATCTGGAAGGGGAGCTGAGGGAACAGACACCCTAGGTGTAGGAGTGGGAACAGAATCGGAGTCAGAGAATTGTCTGGTTCAGGCATAGCTAGGAACACATGAGCAGGAGAGAAGGAATCCAGAAGAGGCGGTTTAGCTCTGAGAAAGAAGAAAGCTATGACATAGGGCAACTCTTTCCATTTGCCTGTTCGCTGGCAGAAATTAGATAATTCCCATAAAATATTGGGATCTAAGGAGCAGCTTGGCGTCCATTTTTTGTTATTTTCTAAAGCATATTTGGGCCATCTCTTACTATAGAGACGGATATGCTTAGAATTCTTTAAGTAAGACATTAAGCTGAGAGGTTTTAAAGCTTCAAGAAGACAGTCTAGGGGAGAGGTAGGTCTGATGGGGTTGGAAGCCTTATTTCCCATGTCTGCAGCAGAGAGGCAGAAAATTAAAAAAACTAAAAAAAACAAACGTGATCCCAAGCCAAGGCCCCAGGCGTCCCTAAGGCCAAGGACGGACCTTTACTAGGCACAGGCTTGTTAGCCAAAAGACAGGGGCCTACGCTGTGTGAGGCTAGGATTCCCCAGGAATCCATAATAGTGTCTACTGCTTCATCAAGCCAGGAAAATGTGTCACCCTCATACAGCCTTAGGATCCACCCAACAGTGGTGGTCTAACCACAAGGAATATCTCAAACTGCATACGTAGGAGATGGCTAGAAATTTAAGCCTGCAATAGGGGCCAACCGCAGCCAATTTCAGTGAGTATTCTTGAAACTGGGGCTTCCTCAGTTTCAAGAATACTCAGTGAAATGCTGGATGTTCAATGGTCATTCCCATGGATTCAGGAAACTGTTTACACTGGCTGAAAAGTGGGGGACTCATCAATCGAACTAATGGTGTTGCATGTAGAATTATGTGGCCAGGCAAATGGACAGTGGTTGTCGCAGACAGAGAAGACTCCCTGGTTTATAGGTTTCCAGATGTTGTTTTTTTGCAGCACTCTTACCCTGTGGGGAAATGTCACAAAACACAACAGAATCCACTAACTAGAGTTTTATTAAGATAAGGTAGAGGGACAGATGTGAACAGACCTGTGGAAAGACATGTGAGTGAAATGGGGCCAGGAATCATGGCACCAGCTTATAAAGGTTGGGTCACACCTGTGCACACAGGCCCATGTGGCTATTCCACGCATGCATGTAGATCACATGGTTGCACTGAGCGCTTTACGAAAGCCATGGGGTCCTGGTCACAAGAGACGTTTTGACCCAGAAATGACTAGGTCCACCGGAAGTGACTAGGTCCTGCCCGGCATGCCCAACCATGCCCAACTGTGGGGGCGTGTTGTGAATCTATATCAGTTATTCCCTTAATAGTATCAACAATTTTCTTCTGCTTCTCCTCCCACATCTTTATTATTGTGCAAGTGTGTGTGGAGAGGTAGATGCAAGACACACAGAGAAAGAAAAGTTAAAAGTGAGTGTTGCTCAGCAAGTTCCAGGTTGTGGGAAACCGTGTCTCAAAAACCACAGGAGAGTGATAGCTAAAGACAGCAGGAACAAGCCTGGTGGTGCTGGCAGTGGCAGAAGCGGAGGCAATGGTGGCGGCAGTGCACGCCTTTAATCCCAGCACTCGGGAGGCAGAGCCAGGCGGATCTCTGTGAGTTCAAGGCCAGCCTGGTCTACAGAGGAGTTCCAGGATAGCCAGGCTGCACAGAGAAACCTGGTCTCTAAAAACTAAAATCAACAAACAAAAAATAATAAAATAAAATGAAACAAAAAAACAAGCTGAGGCTGCAGAGATGGCGCCTCAGTTAAGAGCACTTGTTGCTCTTGTCAAGAACCTGGGTTCTGTCCACACACCAATCTGTAACTCTAGTTCCATGGGATCCTGCACCCTCTTCTGACTTCTGAGGGCACCAGGTACTTCTGAAACACCCCAGTTAAACTCCTGCATCTCATTAAACCATCACAATTTTTCTGTTTTGTGTTTTTGGTTTTTCAAGACAGGGTTTCTCTGTGTAGTTTTGCGCCTTTCCTGGAACTCACTTGGTAGCCCAGGCTGGCCTCGAACTCACAGAGATCCACCTGGCTCTGCCTCCCGAGTGCTGGGATTAAAGGCGTGATTTAGCTCAGTGGTAGAGCACTTGCCTAGCAAGCACAAGGCCCTGGGTTCTATCCTCAGCTCAAAAAAAAAAAAAACAAAAAACAACAACAACAAAAAAAAACAAAAACAAAAACCAGCGGGTGATGCTGTAGTTCAGCTTGAGTTCCACAAAAATATATAGTCATCCGATACAGCCAGTCAAAAGTTACAGTCCTCCAGACTGTATGGAATCATCTTTGCAGGCCTCCTGAATGCATCAAACCACATTTTGTGTGTCTCCTGAATATAAAGAATGACTTTTGCAGACCGCTATACTGTAAAGAATGACCTATGCAGGCCTCCGTATTGTAAAAAACTACCTTCACTGGGCTGCTGAATGTAACGAATTACCCTTGCAGGCCCCCTGAATGTAACAAATAACATCTGCAGGGGTTGCAGAAGGCTCGCTGAATGTTCCATTGCATGCAATCACAGGGGGTATAAGAACAGAAAGTTATATTTTGTACCCCCCTACCTCATGCTTTGATCTCCGAGAAGCCATTTCCTGTAAGGGTTCTATTTTCTTTGAGTGTCTTCTAGGAAGTTGTCAGAGGTCGCCATTGCTCCTTGCCACCTTCTTGGATCTCGAAGGCGTCAGATCGTGACTACACAGTTTCTCCATATGGAAACTGTGAGGACAGTAGTGAAGAGTCACTGCCCTTAGAAGCCAGCCATGGGTGAGTTGATCAAGCTGGAGGCAGAGAGGATTCTGCTTCCCCCTTTCAACCTCCCATGATGCCTTAGAAAATGGGAGCCTTTGTAGTGAGGGCCTAGGCCTGTTGTTTTCAGCTCACAGGTACTGAGTGAAGCTGGGTAGATTATCTTCGGAAAACTTCCCTCCCAAATGGTGACGGCCAGGGTCATGGCTGAGCTGAGCTATTCTTCGAGTTTAAAGGGAAAGTTTGAGACATTTGGCTTTCTGAGGTCCGCCGTTTGAAGCTGAAAATGGTTTGCCAACTGCGGCGTAAGGGGTGGGGGTGGGGTGCAGGGAGGTGCTTGGAGATGGCTAGTGGTAAACTGAAAATTAACGTTCGTAGTGCAAGTACGTAGTGCACGTGGAACCCACAGTGGCCCTTGAATCTTCGCAGCCACCATTTGACTCAGCTGGCCATCTAGTCTAAAATGTCGAATATGTTGACTTGTCCACTTGAGGATACCTTTTCTAATATTATAACTGTTTGAATTTCAAAGCTTTACTGGAGCAGGCTTGGGTTTTGTTTCGCTCCTGCCCCACTGCACCTTTTTAAAATTTCTCGAATATTTGATCTTGAAATACTGTGTCAACACCATTCTCCTACTTTTTTTGTTTTTGTTTTTTTGTTTTTTTGTTATTATTATTATTATTTTTTTGAGACAGGGTTTCTCTGTGTAGCTTTGCGCCTTTCCTGGAACTCACTCTGTAGACCAGGCTGGCCTCAAACTCACAGATATCCACCTGCCTCTGCCTCCCGAGTGCTGGGATTACAGGCGTGCGCCACCACTGCCCAGCACTCCTACCTTTTTAAGGACTTAAATATGTTTCGTTTTCTTACCCCTTTAATTTTGCCCCATCTCGTCGTGAATCTGTCATTTATCTCTTCATGTACCTCATTCTGTACTAAATACCATTAGATGGATTTCATGCTTAGCTTTTAGTTGTTAATTCATTTCTTTTTCAGGGAACCACATATAATATACTGAACATTTTATTTTGATAGTAGGATAAATTCATCTCCTTCCAGGGGAGAATTTTGCTATTTTCTAGAAAGCAAGCAAACAAACAAAATTCTCTTGAACTGTCTGCTGCTGCGGCCCATTGTGGTTGCCACAGGACCCAGAACTAGGCCTAACTGCTGGCGTGTCGACTTCAGAGACCCTGAGTTGCCAAGTCTCTAAAAGCCCAGCCCTTACAACCATATGCACACAGCTCTACCATGACCAACCGGCGTGGCCAGTAGGCACTCAGTTGTCACAGGTAGAAGCCTCACTAAAAATATTTTTGTTTGGGATACCACACACAAAGCGAAACAAACCAAAGCCTGCAAATCTCCTAAACCTCATGAATGTTTAAGTTATTCGGATGAAAATTTTGCCTTTCTCTTGAAGGACCTATGTATTTCCAGTTAGGATGCACCCACTTGATATTAGTTTGGGGTTTTAGATTTTGGTACCGCTAGGACTTCCCCAGATGCTAAGGAAGCTTTTTCCCAGGGAGCTAGTTCTCTCCCAACCTTCAAAGATTAAGAGCTAAACCGGCGTGGTTTGTGTAGTTTGCTTTCTTTGGCAGGCATAAATTCACTTTTTTTTTCCCCTTTTACCACTATGGCTCTGTGGACATTAATCATACATTCATTCACAGTGCTTCAATGTCTTCTATGCCTCCTCAGGAAATCTACTACTACTGTGTGTGTGTTTTGCCTGTTTGTATGTCTGTGAGCATCCTGCATGGCTGGTGATCACGAAGGCCAGTAGAAGGCATCAGATACTCTGGAAATGGAGTTACAGGCCATTATGAGCGGCCATGTGGGTGCTGGGAATTGAACCTGGGTTCTCTGCAAGAACAAGTGCTCTTAACTGGGATTAAAGGTGTAATACTTATTTTTAAACGCCACTTTTAAAACCTCTTAAAGTGGAAAATTTGTGTTTTGACCTAAACCCTCTCACAGGATTATTGCATAAACTATAAAATGTATGTAGAGTTTATGTATAATTCTGTGCTCAGTAGCATTGTTTATAGAAATTTTTATTTAGACCTTTTGGAACATTTGAAAATAGATATTTTTCAATAAAAATATTCATTCTTTACTAAGCTTTTGGCCCAGTGAAGCTCAATTCTTGGTTCTTACTGTGGTATGGAAGCAAGTGATGGTAACTTCAATTTTTTTGTACAATGCCTTTAATGGAATAGCATATTAATTTAGTAAATGGCAGAGTTCAATTAATTATTATTTCTGAAAATTTAGTGATATGAAATTGTTAAATGAAAAAGCAGGTCACAGGTATGTTGCCATATGACTGCATCTTGCAAACACGTTTATATGCATAACGCATTCAATACAATGCAAATATACAGCATTTAGTATATTCATATATCACTGCCTTTTCTTTCCCTCTTGATTGATTTATTTCTTTTAAAAACGGAATCATTTATCATGCATTTGGTTCATTATACTCCACGATGATTAAAATAAATACCAAATTGTTGCTAAAACTTAATCAAATTAAAGTTTAATGTTTGGGGTACAAATACTTCATAAATGGTACCCATAGGAAGAGTCATGATATTTGATTTTTTTCCCTTTTTGTGGTGTGAATGTTTTTACTAGATATTGCTAACCTTTTATATACCCTTTAATTATTAACTATTAACTTTTAAATAATTATTATCAAAATTTATTTTTTTGGTTTTTTGAGACAGGGTTTCTCTGTGTAGCTTTGCACCTTTCCTGGAACTTGCTCAGTAGACCAGGCTGGCCTCGAACTCACAGAGATCCACCTGCCTCTGCCTCCGGAGTGCTGGGATTACCGGCGTGCGCCACCCCCGCCCGGGTATTTTAATTTCTTTATGTATTAGAATAAATATTCTTTTTTGTTTGGTTGGTTTTGTTTTGTTTTGTTTTCCGAGACAGGGTTTCTCTGTAGCTTTGGTGCCTTTCCTAGACTAGCTCTGTAGACCAGGCTGGCCTCGAACTCACAGAGATCCTCCTGCCTCTGGTTTTGGTTTTTCAAGACAGGGTTTCTCTGTGTAGCCCTGTCACTGTTGCTACTACATTGTAGCGAAGGGAGTGATGAACACGTGGAAGAGCAGGGGGCTTGCAGCAGGAAGGCTGTATAATTCAGGAGAAAACCAGTGGTGATCTAGCCTGGGGGCTTACAATGGAGGAGGTATGAAGTGGTGAGATTAGAGATACACTTATTTTGAGGAGAGAGGGGGCATAAATTCTAAGTCAGTATTTACTGGTTTGTTGTCTTCTTCTCCTTCCACCCCTTTCCCTCTCCCCATGCCCCCCTCCTTTCCCCCATCTCTGCACTCTCTTCCTCCCTCCATCCCCTCTTCCCCGTTTACTTTCCCTCTTTCCTCTCCCCTTCACTACTTGCTTATGTTCTTTTTTCTCTTTTTTTAGGCAAAGTTTTTTGGTTTTTCAAGACAGGGTTTCTCTGTGTAGCTTTGGAGCCTGTCCTGGATCTCACTGTGGACCAGGCTGGCCTCGAACTCACAGAGATCCACCTGCCTCTGCCTCCCAAGTGCTGGGATTAAAGGTGTGCACCACCACTATGTAACTCTGGGTGTCCTGGAACTATGTACATGGAGCTGTTCTGGTAACTGATTTTAGCCCAAACTAGCCCTGGCCATATTCTCTTAAGTAGACTGCCTTTCTTCCTCAGCCTTTCCAGTATCTTCATTTACAGTCCTGTTCCATCAAGTTTGATTTGATAGTATTTGAGTCATCAGGATATGGGTCTACAGATTTCACTCGCCTTCCTTCCCTTAATCCTTATATTCTTTTTCCCTCCTCCCTTCCTTTCAACCTCCCCTGCTTTCTTTTCCTCTCCATCCCCCCTGCCTCCTTTTAAATGCTTTTTTTGACAGGGTCTCCCAGTGTACTCTAGATTAGTCCAAAATCTACTGTTCTCCTGCCTCAACCTCGTTAGTATTGTAGTTGTCTTTTGAAAAAATATCTTTAGTGGTTAAGTAGAGCTCATAGGGGCTCACAGAGACTGAATCGGCAATTAAAAGGAGCCTGTATGGGTCCTCTGCATATAGGTTATGGTTGTGTAGCTTGGTCTTCTTGTGGGAATGGGAATGTCTTTGACTCCTTTGCCTGCTTTTGAGTTGTCTCATCCAACCTTGATATGAGGATATGTGTCTAGTCTTTTTTTTAAAGACAGGGTTTCTCTGTGTAACTCTGACTATCCTGGAACTTGCTCTGTAGACCAGGCTGGTCTCAAATTCACAGAGATTCTCCTGTCTCTGCCTCCCAAGTGCTGTGACTAAAGATGTGCGCCACCACCACCCAGCTGCTAAGTCTTATTGTAACTTGTTATGCCATGTTTGTTGATAACCCTGGGAGGCCTGTTCCTTTTCTGAAGGGAAACCAAGGAGGAGGAGATCTGGAGGAGAGGAGACATGGAGAGGAGACTGGGAGAAGTAGATGGAGAGAAACTTCGATCGATGTAATGTATGAGAGAAGAATAAATAATAAAAAAGCAATCTTCTAATTTAATGTGCACATTTCTAGGTAGCTGTGTATTTGTACTCTGCATGACTAACATGCAGTTCATTAATTCTACTCTTGCTGGCAATATTTCAGAAAAATTGATGATTATCAAATTATGTAAAATTGTATTTGCAACCAACAAGTGTCCCAAAGCCATGATTAACATCATCTATGAATAAAAACGCTTCAAAGGAAAAGAAAATGTCTTTAGTGGCTTAGAGCACCTGCTGCTCTTGCAGAGGACCTGGGTTCAGATCTTGGCACCCACATGGTGGTTCACAGCCATCTGTAATTCCAATTCTAGGGTATCAGGCATGCACGTGGTCCACATACATACATGCAGGCAAAACGCATATATATATAAAATTATTTTTAACTCTAGTTTTGTCATAAGGATCATTCTGGCTTTGTAAACTAAGTTTGTCAAAGTTCTTTTTATTATAATTGTTAAAATGGTTCCAGAAAACTGGAGGTTAGTTTTTCTTTAACTGGTTTGTAGAATTCATCTGTGAACCATCAGATTCAGAACATTTTTTATATAAGTGTTTTTGATTACTGCTAATTATACTTTCTGTTTCTTCTTGATTCAAATTTTGCAGTTTGTATGTGTTCAGAAATTTATCCATTTCTTTCAGCTTTTCCAGTTGTGGTATATAATGAGTCATGGTATTTTCTTAAAACCATTTGTATTTCATTTCTAATGTCTCCTTTTTCATTTCTCTTTTTATTTATTTAGTTATTTGTCAGTTCTTAGGTCTTTTCCCTTTGTTAGTGTAGCTAAATATTTATTAGCTATATCCTTACTCTTTTTAAATTGATTTTTTATCATGCATGCCTTCTCCTTTTATTTTTATTTTTAAAATTGATTTTACATACCTTCCACAGTTTCTCCTCCTTCTTCTCTTTTTGCCCCTCCACATCCCTTCTGCATTCCCTTCTCCATCCACTCCTCCTCTGTTCCTTTTCAGAAAGGGGCAGACCTCCCCTGTGAGTCAACAAAGCGTGGCATATGAAGTTGAGGCTGGACCAAGCTCCTCCCCCTGCATCAAGGCAACCCATCACGGGGAACAGGTTCCCAAAAGCCAGCCAAGCACTAGGAACATGCCTGCTCCCACCGCTGGGAGTCCCATGAGTAGATTTAGATGGATCTTCTACATTATTTTTAAAATTTTTATCTTAATTTGTGCTCTCATCTTTAAAATTTGCTCTGCTGACTTTGAGTTTGCTTTGTTGTTGCTTTGTTTTTAATTGTTGTTTTTCAAACTGTGTTGAGTATAGCTAATCAATGTGTGCTGAAACTTGTATCTTTCTTCTCAATTCCAGACCCAAATGATGAGATAATCCCTGTCCGAGAAAAGGAGAAAGATGTGAGTTCTTCCCAAGAAAGTTCTAGTAAAGAGAGTACTTATGACGACTCTCATGAGGACAATCTATGTCTACAACTCCAGGACAGTGATGGAAACATTCAGACAAAGAATGCCTGCAGTGACCCTCAAATACTGTAGTAAGTAATATAGGCAAGCTGGCTTTCATGTAGTATCCCTTGAGATTGTACAATTTTCCCACTCTCTAATTTTTCTCTCATTTCAAAACAAAGTGAGTAGCGATGAAAGCCTTGCTTAGAGAGCTGTTTATCAATGAATTAAGATTGGTACTTTTGAATAGACTTGTGGCAATTCTGAGTATTTATAAATAGATCTTTCTATAAATTTCTCCACAGCAACTCCTCTATCTTCCAAGTCAATGAAGATGATGGTACATGTTATGCTGAATGCCACGATATAATTTTTCCAGAGGACGAATTGAACAGTAGCATAGAGGATGAAGCCTTAGGGGGCTGGTTCAAGATCACAGTGAGTAAACTCATAGGTGAATAGTGTGCAAGCGAGGCAGGTCAGGTAGTGTAACTTTGATCACATCTTCAGAAAAAGCAATAAAAAGACAACAGGATGGGTACAAGAAGGTAAGGTCACAGGAGGAAGCCGAAGATGGAGGTAACTCTAAGGAACATGGAGAAGCTTTCCCCCAGTTATCTCAGTGTGGTTCAAACTGAGATTTTGACAGCAGTGAAATCTTGGCAGACAGCCAGGTAAGTCTTACATAGTTTATACTCAACTGGAATCTTATAAAAGTGAGGTAAGTTTTGAATAACTGGCTTTTATAGTTTGGAATATAAACATTGAAATACAGAGAAAGGACAATTTAAGAAAGCTACACAGAGAAAGAAAGAAATGGGAAGGAGGGATAGAAAGAGAAGGAAGGAAGGAAAGAGAACTTGTGTCAATTGTCTCCATGTTACAAGTCTTTTGAAAGAGTAGGTCAGGATAAAATATTACATTTTATCTGTGTTCTTAATATCGTGGGTTTTTTTTTCTCTTTTATTCCTTGCTTTTGCCCACAGATTCCAAATGGGAGAAAGTACAGCAAGATGTGGATAATTAATTTACTCCAGAGCCATTGCAGTGTGGCCTTCACACCAGTTGATGTAAGAGATAACATGAATCCCAGTGTGTGTACATGGGGCTAAAGAGAGGCCAGGGTCACTGCAGGACGCTTGCCTCCATCATCCATGCTGTTGTCTCCATTCCTTATAGTTCCAATACATCAGAAACCAGATACAGTTCTTTGTCCAAAATTCTAGAAGCGCCTATGAACTGAAGAATATAAACTACCAGCTACGTGATGAGGAAAACAGAAAGGTTGGTGTTGATGGACTTCCTTTTAACTACTTCTTGAATAGATGAAGCCAGGCCAGGATTGAGTCTGTCTCTGGGACTGGAAGTCCTGATGCTTCTCCTACCCTCCCTTTACACAGATATCTATCTATGTTAGTTCATCTATTGAACCTGTATCTGTGCAGTACAAGTTAACACCAGAACAGATGGAGATCCTAAAGGTAAGTCATACTCGAGACACATTGTTTCCACTTCCTAGATTCCTCCCTTTTCCCAACTCAATGAAGTTTCTGTCACCAAGACCCCAGAGCCTCAGAGTCATTCTCTCCATATCTGTCCCTGCAGCTGAGCATGAAGAAACGATATAATGTCTCCCATAAATCTCTGTACCTCAAAAAGTTTCGCTTTGACTCAGGTAAGACTGGCAGCAATAACTGTAGGTCACAGGTCTTCTAGAAGGAAGACAATGAAAACCCGAGAAGGGGTCTGCACTGGTGCTGGTCCAGACAAACCTCTCTTTACCTACTAATTACTTTCTCATCATTTCCTGAAGACTTAACGGGTCATGGGATTGACATATTTCTGAACAGAAGAAGCTGCATGGCTGCTACCCTTCAGGTCATCCAAGTAGATTACCCTGAGGTGAGGCCATAGAGCCAGTGATGATATTTGGTGGAGGACTAGATAGGATGGAGTGCAGGGAGGTTTGGCTCTGAAGAAGTATATAGTAATGATAATGCTAAATCTTGCTCCCCAAAAGCTATTGTCCTTGAACTTGAGCAACAACAAAATATACTGGCTAGATGGCCTGTCTGAATTAATAGAGAGAGCCCCTCAAATCAAGATTCTGGACCTTTCAAGAAATTTGGTAAGAGGATAAAATTTGGGTTGTGGGTGGAAGGTAGTGTACACTGTGATGTGTGACTGCAAGAGGCAAGGAAAGTGCCTCTGTGTGAGGGTAGGGGCTAAAGGTGCTAGGCCTTAGATATATGTCTTTTCATGGGGCACTTTACCAGTTCTCCCCATTCTTTCTCAGCTGAAGACAGTGTGGGAGTTGGAGAAGATGAAAGGGCTGAAGCTGAAAGAGCTGTGGTTAGAAGGGAACCCCTTGTGCAGCACCTTCCCAGACCATTCTGCCTACGTAAGGTACTTCCTGCCTGCTGACACCCTTCCCTTTCATGGATACCATTGCCTCCTGGTGGGAGGAGGCAGGCCTGGTCCTCCAGGAGGACCACAGGGCCCGCCCTCTCTCCCCTCTCTGTACTTGGCTGTGCTCACAGGCCTCCTTTGCTCCATGTCTCCTGCATGCCCCCCTCCTCTATTGTGGGCCCTGTTTCCCTTGTGTGAGTTTTCAGCCTCCTCCAAGCAGGCCCTGCCTTTCCTCATCTCGACAGCATCAGGCCTCCTCCCTGGTCCTGAGAGGAGCCTCCGGATCTTGTTCCTGAACGCTCCCCTCTTCTGTCCCAGGCTGCCCTAGAGGTTGTCCTGCCCAGGCTGAGGTCCTAGGTGATGCTGATGTGGACATCGCTTCCTCTGATCTACTGTTGGGATCTCTGTCGTCCTTGGGGGGGGAACCTGGCCTCTCTGGATCAGGGATCCAGGAGTGGGCCGAGACTGGGGAGCCAAAGGCTCCTGTAGCAGGAAGGGAAGGCAGAGTGTAGCAGAGGTTGAGGAGACAGAAGATCTGGTCTCATGATGCCTCCACCCTCCTTCCTTCCCTGCCTATACCCATGGACCAACAACCTGCCTTGCTCATCATCCTACCTAGCACATAAGCCTTGAGTAGCCTGAGACAGGCAAATTGACTCCTTGGATAGGACCCACATTCAGACAGGCACAAGTGCACAAGAGTCTTCAGGAGAGAACCAAGTGATCATAATAGGAGGCCATAGGGCTTCAAAGCCATGCTAAGCTGGGAACTCACTCATATCACTTCTGCTTCTGGAGAATGACTCTTGCCTCCAGGGATGCTCTTTATCCTCAGCTCACTCAGGAAAACTAGAGGCTGTATGTCTTGCCAGGCTCAGTAGGATGCTTGTTTTCATTCTTGCTTTGGGTCCCTGGACTAGCCCAGCAGGTGTGAAGGAAATAGCCACAGCAAGAGAGGCCTTTTGTCCTATATGATCTTAAACCTGCTGTCTCTGGCTAGACAGAACATCTCCCATTCCCTTTGCATTTTTCTTCTGCCCCCTTTACCTTTACTCTCTGGGGTCTCCCTCTTGTCCTTCGCCATTCTCCCCTTACCATCCATTTCTGTCACCATCTACTGTCACCCTGCCATCACCTCCTTGCCTCTTGAGCCTTGCCTCCCTCAACTCCATTTCCCAGCATTTCAAAGACACCCAGACACCTGGCAAGGTGACAGGGCCCTGAGATCCAGTTCTATGCCCTACTCGTTTAAAGGCCTTCTCTGAAGACTCTGAGGCAGAGGGAGATGCAGGGAGAGGAGGAAACCCTGGGCCCTAGGCTCCCAATGTGGCTTCTTGTGGCCCTAGAGAAGGGGGCCAGTGAAATATGGGTGGGAGTTACCCAGGCATGGGAGGCAGGTAAGGAATGGGAGGAGAACAAGGGAGAGAACCAGGGGCAGGTGGGGACACTGGGAGAAATGCTACAAAGACTTGAACTGTCAGTCACTTTTTGTGGTTTTTGGTGTTTCAACAGTGCTGTTCTGAACTGTTTCCCGGAGTTGTTACACTTGGTAAGGTCCTAGCCTCATCATTTGTCTCCTCTTCTTCAAATACAAGACCTCCATTCTTCCTGGTTAATGTCTGCCTCAGACTAGTATTCTTTTTAAGTGCTATGAATTCTTGAAAGAAAAGAAAAAAACATGGACATTTTCCTTCAAGGAGAGGGGAATCCCATAGGCAGAGAAAGACAGAAAGGGGGAGAAAGGGGGAGATATCTTTCAGACACTCACTGTAATCTCATAGCCCATGCTGTTTCTTGGGCCATTTCACACCTTATTCTTCTGTCTCTTTAGCTCCTAGGGCATCATATGCCATGTCCTTCATCTCATCTGTGCTCCTAACTTCTTCTTTCCTGCAGGATGGCTGGACGTTATTCCCGACAGTTGACGCTGACACCTTGGAAATAATAAAACCACGTAAGGTGAGGAGGGGCCATCAAGATTCAAGGAGTCGCAAGGGAAGTTTTTGTCAACCACATAGTTTAAAAGTGTCCTTCATTTTAGGAAAGCTATAGAGGATCTGAAAGTCTGAAGAATCTGGTCGTGCAATTTATGCTTCAGTGAGTAACCCTGGGAGTATGAGAAAATAGAAGGCTAGGCTGGGCTGTCTTAGCACAAGTTTGCCCTAAGAGTTTTCAGGTATGACTTGGGACTTGGACGAGAGGTAGACTGCTTCCTTGGCTGCACTTCTCATAGGTATTACTTGATCTATGACTATGGTGATCGACGCAATCTCCTCACTGCTTACCATGCAGATGCCTGCTTCTCCCTGACCATTACCTTCAACTCTAACAAGCCAGACATGTGAGTATCACAGCTGAAGCTTTATTCTGGGACAGCAGGTTCCACCTCTGGCACACACAAGGGTGAAAACACCCATAAGGACTGAAATACCTACCCGATTGTTCTTCTTTTCCCCCTAGAACAAGTTTAGAAGAATACTGCAAGGATAGCAGGAATATGAAGAAGCTCAAGGACTCCAGTAAGGACGTAGTGAAGTGCTCAAGAAGGCATAGAAATGGGTCAAGGTCCAGTGGGGTACAATGACGACCATCTTTGATTCTCTACTTTATACAGCTTTGCGGCGGCGGCTGCTGAAGCACAAAAAATGTAGCATTGTAACCTGCCTTCAGGAACTGCCAAAAACTCAGCACGATTTAAATTCCTGTGTAGTAGACATTTGTGCCCACACAGTGAGTACCTCTTTCTTCCCTTAGGCATGGTCAGAAAGGTACAAGTAAGTAAGAAGTTTTGGAAGAATAGTCAAAGACTTAGTTTACCATTTTCTTTTCTTTTCTTTTTTCTTTTCTTTTCCCTCCTCCTCCTCCTCCTCCTCCTCCTCCTCCTCCTCCTCCTCCTCCTCCTTGTTCTTTTTTCAGTTTTCTGGGACAGGGTTTTCTCTGTGTAGTTTTGGTACCTATACTGAATCTCAATCTATAGACCGACCAGTCTGGGTTCGAACTCACAGAGATCCACCTGGCTCTACCTCCCAAGTGCTGGGATTAAAGGTGTGTGCCAGCACTGCCCAGCTACCATTTTCTTTCTTTTTAGGAAAAGATGATCTGCTTTTCTGTCAATGGGGTGTTCAAAGAAAGTAAGTGTTTGGGAGGCTCCTTTCTCTTAGCAGAGGTTCCTCCCAGAACCTTGCCAGCTCCCCACCCTCCTGTTCCCCTTTCATTCTCTCCTCTTTCTTACTGATTCATTGTTTCCCACATGTTGTTTTCCACCCATGTCTGTCTGCCCTGCACAGTTCAGGCATTATTTTGGCTATAGAGTTTGATTGCCTTCATTTCAAGTCTTTACTTTCTGAACTGTGACCTGTTAACCCTTCAGTTTCCTCATTTCCCCAATGTGGTTAATAATAGCCATTCCTTAGGCAGCTAGGACATAGGAATAAAGTGGATTAATTTGTCAAGGAAACTAGTCTACATTAACGGGGCCCTATCATGGAAAACTGAGTATTTCTATTATTTCCTTCTTTTCCTGAATCTTCTGACTCTCAGTGAAAATTGTCCCAGTATGACTTCCTTCTGAGTGATAGAGTATCTGGTCAGACTCGCATTGGAGAATGGTGTGTGAGTTTTTAAACCATGTGCAACCCCAATGGGTTTGTTTGTTGGTTTGTTTGTTTGTTTTGTTGCCATTGAAGTGGAAGGAAAGTCTGAGGGATGTATTCGTGCCTTTACCCGGACATTCATCTTAACTACTGGCAGATATTTCAGGTGAGTACTATGTTGTGTGTTGCTATAGAAATACCCATTTAACCTTGAGCCAGTGGTGCATTAGTATACTCTTGGGAAATTCTCAGTATCATAGAATGCAAACAAGTAGCTCTAAGAAGTTGTCTCAGTGAGTGATTATGAGCATGGATTGATTTTTTTTTCTTGACACTCACTAATTAGCTGTGTAACCTTGGGCAAGTTATTAGTCTTCTCTGTGAGTCAGTATTCTCTGAAAATGTGCAATGTGCAAGTGGCCACTTCTTTTGCAAAGGGTAAAGAAGCTAGAGTTAAATTTACAATTTAATGAAGCTGATAGGAAATCTTTCCAAAGGTAATCCTATGACAGGGGCAATGGATGTCAGCTAATGAAGCATGCAAATAGAGTAGAGGTTTGCTCTGAAGAGCCTACTTTTCTTCCAGGCTTTGCATTGTGAATGATGAAATGATCCTGAGGAATGCCAGCCCTTCAGAGACCAAGAAGGCCTTCTCTACCACCATGCCCACAATCTTCTGTGCCCAGAGTTCTCAGCAGATGAAGGATTCCTCCACCCAGACTGATTTGAAGTGAGTTCTCGGACTCACTGGCAATAACCTTGAGTTAAAAGAAGTACTTCACAGCTCTTTAGATGTTGTGAAGTCAAGTCATGGACCAAAATTCAAAAAAAAAATATGCGTTAATTTTATAGTGATGCTATAAGCAATTTAAAACAATGTAATGTTTATATCAGATAACGTGATATACTATGTGTCAAATTGTAAGGAAGACGTTAGAAGGTATAAATAATGAGATGTGTCAGCCCTGTTTCAGGGTTAAAAATCTATATACAAAATTCAGTTGTATTACTCTGTTCTAGCAATGAACAATTAAAAAGTAAGTTTAGAAACCAATTCCAATTGTAATATCATGAAAAAGAAACATACCCAGGGATGTTTAGCAAAGATCTGGAAAAGTATTACAGAAATAAATATGACTTAAATGGGTGGATATTTTATTTTCCTGAACTAGAACACTTAACAATATTATGGGAGTAAACTTCCCAATTTTTTGTTCATATTCTATGCCTATGCAATCCATATAAAAATTTGAGCCACCACCTTTGTAGAGACTTGCAGGTCAACCTTAAAATTCAAATAAAGGTAAAGTGAACCCATAATAGAAAAATAATCTTGAAAATTAAGAAAGTTGGAAAACTCACTGCAAAGTTACAATAAACTTATACTAAAGTGTAAGAAAAAAATGCTAGGTGCTATATATAGGTCCAAGAACAGATACATAGAATAAGTGACAAAGTACAAGTTCAAAAATATAAAACCATGTATTTTCATATTGATAGAAAATTGATTTTCAAACCAAATACATCAAAAATACCAAGAGGGACAAGTATCTTTTTCAGCAACTGGTACAGGAACAACTGGTTATCCCACTCACAAAAGAATCACATAGAAGAATAACTAGCCAGATGGTGGTGACTCGTGCCTGTAATCCCAGCACTGGGGAGGCAGAGCCAAACAGATCTCTGTGAATTCGAGGCCAGCCTGGTCTACAGAGTGAGTTCCAGGACAGGCACCAAAACTACACAAAGAAACCCTGTCTCGAAAAACAGAGAAAACAAAACAAACAAACAAACAAAAAACAAGAAAAAAAAATCAAGTAAAAGTGGGTCTGGTGCCAAATGTGGTGGCGCACACCTTTAATCCCAGCACTCAGAAGGCAGAGGCAGGCAGATCCCTGAGTTAAAGGCAACCTGGTCTCAAAATGAATTACAGGTCAGTTAGGGAGGTCTTGTTTCAACACACACACACACACACACACACACACACACACACACACACACACGGAGGTCTTGTTTCAACAAACACACACATACAAAGAAAGAAAGAAAAAGAAGGAAGGAAGGAAGGAAGGAAGGAAGGAAGGAAAGAAAAAGAAAGAAAGAAAGAAAGAAAGAAAGAAAGAAAGAAAGAAAGAAAGAAAAACAGGTTTTTGCAGTGAAGGGGGAAATGAGCTGGTCATATAGCTCAATTGGTAGAGCGCTTACCTATGGAGCACACAGCCCTGGGATCAATTCCCGGCACCACATAAACTGAGCAGAGTTGTGCACACCTGAAGTGCTAATACACAGAAGTTCAAGCTCAACTTCATCTGCATAACAAGTTCAAGATCTGTCTGGGTTACATGAGACCCTAGCTAAGAAATACATGAATAAATCTCAAAAGCCAGAGGTCAAAATTATAAAAGTCTCATAAGAAAACAGAAGATCTGTGTTATTGAATTAGACAATCTGATATATAGCAACAAACATACAAAAAATATAAAATCAGATAAAGTAGATTTTATCAACTTTCAAATCATTTTGCTTCAAAAATATTATCAGTGAAATAATAATTGACCAAGAAGCTATTTCCAGTTGATAACCTGTCCCGCCGGGCGGTGGTGGCGCACGCCTTTAATCCCAGCACTCAAGAGGCAGAGGCAGGCGGATCTCTGTGAGTTCGAGGCCAGCCTGGTCTATGAAGCTAGTTCCAGGAAAGGCGCAAAGCTACACAGAGAAACCCTGTCTCAAAACAAAAACAAAAACAATTGATAACCTGTCCCAAAGGGAAAAAATGGGTTTTCTCCAATGAAGTCTTATTGGCTTTATAAACCACACTTAAGGGTAGACCCCATGCTCAGCAGTAAATGGTCAACACAAAACACTCAGTGGTGGGTTTGAAGATTTTCTTTTGTCTCATATTGCTTTGTTTGGGCTTTAAAAAAAATCTCATTGGACTATTGCTGGTATATTATGGTTTCTGTTTTTTTTTTTAATTTTTAATGGTGTGTGTATGTTTCTTGTGCTTTTTCAGTTTTTTAATATCTGTTTTCCAAGTAGAGAGAGAAAGAAGGCATGGAATAAGATGGGTGGGGAGGGGAAGAAGATATGGGAAGAAATGGCAGGAAACCGTGATCAGAATATATTGTATACATTTTCAATTAAAAAATTTAAAAATTCTAAAAAAATGAAAGATGAATTCAATAAATCAGAGAGATTTGTGTATGTTTGATAAAGAACTTGTCTCTAAAATACATGACAAATTCTTAGAATTTAATAATGAAAAGACCTGTACCATTTTTAAATAATTCACTACATTCACTTATATTTTGTAAAAGCATGCTATGAGGACTGTGTGGAGGTTGGAGGACATCTTTCAGAAGTCAGTTCTCTCTTTTCACCAAGTACAGTTCATGGAATCAAATTCAGGTTGTGAGACTTGAAGGCAGTGCCTTTTACCTGCTATCTTCGTTACATTTCCCATTCCTGACCAAAAGCAACTTGGAGAGGAAAGAGTTTATTTCAATTTGCAACTCTCAGGTCAAACTCCCATCAGTGAGAAACATCAGGAAAGGAACACAAAGCAGGAACTTGGAGGCAGGATCTAGAGCAGAGGCCATGGAGGGGTGCTGCTGGCTGGCTTACACCTCCTGGCTTGCTCAGCCTGCTTTCTTAGAGCACCCAGGATCATCAGCTCAGGGGTGGCCCCATCCACAGTGAGCATGGACCTTCACATCAAGCATCAATCAAGAAGATGTAGGCCAGGTGTAGTGGTGCATGCTTTTAATCCTAGCACTTGGAGGCAGAGACTAGTGAGTCTGAGATTGAAGTCAGCCTCATCTACATAGGGAGTTCCAGGCCAGACAGGACTACAAAGTGAGACCATGACTCAAAAGCAAAACGAAATGAATAAATAAATAGGTCAGGTAAATCTGAGCTTTGTAATGAGTATATAATTACAGCACTTGGTAGGTAGAGATGAGAAGTACAGGAACTTAACACAATAGTTGTAGACTGCATAGTTTGTTCAGGGGCAGCCTGGGGTACGTGACACTGTCTCAAACAAAAGGACAGAACCATTGAAGCAGATCAGTGGTTACAATAGTATCTAGAAATGGAAATATAGGAGTAACTGCTAAAAGATAAGGGGTTATGTTTGTTCTTCATTTTCTATTTAAGATGAGGAAAATGTTCTGGAATTGGATAACTGACAGCTGTATAATATTTTGAATATATCATCATTGAATTGTACACCTTAAAGAAGTAAATTCTTGTGGGGCGTTGGTGGCACACGCCTTTAATCCCAGCACTGCCAAAGCTACACAGAGAAACCCTGTCTCGAAAAACCAAAAAAAAAAAAAAAAAAAAAAAGTAAATTCTTTTTTGTGTGTTGTTGTGGGTTTCTTTTGTTTGTTTGTTTGTTTGTTTGTTTGTTTGAGACAGGGTTTCTCTGTGTAGCTTTGCGCCTTTCCTGGAACTCACTCTGTAGCCAAGGCTGGCCTTGAACTCACAAAGATCTGCCTGCCTCTGCCTCCTGAGTGCTGGGATTAAACGTGTGTACCACTACCGACCGGCTAGTAGTAAATTCTAAGATATGACTTACATCTCAATTTAAAAACAATGGGAAATTTTGTAGTTTTAAATTTCCACTTGTTATTTTCTTGGGCTTCATTTTTAAGGTCTGCTATTAGGAATGTCCCCGTGTTTCTGCTTTGACTTCTGAGCATAAGTGATGACAAACATTGTGGGTTCTGCCAGGTCTTTTTTCACCATTACAATAGTGCTAAGTCTGGCACACATATCCCAGTAAATGAGTAGTAGCATAGGTTAAGTGGTGGCACTTTGTGGTCGCTGCATCTTTCTTGTGTTAATAATGGAGGTTACCTGTTTTTCTCCTTACCCCCCACCCCCCACCCCATCCCCTGCCAGGTATCTTGAGGACGAGTGGGACAGCATTGGAGATGATGAGGCCCTTGGTACAGTCCAGGTGAGGCTAGAGAATCAAGGAGGTGAAAGATAAACGTCCCTGGGCCTTCAGCAAGATGGAGTCCCAGTGCCTGCAGATGGAACTCAGGGTACCAGACACTTCTAATATCCCAACTCTTTTTCCTCCAGACCCAGGACTAGGCCTCAATCGAATTCTTCAAGCAAAAGTCCTAAAAGGAGCCCTTGGAGGTCCTCAGCATCTACATTATTGTTTCTAAAGCCTCACTACCCCTGGGGCCAATTGTTCTGTTACCAACCCCCCTGCCATTTAGCTTGCATAATAAAAGACATTGTTGCACGTTGTACCCTGTATTGCACTTTTCCTGCTACAGAGGAGCCAGGACTTAATGGCCCTGTGTACCTCCACTTTCACCACATTAGTCTAGCAGGCTTGCTTCCATGGAAACTTGTGAATAAATCCTCATGGTAAAGGACACATGATACTTCCAGTAATGCCTTTGCAGACCAGGAAATCTGTCTGTCAAGACGCTCTTACCTGGAGGCTTGCAAGAAGCATACACGTGACAACCAGGGCCTCAAAGGGGCTGCCACCAGGCTAGTGAGTTTGTGGAGAAGGAACAAATGGTGAGAGAGCACACGGTTTAATTCTTTCTGATCGTTTGAATTCATGCCTTGCTGTGTTTCATGATTTGCACGTGAGTGGGTGGTGAGGGGGCCTTTTCACAGCTCCCTATGCTCCCAGAAATACTCCTGTCTTTTTGTCTTCTGGAAGTTGCTGTGCAAGGTGTTTGCGCACCAGTCAGCCCCTGCTGGGGACCACGGGCGTCAGGTTGTGGAAGTATTGCTCATGGAGAGGCTCCGGGTGCTCTGTGCCCAAGTTCTTGAGGGAGGGCCTTCAGACCCCTATTCACAGCAGAGGTGTTATGCCCAGATCATGACCCCAAAGAGACCATAGTAGACCGTGGATGTCCAGAATGCAACAGCAAGGTTTATTCTATAGATACAAGCCTAGACAGGGAACTCCCAAGGTTCCTACACCCAATACAGTGAGGCAGGGAGGAGTTGCTCTTTCTTTGTGTGGCTAGCTTTTTAAAGGCAAAAAAACCCACAAGCCCTTCAGGTGGTCGGAGGGGGTTGGCTTGGGTGCTACTGGGATTGGTTTATTTTTATTTTTGAAGGTTCCTGCTCTCTTTTAATTGGGTGAGGGTATGTAACCTTGACATTTACTGGTTGGGGGTTACAATCATCATTTCGGGGGCAGTCCGACACAAGTCCCAGGCTTTGTCCTTGAGCTGCCAAGGGGGCTGGCTCAGTGGTTCAGGCTTTGTCCTTGAGCTGCCATGGGTGTTAGTTATTTAGTGGTGCTCTTACCCCTCGAGGAACAAGTCCCAAACACGACAAATCCACAGAAGAGCTGTTTATTAATGAGGATAGAGGATAGAAAAGATGTGACAGGCTTGTGTGAAGCACATGCGTGAGTGAGGAGAGAAGAGAAGAGAAGAAGAGGAGAGAGAGAAGAGAGAGAGAAACCTGTGCCAAATGGCGCTGGCTTTTTAAAGAGTGGGCCGCGCATGCTTACAGGACCGCATGTGGCTACTCCATGCATGCGCGTAGATTACATGGCCGCACGCGTGCTTTACACAACCATGTAAAGCCACGGAGTCCTAGCCACATGAGATGTTCTGACCTGGAAATGGCTATTTTGAACCGGAAATAATTAGGCGGTCCGCCGGGCAAGCCCAACCGTGTGGACATGTTGTGATTTCCTATCAATGGGGGCTGGCTGGCCTAGCACGTACTGACTGTGGCTCAGTGGCCCAAGCTCTGTCCTTGACTTGAACATAGCTCTAAGTTGGTAAGGTGTCCCAGACAGTAGAATGTCAAATTCCAGCCAGGTATTAAATGGGAAATTTGTAAAATTTGTTTCGCAAAACATGGATTTCCTCTATTTCTGTAATGCAAGTACTTTGGACAACAAACTGGCATACTTTTTGAAATTCAACTAATAGTGGCACAAAGTTTTTAAATTAGAGGCATGTAAATGGAGACACAGGTGTTGTACCACCAATTGACAAGGTATGCCTGCAATTTGTTGTGCTTGACATGATTTCCTACCAATTGCCACTTGTAATTCTGGTTTTTTCACTTTTAAGAGTTGAAAAATATGTGGTTAATTTAAGATGAAGAAATAATCTTCAGAGTGGAATTCTCATACACAATCTGTTGATCCTTTCCCCTCTCCATTCCCTGAACCCCTTGGACTAGGCCCCCTCTTCTCCAAAGTAGCCTCCTTCTGTTTTTCCTTATCTGCCCCCTTCCCTTCCCCCTTCTCCTAAGACCTGTGTTTCCTCTCATTTGCTCTCCTTTCTAGTTTGCAGACATGCCCACACTTGCATACACATATATACACACATAAAAATTAAGAACTAGGATCCACCTATAAGAGAAAATGCTGTATTTGACTCTCTGAATCTAAATTACTTTGCCGAATATAATAAATTTAAGCTCCCCACTATTATGGTTTTTGTTAAATGTTCATGTTGTCAAACTGCCTTCTAAATACTCGTATTTAGTTCTGTGCCCACCCTTCATCAAAGAAACTTCTTATGGTCATGGAAGAAGTTAATGCAGAAACCCACAACCAACCAGAGTGCTAAGAATATGTAAGGTCGGGAGAGAGAGTCGGATGATAGGGGGATGTACAGCAGAAAGATGTCTTCTTGACATGGCATAGCCGTTACATTGATGAACTTATTGCAGCTATGGTTATAAGCACAAGACCCATGGGGAGGGGCCCATGAACTTTCAACCCTCCCTGAGAGACTCTTGCCAGTTAATAGTTGTTGAAAGAGAGATTGACATTTCATTCACTGATGAATAGTGGGTCATAGAAAGAAGTCATGAAAGGAAGGTTTGTTAGAAAGAGGGGTTTCAATGGGAGAGGGAGGGGGGATTAGAAGGAGGTGAAATACCTGTGGTATTGTGTTCTCCGAAATATTGTGTGTTCCCCGAAATAAACTTATCTGGGGTCAGAGAACAGAACGGCCACAATATTAAACATGAGGATAGGCAGTGGTAGCACACGCCTTTAATCCTAGCATTCCAGAGACAGAAATACTTCTGGATCTCTGAGTTCAAGGCCACATTAGAAACAGCCAAGCATGGTGACACTCGCCTTTAATCCCAGGGAATGATGGCAGAAAGTAGAAAGATATATAAAGTGTGAAGAACAGAAACTAGAAGCATTTGGCTGGTTTAGCATTTGGCTGGTTAAGCTTTTAGGCTTTGGAGCAGCACAGTTCAGCTGAGATTCATTTGGATGAGGACTCAGAAGCTTGCAGTCTAAGAAAACAAGACCAGCTGAGGAACTGGCAAGACCTGTTAAGATTCCTGATACATTTTATAATCCACTAAATAAATATATAAAACTGTCAGGATAAAAATCACCAAAATTGCTCTTCCACCCATTTTCCTAAAAATATCATGATTTTATTTTTACTTAAAGCTGAATAAAATTCTACTCTGCATATGTACTACACCTTCTTTATTCATTAATGTGTTAATAGAAATCTAGGCTGGCTCAATTTTCTAGCTATTGTGAATAGTACAGCAGTGAACATGATCATGCCGTTGTCTCTGGGGGTAGTAATGAAGAGTCCTTTGGAGTTTATACCCAGGAAAAACAGCTGGGTCATATGGTGGTTCTGCTTTTAGTTTTTGGAGCAACTGCATTCTAAAATGGCTTTACTAGTTTTACATTACCACCAGCAGTGTATAGGGCTCTTCCCCGTCCCCCCATGTTACTCCTAGTGCGTGTGGTATTTATTTATTTATAGTTTCTGTGTTTATTTATTTTTAGAATAATAATTGATCATGATAGTGTGCCACACACTTTATTCTAAGCCAGAGACAAGCATGGAACAATATTTATATTCTAGCAGAAGATAATAAACCAACAAGTCAAATGTATCACATCTTAAATGGTGATGACTGTTACACAGTAAAGGAAGCAGAGAAGGGAGGTTTGCAGAGATGTGAGACTGTCTGCTGTGACTCATCTGTAGTCACAGCTATTGGCAGGGGGCTGAGGCAGGATGAGTTCAAAGCAGCCTCCGCAGCATATACTGAGATCTCAAAACAGACAAATGAGTCATGGTCATAATCCCAGTACTTGCAATGTGGATACAGAAGGATCTTAAGTTTCAGGCTAGCCTTGGCTGCATATTGAGATTCTAATTTGTGTAAGGCCCTGGTCTTTATTCAGCACTACACAGGAGGGGAAAGTTAAATTATGTATAAATATTACTTTGGGGTTAACAGACTTGAACTTGCATCCCCTAAGGAATAACTATACTCTGAATGATTACATTAATTACTTCCTTTGGAAGAAGTGTCATAGGAACTCATTGAGCTCATTTTGGTTTCAGTGAGATGCTACATACATTGTGTGCTACGGTACATGCCTGTAATCTCAGCACTAGGAAATTAGAGGCAAGGAAGATCAGGAGGTCAAGGCCAACCTTGGCTACATAGCAAGTTTGAGGCCAGCCTAAAAATAGGAGAGGCAGATTAAAAATAAAACAGGAAATGCCATGTAATTATCCAGGTCTTGTGGCACATTATCGATAATCCTAGCACTCAAGGGGCTGAGATGAAAATTGACTTTTTCATGCCAGCCTTTGCTACAGGTTGAGATCTTGACTCAAAGATAAAAAGATAAAAACAAAGGAACACAAAAAGAAGAGATGAGGAATGCCATCTTGTTGTAAATTAGTTATAGAGGGGCTGGAAAACTAGCTCAGCAGTTAAGCACACTGGCTGTACTTGCAGAGGACCCCAATTCAGTTCACAGAACCCAGCCATCTGTAACTTCTGTTCCAGGAGATCTGATGCCTTCTGACCTCTGTGGGTACTAGGCATTCACATGGTGCACATACATATATAAATATATATGCAAGGAAAAACTCATACATATATGATAAATCTAAAAAAAAGTTAAAAATTAGTTATACCTAACAGATATTCTTGTGAAAATACATGACTTGTGGGAAATGAGATTTATTCATTTATCACATAAATGATTATATATGGATACATACACAAAAATATGAAGAGTGAGATTTGTTCCTTTAGCTTGAATATTTTGTATAGTTTTTATTCTCTTTGGGTCTCCCCCTGGCCCAGAAATTAGATGTTTGCATAGGCTTTAGTGGAGGTCATGGGACTTCACAAGGTCAATTCTTTGCAGTGGGTGACATAACTCACAAAGTAGTACAGCTTTACATAGAGTGTGTGTGCAATGCACATAAGCATTGGAGAGCCTCACTTTGGAAATGCTCCTGATGTCTGTAGTCCCTAGTATGTTCTGAATGACAAAGTTCTCTGTGCACAAACGGCACAATTTATACATCAGATAGGGGTACTTCCCTCCCCTTTTTTATTTTTAAATTTTTTTTCAATTTATTCTACTCTCATATATTACATCCCAACTGCAGTTTCCCCTCCCTCTTCCTCTCCCCTCTCCTTCCCCATCTCCCCTCTTCCCCAGATCCACTCCTCCCCCATTTCCCTCCAGAAAAGAGGAGGCCTCCCAGTGACATCAACCAAACATGGGAAAACAGGTTATAATAAGACTAGGAACAAACCCTCATATTAAGGCTGGGCAAGGGGACCCAGTGGGAGGAAAAGGGTCCCAAGAGCAGACTAAAGAGTCAAAGACAGCCCTGTTCCCACTGTTAGTAGTCCCATAACACCAAACTGCACAGTCCCAACATTTTTGCAGAGTGTCTTTCTTGGTCAGTCCCATGCAAGCTCCCTGGTTGTTGGTTCAGTCTCTGTGAAACCCTATGAGCCCAGGTCTGTTGATTCCATGGGTTTTCTTGTCCTTGACCCCTCTGGCTCCTACAATCTTTTCTCCCCTTCTTCTGCAGGGTTCCCTGAATTTGGCTGTGAGTCTCTGCATTTGTTTCTATCAGTTGATGGATGAAGGCTCTCTGAAGACAATTATGCTAGGCTCTTGTCTATGAATATAGCAGAACATTGTTAGGAATCATTTCATTTACTTTTCCCCCCTGCTTCTATGCTAGGTCTAGGTCTCTGGGCTATCCATTCTCTGGTTCCTGGAACTCCAGGCAGTGTCAGGGGAGCATTTATTTTCTAAACATTAGCCGATCTGACTGGGGTGAAAAGGAATCTCAAAGTAGCTCTAATTTCCATTTCTCTTATGGCTAAGGTTGTTAAACACAGTTTCAAGTACTTATAGGTCATTTGTGTTTATTCCTTCGAGAACTATCTGTTCAATGTGTAGCCCTATTGATTAGATGATTAAGGATTTTTTATATTTAATTTTTGCAGCTGGCAGATTTTTTTTTCTGAAGGCTGTCTCTTCACTCTGCTTATAGTTTCTTCTTCTGCAAAGGGCATGCTTAATTTCATAGAATCATATTTGTCACTTTTTGGTATTTTCTGTGATAATAGAGTCCGGTTCAGGAACGCCCTGCCTATGTGTTTATCATTAAGGCCTTCCCTTACGTATGCCTCTAGCAGTGTCAAATTTTCAGGTCTTATGTGAAGACCTTTCAGTTATTTTGATTTTTTTTTTTTTTGTGCAGGGTGTTATGATCTAGTTTTATTTACATGGAAATGCAGTTTTTCCACCATTGTTTGTTAAAGAGGCCTTTTTCTTTAATTGTATATTTTTGAAAGCTTTGTCAATAATTAGATGTTTGTCTGTGTGGGTTTAGGCCTGTATTCTCCATTCTATTTCAATGGTCTTAATGTCTATTTTTATGTAAGTTCAGTGAAGTTTGTTTTTTTTTAATTATTTGACAAATCCTTACACATGTATAATGTATTTGGATTTTTACCTCCCATTACCTTCTCTCATCCCCCCTCACTTGTGTTATACCCCTTCTTTCCAATAAGTTTTCAATCCTACTTTCAAGTATTTTATTATTGTTATTTGGAGGTTTGTTTGTTTGTTTGTTTGTTTTGACCTAGTAAATATAATTGGTGTTGCCTGCACAAGTACAGTTGTGACGCTATTAACCATACTATGGGCATATTAGCAATGGCTATGACATCAAATATAATGACTCTCCCAACCTCAGCAACTAGTTACCACCATAAGTTTTTCAGAGAGCTATGATACTTCATATGCCTCTATTTACTCATCATGAAATGTTTATTGGTCTCCTCTTGTGCCATTCTTCAGTTTGAAGCTATAGCTGCTGTGAGTTCATAGGCTGAAAGTCATATCACATCCAGAAGACAGAAGACAGTGTTCCATGGTGCTTATCCTGCATCTCAGCTTTTATTTCTTTCTACTTCCATTTTTGCAATGTTCCCTGAACCTTGGAAAGGAAACAGACATGCTCCATTTAGAGATGTGTAGTCAACAGTCAGTTATTTCAATTCTTTGACCTGTTACACATCTCTTCATTGTCACCCACTGCAAACAGAAGCCTCTATTTATTTGTTTGTTTATTTAGAGACAAGGTTTCTCTGTGAAGCTCTGACTGTCCTGGAACTCGATCTGTAGACCAGGCGGAACTCACAGATCTGTCTGCCTCTGCCTCCTGAGTGCTGGGATTAAAAGTGTGTGCTACTACTACCTGGCTGAACAGAACGATGAGAAGAGCAGTAATACATGGGTATAAATGTAAAAATTTAGGGCAGATGTGGTTGGTTTATGTCTTTAAACCCAGCACTCCAGAGGCAGAGGCAGGCACATGTCTGTGAGTTTGCCACCAGGCCTGGTCTACATATCAAGTTCCAGACCAGCCAGAGCTACACAGTGAGACTCCGTCTCAAAACAAAACAAAACAAAAATCTGTAAATATTTAGAAATCAGCTTGATAGTATTTATTCAGCAAGACAGCAGTAGAAGTTTCCTCCCTTTGCACTCATGATTTCCTAACTATTGAGCATTGACTAGTATAACAGTACCAGAGATGGATTCCCTCCTGAGAAACAGGCTTAAAAGACATTCAAAGTAGTTCATTACCCAAGTAGCTGTCATTTTGCTATTGCAACCTTAGGTAAATATTTCCTGACATGCCAATAATGTAGATTACAGGGTTCATAGATGCATAAGACCATTCATAACTTTTCATTCTCCAGTAGCCTGAATAGCAGCACCCTTTGGCACTATGAAAGGTAGCTAGCAGGTAAGACACTTTAAGCTCATTGCCATCTTGATTCCTTGAGGTTCTGTGACAAAAATATCATAGTATTGGATGTCTTTAGCAGTAGGAGTTAAATTTGTAGTTCTGGTGAATAACCAAGGGCAATATTTGGGAAATCACTGGGACTCATCTGCACAGAGAGAGTCAGTTACTTGTTTTTGGTTTTTTTCCACCACTGTTTCTCCCATATCCTTATCTCATGTTATATAAGACTATTTCAAAACAAGAAATATGCCAGGCCATAAATGCAAAAGATTCAAGAGATGGCAATAGGAAAAATAAAATGGAAGATTGATATCGATCTGGCAGCAGAGCAATTTCCTTTAGGTTCTGCTGCTACACCATACATTTTATGTAAACAAACATTTACAAGTGCGTCACTAGAGGACTTTTCTTGTAAAGGGAAGTTTAGAATTTGTTGGAATAATTTGGAATTTTTATGCCTAACTCAGTATTGAGAATTCCGCACCCCACCCCCTACTTTTCTACCTTGGGTTCCTCCCCTTTCTAATCAGCCCACTTCACAGTGGGCTATGGAGTTTAGTGACGAACGTGTAAACACTAGAATTGTTTGCTATCCTTCCGCACGGCCAAGCCACAGCCTTTTCCTTGACTATATGCATTCCGTGACAACGGAAAGACATGGTGAGCTTGATGAGAGGCATTCCTAAGAGGGAAGCTAATACAGACATTTGGTAATAATCTGCTTTCTCAGTGTTTACGCTCTTTTCCCTAGTTTGGCACCAGAATCTTAGTGTCGCAGTGTGGGAGAAACGGTGCAATCTATGAATGGCAGTAGTATCACTCCACTTCCCTAAGCCGGATCTCCTTTAACAACTCTAGCCCCTCCCTCTGCGGGCTTCCGTAACTTGACGTAGCCGCGCCTAGTGCGTCCCGGCGGATGTGGGTGGATGTTGTTTAGTCGCTTCCAGAGGGTTCCCGAGGAGTCTTCGGCACCTGGGAGAGAAGGGAGTGCCGATAGGTGAGAGTAGTTTGCTAACCATGGCCCTTTATGTGGTAAAGTAAGCATTTTGTCCTAAGTCGCAAGTGCTCGGCCAGCCCCTAAATACAGTCGCCGCCATTGTCTCTGCTCTCTGAACCTGACTGCCGATTGCGTTTGCCTGCCTCCTTTCTGTGAGGCGAGACACGCAAATAAAACAGCCTCCGATTCAAGCGGAACAGGTTAGTAAGAAGGAGGGCATTGCTTGGGGCTGTGAATGCAGGTTCTGAGATTGGTGCGGGGTATGTGACCTGGTTTTAGGAGGTAGGTGTTGAAAAAAGAGAACGAGACTAGGGGAATGATTAAAAAGCTATCTACGTTTCCATAAACTCGCCTCACTTCCGACTACGTTTGGGAAGGGAGATGGATGTAATGGCATCATGCGGAGATGGCGTACTTGTCAGAGGAGGCAGGGCTGCCATTGCTGGTTAGGACAATTGTCTGAGGAGCCTTGAGAATCAGGGAGGGAGTGTACAAAGAGGTTTTAAATGTGGGGAAATTTAAGTCTTGAAATCGAAGATTGTTTCATGTTCTGGTTACTTATCAGACCATTAATCACATCTTGCTCACTCTTTTGATTTGGGGCTATCAAACATTTATTTGTAGATGTGCTGCCAGTTTACATTCTCGACGTTTCAGGGCATCAGATCAAAAGGGGAGGGGAGAAGATAAACAAAATTGACCCGGTTTCTGTATAGTGGGAAAAACTCCAGCTATGTTACAAAACGCGATAGGTTTGTGGGGAGGAGAAATACTCATAAGAACTTGTAAGAAAGTTGAAAATGATACTATTCATTATTTTCCCAGCTTCCTGTTATTGTCAGGCGTTCATCCCTACTGACACCACTACGACCGTGCAGGGATGGTTTAGTTGTCTTCATGGAAAATTTCAAGCTTTAAGAACATAGCAGAGGAATGTGGAGATTTGGGGGTGGCATCTGACGGTGGCAGAAGAAAGGGAATCCAAGAACTCTTGGCCGAACAAGTATCTATATCCAGAAAGTGTTCATTCCTTAGGTGCTGTTTTCTAAGTTAGACTCATTACCTATGTTCTCCAGTTTGTGGATTTCCCTTGGTAGACATAGGTTTGTATAACTGTTGACTGCTGGAAACCCAACTTGAAGCTAGGAAATGATGAAGCTTCACAGGTTGGTGTGAAGCTAGAGACACAAGGGCCACTTAGACTAGAAAATTACATCCTTCTGTTTTGTCAGTTTATCAGTGACCCCTACTTGGTCTGTGGAGTCTTAGGAGTCTTAGAATACTTTGGAGATAGATACAGGATACAGGTATTTCCCTTTTGTGCCCTCTTCCTTGCCCTCCTCTAACACTTCGTTATTATCTAATCTTCAACTAGGGAATTACCAGAACAATCACTGAAGAGGAAAATGGTGGGCCATAAGGGAGGAGGAGGAACACCTTTGAAGATGAGTAATGGGAGGAGAGAGGAAGACCAGGAAGGGAAAAGCTGGACAAACCAAGGTCTGTATCCCAAGAGCTTAGGTTCTCTGTCCTCTTTGTCTGTCTGTAGGTCTCCCAGATTGCTGCAGGACTTGTCGCGAGTGGAAGCAAAGAAAGGAGGAGAAAACTACTTCACATCAGTGCAGGTTAGTAGAACAATGGGGTCTCCTTGAGGACGGCATAGTAAAGATTTGTTGGCTCCACCCCAGGTCAGGAAACAGCCTAGGGATTCTACAGCCTCTCGTGTCCATCCTTACTACTGTTGGGAAAGACAGTTGGTAGCCCATGGAGGTGTAGACAGTGGGTGAAATGAACGAAGGAGTTTGCTAGTTGTCTACTTCTCTCCTATGGAGCACTGAATTTTCCATGTATAAATCTCTCTCTGTGCTAATCAGCATGAGGAAAAAAAAACATTGGAAGAGACTTAAAGCCCCATTTCCTTCCTCCACCCCTAGGTCCAACTTCAGTGACAGATCTGGTGGCCTTGGAGTGGCTGAAGACCACCACCCTCCACAGGCCTGCGCCCAAGCACAGCTATCCTCCTTTATCTTGAGTGAGCTTCCTCAGCATGCTGTCTATATCATTGGCTGAAACTGTAGTTGGAAAGGGAGCCGAATGACTGCTGGACTTTATATGAAAACACCAACTTGGGGCTGACTTTCAGGCAAGGCTGAGATAGGGGCATATTGTTTGACTTTGCCTTTGTCTTGAACCATGATCGGCTCTAAAAGTAAAGGGAAAGCTAGAGAAGAGTCTGGGGCTACCTTAAAACCTGGAAGCAAAGGCCATGCCAGTGCTAAAGGAAAAGCCAAGAGTCAGACTAAGAAAGTGGTTGAGGCAGAACCAAAAGAAGAATTGAGGAACCAGGCTGAGGCTAGAGGTGGAGCAGTGGCCAGGAGACAGACAGTGACTCACACTGAGCCTGAGACTGTGACATGGAAAGTGAAAAAAAAGAAAGACAAGACAAATACTAGAGTCAATGCTCAGACTAAGACAGAGCTGGCAGAGCCTGGGCTAGTGCCTCACACCAAGGCAGATGCTTCTTCCATGTCTGTGGTCGTTACTGTAACCAAGTCCGAAGTCAAGGTTGACGCTGGTATTGAGGCATCTGTCAAGTGCTCTGCCAAGGCTAGAGATAAGGGCAGTACGAAGCACAGATCTGAGGTAAAAAAAGAGACCTGTGTCCGATCCGGGGCTGGGGACAAAGCGAGTATTGTCCTCAATACCACTGATGAGGGTGAAGAATATGTGTGCTCCTGGTTTTGGACTGGAGAAGAGCCTAGTGTAGGGTCCTGGTTCTGGCCTGAAGAAGAATATCCTCTTCAAGTTTATCAGCCCCCACCTAAGGTTGAGGAAGAACCCGAACCCCCAGAGGACACATTCGACTTTACTTTAAAAAAAAAAGCAGCAGCATGGGCAAGGGGCAGGTTTATTGTCCTGGTCCCAGTTGAGGAAGGTGAGAAATGTTTACCCCCAGAAGGAAACTGGACTCTGGTTGCGACCTTAATTGAAACTCCTCTGGGTATTCGACCATTGACCAAGATTCCACCTTTTGAAGGACCTTACTTCCAGACTTTAGCTGAAGTAAAAGAGCAAATCCGGGAAAGAGAAAAGTATGGACCCAATCCGAAGGCCTGCCGCTGTAAATCGCGTACCTTTAGTTTAGAGCCTGTAGAGTTTGATAAGCTTGTTGCCCTCCTTAGGTTAACTAGAGATCCTTTTATTCATGAGATAGCTACAATGATAATGGGCATCAGTCCCGCTTACCCGTTTACTCAAGATATCGTTCATGATGTTGGTATTACTGTTATGATTGAAAATTTTGTCAATAATCCAAATGCTAAAAGATACCCTAAAAATTTAAATGTGAGTGTCAGCACTGACACCTCTGGAGAAGCAAAAGAGGATGAAGCACATGTAAATAAAGTTTGTAGGGACATACTCTCTTGTCCTCTGAACTGTTCTGTACAAGTGGAGGAGCTCAAACTGTTAGCAAGCTTGAGTATGAAATTCGAGTATCACCACGTGATTGTCAATTATGTTCGCTATTTCATCACATTGTTAAACAAAGGAAGTGTCAAAATCAAGTTTCAAGTTCTAAGAGTTATTTTGTGTTTGTCAAAAAATCAAGCCAATACAAGAGAACTGATCAGTGCCGAAGTATTGTCCTCACTGGTTGCTCACTTTCACAAGAATGAGTCAAAGGCTAATATTCTTCATATCATTGAAATATTTGAGAATATAAATTTCCAGTTCAAAAAAAGGGCAAAGCTATTTACCAAGGAAATGTTCACTAAATCTGAACTTATTTCCATATTCCACGAGGCAAAAGAGTTTGACCAGAAACTCCAAGACTTAGCAGACCATAGTGACCCTGATGTGAGAGATAAAGTTATCCGATTAATACTCAAACTCTGAACAGCTGTATGTTCTCACAAAAACCTTGAGCACTGTTTGTCTTTCCAATATAAATCTAATGCATATTATAATTATAAATTTGATACTTATGCTCTCTATGTTGAGGGAAGCAATTTTATGGATGCTAGTCATCTTGAGAGATTGAACACTTGCTGGTTTTTATTGTGCTATATATAATATAAATTGAGGTATTTTTGGTATCTGTAATGTAACCTGGTACTGAACCTATTCATCCTAAATAAGCTATATTTCTGTGCATTATATTGATATGAGTGTATTTTCGTATTCCATTTGCGTGTTTTTAATAAAGCTGCATGCTAAACCTGATGAAAACATTGTCCCAATTCTTCAGTTGAAATGTAGTCACAGATGAACGATATAAAGATTGCCACGATCACTGTATATCCAGTTTCCATTGGGGTGGCACAAATGGGTTCATAAATTGGCAGATCTTTTAGTTTCAACATGTTCAGGAAATACAATAAATCATGCCGCGACCAAGACCATGCTTTTGGCTGTCTGGAGGTTGTAGATGGCAGGGTTTCAAGAGAGGAACCATACTCTATCCTGACAGCTCTGGGGAAGTGGGTGATGACAGATGTAGGAGGAGAATACAGATGCCTTCATGCTCCTGAGTCCAAGAACTTGTACTAACCCTTTCACATCTGATGTCTCACCAGGATGCCTTGAAGTTTTCAATCCCCAAGAGAGTTTCTGCTTCTCAGCCAGTTCAGTTAAATTATGGGCAATTGTGGGAAGTACAGTTCTAAAGGGACACAGCCACATTGTATCCTTATTAGCAACCTCTCTGTCCAGGAATACCAGATTTACTACTTCCAATGAGGTTTTCTATCCCTGCAGTCCTGAGCCTCAGAGGAGGGCTTGGGATCACCTACAGAAACTGATTATTAATATCACTTCTTCAACTTTGGTGGTTGTTCTCATCCTTGCTTTTGTTTTCTGGCCAATACATTTGACTTGGTCATTTTTACCTATTGTTGATGGCAGCCCCTTGGTTGTGCTGATTCTTAAGGGTCAGGGCATGGTTGTATGTGTGACACAACCACAGAATATCAAAGTCCTTTAGTGTGTAGTTAGTAAGAAATTAATTTCCCTATTCTCACTGTCCTGCTTCTTTTCAGTTTACTGTTTGAAGCCATGTTAATTCTACCTCCACTTCCTGTTTATGTAGCAAAAGCTTGGTTCAGAGCAGAGGGTTGTGGTACAGAACAACAGGTATAGATTGGGATCTGATACTGTCTGCCTGTCTTACTCCCCAAATCCTTGGTTACTGTTATTCTCAATTTATTGTCCCAAACTGGGAATGATAGAGATGATGATCTCTGGAGGAGTGTGTGGGTGTGGGTGTGTGTGACACGTGTGTGTACACAAATGTGACTGTGATCTTTCTTTTGACCCACCTTTTCCAGACTTTTCATGTATTTGAGGAAAGTCTTAATAAAAAAAATAGCAACATGCTGGACTGTATTCTAAGTTTTAACCGCTAGTCCTGGTTTAATTTCTATGGAGGTCAGATGTGAACCTATTTTTCATATTCCTAGAAATAAAAATGAAGAATAATTGTCCATATTTGTGAAGTAGGAGGGGGAAAGCAGTGGGCTTTTTTCTTGCAATGTGCCACTTTAGAAGATTTTTGAAGTTCTATGTAACTGTTTTTAATCCACAGATGTCCCCTAGCCTATTATACCAGCTGTGATTACTTATCTCAGTGGAGCTCTTCACAGTGCAATCGGACCAAATCCTTTGGAAACATTCTATATCTCAAATGCCCTGTGGAGTACACAATCAGTTGATGGCCTGGAATTTTCCAGTATCAGCTAAGGAGAAGGGTGAGTTTGGGATATGTGTATATATTGGTGCCAAAAAGAGAAATCAGTCTTCCTGCCTGAGTGGTAATTTTAAAAGTCAAAAATCATCTCCTCTAAGTTTCTGACATGTCATCTATTGGTGTACACTTTAGTTGTTCTCACAGTTGGGCTATTATGACCAGTGCTGCAATGAACATTGGCGTACAGGTACCTGTTGGAGTCCCCAGTTTCTTTTGCATATACACTTAGAAGTGAAATTGCTTGGCAACACGATGATAATTCTGTTTAGGTTCTGAGGAATTACCAAACTGATTTCCACACTGGATATACCATTTTGCATTCCTGTCATCAATATATGATCATTTGAATGTGTCTACATCTTTTAAAATACTTGTTATTTTCCTCTACCTTTTAAGTTTTAAATAGATACATAAATACATGAATTTCTATTTTAATGGACTAACATGCTGTATTTTTGTATATGTATAGCGTTTGTACTTTTCAAATGAGGTTTCAAATCTGAAGGATTTATCTTTTCTTTCTGCTAAAAACTTTAAAAGTCTTCCAGGTTTTTGAAATATAGTGCATTATTGTTATTTATAGCTACCTTCCCATATAGGAATATACCAGAACTTCTTGTTCCTAATGAAACTTAGTAACTACTTTCCCCCATACTCTCCCTAGCCTTTTATAACAATAATTCTACTCTCAACTTCCTTGAGAGCAACCTTTTTAGATTGCATATATGTGTCGATGATAAGACATTTGTCCTCTGTGCCTGGTTTATTTCACTTAACACACTGATCTCCAGTTCCAGCCCTGTTGTTAGGAATGGCAGAATGACTTTTATGACTGAATAATATTTTATCCTGTACATAAACCACAACTTTATCCATTCATCAATTTTTGAATACTTGGGTTTTTTTTCTATTTCTTAACTATTGTGAATTACAGTACTGCATTGAGTATGTGAGTGCAGATGACTTATTAGCATGCTAATTTAATTTCCTTTGTAAATATTCCTAATAGTGAGATTCCTAGGTCATATGGTAGTTCTATTTATATATTTTTAGGATCCTCCATGCTGTTTTTCATACTGTGTATATTAACTTGCATTCTCATGAACAGAGTGAAATATTTTTTTCTCCATAGTCTCACTAGCACATCTTACCTTTAAGCTTTTTGATAATAGCGATGCTCATTGGTGTAAGGTGGCATCTCATTATGCTTGCAATTATTGCTAAAAGTTAGTGGTGTGGAGCATATTTTTCATGTACCTATTGTCCACTTGTATGTTTGTCTTCTTTTGGTAAATGCCTATTCAGATATATTTGTTCATTTTTAAATGTGATTATTTGGAGGATTTTCTGAGCTTTTTACAGTTCTTAAAATAGTCTGCATATCAGACCCTTGCCAGATGTGTGAATTGCAAGTATTTCTGCCATTTCTTAGGCTATCTCTGCATTCTGTTGTTTCCTATATTGTGCAGAAACTTTAGTGTAATGTAACCCCATTTTATTTCTTGTGCTTTTATGATCCTTCCTGGAATTTCCTGTCAGTTCCAATGTTGTAAAGCATTTTTCTACTTTTCTTCTACTAGTTTCATCATTTTAGGTCATACACATAGTCCTGTAATATATTTTGAATTGCTTTTTTGTTGGTGAGAGATAGTTGAGGTTTATAATTTTCAAGAGATTCTTCTGTCTGTGGCTATCAAATTTTCCCAGCATCATTTATTACAAAGACTGTTCTTTCTCCATTATGTGCTCTTAGCAACTTTGTTGAAAAAGAGTCAATTGTAGATGCACAGGTTTATTTCTAGACTTCATTATTTGGAGTTGTTCTGCGAATACTTTTTTATGTCATACCATGCTAATATTTTAAAAAATCAATTTAGATTTGCAGTTGTTTTGAAGTCAGGAATTATAGTTCCTCCTATTTTTTTATTTCTATTCAACATACATTTGGACTTTTGTGGTTTCATGTGATTTTTATTACTGCTTCTTTCTAGTTCTGTATAGAGCATCTGTAGTATTCTTATAGGGTTTGAATCAGATTTGTGATCACTTTTGCTAGTACTTTTTAACAGTGTTGATTTTTCCAATCCATAAACACAGGCATCTTCTCATATTTTTACATCCTTCCCAATTTCTTTCATCAGTGTTTTATACATCTTACTATAGAGATCTTTTACATATTAGGTTAAATTTATTTTTAATATTTTACTTTTGTAGGTATTGTAAATGGAACTGCTTTCTTGTTTTTTATTTCAGGTAATTTTTGCATGCTAATTTTATATTCTTCAACTTTGCAGAATGTACTCGCTCATTCTAATAGTTTTTGTTTGTTTGTTTTTTTGTTTTTGGTGATTTTCTCTTTGTAAGATCATGTTATCTCCAAACAGCAACAGTTTGACTTCTTTTTCAACCTGAATGAATGTTTATTTCTCTGTCCTTATTGCTCTTGCACATATATCTAGCACTGTATTGAATAAAAGTAGTGAAAGAAAATATCTCTCTCTCTCTTGTTCTCGGACTTTGAAAGAAGTCTTTTCAGCTTGTTCCCTTGACCTTAATGTTAGCTATCATCGTATTATAAAGGTCTTATTATGTTGTAGTATATTCCTTCTAGTCCCATTTTTTCAGTTCTATTATCATGAAAGGGTGTTGAATTTTATCAAATGTATTTTCCACATTGATGTGATCCTATGGTTTACAGTCCTTCATTTTGTTGATGTGGTTTTTCATTTTATTAATTTGAATACATTGAACCATCTTGCATTTGTGGAATGAGTCACACTTGGTCATAGTAAATATGCTGTAAAGTTGAATTTGCTGCTCTTCTGTTGAGAATTTTTTCATCTGTATTGATCAATCATATATTGGCCTGTAGTTTTGTCTGTGTGTTACCGTCTGGATAATGCTGACCTCATGGACATGGGTTTAAGCCTGTAGAAAGCCTTTGTTAGCCAGCTGGTGACTACACTGGGTATTCCAGATCCCAGTATAGCACTGAACCTTTCTCAGGGTGAACTTTTAAGCACAAAAACCATGTTCTCGGTTGACATACTTCAGTTAACAAGAACAGTTAGCCAGAAGCAGAATTACAGAAGCAAAAAAGCAAGGTACATTTAGAGACTGTCCCAGAACTTTGGACTTTGATGAATTAGGTCTTTGTTTTCATTTTGGCAGGTGGTGCTGTCTACATGCTGAGTTTTATGGCCTGAATGGTACTTCCACCATGGAGTCAGTTGTGCTAAAATCTGGGGCCTACTAAGGTCTGGGACTCTGTTACTTTCTCCACATATTACTTTCCCCACTAGTCTTAGTGAATGAGTCAAATTGTGGCCCCCTCCTGCTTTAAAGAGGTATAGTTGGTCCTAGGGGTCATTAATTTTACTGAATTGATACATAATTGACCATATAGATTCAGATCCAGGGTCCTGCTATTAATCCAATCAGAATGAGTACTAAAAGTTCAGCCAGTGCTGGTAGTAGAGTAGTTAGTCAGGGGGACCAAGAAAATAGAGACTGCTACTACTTATTTGATTTATATCTTTGTCTCTTTCTCTCCTCCAACTCTGGCAATATTTTTTCTTGTTACTCCTGATCAATTAGCATAGAAACAGCAGGTTTCTCCCAAAGCCATACATAGTTTCCTTTATCTCATGAGATGTCTAAGCCTCTCCAATTTTATAGGACCATTTCTTCAAGGTAGTCTAACTGTTGTTTTAATTCAAAAATGGAAACGTTTAATACCTCTTGGTCCTAGTCAACCTGTCTAGTGAGATGAATAAAAGGAGTTTCTCAGGTTGGAAAACATCAGAAGAGGCACATTAGTCAAACCATTAGTACGTGCCCACCAGGTAGTCTCAGGGGCCCAGTAATATTGCTGTTGTCGAGATGAGTTAATCTATAAGGCAGAATAGTAGGCACCAGAATAAAGGAAATGCCTAGGTTAAAGGTTTCGGATACTAGACAAGTTCCAGCCCCTTGTAAGTCCCCTAATGTTAATTTGGGCTGTCCCTAGTCACTGAGTTTTGTCAGACAATGGGATGACATTCTGGCTAGTTCCCTGTGTAGTATGGGGACCTGGGTGTGTGTGTGTGGTGTGTGTGTGTGTGTGTGTGTGTGTGTGTGTGTGTGTGTGTGTGTGGTGTGTGTGTGTGTGTGTGTGTGTGTATGTGTGTGTGTGGTGTGTGTGGTGTGTGTGTGTGTGTGTGTGTGTGTGTGTGTGTGTGTGTGTGTCCAAGCATATCCAGTAACCCTGGTTGATTTCTATCTGGAATGATTAACTATGTGGTGGACCTTATCAAGAGTGGAAAGGAGGGTGGGGATCCCTCAGCTTTCTGGACGTCAGAAGGTGGGATTCTGGCTCAAGATGTGTTTAGGACCCAAAGGTGTGGAGACCAGGGCAGGGACAGTTTAAATCTATCCCTAGGGTCTCTTCCTAGGGCATAATTTCTGATTTCCCAAGTTTTTCAAAGGCTAGAACTTTTCTTACAGAATTCCCAGATTCGTAATTTTATGGCCACTGGGTTATATTTTCCTATTGTTCATTTCTTGGGAGGAGCTTTCTTTATATATACTCATCTGTGTGTTTTCAGGAAGCTTGTTTCACAACCCCAATTTTTGCTGTGGAAACTCCCCTGTTCCTGGCAGCTAGGGGACCCAGCCGCAGGGTGTGCCTAGAATTTTAAATCCTGTATTCCTATCTCAAAGGATAAACTCCCACATTTTTCTTTTCTCTAATACAACCAAAGAACACATAAAGTAGGTATCAGTGAGCAAAAATCAAGATGAATATGGGTTGTTGCTCTGTAGTTACACTAGCTAATACCTTTCATGTATCTGTCTTCCTTAGTTCCGAGGTCCAGGACTGAGGGTGGTGGATATTGGACTATGACTCTGTATTCATACCAAACATAAGACTCAGGAGGAGGGGGAGGTGCAAGAAGTAGAAGGGCCTGGGACCCAATGAAACCTTAATTTTAAGAGTTTCATAGTCTGAGAGAGAATCCATTTGACAGAGGCATCCCTGGCTTCCACTTTCTTGACATGGGTGCATGGATCCATGATGTAATGTCAGCTACCTCCACAGTTGTAGTAATGGAGAGAATTACCTTGTAGTGTCCTTCTTAGGTTGGTTCCAGTGCCTCTTTGGCTATTTGCTTGACCCAGATGTTATTACAAGATTCAAAGAAGGGGAAGTGGTCGTATATTCGGAGGTGAGCTCAATTTCTCAGATAGTCCAGCTTATATCATCTATAGAGAACTGCTGGTCTCTGAGCCTGGGAAGCAGTGGGAGAGGTTTTCCAAACTTAATCTTAGGGGATAAATCCCTTCCTATACAGGGTGTAGCAGGCCTAAAGCAAAGCGAAGGAAGGAGGCCTATCGACCTTTCACTGGACTGTAATGTGAGTTTTACTAGAGTTTCTTTTAACATTCCATTTATCCTTTTTTAGCTGCCTAGAACTCTGGTCTATACCCACAATGAAGTTTTCAATCTATCCTTAAAGCTTTAGCTATTAATTGAGAGGTTTTGGCTATAAAAGGCAGGCCATTGTCAGACCCCATTGCTAGGGGGCGGCCTACTGGGGGACAAGTTCCTGGAGGAACTTTTTAAGCTACTAATTGAACAGTTTCAGTCCAGGTGGGGAATGATTGTATCCATTTGGAAAAGGTATCTATAAAAACTAACATGTACTTGTATCCTCCCCTGACAGGCTGGATCTTGGTGAAGTCAGTTTTCCCAGAGTTTGCTGGGGTGTTGGTCTCTGATTCAGACCCCTTCCTGGGTAAAGGCTCTCAGTTTTGAATTTACTTAAACACAAACTTGGCATCTAGCTGAGACATCCTATGCTAGACTGCCCAGTCTAAGTATAACATACCTTTGTCTGAGGAACATAGTGGACCCCAGATGAGTATCCTGGTGAAGGTTAGTTCCCAGAGTCCTACTAGTTGTTTCTGGGAGAATGATCTTTTCTGGTGTCCTCCATCAACCTATGGGTTCAAGCTGTGTATTTTTTTCTTTTTGCATCTTCTATTTCTTCTTGGTTTTACCATGGAATCTCCAGCAACCAGGTCAGGGTATGTCCTCAGAATATCAATAGGCCCCACTGGTCTTAGGGCCATTTGTCAGGAAGCCAGGACAGTGGTCAAGTTACTTCTTGCCTCAGGGTAGTCGTCTTTTTGATGTCCTCAAAGTGGAGCATTGTGGGGAAGCCAAATAGCCTCTAGGAGAGCCAAGATTTTTTTCTTTTTCTTTAAAATGTCCTTTCTCCCACTGGTCAGAGACCCTCTTTCTCTATCAGTCACACCGTGGACATCCACAGTAGCAAGAGCACAGCGACTCTGTGTGTATGTTGGGGAACTTTCCTTTTCCCCATCTCAGAGCCTGGCTTAGATCGATCAGTTCTGCTCTCTGAGCTGAGGAACCTGGCGTGGGCCCAAATCGTTTCAGTTAAAGTAACTACTGCAGCTTCTAGATACCTGGTTTCATCTTTCATCTTGTGATGGTCATGGATGAGCACCTGCATGTCTTCATCAGGCAAGAGGGTAGCAGGATTGACGGCTGTGAGTTTATCACGTCTGACTTGGGGTGGTCCAGGAGTAGGGCCTGCAACTGGCCCACGCAGGCATTAGACATCCAGCATTCTAGTGTTCCTCGGAGGAGGGCTTCAACCTTGTCTTGGGGTGCTGTGGGTATAAAATATTGATCTATAGTTAACTTGTTTGTTTGTTTTCCATTAGACTAGCAGTAGCCACTCCAACTCTTAGTTAGGTGGGCCATCCTGTGGCAGCGTGGTTCAATTGTTTGAACAGGTATGTCACACGGTATTTCCATAGCCCCAAAGTTTGAGTTAAAAATCCTTTTTATTCTGGGCAGTGGTGGCACATGCCTTTATTCCTAGCACTTGGAAGGCAGAGTCAGGCAGATCTCTGAGTTCGAGGCCAGCCTGGTCTTTAGAGTGAATTCCAGGTCAGCCAGGGCTACACAGAGAAACCCTATCTTGAAACATCACCCCCCTCAAATAAAAAAAAAAAACTTTGTGTAATGTCTTTTGTTTTTGTTTTTTTCAAGACAGGGTTTCTCTGTGTAGTTTTAGTGCCTGTCCTGGATCTCGCTCTGTAGCCCAGCCTGACCTCGAACTCATAGAGATCCACCTGGCTCTGACTCCCAAGTGCTGGGGTTAAAGGTGTGTGCCAGCATCACCTGGCAAATGTCTTTTGTTTTATGAACAAACAGGTGAAAATAAAGGTTTGGAGACATCTAGAAGTGCTAGGGCTGAAGCTGAAGTCAGAGCTGTTTTTAAAGCCTCAAAGCACTTTGTTTAGTCTCAGTCCAGATTAGGAGCTCAGTGTCCACCTTATGCTGGTGTATAGATAGGCCTTGCTATTTCTGCAAACTCTGGTATTCAGATACAGCCAAACCCATCTGTATCTAGGAACTCTCAGACTTGTCTCTTAGTCTTTGGAGTTGGGATCCTAAGGATGGCAGCATTCCTACTCTTGAGACAGACTCCTTTAGCCTCCACTCAGCTGCTAGCCAAGATAGGTAGTCTCTGATGTACAAAGTTGGGCTTTCTAACCAAAATTCTATAGCCCAAGGTCTGTAACTCTTGCAGCAGTCCCTCAATGGCCCTTCTAGAATTTATTTTACTTTTAGAGGGTAGGAGGAAGTCATTTACATATTGTTAGATTATGGTCCCCAGAAACCTCTGATGGAAGGGAAGGAAATCAACATTTAATATCTTTAAGTTCTTGAGGCAACAAAGTTCAGGTACACTGCCCAGTGTGACCTCCCTCAGGGTCTGTCCATATAAAAGTACAGATGGATTGACTCACCTCTGACAATGGGAGGCTGAAGAATGCAATTTTCTGGTCTAAGACAGTGTACACATGTCTCTGGAGGAATCAGACTCATGAGAATCAGAGGTCCCAGCAGGAGAGGCGTATTCCAGGGTGACTGGCAGGGCACCAGGATGCCTGACTCCCGTAAGCCAGGCAGTATGGACTACAAGTTCTCTTTTTGTTTCCAGGATCACTGGGCATTGCTTAATCTGGATGGGAGTAGCTGAACTGGTTAGTTGAACAATTATAGGAACTTGATATTGGCCAGTCTTGGGAGATTTGTTTCTGCTCATACTCCCAGAAATCTTTGTTGCATCATGAGAGATAGTTTAACTGTATCTTTTTTATTGGAGACAGAACTTTCAGCAAAGAAATATTCTTCTAAAAGCAAGTGAGTCACCAAAATTTTGCCGGGTATCTAAAAGTAACTGTGTCTCATCACTAGAGAAGGTAGTGGTGACTTCCAGTTTTGCAAAAGGTCTTGTCCCAATCAGTTCTCTGTTGTTAAAAATCCTTTGAGCTATCTCCAGATACTGGGACCTACCTACTCATACCTTTAAAATTTCATAACTCTTTTCTAATATCTGGAGCTAACTGGGTGACAAAGGAAATCTTTTTAACAGCTTACTGACTTTAATCCTTCTAAAAAGGCATCGAAATTGTATAAAGTCCCCTTGGTCAGTGTTGGACAGAAGGGGAAATCCATTATGTCCAGACTGCATTGTCCAGTAGTGATTGATTGCCCCTGCTCAGCTGAGGTCAGTTTTTCTACTTTTTTCAGAGAATGGTGGGTTTTGAGTTTTATAATTATACAGATTATTTGTTCAAAGAAGATATAAATCATGAAGGAGGAAGTGGGGCTTCTTCTTTTCCCCTTCCCTGGGACTGTTAGGCAGGGGAGTAGAGGGAATGCACACCTCGGGGAACTACTTACCCCCTTGTATGCATTCTGCTTAGATGACAGGGCACCCTGGATGAGAGGCTCAGCTTGGCTCTGACTCCACACAGGGACTGGGACCAACCAGGGAAGACCTAGGATCATGATCAGGTGAAGGCAATGAAACAAGTGGAGTTGTGAGGAGTGGGACAGGCAGAGTTGTGGGGCTTGGGCTTTTTATTTTGTATGTAGAGGGGTGTTCCTTGGATGACCTGGCAGAGCCAAAAGGAGTCAGATCCCAAACAAGAGGTACAAGCCTTAAGCAAGGTGGGGATCTGATATCAGAGGGACCAAAACTGACAGAAACACATAGAAATGCACATACGCAAACACACACACACTTAGACACAATGAAGATAACCAGGGGTAGCCACCTCTAGAGGTGATGGACCAGGCAACTTTCTAATTTGTTTCCTTTTGGGGTAAAGGTGTCATACTTCTCCAAGTTGTTAGGTAGTGATTGGTCAAAAGGTATCTTGGGGCCCTGGTTATACATACCCTAGGAGCCCATTGACCACCACTTTCTTACTTTGAGAGGCTCTGAGACCCCTGATATCTTGAGGTCTGGTCTCTGGTGAAACCTCCAGAAATGTTGGAAAGTTTCCATCAGAGAAGACTAAGTTTTAAGCCAATAGAAAGTCTTGATTAGCCAGCCAGTGAATACACTGGGTGTTCAGGATTCCAGTGTAACAAGTCTTTCTCAGGATGAGCTTTTAAGTAGAAAAAAAATATTCTGGGTTGATATACTTCCGTTAACGAGAACAGTTATCCAGAAGTCAAACTACAGAAACCAAAAAGCAAGATTAGTATATTTAGAGACTTTCCCAGAACTATGGATGTGATAGATTAGGTCTTTGTTTTGTTTTGTGCTGAGTTTTATAGCCTGAATGGTACTTCCATCATGGAGTCAGTTGTGATAAGGTCTGAGGGCCTACTTTTTGAAATAACAAGTTGAATTGGTATGAGTTCTTGAATTGTTTCACAGAAAGCAGCAGTGCAACCATCTGATCCTGGGCTTTTCTTTGATGGTAGACTATTAGTAATTCAGTCTCTACTAATACGTTCTTTTCTATTTTTCATGATTCCATCTTGCAAAGGTGTACATGTCTACAAATTGGTCAATTATTCTAGGTTATCAAATTTGTTGACATATTTTTTCCTAATAATTTTAATGATCCATTGTATTTTTGTGGTGTGAGTTGTAATGCTTTCCCTTTCATTTTTTATTGTATTTGAAAGTTCTCTCCCTTAGTCTACCTAAGGTTTAGCTCATTTTGTTTTCTTTTTTTTTTAATGATTTATTTATTTTTTATATATACAGTGTTCTGCCTGCCTGTATGCTTTCAGGCCAGAAGAGGGCACCAGATCTCATGGATGGTTGTAAGCCACCATGTGGTTGCTTGGAATTGAACGCAGAACCTCTGGAAGAGCAGCAGCCAGTGCTCCCAACCTCTGAGCCACCCCACCAGCCTGTTGTTTTATTTTGCAGGAGCCAACTCTTTTTCACTTTAATCCTTATTTCATTTATTTATGCTTTGTTGCTTCCTTGTGGTAATTTGGAGTTTGACTTATTATTTGTCATCTAGTTAAGGTGAATGGTTAGTTGTTTATTTGCATTCTTTCTGATTTTTATAGTATTTCTGTATTTTATTGGCTTTGGTTACTACAGCCCTCCCTCTTTTTTTTTTTTTTTCCAGAGCTGAGGATCGAACCCAGGGCCTTGCGCTTGCTAGGCAAGCGCTCTACCACTGAGCTAAATCCCCAAACCTAGCCCTCCCTCTTAATACTGCTTTTTCTATATCTCATAGACATTATCTTCATTTTTTATTTGTTTCAAGAAGTATTTTAATTTCTTTCTTGAAATCTTGTTTGACCTTTTATTCTGAAATTTCCATATATTTGTATAGTTTCTAAAGTTTTTCTTGACATTGCTTTTTAATTTTACTAAATGCAATTAAAAAAGATACTCCTTATGATTTTAAGTTCCTAAAAACTTGTTTTTGCAGTACTTAGGAGGCTTGAACTCAGGGTGTTACTCTCGGTAGGCCAGTAGTCTATCACTAAGCCACACTCGTGTGTGTGTGGGGGGGGTTGTTTGTTTTTGGACAGTTATTTTATGTTCATGAGTGCAATGGTTGCTTTGTTCCCGGAGGATGACATTTCAGAGTCCTTTACCTTATCTTCAGTTTCTTACTACTGTTTGACCCACCTTCTAAAACCTTCCCTGAGCCTTAGAGGGTATAGTGTAGGTGTTTTATTTAGGGCTAAGCCCTCAACTGTCACTTACTCTGCAAAGAGACCTTTGTGATTAAGCCTGAGAATATTTTTGACTGTAGGTATAAGCACTACATATTTAGAAGGTAATTTGATTCTATATCAATTTAGTTAAATAACAGTAGTAAGGTCCTACCTTGGACATGTGACTGCCTCAAGTATGGGTTGTTAATTGGACTTAGCATACCAGGCATAGATTCCCTCCTATAGAGCAGGCCTTACACCCAGTCATAAGGAATCATTGTGTTTTATAAGTGCCCATCTTTCCTTTTTGCTCACTACTAGTTGTTTTTTTCTGTCTAGTTTGAAGAAATTTCTGTAGCATTTCTTATGTAGTGGGTCTGATGGATATATATTTTCTCAACTTTTGTTTGTCTGGACATACCTTTAGTTCCTCATTTTAAAGGATAGGTTCGCCAAGCTAGTATTTCTTGTTGACAGTTGTTGACAGTTTTTCAGTACTATAAAAATCTGTTGGCAGGGGCTGGAGAGATGGCTTAGCAGTTAAGAGCACTGGCTGCTCTTCCAGCGGTCCTGAGTTCAATTCCCAGCAACCACTTGGTGGCTCACAGTTATCTAAAGTGAGAATTGATGCCCTCTTCTGGCATGCAGGTGTACATGCAGACAGAGTACTTATAAGTAATAAATAAGTAAAATGTAAAAAAAAAAATGTGTTGCCATCATCTGCTTACATGTATGGTTTCTTCTAAAGTGCACTGCTAGACAAATTGGCCCACCTCTACGTATTGTTTATTTTGTCTTCAGCATTGAGAATCTTTATCTTTCACTTGTAGGAGCTTGATTTTAAGATGTGTTTGGGGGACTAATAGAGTTAAACCTGGATAGTAGCCTTTAACTTCCCTGTAAGTGATGTTATTTCTTCCATGTAGGTTTGGGGAGTTTCTGTTCTTGTTTCTTTGAATAAAATTTATATCTATTTATCGTCTCGTTATTCCAAATAAATAGCTTTTTAAGATGTCTTTCAATGCCCTCATTCCAGCCTCGTTTTCATTCCTCTTCATTATTTTTCTTCTCTACCCTTTTACTCTGACTGTGTATTTTCAAGTAGCATGTCTTCAAGCTCACTAATTCTTCCTTCTGTTTAAGCTGTGCTGCTATTGATGCCTTCTTTTGTTTTTTTAATCTCTTTAACTGTACTTTGCAACGCAAGAATTTCTCTTTGCCAATTCTGGATTGCTTCCATCTCTTAAGTTTTTCACTGGAGTATCCACATGTTCCTGTGTTTTTTCTTCTTGTCATTGAGTTTCCTTAAAACAGCTCTTTTGAATTCTCCATCTGAGACTGCAGATAGTGTTTGTTTGCTCTATAGTTCATTTTGGCATCTTGTGTTTAACCATTAAGTGAGGTCAGTTTTCTGAAAGTTCTTTTTTTCCAAGTTTTAAAAAGCCCGTGCATGTGCATGCACGCACAGACACATACACAAACACACTGTAAGTTAGCATGTGTGTTATAGGAAAATTGTACAAAAGAGAGAAGAAAATCATCTGTATTCATAATCAGTTCAGCCCAACACATCCTTGTTAGTGTATGATGGTATTTGTACATTAAAAGATTGGGTGTTTATTTTTAATCTTCATAATTTGGCTTTATTTAAATCTTTTGTAGATATCCTAAGCAGGCTGTTTATTTTCTCTGAGTCTGTAGCTATTTCCACTGTTTCAGCATATTCTAATGCTGAGCCCCAGGGTGTTTTCAGTGTTTTCACACTAAAGGGTGACCCAAGCTCAAATTTGTCCTAAATATGTAGTTGTTAGATTGTTTAGAATGAACTGGAGGATTGCCTATAAATTAGCAGTCTGTCCCCACAAGGCTCTGTCAGGAGCCAGGGTAGACCCAGTTGGCTTGTTCATGATATTTGCCCTGTGTTCAAACACCATGGGATTCTGTCCTGATTAGAGCATAATTACTCTGCAAGGACCATTCCTATCTAACAACAGTGACTTGTCACTCAGCTCCCTTTTTGTCTCCTCATGGGGAAATTACTTTCTCCCTGTTGTGCTGTCTGGGGCTAGGGAAGGAATGCAATTGGCATTCCCGTGGCCACCAGTGTTACATTGCTTAGTCTCACCCACAGCCCACAGTGCATTCATATCTACACACCATAGGAATAGGACTCAGATCCATGCTGTTGTATGGGTTACTTACTGCTGAGGCAAACTGGTCCTTCAACACTGTAATTAGCCATAGGTTATGTTTGTCAGAGTCGAAATATAATTGTTGGGCCACAAGTCTCTATCTAACACCAAGTTTGATATAGGGTCTCTGGCTTATGAATACAAATTGTAAAGATTTGTCCAATGTTAGGTTTCCCCAACACACCACTGAATTACAAGGCAAAATACTTGGATTGCTTTCCTGGGAGTAATAGTCCCCATTGTTGTCACTCAAGGTTAGAGGAAGGGTGGTGGAAATGTTTTCTTGGTTGCCTAGGCTGATGCTAACCTGAGATACACCCCAGTCTCACAGGTGCAAGACCTGCACAGTCTCAAGTATGCCCTCCAGATCCATGCTGTGGTTGTCTTTAATGCAGGATGAAGTCCAAGTCTGTTCTACTGAGGATAAAGGACTCTGATGCCCAAGTTTGCCTAGAGGCTCCATGTGTGAGTGCATACCTAGGGAGGGTAGCCTTTGGGATCTGCCTAGTGCATGGTCTCATTGTTGTGGGCTCAGTATTGGACTCCAAGGCAAAGATGTGTACTCATTTTTCTAACATATTCTATAGATGATAAGAGTCTTGCTTCTTATTGAGCTGTCTAATGTTGGCTGATGAATTTTGGGGGTCAGGCTATCTCTTACACACATGGCTAAAGAGGGTCTAGAAACTCAGTCTACAAGTACTGGCTTGATCACAAGGCTGGGGGTCTCTGTCTGCCCTCTTGATTTCATGTTGATGAGTCTGTTACTGGGATTCAAGTCTAAGGCTTGGGCATAATTCCCTCTCCTGTCAACATAGGTTTCTCTCTCTCTCTCTCTCTCTCTCTCTCTCTCTCTCTCTCTCTCTCTCTCTCTCTCTCTCTCTCTCTCTCTCTCCCCTCCCTCCCTCCCTCCCTTTCTCCTCCCTCCCCCTCTCTCCCCCTCCCTTCCTCACACATATTCCTCTCTGTGTGTGTTTTTTCCTATATTCTTTAGTACTTCTCTAATTATTATACTAAAATCACACTGTGGTCTCCCAATCGACTTCCTTAGCTCTTGTGAGAGGTTTGTTCATGAATAGCTGTCCCATTTGATTGGCTTGGGAGGAGCACTGGAGGGTCTCAGCAGCCATTTTGCTCTGCGTCCATCCATTAATTTTTGATAACCATCCCCTTAGTTATGTGGTAGAATCTCACTGTGGTTCTAATTTGAATTTCTCTAACTATTAATGACGTTGAACACCTTTGTGTACATATTGGCTATTTTCATATAAAGGTCTTTATAATAAAGATCTTTTGGGTTATTTTTTTGAGATAGGGATCTTTTATACTTAGGGATGGCTTTGAATTCACTGTGAAGCTGGGGGTGACTTTGAACTTCTGGTTCTCCTGCCATCACTTCCCAACTGCCAAGATCACAGACATGAACTACTATCCTCTAGTTTAGATTCTCTGTCCATTGATGTGGATTTTTGTCTTTGTTGTTGTTGCATTGTAGGAGTTCTTTGTATACCCTAGATATAAGCCCTGCATGCCACAGTACACTCACAGATGGAGGTCAGAGGACACCTTAGTCAGTTCTCTCCTTCCACTGTGTATGTCCTAGGGATCAAAGTCAGTCCTCAAAATCGGTCCATCAGGCTTGGCAGCAAGCGCATTTATCCAATGAGCCATTTCTCAGCCCTCTGAAGGTTTCAATGTTGACTCAAATTCACCTATGTTTTTAATCAATCAGTAGATGGATGATTGGGCATCATATCTAAGAGTTTATTGCCAAATCTAAGTCACAAGGGTTTACATCTATATTTTCTTTTAAGAGTTTTATAGTTTGATCATTTATATTTCAGTTGTTGGTCCATATTGAGTTAGTTTTTATATGTTTTGTTGAAGGACGCATATGACTTCATTCTTTTGTATTTGGAAATCTACTTATCCTGCAACAATATGCTGAACAGACTATTCTTTCTTCTTTGAGTAGACTTGAAACCCTGACTAGACCAACTGACCATGGATATATATGTTTGTTTCTGGATTATGAATTTTGTCCTATATTTGTCTCTATCTATCCTTAATGCCAATATTGAGTGTTTAATTACCATAGCTTTATAGTAAGGTTTTTTAGTTTGTTTGTTTTTTGAGACTGAACCACATGTAGCTCAGGTGAGCCTCAAATTTGCTATGTAGCTTAGGCAAATCCTTTTGAACTATTGATCCACCTGCATTTACAGACATGTACTTTTTATAGTAAATTTTGAAATCAGTAAAGGAACATGCTCTATTTTTGTTCTGTTGCTTCAAGAATGTTTTTATTATTTTGAATCAATTTTGTGTAAATTTGAATGATCTGTTTTTAAAAAACATTTATCTTGCACAGGTCTTATTCAAGCTGCACAATTACTCTGAGTTAACATGTACAAGTTCATGCCAGACAAAATCCAAGCACAGAAAGGGGAGTGGGCATGAAGTCCATCACTAGCTGAAGACTTATTGGTAGTTGACAGCTTCTGGAAAAGGAAGAGTTTTCTTAAGTGGTGTGGTCCCTGGTACATAACCACTCTCTAGTGGATGGCCACACACCCAAGAATACATAGGCAGCAGAAATTGGATTTCACATGTTTTGAAAAGTGAGGACATGAAATTGGGTGGGTATGGAATTGGGAAGGAGTAGATCTGGGAGGAGTTATGAGGGAGTGAATATGATTAAAATGCAATGTATGAAATTCTCAAAAAGATAACAGAAAAAAACTAACATTTATTCTTGGTCAATTTATTTTTTTAAGAATATATTTTTATTAAAAAATAGATTCTTCTTTCATATAGTACATCCTAACCACAGTTTTTTCTCCCTCCATTCCTCGTAGCTCCTCTCTACCTCTCCTCTTTCCCAGATCCACTCCCCCTCCATTTCCCTTCACAAAAAAGCAGGCCTCCAAGAGATAACAAGCATACATGACAAAACAGGGTATAGTAAGACAAGGCAAAAGCCCTTCTATCAAGGCTGGACAAGGCAACCAAATAAGAGGAAGAGTCCCAAGAGCAGGCAAAATACTCAGAGACACACCTCCCACTGTCTGAAGTCCCACAAAACACCAAGCTAACAGCCTGCAGGGGACCTGGTGCAGACCTGTGCAGACCATGTGCTTGCCCTATCAGTCTCTGTGAGCCCATATGCACCTTGCTTAGTTGATTTGGTGGGCCATGTTCTCCTGGTATTCCTCTATTCCCTCTAACTTCTACAATCTTTCTTTACCATCATCCATGATATTCTCTGAGCTCCAAGGGGTGGGACCCGATGGAGGCCTCCAATTTGGGCTCTATCCACATACTGTATGGCTGTGGATCTCTGCACCTGCTCCCATCTGCTGCCCAAGGAAGTCTCTCTGCTGATGACTGGACAAGGCACCAATCTATGAGTATAGCAGAATATCCTTAGGAATCACTTCATTGATTTTTTTTTTTTTTACAAGTCATGTTTGGTTCTACCCTAGGTTTCTGGGCTTCTGGTCTCCTGTTCCTGGCCATTCAAGCAGTATGGAGCATAGAATCCTTGTGGAGTGGGCCTCAAGTTAAAACAAACATTGGTTGATTGGTTGGCCACTCCCACAAGCTCTGTGCCACCATTGCCCCAGCACATCTTGAAGGCAGGCCAGATTGCAAGTCAAGGATTTTGTGCTGGAGTGGTGTCCAGGTTTCTCTCTCAGTAGCCTGCAGAGTACCTTCCTGCCCCAAGGAGACTGGGACATAGAGGTAAAGGTTCCATTCAGGCACCTGCTCAACCTCTCTATGTTCAATAAGCTGTGTAGATGTTGTCTTCTGCAGTGGGACCCTGCTGTCAGTTTTCGGAGAACAACCCTCTGCCCTAGCTTCAGCCTGGATTGTTTAGGGATCTCCACAGGCCAACAACTTGGCCAACAACTCAACTAAATGCAAACCAGTCCTGTCACTGGAGGCCTTGCCTGGCTAGTAGGTATGGACAGCTCAGACTCCATAACCCCCTTTACTAGGGAGTCCTCTAGGATCAACCTCATAGATTTAAGGAAGTTTCCACTGCATTAAGTTTCCACACTGCCTCCTAAATGCCCTTCCAAACTCAGCTGTCTGTCCCAGCATTCTCACCCTCCATCTCCTTCCTGTTCCCATCCCAGGGGAGATCCATGCAACCCCCCTCCCCCACACACAGTTCTCCTCTTTCTAACCTCTCTGGGTCTGTGAATTGTAGCTTGATATCCTTTGCTTAACTGCTAATATCCACTTATAAGTGACTACATACCATACTTATCTTTCTGGGTCTGAATTACCTCACTCAGGATTTTTTTTTTTTTTACTAGTTCATCTATTTGCCTGCAAATTTCATGATGTCATTATTTTTAACAGCTGAATAATTGTGTAAATGTGCCACATTTTCTTTATCCATTCTTCTGTTGAGGGACATCTAGGTTGTTTCCACTTCTGGCTATTGTGAATAGAGCAGCAATTAACATGCTTGAGCAAGTGTCTCTGTGGTAGGATCAAGTGCCCTTTGGGTATATTCCCAAGTAGCTAGGTCTTGTGGTAGATCAATTTCCAGCTTCCTAAGGAACTGCCACATTGATTTCCATAGTGTCTATAAGGATTTGCATTTCTGCTAGCAGTGGAGGAGTGTTCACCTTATTTCACATCTTGCCAGCATTATCTGTCACTTGTTTTATTGATCTTAGCTATTCTGATGGGTGTAAGATAAATCTCAAGTAGTTTTGATTTGCATTTCCCTGATGCTATGGCTAAGGATGCTGAACATTTCTTTACGTGTTTCTCAGTTATTTGAATTTCCTCTATTGAGAATTGTTTAGATTCGTACCCCAATTTTTTGCAATTAAAACATTTTTATTGTTCTCTCATGCATTTATGTCCTGACCACAATTTTCTCTCCCTCCACTCCTCCCAGTTCTCTTACCTCCTCTCTGCCCCATTTGCCTTCAGAAAAGAGCAGACCTCCCAGGGCTATCAACCAAACATGGCATAAAAGTCACAATAAGACTAGGCACATATCATATCAGAACTGGTTGAGGCAACCCAGTAGGAGGAAAAGTGTCCCTAGGGCAGAAAAAAGAGTCAGAGACACTCCCACTCCAACTATTAGGACTCCCACAAAACCACCAAGTTAATAACCATAACACATTTACAGACCCGTTAGTCCAGACCCATGCAGGGCCAGTGCTTCAGCCTCTGTGATCTCCCATGAGCCCTGCTTAATTGATTCTATGGGCCGTGTTCCTTGATCCCTCTGGCTCCTACAATTATTCCTCCACAGGTTCCTGAGCCCCAAGGGAAGGGACCCACTGGAGATATATGTATACAGTGTATTTTGATCTTATCCACCAGAACTTCCCTGTCCCACCACCACAAGCTTCCCACCACAATTCTTTCCCACCTTCATGCCCTTTCTTCTGTTTACTGTGTTCCACTGAGTCCAGTTAGTGCTGCTTGCTGGAATGTTGACTGGTATGGTTGGCTTGATCTTGTGCAGGTGACCAAAGCTACAGTGAGTTCATGAGTCCAACAGCCACGTCCTGTCTGGAAGACAGCATTTCACAGTGCTTCTCCCCATCAGCTGAATCTTACATTCTTTTTGCCCTCCTCTTCCCAAGATGTTCCCTAAGCCTCAGGAGGGGGTTGATGTAGATGTCATATTTAGAGTTGAAGACTCATTAGTCACATATTCTCAGCATTTTGATTGGTTATGACTCTCTTTGCATGTCCTGCTGCCCACTGTGGAAAGAAGCTTCTCTGGCCAATGGTTAACAGCAGGACTAATCTATAGTTATAAACCAAAATATGTAGAAGGCAATTTGACATAATTTAGCAAAACAACAATTGCAGATTGCACCCTATGACTTCCCCCAACCAGCTTTTAACCTTTTAACCAGGATCACAGTCAAAACAGGCATAAAATCACTTCCTGTGAAGCAAGCTTCAAATTCACTCAGAAAGCAATTGATTATCCCCATAGCCTTCATGCCATTATTACATTATGGGCACAGCTTTCCTGCCAAATTGGTGTTGTAATATTCAGGATTCAGCTTTTTGGTTACACAAGAAAGTCATTGGGAGCTTGTAAGATTGTTCAACAGGTAAAAGCACTTGCCTTGTAACCCTGAAGACCTGAGTTTGATCCTTAGATCCCATAGTGGAAGGAGAGAATCAATCAACTCCTGAAAAGTTGTCCTCTGGGCCTCCATGCATGTACCATGACACATGCGTTCCTGCACTCCCACATAGCATACATTGATCATACATGCATGATGATGATGATGATAAATTTAAAGAAGGGAGTCACTAGGATTTTGACATGAATTACATTGAAACTACAGATTGCTTTGGAGATATTACTATCATATATATATATATAAAGTTTCCAGTCCATGAATACAGAACATTTATTTAGGTCTTTAATTTCTGTTGTAATATTTTAGAATTTTATGCTTATAAATAGTTCATCTCTTTGCTTAAATTTATTCCTGGGTATTTTGTTCTTTTTCTATGTTATTATAAATAGAGTCACTTTTATGAGTCAGGCTCTCACTGAATAGCCTAGCCTGGCCTGGAGCTCTATGTAGCCCAGGCTGTTCTGAACTTGTAATTCTCCTTTCTCAGAGCTCCAGATAATAGAACTATAGGCATGTACTTCTAGTCACATTTTATTTTGCAGTTAAAAGATTCTATTTCAGATTGTTTAGTGCTAATATATAGAAATATAACTGATATTTATGAGTTGAGCTTGCAGCCTGTAACTTTGTTAAATTTGTTTACTGACTTTCATAGTTTTCTTGTGGATTCTTTAAGAATTTATATTATGTAGGACCATGTCATATCATATATAAATAGACATACTTTTCTTTCCTCCTTCCCCCACTCCCTTATTTTAGAAACAAAGTCTCATGATGTAGCCTAGACTGGCCTTGAACTTCTGATCCTCCTGCATCTACCTTCTGAGGGCTGGGACTGTAGGTATGTGCACTACATGAGCAAGCACTGCACCAACTGAGCTACGTCCCAGCCCCTTCTGCCTTCTGTTTCTTTATATATATATATATATATATATATATATATATATATATAGAGAGAGAGAGAGAGAGAGAGAGAGAGAGTGTATGTGTGTGTGTGTGTGTGTGTGTGTGTGTGTGTGTGTACGCGCGCGTGCAGATGAGCATGCCTGTGCATGTGTTTGTGTTCATGCATTTGAGTATTCTCAGAGGCCAGAAGAGGGGAGGGCATCAAATCCCTTGGAGCTAGAGTTAAGGGTGGTTGTGAGCCAAGTGAGTTCTGAGAACCAAACTCGTGCTGAGCCAGCTCTCTACTCCCCCTCCTTCATCCAGTAACTGTAGACATTTAATTAGATTTTAGTCTTGAAATCAAATTCATTGAGATTATTTCAGAAGAATATTAGGGTTGAGGGATTTTTTTGCTATTGTTTGATACAGTGCTATATATATATATATATATATATATATATATATATAATGTTATTTGATACTATGAGATATATATATATATGTATATATATATAAAACCTATTCTATTTGTAGGCATATATATTTATATGGAAAAATGTATAATTATATATATTTATATTTGGTACACTTTTTTTTATTGATCTCCCTTCTAGATATTTTATTCATTATTGGGTGTGGTATTTGCAGTTTCTTATTATCATTTTGAAAGTATCTCTCTTTTCAATTCTATCAAATTTTCTTAGGAACTTTACTTTCCTGATTGCCAACACTTTACTCCATTTTTAATAGCGTAAACATTTAATTTAATTAATTAATATTTCTTTATTGTGTGTGTGTTTACGTGTGCGCATGCATGCAAGTGCATACACCACAGTGCCTGTATGTTGATTAGAGAACAACATGTAGGCATTGGTTCTCTTCTTTTACCATGTGGGGTCCTGAGGCTTAAACTCAGGTTGTCAGGCTAACCTGCTTCTCCTTTTCTCTAGTTCTGCCTCTCCTCCACTTTAACCCCATTCTTTCTATAGTTCCTTCCTTTGCTCTTTGGAAACTATCCATATTTTTCCCAACTCCACCCTGATACACTTTTCAAGCTACTCTCTATCTCTGTGATGTCATAGCAGCCAAATTGTCTTTGTCCTTTCTTATCTTTTAGTCTTCCCACAGTTTTAATCTAGTTTCTGTTCTACTTGAAATTCTTGTTACAACTTTACTTGGTGTCACAGGAAACTCTGCAATCTTTGGACAGTATAATAAATTAGGAATTCAGTAGCCTTTATTGTTTAGCAGGGTTTTATTTCACTGAGATAACACAGTTGAAGAAACTTCGTGTTCTCCAAGGCAACTTAGATGAGAACTTCCTAAAGACTAATGAGCCTGTGATCAAATAAAAAAATCATGTTCCTAGATAAGGGCTCTTTATTCTTTGTTTTTCTAAACAGATATTTCTTCTTAACTAAAACTAACCTATCATAAAAATCCAAATGTATCATCCATTGGTGTGTTAATCCAGGGAGGTAAAGAAGCAAGACAGAAAGGCTTTTTTCATTTGAGATTCCTAGTAAACTAATGGTAATTCTCTGATATGTCAAAAATGTTGATTTTGACATATCTATATAAAACTGTAAATGTGATATATATATATGTGTGTGTGTGTGTGTGTGTGTGTGTGTATAGATATAGATATAGATATCTTAAAATAAAACATTAAAATTGTTAAGGATAAACAGTTCATGTTTGCAAAAACTTTATAACTGTTTCCCTTTCTTCTTCCCTGTGTATCCAGTGACATAGATTTAGAATTACAGTTTTATTCTGTACAAGCTAGCTCTATTGTGTAAAAAAAAAAATTATTTTAGGAATTGTGGTCATCCCATCATATAGAATACACCTTCACCCAAATTTTCCTTCAGATGACAAGATGGATTATATCAGGCACATGCTAAGAGGGTATGAAAAATTCCTTTGCCAATGTAACAAGTTTTTTTTCTGGATAAAGCAAGGCAGCTTAAAATGGCTTGAAAGGGTAAAGCAAATTGGCTTTCTTGGGACTTTTTGGTAGTGAGGTGATTGGGATTAGTTTTTTTGTTTATTTTTGGTGTTTGTCTGCTTTTGCATTTTATTTGAACTTTTCATAGATGCTTATGGGGAGAACACCTTGATTTTCTTCTCAGTGTGCCTATATGAGAAAAGGACAGTTATCAGCTTGTCCATATGTAAGACAGAGTGCACATAAGTGATTAAGATCAAAATATGTTGTATGCTTGTAAGACATGTTCAAAGAATAAATAAAAATATTATCTTAAAATAGGGAGTCAATCTTAAAAGCTGTCAGTTGGTAAATATCAAAAGATGGAGTCATGCTCTTTGTCATAATATTGCAAAATATCTGCTCCATTTGCCAATCATAAGCATAACATGTTCAGACAGAGTTCATTGTAACTGAAGCAACATACTAAGTGAAGTTGATCACTATATTCTAGCATCTTGATCTAAAAAGCAGGTATAAGGCACCAAAACTACACAGAGAAACATTGTCTCGAAAAACAAAACAAAACGAAACAAAAAGCTGTGTCTAGCAGAATAGCCTAGATTTCCAAGGCTTCAGTAAACCAGTAGTGTGGACATACTGAGCAATTGCAGTCTTTGTTCCATTCCAAGAGTAACTTGGATTGATAACTAGTATCATCATTAATTAGTATAATTATCATTTTCCCTTAGTGCTTTTGAGAATAAAAAGTATTGCTTAACATAAAAAAGGAGAAAATATACTGATACATCATATATATATATGAATGATACGGGTTAGTAGCCAGAAATATTATTTTATTTTTTTTTTACTTTTCATTACATTTTTACTTATTTGTGTACATGTCTGTATGCATATGGGTATGCTCCTAACACAGTGTATATTTAGAGGGTAGAAGATAATATATGAGAGTTATTCTTTCATTTCATCAAGTGGGTCCCAGGGATTGAACTCAGGTCATTAGACCTGTTGGCAGCTGCCTTTAAACACACTGAGCCATCTGGCTGTTCCTACTATTTTTAGATAGGATTTCACTATGCAGCAGAGCTAGTCTTGCTATATAGACATTGCCCACCTCAAACTTGTAGTGATTTTCCTGCTGTGACCTCCCAAGTGCTGGCATTATAGGCATACATCAGTATTCTCAGCTAAGATTTCTAAAGTAACTCATCAGTTGATAAATGGTTGACTAACACAATTGAAAAGTGGGTAAATGATTTTAATAGATGTTTCTGTAAAGAAGATATACTTACAACCAAAAAATAGTTGAAAAGATGTTTAATATTATTATTCTTTAGGCAAATAAAATCTAAACCACAGTGCTGCAACAATGTTCATGGCTTTGGGATTGACCTGACTGAGCATTAGGAGTGAAGACAGACACACATACATAACACTTGGGATAGTGTGAGCCATGCATTCTGATGGAGACACATCAGCAGCTGGGAAACTCCATGTGTTTATATGTAGCTGACAGAAGAGATGCATTTATTATATACAGCTGAACAAGGAAGGAGGTGCGTTAGCTATCTCCATAGGGGTCTCTGTAGGCGAACAGTCTCAGGTTGCAGTCACCTGGGAGGAGGAAGCTTGGTTAATCCTTTCTGCACACACTGTCAACATCTGTGCTTGTTAGTACTTGCTATTCACCTGAACCTGACTCCAGGAAGGCCTTGTCATTCCTGGGGGTCTGAGGCATTGGGGTCCATGACATGTCAACAAATATATACTGATTCAAGGCTTCACCCACTCGCCACACCACAAATCACTTGATAGCATTCATATTTCTGTTTTTTAATACATGGGAAAATATTGGCAAGGATGTGGAGAAATCAGAACACTTATACATTACTAGTGGGAATATAAAATGGTACGGCAAATATGCAAGACAGTTGATTTGTCTAGTATACTGCTTTCAATTCTGTCTCTGTCTCTTTGTCTCTCTGTCTCTCTCTCATTTTCTTTTATTTTTTGGCCTTTGAGATGGGGTCTCATATAGTCTTGTCTGACTTTGAACTCACTATACTGCCTCTTAACTCCTGGTCTTCCTGTGTCTACCTCCCAGGTGCTGGAATTATAAGCACATGCCACCACACACAGCTTCACTTTTCTTGGTTTTCCCCAAGTTTTTAGTTTTCTTTTAAGTAGTTAACCTGGAGATTAATATTAATATCTTAACTATGTAACAGTAAGTTGCAATTAACACCAGCTTAGATTCAGTAGTTATAGGACTCTTCGTCCTTTTCAGAATAGTCTCCCTATTTATGCTATATTTGTCATGGGTTCAATTTATATATACTGTAGATCCATTCACATACATTTATGAATTTCATTTTTAAAATATCCAGGGACAGGAATAACAAAGCAAAGATATTGTAAATGCAGGATTTAAAAACAAAAAAACAAAAGAAAACAAAAACTGACTATCATAGTACTTTTTATATTTACAGAAAAAAATAGTAAAAGTTCAGAGTAAAAATCACATATGCAGTCTAATTATGAATACATAACCATGTTTCATTATAAGACCAATGATACAATAATTGTCAAGAAAGATTACATTACTATCTTAGTAGGGGTTTCTATTGCTATGGTAAAACACCATAACCATTAGCAACTTAGGAAGAAAAGGGTTAATTTCACCTTACAGCTTGTAGTCCATTACTGAAGGAATTCAGAGCAAGAACAGGAACATGAGGTAGAAACTGATGAAGAGGTGGGTGCTGCTTACTGGCTTGCTCCTCATGACTTGCTCAGCCTGCTTTCTTATACCGACCAGGACCACCTGCCCAGGAGTGGCACCACCCACAGTGACCTAGGCCCTCTTGCATCAACACAGATCAGTGTAGTGGGGGCATTTTCTCAGTTGTCATTCCCTCTCCCAAAATGACTCTAACTTGTGTTGAGTTGTCATAAAATTAGCCAGCATAATTGCCATCTTAGTTTGTGTAAGTATACTTTATGATCAGTATGCAGTGATGAACTTGTTTATTGTAGAATTTCTCAGAAATTTTCCTGCTTGTTAAGCAATATGTGGCTGGACTTTGCCCCGGTTTCCTTAGTCTTTGCACACAGGTTCCTGTATTACTCCAAATTTGTAGTGTTGTAGTACATCTTTACCAATGCTTGGTGAATACAGTGCTTTATTATTAACTCGAGTCTCTGGTATACTTTGGAATATTCCCATTCTGTTGTACACTTCAATTTTTAGAAATTATGGGTTTCTCTGTGTAGTTTTGGTGCCTATTCTGGATCTCGCTCTGTAGACAGGCTGGCCTCGAACTCACAGAGATCCACCTGGCTCTGCCTCCTGAGTGCTGGGATTAAAGGCATGTGCCACCACTGCCTGGCTCAATCATTTTTAACTACACCTTCTAATAGCATGATGTATACCTTGCTATGCGAATATCACCATTATTTTAAGAACAATTGATCATCCTAAACTGAATCTCTATACTCATTATAAAAATAACCCCTATTAGTCTTTGCTGTTAGGTCCTGGAAGACACTGTTCTATTTTCTGTCTAGATATTTTATATAAGTATTACAATATCTGTGCTTTTGTGTATTGCGTACACATACTATAATATTTTTAGCATTCATCCTTGTTACATGATCACACTTTCTTTTCTTTTTCAAGACTGAATAATATTACATTGTATGTATAGACCACATTTTATTTGTTCCTCTGTGAATGGACATTTTGGTGTCTAGTTTGTGCTTATCATGAAAAATACTGCTAAGGACATTGGTTGTACAGATACATGTTTTCACCTTTATCATTTTCAATGAATCCAGAAGAATTTCTACATTATATGGTAATTCTGTGTTTAATTTAGGAAACATCTTGTTGTCATAGAAGCTGCACTATTATATGTTCCCATAAGTAATGCATAAATATTTTAATTTCTCCATATTCTCACCAACATTGATAATTTTATGTGGTGATATAAAATGATTCCTTAATGTGGTTTTAATTTGTATTTCCCTAATATTTAGTGATGCTGAGCAACTTTTCCTGTGATGATTAGTCATTTTCTTTGGAAAAATTCACAAATATTTTATCCTTTTTACAATAGAGGTTTTATAAATTAATTTTATATATTTTCATTATATATCCTTGGTATTTATTAGCCACCATATTTTTAATTTGCAATGATTTTTTTCCTATTTGATGAGTTGTCCTTCTCTATTGTCATAGTGTATTTGGAGGTACAAAAGTGTTGAATTTTGATGCAGTCTGATTCATATATTTTTCTTATTGCTTGTATGGTTTTGGTATCCAGGAAGCACTGTCAAATCCAATGCTGACTATTTTCCTTTACATTTTATTTACTTTATTTTAGTTCTATGTCTTTGACTTATTAGTGTTAATTTTTGGTGTAAGGTTACATAGTTTCTCCAATATATTTTTTTGGTGAGTGTGAGTCTCTCTGTCTCTCTCTCTCTCTGTGCATGTGCGTGTGCGTGTGTGTGTGCGTGTGTGTGTGTGCGTGTGCGTGTGCGTGTGCGTGTGCGTGTGCGTGTGTGTGTGTGTGTGTGTGTGTGTGTGTTTTGGGAAGAATTTGAGGCAGGTTCTATTCTGGAACTCTGGCTGGCCTCATACATGCATTCATTTTCCTGCCTCATCCTCCTGCATATTTATGTTACAGGCTTGCAGGTCCATGCTTTGTCTAATCCCATTTCTGAAAGAACGTTCTGAGGAATGACTTAGTCAGCAGACTCAAAGATCTGAGTTTGTAAAAATGCCAAGCATTGTAGCATTGTAATCCCAGCTCTGGAGGAACAGGAGGATCCCTGGAAATCATTGACTCTCCATATCTTGCCTGCTTGATGAAATCCAGGCCACTCAGAAAGTGTCTCAAAGGAGGTAGATGGTGTTCCTGAGGATATCATCCACTGTCAACCTCTGACCTCCACACACACATACACTCATGTCCATGAGCACCTGCACAGACACATACACTGCATTAAAAAAGACTGTCTTTACCGTATTAGATTATCTTGAAGCTTGTACTAGTTAACTTTTTATTATTGTGACCAAAATACCTGACATGAACAACTTAGGGAGGGTTATTTTGGTTATAGTTTTAGATAATTCAGTCTACTCTATCAGGAAAGGTATGGAGGAATAGTTCACATGGTGAAGAGGGTATAGAGCAACAGAAATGGTGATAGTGCAAGGGTTGGTTTCTCTTTTTTTCTCCTTTACATATATCTTAATGTAACAAAATGTTTGTTGATATCTTTTTTTTTAGATTTATTTATTTATTTATTATGTATACAGCATGTATGACTGCAGGCCAGAAGAGGGCCCCAGATCTCATTACAGGTGGTTGTGAGCCACCATGTGGTTGCTGGGAATTGAACTCAGGACCTCTGGAAGAGCAGTCAGTGTTCTTAACCTCTGAGCCATCTCTCCAGCCCTGATGATATCTTAATATAGGTTTCTAATCACTGAGCACAGAATGGCTTTCCATTAATTTATAGCTCTAATTTTCTTCAGCAATATTTTCTAGTTTTCAGTGTATAAAAGTCTTTGGCCTCTTTAAGTCTATTTGTGAAGATTCTAATCTTTCAATGCTGTTGTAATTTAAATTTTTAGCAGAAGGCTTATATATGGACATGACACATTTTTAAAGTTTTATTTATTTATTGTGTGTATATGTGGGCATTCAATGTGTGTGAATACAGGTGTGCATGTGCCACGATACATATGGAGGTCAGAAGACACTTTTCAACAATTGCTTCTCAACTTGCACCTTGTTGAAGCAGGCTCTTTTGTTTCTGCTGCTGGCCTGTATACTCCAAGTCAGCTAGCCTGTAAGCTTCCAGGTACTTCTCTCTCACTTCCCATCTGGCTTTAGGATCATAGATGCATGCCACCACTTCCGGCCATATAAGTTAGAATAATTAAATAAATAAAATGATCTCTTTGCAAATGGCCTAATTATATATAAAAAAAACCGCAAGATTTTACAGAAAACCAGTTAATATTAATATTCCTTTTTTTTCTGAGACAAGGTTTCTCTATATAATATTCCTGGCATCTTGGCTGTCCTAGAACTCACTCTGTAGACCAGGCTGGTCTCGAACTCACAGAGATCCACCTGTCTCTGCCTTCTGAGTGCTGGGACTAAAGGCATGTGTCACCACCATCCAGTGAAGAGGTTTCATTTTATTCCTAGTTTGTTTTTCTCTTTAAGAAAGTATACTGACAAAGAACTACAGGCAACAGAGGAAAGCTAGAAGCAGGAGAGGTGGTCTCCTCAGGGAACAGCACACGAGTTGGTTTTTGTCAGACCTGAAACATACACACGAGCCACAGTATGAAGACTGAACAGGTTATATTTAGGAATATATATGTGTATGTATACATATATATGCATATAGCAACAATTAGAGAAAAAGAGGCTATGAATTTGAAGGAGAGCAGAGAGTGGTTTTTTGGGAATGTTTGGAGGGAGGAAAGGAAAGGGAAGGAGAAATGTAAGTATATTATAATCTCAAAAATTATATATATATTTTCCTGAGACAGGGTTCTCTGTGTAGCTCTGGCTGTCCTGGAACTCACTCTGTACACCAGGCTGGCCTCGAGCTCAGAGATGCGCCTGCCTCTGCCTCCGGATTGCTGGGATTAAAGGTGTGTGCCACCACTGCCTGGATGTATATTGTATATTTATAGATTGTTATTTCTACATAAAAGGATAACTATGTGCCATCATTTTTAATAGGACATGTTACATTGATTTTTTTGTTTTTAATCACGTTTATACTTGTGGGATAAAATTCATTTGGCCATAGAGCATCGTTCTTTAAATAGGCTAATGAATTTTATCTGCTAGTGTTTGGTTGATGAATTTTGCATTAGCATTCACAGGAGATAGTTTTTTCTTCTATAGTACCTTGTCTGAATTTTTTACCTGGCTAATAGTAGTAGCCTTATGAAATGAGTTAGGCAATATTATCCACCTACTATTTTCTTTACAATTTTGTGGAGGATGATTATTAATATTTAATATAAATACCAGTAGTTTACCCTTCAAATATTTAGTATAGCTTACCAATAAGGCCATTTGGTTCATTGTTCTTTTTTTTTTTCTTTTTAAGGAGTGGGGGAATACAGAGTTTCTACATATCCCTGGCTGTCTTTGAACTCATCACTATGTAGACCAGGCTGGCCTTGAACTCACAGAGATCTGCTCACCTCTGCCTCCGAGTGCTGGGGTTAAAGGCATGCACCACCATGTCCAGCCTTCATTATTTTTCTTTTTTGAGTTTGTGGTTAATGATTTAATAACCTTCCTATGTATAGGTCTATGCTGATTTTCTATTACTTCATTATTTAGTTTTCATAAGTTGTGTATTGGTGAAATTATTAAGGCCACTCCACGTAGTTAAAAGGGAGGTTTATTTTGTGGGGTAACTTAACAAATGAAGGGGTAGGTTGCAGGGTCTGGCAAAGGTATAGCGCAGTCTGGCGGTGTTCTCTGGAGAACTCTGCTCGGTCTACCTCCAGCGTCCAGGGTCCCAGAACCAAGAGAGAGCCCTCCTCTAGATCCTTCTGCTTCCTCCTCCGCCCTGCCTTGTGGGCGTGACCATTACCGAAGCCTCAGTGGGAGTTGGAACTTCCAGGCCAATGCTGGGATGGCTATCCACTACAGTTGTGTTTCTAGAAATATATATTTCATTTGGGTTTTCTAATTTGTTGGCATTCAGTTGCACAGGGTACTCATAATTTTTATTTCTGTGAAAGTGCTAATTGTCAGGTCCAAAAGAAATGGCTATTTGTGGTGCCTATTAGCATACCAAAATACATGGTGGCCTCCAGACCCACTTGGTACCTGTGGCTCTTAGCTCTTCTCACCCCACTCCCTACCCTAAACTTCTCCAGCTCATGGGCTTTCTTTCCCAGCTTCTCACTCCTATATAACCTGCCATTTCAGCCATGTGCTCTCTTGGTCCTCTCTTTTGTCTTCTTCTCTTGGTCCTCCTATCTCTCTCCTCTCATGGCCTGGTCTAATCCCTGCTCTGATCCTTCCAGATACCTCTGGCTGTACTCTCCTTTGTAGCTACAATATAAACCTTCCCTTCAATCATACCTTCGAGTGGTTATGCCCTCACTTTATACAGTAATGTTTCTAATTTGATTCATGACTGTTAAATTTAGTCTTTTTGTTTGTTTGTTTTAGTCAATCCAGCTAAAGATTTGTCTTTTTCCCAAGACTTTTCATTGATTTGTTTTTCTATTTTGATTACCCATCTCTGCTGTAATGTATATTATCTCTCTACCTTTGCTAGCCATGGGTTATCTTTATTATTCCTTTTCTAATTATGCAACATATATAGTTTATTGTTGATTTGAAGTCTTTTTAAAATGAATGCATTTATAATCTTTAGTGTCACTGAATTATTTATTTCAATTATTTTTTATTGTTTGGCACCCCAGTCTCCTCTCTCCTTCCCCCTCCCTCTTCAACTGAAACTTTCCTTCCTTCTGTCAAATCCCCTTCCTGCTTTCTTGTCTTATTTCTCTCAGTGTTTTATCACCACAGCACTCCCCAACTTCTATGAAGCCAGTACCACTCTAGTTCCAAAACCAGGTAAAGACAGGACACAAAAGAAAGCTACAGGCCAGTAACTCTGAATAACATAGATTTTAAAGTGCTCAATAAAATATTTGCAAACAGAACACAGACATACAGCAAAAAGATTATTGCCTTTCTATGTGAAGTAAAAATTTAAAGGTAGTTTTAATTTATTTATGTGTGCATTTATGTATAGGTGCTGTCTGAGTGTATGCACATATGTGTGCATGCACATGTGAATGCAGCAGTCAGAAGAGAGCACTGAGTGTCCTCCTTCTCATGCTCTGTTTTTTCCTTTGAGGTGGGATCTCACCCTTAAACTTGGGCCAACAAGCCCCAATAATCCTCATGTCCTTACAGTGCTCAGAGTTAGGATTCCATGTGTTTATGGGGATATCTGGCTTATTGTGTGGATGCTGTGGTCTAAATTCTGGACCTCATGATTGCAGAACAAACACTCTTACTCACCAGATTCCTATAGACAACATGGTCCCATATTCATTTGTTTTCATTCACCCTGAATGTATCTATCTATCTTTTAATTAGAGTGTTCAGAAAATTCACATTTCAAATAAAGATTGGGGTCTGGAGAAATGGCTCAGGTCCTGCTTCTTGCAGAGGACTAGAGTTTGGTTTGCAGCATCCACATCAGGTGGCTCACAGCCACCTATGACTCCAGCTCTAGGGATCAAAAACATTCTTCCAGCCTCCTGGGCGCTTGCACTCATGTGCACATGCCCACACAGAGACATGAACACAAGTACATACAAGTCAAATGTTAAAATGCTTACATTGTACATTGAGGTGTTTGCATTAGTACTAACCTCATTTGTTACTACTTTATGGATGCTCCCATGTTCTTAGTTTCATGTTTTTGTCTTCTTTTATGCCTTATCTATTTTTAATTTAGTATTTACAAAATTATTCCGTTTACTTACTAGCATATATTATTCTTTTCTGGAATTTGTTCTGGTTATTCTAGAACTTGTCATATATGTTACCAAATATTTTATATCGCATTTCAATTGATACCATATTCCTTATGAAGCAATACTTCACATGCTTTATGACAAAGTGTTCAGGTTGTCCCTGCTATCCATTGTAACACTGTTTTCATCCATAGCAAATATTCATAAGCAATAATATGGAATGCATTAGTTTTCTATGGTTAGTTTGGACAAACTATTTTTATCAGTCAACTGTTAAGAATAAAATGTATTAAAATTTAATTTACCCATTCTTCAATATCCTCATTTTCTCATATAGACCTACTTTTTAACTTACGCAGTTTTCCTTTTTTCTGAAGAACTTGTTTTAACAGTTTTTTGGAAGACAGGCTTTCAAATTCTTTCAATTTTTGTCTGTACCTCACATTTACACAAGAAACATTGTTTTGTTGGATGCAAGATTCCAGGTTGCCATCAGCGTGTTCTGTCACTTCAGTGTTTTATATATTTTGCCATACTTGCTTCATGACTGTAGCTTCCAACCCAAACCCATGTACTTCTTATTTTTGCTCCTATACGTCCTTGTTCATTTACAAATTCCTCACTACCATGAAAGTCCCCTGAACTGTGCATAGTCATCCTGTTCTCCTTTGTGAGGGGCTGATGACTCACAGGGTAAAGTGCCCTGAGTGCAGATCTCCAGAATTCTTGTCATTCCAGACATGAAAGTGTATGTCTGTAGTCCCAGAAGGAATTCCTACAGTAAGATGGAAAGCAGAGCCAGGAGAGTCCCTGGGAGCTTGCTAGCTAGCTAGCCTGGTGTATGCAGTCGTAAAGAAGACCTTCTGTCTTGAATAAGATGGAAGGGAGGAACTGACACTGGTGGTTGTCCTCTGACTTCCACATAGATGCCCAGTGCATGTCTGTACACACACACACACACACACACACACACACACACACACACAGAGAGAGAGAGAGACAGACAGACAGACAGACACAGAGACACAGGGGAGAGAGACAGACACAGAGATAGAGGGTTGGGGAAGGAGGAAGGAGAAGTGAGGGAGGAGAGATAACTAGGCTTGATGATGATATAAAGAAAGGGAACCTTATACATGGTTGTTGAGAAAGTAAATGAATACAACTCTTACAGAAAATGGTACAGAGATCACTTGAAAGGTAGAATATGATCTAACAACCCACAAACAGGTTGGGTGACACATTCCTGGAGAGATGTGAACAAATGGGAACTGACAACAGACCAAAGTGAGGATACCAACAAAGTCCATCTTGGTGAGCCAATGTGTTTTATTGGGGTTACTTTCAAGATTGTGAGTTAGGGGTTACTTACAGGAGCAGAAATTACCAAAAGACAGCTGTATCACCAAAGCCCCCCAACACAACAGCTTACCAAACATAGAAACCTGGAGCACAGTACACAGCCTGCCAGCAGCACAAGAAAATGTGTCCTTTCTGGGCAGCAAAGGTAGTCAGAGCCTCTTCCAAGCAGCCTGGCTGTTCTTTGATTCTTCCAAGGAGGTGGCTTGTCTGCTTCTTCCAGGTAGCTCAACTTCTCTCTCTTTTTTAAGTGACTTGTCTGGTCTGAGAGTGTCTCTCAGCAGTCCTTACAGCTGTATATGCTTGGGAATGGGGCCAAGAGCTAGTAGATCTGGTCAGTATCAAAGACTTCTCAAGTCATTTGAATTGTTTTCTTCCTGTGCTCTAGGAACTCCCAGGCAGGATGGGATGATTCACATACCCACCTTAGAACATCCAGTTGTTTCACCTTTGTGGTGGGTATTCCTTCCACCTATGACCTTGGGGTGCCAGCTCCTAGGGCATGGCCTCTTGGCCAGCTTAAGATCTAAGGAGCACGAACTCGAGCCTTTTCTCTCACGCTCTTGGATGGTGAAGACCAAGCCAGGTTGCATGAAACAGCATGGAACTGGTTCCCAGCCTTCCAAGGACTCTGTGACTGAAATTGCCATATCCTGTATCAGTGAGTTGATACCCCATATGATCTCTTAATAAATAGATTCATTAGTGGTAATTTGTGGATTTCCAGTGGTGGCGCTTGATGGTGAGATTTTGTTGTAGAGGGTTGGAGAGATGTCTCAGCAGTTAAGATCACTGTCTGTTTTTCCAGAGGTCCTGGGTTCAATTCCCAGCAACCACATGCTGGCTCACAACCATCTGTAATGAGATCTGATTCCCTCTTCTGGTGTGCATGAAGACAGGTCACCCATATACATAAAATAAATAAATATTTTTTAAAAAAATGGAGAGAAGCCCTATGAATATAAACAATGTAGTAAATGGTTTAGTTCTTCCACTTCACTTCAAGTACAGGAAAGAACTCATAGCATCTCACGAGAGAGAAAAGGCCCCTCAGGTCTTAAGCTATCCAATTGGCCATGTCCTAGGGGCTGGTACTGCAAGGTGGAACGAATACCCACTACATACCTCTTTAAAATTCTGTATCTTAAGATGGACAGTTTAATTTCAGAGGAATTGCTATACAATAATATCCAAAGGAAACGAAATGAGTATGCTACAGAGATATCTGCACTTTGATACTTACCACAGCACTGTGTGTAATGGCCTTGCGATTTAGAACCAAGTGTAGTCTAACAACTCATGAACAAAGAATATGCTATTCACCATTTTCTGAGGAAAGAATCCTTCCATGTGAAACAACATGGATGAAGCTGGAGAATAGTATGGATGAGCCTGGAGGACATAAGTAGGCAAAGGATGATGGATAATGTATGCTTACCCTTAAATGTAGAATAAAGCTGAATTCACAGAAGGAGTTGAATGATAATGACTATAAGTGCTTGGTCAAAGGTTCTAAATATATGGACAGGAGAAATAAGTTCAAGGGATCAGTTGTTCCTCATGGTAACTATAGCTAGTAACAATATATTGTATATTGAAAAAAATGCTAAAAGAATGAAATATAAGCCTAGTTCTAATCAGAACAAGACAAATTTCATAGATTAACTGAATTTAACCATTCTATAATGTATACATACCTCAAAGGAAAATATTGTATATGATTATTAGAATTTTTTTTGTCAATGAAAGAAAGAAGCCAGGCCTGTTCATATACACTGCATTCCCAGCACTTGTGAGACTGAGGCATGAGGACCATCAGTTTGAATCCAGGCTAATTGCACAGCGAGATACTATCTAAAAAATTAAAACAACAGAAAAGCCCCAAACTAAATCCCAACATTTGCATCAAATGTGAATTGAAAATAAACTGAACTTATAATCAATGAAAATACCTTGCTCTCTTTTTGTCCCTTCCATTGAAGTTGAAATACATACAAATACTCCAGTTTTGACTCTTCTCAAGAATCAGCGAGTCCTCATTACTCTTGCTCTGAGAAAGGGTCAGGCTATCATTGGTCAGTTCCTCATCATCAGCACTGTTTCTGCTAAGCACTTTACTCCTCTTCTTCTGGCAGCCCACGTGGCTAGCAGGGCTGCTCTGGCCTTCATCATTGCCCTCCTCATTCTCATCCTCGTCGCTCCCACTGCCCTCATCCTCCTCATCCTCATGGTCTCCATCACTGCCCTCCTTCGGAGATGCCGATCGCCCCTTCCTCTTTTCTTTTTTTTTAAAGGAAGGTTTTAACTTTTACATAGTAAAATTACATATAACAAAACAATTATCAAGCAAGAATTACAGTTACAATATTAAAGAAGATATCCTATCTATCTTATATTTGTGAGTCTAAGGTTTTATATCTAACTTACCTTTTATTGTAACTGAGGAAATTATAACTATCTAGTCTTCAACCACATCAAAGACCTCAGAAAGATATAATATTACCTGAGAACCGGGAGAAGGACGCAAGCAACTTTTGGGAGTCTTGCAGGGTAGACAGAGACAGCTGGCAGTCTGGACAGTCACCTAATGTTCCTTTGTAAAGTTGGGGCATTTGTCTTCAGCCCACAGGGCTAGAGTATCTCGGTCACTTCTCTCAGTGTCCTGTAGAATGTCTGGCAGTTTCCTCTGTGAAGCAGGAACCTGAAGGACCATTTTGTCAAGCAAAGTTCAGTGGTCACCTTTCTATGGGTCCTGCATGTCCAGTTGATCAAGCAGTCCAGGCAAGAACAGTTTCTTGTCCAAATGGCTATTTTTGTCAAGGTGAATATAAACTCCATATGAAGTGTCTTCAATGCCCATCCTCGTCTCTGAAGTAAATTGGTGCTGCCAGGAGCAGACATGTCTCACTGTCCAGAAAGTCTAAATTTTAAAAATATTTTAAATGCCATATTCTGTAGGTCTTTGAAGTATTTGAAGATTACTTATCTATCTGAAATATCTCTATGTATACCTAGAAGACTTAACTAACATGGCTATGAGGCTATGAGTATGATTATCACAGATGATTAATTATTAATCTATTTTTAATTATCCATTACAATTTTAAATGAGCTATACAAACACAATACCTTAAACAGGAGTAGAAATATATATATATATATATATATATATATATATATATATATATAATAACAAAATTAACTTTAAGTTTGTATCAATAGACTAAAATCTGTACCAATGTAAAACATTTTAAACAAGTTGTTGCTCTTTAGAAGTAAGTTCCTTCCTTAATCTATGCTTTCATCTTATTATATCTATATCACAGATTTCTCTAAATCAATTTAAACTTAAAAAAGAAAGCATCAGCATAGGCATAGGCTGTCCCATGAAGGACTGAGCACAGGAGGCTAGCTGGGGGCAGGCTGGAGAGAGTGCGCATTGAACACTGATCACTCTGAAGATCCTTATCACTGGCAAGAGTGGGGTGGGCAAGTCCAGACTGGTATTGAAATTCACAAATGATACTTTTGAGCCTGAGCCTGTAGCAACACTAGGTATTGACTTTAAAGTGAAAAGCAATTTCAGTAGATGGAAATAAGGCTAAGCTTGCAATCTAGAAGATTAACTCCCAGATATTATATTAGTTTATGAAGTCACAAGAAGAGACACTTCCGTTAAACTGGATAGTTGGTTAAGTGAAATGGAAACATACCATACATGAAATGATATAGTTAACCTAGTGGTTGGGGATAAAATTGATAAAGAAAATCTTGAAGTTGATAGAAATGAAGGCCTGAAATCTACATGAAAGCATTCCAAGTTGTTTATAAAGGAAAGGCTGTGACTCTTCAATACATCTTTGAGGAACTTGTTGAGAAGTCCCCTTAGACACCCGGGCTGTGGAGAAGTCAGGAGTAGAACAAAGAAATCCAGCTGACACCCAAGGAAGAGAACCATGGAAGAGGAGCCTGTGGAATTATCTTCTGTGTTATAAACTAGGAATTCCATCTCTTGCATGTTTAATCAGATACTGCTACCTCTTTGTATAGACTCTTAAGTGCTTCTTAGAGGCCTTGAAGTTGGCACATAACTATTTTCATCATGGCAATGAGTATTTTCAAGAAAACCCATTCAATAGCTTCCCCACATGAAGTGAATGGTAAGCATGTGCAGTCTTCCATCTGTAGATTTTTAAAAACTAATCCTTTATTGATTCTTTGGGAATTTCACATCATGTACCCAAATCCCACTCACTTCCAAGCCCCTCACCCCTGCAGCATGCCCCCCAATTAAAAACAAAACAAAACAAACAACAAAAACCCCACCTTGCTCCTTCATCTTTCCAACACCTCTTTATTCATCCTAGTAGCATAAGGAACTACTGTGTGTCACACAGTTATACCCTTTTGTCCAATCAGCCCCACCCACAGAATGTTCATTGCAATGAGTCATTGGTCTGGTTCAAGGCCTCTGGCACACCATCATCACTGGACCCTCACCAAAACTCCTCTTGGATATCCTGCTGATGCCCTGAGTCATGGAGATCCTGTGGTTATTGTTCTGCAGGACCAGTCCCTTCATGCACTCCAGCAGGTCATAGATGGGGTAGATGTTAGGGTGGGCCAACCCAAGGCCCAGGATGTGTGTCTGGGTGGTAGCTGAGCTGCTCAGTCCAGACGGCTGGGGCTATCCCCCTCAGGTGAGGGGCACAGCCCTCTCTTTTAGGCCCATGCTATTGGGACCAGCTCTCTCATGCCAGTGGTGAGGGTGGGGCCCATCTCTTCCGAGTGCTGAGGTCAGCTCTCCCGGGGGGAGGGGGCAGGCAGCTCTCCTGCTGCAGTGTCCAGTGAGGGGCAGGGCCAGCCATCCCAGGACCAGCGAGAGGCAGAGCTGGTTCAGCAGGTCTCAGATTTCAACACACATGGTTCCTATGACAACCTGTGGTAACATGGGCCATGGACATCATCACAGACTCCAGCAGCAGCAAGAACATGGACGCATACATGCCCTCAACAGCAGATGGGTCCCAGTCATCACCATGGCCCTTGTGACAGCACAGGCCACCCAGATTAGTATGGCTCTAGTAGAAGCAAGGCCCTCAGACACCAGCATGATCTCAGGTGGCTGTCCAGACACCAGGCTTCCACACAGCCCCTAGGGGCAACAGGAGCTATAGATATCAACCCAGACCCTGGCTGCTGCTGGGCCATGAGCTTAGACATGGCCCGTGACAGCAGCCTGGGCCCAGACAACACCATGGTCCCAGGTGGCAATGTAGGCCACTCAGATTGGCATGGTCCCCAAGGCAGAGTGGCCCTTGGGTGCCAACCTGGCTACAGATTGTGGCCTAGACCCCGGGCATCTGTATGGCCTTCAGTGGTATCAGGAGCCATGCATATCAACCCAGACCCCAGCTGTGGTAGGAACCACAAACCCAGACATGTTCCTAGTCAGCAGCTCAGGCTTAGATAGCATCTTTGCCCCAGGTGGCATTGCAGGCGACTCAGATCATGCCATGGCTCCAGTGGCAGTGTGGCCCTCAGGCACGAACATGGCCCCAAATAATGGCTCAGACCCTGGGCATTTGCATGGCTTTCAGTGGTATCAGGAGCCATGGATATCAACTCAGACCCTGGCTGTGGTAGGGCCACGAACCCAGACATGGCCCTACACCACACCCTGAGTTAGGATGTCACCATGGCACTGGAGGGCAGCACAGGAAGTCCAGATTAGCATGGCCCCAGTGGCAGCATGGACCTCAGGCACCAACATGGACTCAGGTGTCTGACCAGACCCTGGTCATCCACACACCCTTCAGTGGTTACTGAAGCCATGGACATCAACACAGAACCTGGCTGCTGCAGAGCCACAGGCCCAGATATACCAGCCCTGGAGGTCATCATGCCCCCACCTCCACCCCTGTAGCAACACAGACCACTCAGATCAACATGGTCCCAATGGCAGCATGGCCCTTGGACACCAAAGTGGCCCCAGGTGGCAGCCCAGATCTCGGGGCATCCCTGTGGACTTGGTGGCAACATGGGACATGGATGTTAATATAGACCCAGGCTGTCGCAGACCCAAATATGGCCATAGGCAGCAGCCCAGGCCCAGATGTCACCCTGGTCCCAGGTAGCAAGCAGACCACCACCATTAGCCCATTCCTCACTGCCCTAGCTTCCTCAGAACTACCTCTTACCACAGCTCATGAACCATTCTGCCTCTTTTCTCTCCCATTTCTACACCATATACTTGCTCATCATAATGGCCCCCAGCAGGCCTGTGGATGCTTCAGGTAGGCTGGACCATTAGGACAAAACTGCCCCATGGGAGTCTTTTGCCCATCTGAGCCACATGGCTTCAGGCAGGCCAGAACGTGAGGACCCAGGCTTCTACGTGGGTGTGGGTGTCTTTTGTCTGCCTGAGCTACATGAGCTGTTCTTCTTTTTCTTTTCTTTTCTTTCTTTCTTTTTTTATTTTATTATTTTTTTCTTTTTTTTTTTTTGGTTTTTCGAGACAGGGTTTCTCTGTGTAGCTTTGTGCCTTTCCTGGAACTTGCTTTGGAGACCAGGCTGGCCTTGAACTCAGAGAAATCTGCCTGCCTCTGCCTCCCGAGTGCTGGGATTAAAGGCAGGTGCCACCACCGCCCGGCATTCTTTTTCTCTTTTTTATTTAACATAAAATAGACATACCTTCCTGAGTACATTTGGTTTATTATGTACATTTATCATATCATTTTTGAAATACCCATGAGTTGCTAAAGATCCACTTTTGTCTTCTTTCTACTAAAACTCCCAGATCAAGTACTGAATTACTTGCTATGTGGAACTAGAACCAGGGGAAGGTATGCATGTCATCAAGCCTGTCTAGTTTCCTTTAAGGAATAACAAGGAACATGATTCACAGCTGTTCTAAGATGCTGGAGATTATTAGTAGTATGTGGAATCAGCCCAGGCCAATCAATCATTAAATTACTATTTGTTCTGATGATGCTTCCAAAGTAGTTTTGATACGCTAAAGCAGTTTGGTGTTTTATTTTACTTCAGTGATTAGTTCAGTTAACTAGAGCTTTACTCCTGTGATGGACACATTGGATTCATGATCCATGATATGAAAGCTTAGTTACTTGTCACCTAACAGAATGGCAATAAGGCTTTCTCCCTCATTTGGAGTTTAGAAGAGCATGAATGGTGCATTGTAATACTTCCACTTAAAACCAACATCTTTTTTCCACAAATATTGATAGTGTTTGTCTAGGTGCCTCAACTGTAGCTTGTATAGTATTTATGAACTATACATAGCTATACATAGCTTATGGCTATATATAAACTATATATAGCTTATGGCTTCTGTAAACAGCTATTTGATACTAAAGAGACTCTGCCTGTGTGTTGAAGGTGAGGGAGAAAAACACTAAATGACAATTTGAGAAAGGCATATTGCTTCTAGATTCTGATGTGGGAAAATGCTATTCTGACAATCATTTACTGTAATAAGAACCTAATATGTCTTAGTCACTGTTCTGGTGCCTGTGAAGAGACACCATGACAACGGCAACTCTTAGAAAAGAAAGCATTCCATTAGGGTTGGCTTACAGTTTCAGAGGGTTAGTCCATTGTCATGACAGGGAGCATGGCAGCATGCAGGCAGACATGCTGGAGGAGAAGCTGAGAGTGGTACATCTGGATCCACAGGTGACAGGAAGAGTGAATGGCACTGGGCCTGCCTTGTGCTTCTGAAACTTCAAAGCCCATCCCCAGTGACACACTTCCTCCCACAAGGCCACACCCACTCCACACTCACTCTAACTCCTAATCCCTCTTAAGTAGCATCTCTCCCTAATGACCAAGCATTAAAATAGATGATCCTGTGGAGGCCATTCCTAGTCAAACCACCATATTCCATCCCTGGATCCCAATAGGCTTGTAGCCATATCATAATGTAAATATCCACTCAATCCAACTCCAAAAGTTCCCATAGTCTATAACAGTCTCAACACTGTTTAAAAGTCCAAAGTTCAAACTCTCCGATATTCATGGGAATCTCTTAGCTGTAAACCCCTGTAAAATCAAAATGAAAAAGCAGATCACGTACTTCCAACATACAATGTCACAGAATATATATTACCATTCCAAGGGGAAGCAAGGGAGCATAGTAAGGAAATACTGGACCAATGTAAGACCAAAACCCAGCAGGGAAAACTCTAAACTCTGCATCTCCATGTCTGATGTCAAAACACTCTTCAGATCTCCAACTCCTTTTTGCTTTGTTGACTGCAACACACTTCTCTCTCTTGGGCTGGTTCCATACCCTGTTAGCAGCTCTCCTTGACAGGTATCCCATTACTCTGGCATCTCGTCTTCAACATCTTGGGGTCTCCAACAAAATCCAGGCTTCATTTTCACAGCCTCATGCAATGGCTTCTCTGGTCCTCCATGCAGGGACACCCTTGATGTATTCCTGGGAACCCAGCTCTTTTCTGAAGGGAAATGGAATGTATTGGAGAAAAGGGGTGGATGGGGAACTGGGAGGAGTGGAGGGAGAGGAGGCTGCAGCTGGGATGTAATATATGAGATAAGAATAAATAAATAAATAAATGGTAATAACTGATATGGAGAAAAATATAGTGTTCAAGGCTAGGGAGTGTTAGAATGTAGGAATATTATTTTAGATGGGGTAGTCAGAGAAGTTCTCTTTAAGTTAAAAAAAAAAGAATGAAATGGAATAAAGGAGTGAGGCATGACTATGTTGTAGAGTATTCTAAGCTGGAGAAAGAACAAATGAACTTCTTGGGTTACTTCTAAAAATAGTAACATGACTGGTGTGGCTAAAATAGAGACATCAGTGGCTGGTGAGTGGTAGAGATGACTACTTAGCATGTACGAAACTTTGGATTCCATCTCCAGCACTATAGCAAAAAAAAAAAAAAAAAAAAAATGAAGAAAGCAAAGAAACAGTGAACAGAGTTATTTTAGTGTGTGAGACAGAGCCAAACAATGTGAGATGCAGACTCACTGTGAAAAGGAGTTTGGATTTTGTTCTGAGTCTTGTTGAAAACCATTAGAAGGGTTTGACAAATGGATCACTGTAATCTGACGTACATTTTTAAAAAAGGATGAATGATTCTTGCTACTATGTGAAAAAAAAACCTGTACTTTAGGGAAATATGAATGGAAATTTAGAGAATTAGTTGTAATTATAAAACAACAGTGCTCCACACATTGATGATATTGGTTTTAGATAAGGAGTTGGTTGTGGATAATGGTGGTAGTGGGCACTTTTCAGATATATTTTGAAGGTAAAGCAAATGGCTTTTGTAAGTGGGTTGGACATAAAGTAGAAAGTGGAATCAATAATTCAGATGCTGAGTGGCTCGGAATAAAGAACTCTTAGTGAGATGGGTGAAGACTGGCAGGAACAGATGTTGGAAAGAAGATCAGAGGCTCAGTTCAGAACATACTGAGTTTGAGATGCCTTTTAGCTGTCTATATGTAGATTGAAAGTGAGCAGGTGGACATGTGCTTCTCAGATTTTTGAGGGAGATCCAAACTAGACATAGAAATTTAGGAAGCACCAAAATAGAGATAGTATATTTAAAGTTGGAAGAATGGATGTGATGACTAAGGAATATAAATAATGTTGAGCACTAAGGGAACACATTCAAGGAATGAACTTCGGGACATTTCAGTGTTGAAGTACACAAGATGTGAATGAACTAGCGAAGCCACAGAAAGTGAAGAAGCTTGTGTGGTCAACTGTAGCCAATAAGGTAGAAATGTATGAGAAATCCTTGCTCTCTTGGAAATGAAATGAAGGTATTTCAAAGGTGTAATGTCAGTGATATTCAACACCAGTGATTAGTAAAGTGGCCAAATGGCTTTCGTTTCTCAGGACAATCCTACTCCATGTCGGTTTCACAAGGGGTGATTAACAACACTTTTTACTCTCATTAGAGTCATTATTCAGATGTGAATTATATGACCCTATAGTGATAGGTCCAAAACCCTTTTCACTTTCATAGCATAAAAGCCATTGGCAGTTGAGGTGAATAGATTGCAGTGGAACCGGGAAACTTCACTGGATGCTGGAGATTAAGGAGTGGAGTGGTTTCAAAGGAAAGAAGATCATATCAGTATGTTCATTACAGATAACTTTGCTAGCGTATTTGAAGCAAAATAGGAGGAATGGGGCAGTAGCCATGGAATGGTATGGGTATAGGGGAATTTTATTTTCAAAATGAGAGACAGATAGCATATTTAAATGCTGATGGGACTATTTTGGTAGAGAGGAGTCTATTTCAAAGTTATTTTAAAGACAAGTTTTATATTCATAGCAGAAGTAAGTGGAAAGAATGGCAATATCCATATATTTTGTATCTCTGTGCATATTCTTCCCCAACTGCCAACAACAGTTGTGCAAGTGTGCATTTGTTACAACTGATGAATCTATGTTGACACAGCATCATCCCCCAAACTCTGCTCTTTATATCAGGACTCACTCATGATTTTATATGATGTGTGTGTTTGGACAGATATATAATATAGTGACATGTGTCTGCCATCATAATATCATACAGAATACTTCACTGCTCTATCTAAAATACTTCTGTTCATCTTTCTCTAACTCAACCCCTGAAACCATTTAATATTTGTATCATTTTGTTTTGGGACAAGTCCTAACTATGTAGACATGGCTAGCATGGAATTTGCTTTGTAGACCAGGCCGGCCTAGAATTTGGATTGATCCTCCTGCTCCTGCTGGTATTACAGACATGCATCACCATGCCTTGAAAAATAGTCTCTTTCCTTGAAGTGTTGGAACTAAAACTGAAGACTTCTTGTACACTAGGCAAGCATTCTACTGACTGAGGTATACCTCCAACCTTAAGCACTAACTTTTTTCTGTCTCCATAGTTCTACCATTTCCAGATGTCATATAATTGGATTCAAATAGCATGTTGTCTGAAAGAGAGAGACAGAGACAGAGGCAGACAGACAGAGACAGACAGACAGAGACAGACAGACAGAGACAGACAGACAGAGAGACAGACAGAGAGACCTCCTATGGCAGGTATGTGAATGTCTTGGTGTTCTACTTGCCGTGAAGAGACACCATGACCATGGCAACTTTTATAAAGGAAAACATTTAACTGGAGCTGGCTTACAGTTTCTGAGGTTTAGTCCATTATCATCATGGCAGAGAGCATGGTGGCACACAGGCAAACGTGGTGCTGGAGAGTAGCTGAGAGTTCTACATCTGGATCCACTGGCAGCAGGAAGAGAGAGCCACAGGGCCTAGCTGCCCGGCCAGTGGGGTTTCAAGGGGGAGACCCACCTGTGGGAGTGAATGAAAGAGACAGGGGACAGGAGGGACCACAGCAAGACAAGATTTTGATCAAGCTACAGATTTTATTTTTCTCTGCAAGACTTATATAGCATAGGAGGGGAGGGGGCAGGAAGGAGGGAAGGGGAAGAAATGTGGAAGGGGTGCAAGATGTGGGAGACATGCAGGTTGTGCAACTGCAAGATGTCGGCTAAGGTCACTGGTCAGGGGCCATTTTTTCTGTTGCTAGGCTACCTGACCATGGAATGCTCTTTACATTTGGTTGTCATGGCACCTGACTGTGGAATGTCTTATCTTTGGGAGCCTCCGGTTAGTAAACAGGTGTTACTGCTCTGGGGAAGGGCAGTGGTCTTATGACTTGTTCCCTGGCCTAGCTAGTACTTTTCCATGGTTCATGTATGGTTCCTGACATCTTGGTCCTTGACACCTAGCTTGGCTTTCTGAAACCTCAAAGCTCACCCCTAGTGACACACTTCCTCCAACAAGGACATACCTACCCCCACGAGGCCACACTTCCTAATCCTTTGAAATAGTGCCACTCCCTAAGCATTCAAATATATGAGCCTATAGGGGTCGGTCTTATCCAGTGAAGATTAGAGCACAATTTGTCATAGTTCATTCTTTCCCTCTACTATGTGGATTTCACGTACTGAACCCAAGTCCTTAACCCCAAGGACAAGTGTCTTTACTTGCTGATAATTTGCTGGTCTACATGTTGTCTTTTAACATTGACTTATTTCCCAAATACTGAATATTTTTGCTACTGATTCCAGATTTAAATTTATTTGTATGTGTATATGTTTGGAGAGGTTATATGTGTAGGAGAAGAAATTAGAAGGACGAACCTGATAAGATGACATGAAAGTGGAAAGGGTAGGACTAGATCCCATCTGTGGAATATGAGTGGAAATGATAGGAGCATTTCCTAACCAAGGATTTTAAGAAAGAGAATTACTTCTCGTTTCCTGCATTTTCCCAATTTTCTGGCTGATTACAGGCCATGATGAGGTCTTCTCATGAAGAAGTAGAAGGTCATAGTTAGGTAATAAGAAATACCAAAAAGGAAAAAAAACATAAAAACCAAAACAGTAATATGGACTTCTCACACTTTATATTTTGAGAAGTAATTTGGCATTCCATTCATTTATATCACTTTCTTTAATTGTGTACATGTAGAATTTCTTATTCATACAAATCCTGTTAACTCACCTCCTCAGTTCCTTTAATTGTAAACTTTTCAAGGAGTATTTCCCATGTTCAGACTTTCAGTGTTTTTCCCATGGTTCTTGCAGCTGCTGCCGCCATTCTTAGCTTTCTTTCCAGGCACTTAAGTGCCTCCATCTGTCCCCTTGCATTTTCCCAAACAACACGCCTCTACAGAGCCTAGATGATATCAAAACTAAGTAATAGTCCAAACTTGAAGCCATGTTGGAGAATAGGATGTTTTCCTTTGTATAGAATACACTTTATCCTTATGTCAATAATACCATAACATGTTTTGGAGTTTATTTGGAAATCATTGTTTCTGAGATCACTTAGAAACATGTCTTTGTTGTGACAAATGTATAGTTGAGGACTTGTGCTGGAAACAGGACAAAGAAGATCCCTAATCCCAGTGCTGCCATTAGAACAGCTGTACTTCCTGAAGAGAAAGCATTATTCATGGACTAAGGACATTGTTCCTAGCTCTGTTTTCCCAGTTCACACCATTTTCCTCCTTATTCTCCTTCTTTGTCTTCCTGTTATTTTGAGATTGAAAAATCACCCTGGCTGGTCTGGTATTTAGTATGTAGATCAGGCTGGCCTTGAACATTGAACTTGTGATGATCCTGCTGTCTCTGCCCTCTACCCCAGGTACTGGGATTACAGGAATGTATATAACTTGATTTGACATAGCCTGATATATATTGATATAACCTGAAGATATTCTTAGATGTGGCCTCTCCCAATTCTGCAAATGCCCCTTCCTCAAGTTGTAGAAACAGACCAAGATACTGCCCAGAGCATCTCTCTCCTTCACTAGAAGTACATATTCTTTGAGCATATTTCACCCACCTTTATTTACTTTGTCTTGACTGGAGAGATTCAATTTCCTGTGTATAGCATGTTAGCTTTTTATCACTATAAGAAAGTGCCTATGGTAATCAATCTATAAAGAGGAAACTTTTTTTGGCTCAGGGTTTTGGAGGTTTTAGTCCATGATCAAGTGACTGCAGCAAGCTAGCACATCACAGCACACACACACAGCAGAACAAAACTGCTCACCTTAGTGGCAACCTAGCAAGACAAATGAAAAAGGATATACAGACTTGGGAGAGGGGATAGCCAAAATTCTAATTGGAAAATGAAGCTTCTGCAGTGTAAGTAAAAAAAAAGTAAGTTGTAAGAACACACAGATTTGGCTCAACCTAATCTAGACAAGAGTTTGATAAGAAGGTTTAGCAGAGGGATGTGGAGGTCAGTAGAGAGGCAAGTTAACCTAAATCTACAAAAGCAGATCCTTGAGAGGTACAAGAGGAGATGTTGTGAGCTATAATGGCAAGGAGTATGCTACTGCACAAGTTCATGAGCAGACATGTGCGGTGAAGTGAGGTGAAGAAGAGAAAAGTGAGTGTGACGATGTAAGTGAGCGTGGCTGCCTTTTCATCCCAGGGTTAATGCTTGTGAGACAAGGCCAGGTTGCATAGATACTAGAGATACTGGGTAGTAGAACAGTAGTCATTGTTTTATGTTGCACTTGAGTGCATTTCTGAAGGAAGTAAATCATGTCTAGTGGTCATAATACAGGTCAGCATCTTCTGTGTAGTATTTGATCATAGATCAATAAATACTAATAAAACACACAAAAAGCTTACCATATGGCCTTTTTGATCAGTAACTGTTAGCCACTCAATGGCTTTAGTTTGTAAATGAATTGATGAGATTATCCAACAGATATTTCAACTATTGCTAGAACCACTCCTATCAATAAGTAAATTGGCGAAAGATACTGGTACTTTGGGTTAGGGGCATGGTTGCTCACACATATAATCCCAGCCTCTCTGGAATCTGAAACAGAAGTTTGAAGACAGCTTGGGCTGCATGGTAAACCTAAGGTCAGCCTGGGAAGCTTGATGAGCCCAGTTTCCCAATATGATGTTTAAACAGTGTTATGGATATAACTCACTGGCAGATTGCTTGTCTAGTATGCTCAAGGGCTTGAGTTCCATCCTCAGCAGCACCACAGCACCAAAAAACAAAACAAAACAAAACAAACAAACAAACAAAAAAACCCTCCACATATGTGAGCAAATTTTGTACCGGTATTATTTTAGTTATGCTTGTGAAACAGAAGATTGGTGTTAATGCTGGTGAAACATCATACACAAAGTGCATCTTCCTGGGCATTGACATGCAGTAAAGATAGTTAAGAGAGATCGACATTATGAATAAGGACGGTGTATCTATTTTGTTCCTGCTATTACAATTACTATAAATTTAGTGGCTTAAAATGAGAGACTTAATATCCCAGCCCTGGATGCAGAAAGGGCCTTACTATTCTAAATCAAACAGCTCCTTTCCTTCAGGGATTTCTATGAAAGAATCTTTATCTTTAATAGCTTCTGCAGACAGCCTGCATTCCATGGGCCTTGGCTTCTTTTCATCTTGAAAGTCAACAATGGCTTTATTTTGCTTTACCAATGCTGCTTTCCTGAGACAGAGATTCTTAGGCCTCTGCTGTCATACCTAAGTACCCTTGCAGTTACATGGCTAGAATGACGCAGCATAATTTTGTGCTAAATTCCACTATTAACAACCTTAGTTCTACCAGAAACCCCAATACTTCCTGCCAAATAACAAGTTTACATATCCTGAGTATGGACTTGGGTTTGTTACTCTGTGAAACACTGGGTAAGTGCGTAAATGAATTTCTAAATGGATAAGCCCAACAGCTTCAGTGTGTGATTAATGCCATTGCTGTTTTTTCCACAAAGGTATTGCTATTTAAAATGAAAAGCACACACACACAGGCGCGCGCGCGCGCGCGCGAGCGTGCACAGACTCTCACACACACACACACACACACACACACACACACACACACACACACACAGTGTGACAGAAAGAATTGATTGTTGGGCCAAACCTGTGGTTAATTTACCAGGCCAGGTGTGGTTTGGTCTCCCCTTTGGAATAGGGACAATGGTGGGGGATGTAAAGGAAGCCCCCACTTCAGATCCCTTAGAGACAGACATGCCCTCCTCCTCTTCATGGTTGCATGAACCAAAGAAAACATGAGAGAAACAACAGGAACCTACTGGCTGGCTGTTGCTAGGTCACCTGTCCCCTCTCAGGCTGCAGTACTGAGCCCCCCCCTTCCACTGGCGTCATAAGAAGGGGCAGAAGGGGGGAAGCAGAGAGTGAGTGCAGGGAGGGGCAGGCAATGTCCAGCCTCGTTCTGAGGTGCAGCTGTACCAAGAGGCCCCACTCAGTATCCATCCGCTGCTCCCTCCTGCTCCCCAACTCCAGACACCCCCCTTCATATAGTCCGTCCTCTCCCCTCCACCTCCCCCAAAGCCCTCATAGACCCTAGCTCTCAGCCATCCCACACACTGTAGTGGCGCCAGAAAAGTGGTGGTGGTCTCTGGTTAGGGCGAACAGGGGTCTGCGGAAGCCCAGGGGCGAGACCCACCCCTCCGAGTGGAGGGGGCTGCCTCCGGCCCCGCCCACTCGGAGTCGGAACTAGGGTGGGCCCGGGAGGGGGCGTCGAGCCCAGCGCGCCGTATCCCTCCGCCCCTTCCCGACACCCTCGAGGCGAGCTGCTCCTGCCGCATCCTGCGCAGCAGCCCCTGCCCGTTTGGTGCAGAGGCGTGGGGGCGGGACGCGGCTCTGCCTTTGCACTCGCGCGCAAAGCGGCGGTGAGAGCACAGTGAGCGGAGCTGCGGAGGACGGAGCACAGCCGGGAGCAGACGGGGACGCGGGGGGGAGCCCGGAGACCTGGGCCGTGCGCCTGGCCAGGCAAGTGGGGGTGTGTCGAGGGCTGGGGCGGCCGCGCACTGCGGACCACCGCCCGGCCCTGACAGTGCGGTGGAGGCGAGCGGGTCGTGGGGGCTCCCTGCAGTGGTGGCGGATCCCGGAGATCTAGGCGGTGAGGAGGAAGCGGGAACGCGGCTCGGGCCGCGGGCACGGGTGGGGGTGGGTGGGGGTGTGGGGAGGGCGGCTGAGTGTGATGGTCTGGAGGCTGGCGCACCAGACAGCCTGACAGCCTCCCTTCAGGTGTCAGTCTGGACCATGGAAAAGATTATGGGGTAGGAAGCTGCGGGAGAAATGGCGGTGCGGGAGTTGGGAGGGGGCGCCGGGAGCCCACGGGTGTGTGTATGTGGGGGGTGCAAGGCTGATGTCCAGTTCTGGGGCCAGCTCAGCTGGTGGGTGGTGAGTCGCCTTGGCTACTAGGGCTCTGGTCTGTTTCCGGAGAGGGGCCCTTGTACCCTGCGTCCTGGGTGCTGTCCCTTCCCACAGGCTCCTGCTTGATGGCAAAGTCTCCTCTCTGCGCGGTAGGTCTGGCGTACTCTGACAGGCCACAGTGAGCATCTGTAGACCAGAGGCTTGAGGGAAGAGGAACAGGAAAATGACCTGGATTTCTGGAGGTGTGTGGCAATGGGAGTGGGCTCCAGACAGTGACTGGAGATGCGAAAAGGGTGGGGGTGACAGACCAGAACAGGTGGGGTATCCATTAGTGTCTCCTAATCTCATTTCTCACAGCCTTTCAGGTATTTTCCCCAATGCCCTTTCCCTCCCTCCCAAATTTGGGGTCTGAAAAGATGGTTTGGGGATGATGACGGAGTCATAAATCCAAGGACCACTTGAGAACCTGCCTTCTAGAATGTGCGGCGCCCTTCCCCCATTTTTTGCTGCGCAAGGCGAGGAAATGTGGCCACCTAGTGGCGAATCCTCAGAATTGCAGAAGGACTAATAAGTATGACATCAAGAAGTGGGTGTTACCACAGAAACCCTGCAGCCAGGCAAAATGGAACTAGAATGTTCCAGCAGTGGGACCCTAAATGCTGAAAGACACATGATCTGACTCTTATCCTTGGTGGTGTTCTTCTCAACTGAATCAGCTGCTGCCATCATTTCCCGATTGCCTTGCATTTTCATCTCTTTGTCCACAGGCCTGCTTTAAGGCTGGTCAGTTCTGCAAGAAAGAAAGAAGACATCGAGGAGACTGTCTCAGATCTCTGGAAGTTGGTGAGAATCAGGGGCAGTGCAGGAGCCAGGTACTGAGCAGACAAATGCAGACTACTGTAACCCAAGAGGGTGCATGATGTCTTTGCTGCCCCCTAAATTTGCCTACAGCTGATGCCATCATTTCCTGATTTTCTTACATTTTCATCTCTTTGTCCACAGGCCTGCTTTAAGGCTGGTCAGTTCTGCAAGAAAGAAAGAAGACATCGAGGAGACTGTCTCAGATCTCTGGAAGTTGGTGAGATCAGGGGCAGTGCAGGAGTCAGGTACTGAGCAGACAAATGCAGACTGCTATAACCCAAGAGGGTGCATGATGTCTTTGCTGCCCCCTAAACTTGCCTACAGCTGATGCCATCATTTCCCGATTGTCTTGCATTTTCATCTCTTTGTCCACAGGCCTGCTTTAAGGCTGGTCAATTCTGCAAGAAAGAAAGAAGACATCGAGGAGACTGTCTCAGGTCTCTCAGGTTGGTGAGAATCAGGGACAGTGCAGGAGTCAGGTACTGAGCAGACAAATGCAGACTGCTGTAACCCAAGAGGGTGCATGATGTCTTTGCTGCCCCCTAAACTTGCCTACAGCTGATGCCATCATTTCCCGATTGTCTTGCATTTTCATCTCTTTGTCCACAGGCCTGCTTTAAGGCTGGTCAATTCTGCAAGAAAGAAAGAAGACATCGAGGAGACTGTCTCAGGTCTCTCAGGTTGGTGAGAATCAGGGACAGTGCAGGAGTCAGGTACTGAGCAGACAAATGCAGACTGCTGTAACCCAAGAGGGTGCATGATGTCTTTACTGCCCCCTAAATTTGCTCACTGCCTCAGCATCTTCTGTTTCCTTTCAGAGATACTAGGAATGGTGAGGGTAGATGTGAGTTAGTCTGTGATGCATAAGACAAGACCTGAGAGCTGGGACCAGGGAACATAAACTTTAGATAGAAAGCAGGTGTGATTTTGTTATTGTCTGTTTGGGCTCAGACATGTGTGCCTGTATACCAAGCATTGAGACTCCATTTTCTTTTATGCATTTGTAGGACTCCCTGCCCTTATCTGTTGGTCTTAATACCACCTGAACATAGAAAAGTGGAGAGAATCGCACCACATCGAGGAAGGTTGGTATGGGAGAGGGTTCACTTTCAGATGGGGGTAGTAGAGATCACCCAAGAGTGACTATTGTGAGATTTGGGGGCTCCCATTTCTAGCGTGTGGACTGTCTCGTCAACCCTGTCCCTGTTTTCCAGCAGGCAGAGGGAACATAGAGGTTTTCTGATAGCTGAGCATCATGCCCCACTCAGCATCATGCCCCAGTGTCTCTGTGGAAGTTTCAACAGGAGGCAACAGATTGTAGAAGACTGACTTCCTCGTTTTTTCTCTTCCTAGATCAGCTGCAGTGGCTGCTTGGTGGTGCTGGGGTTGCTGCTGACCAGTGCAATCATCAGGTCTACACCCACCTAGGACCTGTCCATCCTCCTCTGGCTCGGTTTCGCCTCTTCTGCACTGTGTCTGTGTTATTGACTGAGACTGCTTGGGTAGGAGCCTCCTTGAGTGCTGGATTGACACTCGGGTCTAATTCTTTTCAATCTCATAGCCTCACGTACCAAAGAGTGTTGTGAAGATCAATCCTGTAACATAGCTGTAGTGAAGGTTTACTGTTGTTAATTGGTATACCTCGGGGCATTATATAACATATACAATGACTAGGGCAGAGATGGAGCCTGGTGCCCAGGCAAAGGCTGAAAATAAGCCTGGGGATGAGAATGCCAATACCAATGTTGCTGAGGTAGAGAATGAAGCCCCATTGGTGGTCAGACCCAAGGTTAGGACACAGATAATGACTGGAGCAAGGCCCAAAGTGAAGCCTAGAGCTCCTCCTGGAGCAAGACCTAAGATTGAAGCCAGTTCACCAGGTGGGGCATATCCTAAGTATAAGCCCAAGTCAATCCCTATTTCACGATCGAGAAATGATTCCCAGGTCTGGGCCCCAAATAAGTTTCGGGCAGATCCCATGTCAAAGATGGGCAAGCAGTGTCACATGAGTACTGCAAACTCTCCACTGGTCAGTACTGATTCTGGGGTGATTGCTCAAGCTAAGTGCCTATCTGTTGATAGAGAACTTGGTAATATGGACACTGAGAGTTATCCCAGAAGGGCTAATTCTCAAGCAGGATTCCAGCCTTCCTTTGGCCCAGAGGAGGGAACCAGTATGGGGACCTGGTACCGTTCCAGGCCTACCCCCAAAGGAGAGGCTTATGAGAATTCTGAATTCAGATGGGCAGATAAGCCCTCAGGAAATTCCTCCTTCTGGAATAGAGATGAAACCAGTACAAGATTTCGTCCTAGGAAAAACATGAAGGCCAATAATCCCAGGTTCAGACACATGGCCAAACAGGAGGCAAATAACATGCCTAGGCACAAAAACAAACAAGAGTTCTATAATATTTCTAGTTCTGATTCTGAGGATGAGTCTGCTAAGACTCCCTGGTTCTGGGCCAAAGAAAAGACCAAAGTCTGGTCTAGGCCCAAAGAAGAGCCCAATAATAATAGGTCCTGGTTTAGGCCTAAGAAAGAAGTCCATGTTGAATCTACTTCTGGGTCTGAATGTGAAAATCATACAAAATCTTCATTCTGCTCTGGAGAAGAGGCCAAATCTAGAACCAAACCCAGAGTTAGGAAAGGGGTCAATATGAGGGCCAGACACCAGGCCAAGCGAGAAGCTTACAATGATGTCCCATCTGGGTCTGTAGATACAAGTAAAAAAGAGTCCTGGTTCTTGCCTGAAGATAAGGCTAGTGCTTTTGCAAAGTCTAAGATAAAGAAAGAGCCCAGAACCAGAGCAATGCCAAAGGAAGAAGTCAAAACCAAGGCCAGAGCAAGTACCAAACAAGAAGCCAGGTCAGAGGAGGAAGTCCTCGTTGGAGCGTGGTTCTGGGATACCAAGGAATCCCGGATGGTAGATAGGGTAATCACCAAGCCCAGTCTACATGTAGAGGAAGAGCCCATTGTTGGAGATTGGTTCTGGAGTGAAGAAGAAGCCAGTGTGGACTCTGAGACTTGTTGTGTATCCAGACCAAGGGCTAAGGAGGAACAAGTTAGTACTTTCTCTTTAGGTTCTGGGAAGAAGACCGGTATTGAAAATGGGCCTAAGGCTAACTCTAAGTCTGTATCAGTAGCTAATGAGGATGAGAACATTATTGGGTCCTGGTTCTGGGCTGATGATGAAGATGTCAACTTGCAGGCTGAGGATGAGTCCATTTTTGGATCTTGGTTCTGGGGTATTGGTGAGAACAGCTTGAGATCTGTTAGAGTCGGTTGTGAGAAGATGCCAAAGTCTGAGGAAAAAGAAGTTACTGATTCCTGGTTCTGGGCTGGAGAAGTCAGTACAGAGGCCGAGGTTGAAGACCAGGCCAGGCCAGCATCTACAAAAGGGACAATCTTTGTGCCTTGGTTTTGGTCTGAAAAGCAGGCACATGTGGATTTAGGAACCGAACCTTGCTCTGACATCATGGCAGGAGCTGAGGAAGAGCCCATAATTGGGCCCTGGTTCTGGGCTAAAGTAGACAATAGTGTGGAGGCTGAAGTTAACAGTAAGTCTAGCCTGGAGGATGAGGAAGAGCCAATTATATCACCTTGGTTTGGTGCCAGAGAACAAGCCAATATGAAGTATGCAGCTGGTGCCAGATACAAGCCTGTGGCAGAAGCCGAGGATACTAATAAAGAATCTTGCCTCTGGGCAAAGGAACCCAGGTTGTATCCTACCAATAGAGAAAGCTCGAAGTCTACTCTGAAAGAGCAGGGGGACACTGTTGATTCATGGCTCTGGTCCAATAATTATCCAAGAACAGAGGCCATTGCAGGGTCCTGGTTATGGGCTGCAGAAGAAGGAAATATAGATGATGAGACTGGAGAGGAGATCAAGCTACCAACTTTAGAAGACAACATATTCAGTTCTTGGTTCTGGAAGGATGATGAAGAAACTGTTGTAGAGGCTACCAACATACAGGAATCCAGGCCAGAAGCTGAAGAGGAAGACATTATTGGCTCTTGGTTTTGGGCTGGAGATGAGGACAAATTTCAGCCAGCTACTGAGATTCATGAAGAGAACAAGACAGCATCTGAAGAGGAAGATACAGTTGGATCCTGGTTCTGGGGCAAGGAAGAGGCCAGTCTAGAGCCAATGAGAAGGGGCACTTTTGAGTCCACACCTGGAATTAAGGAGGAGGAAATTACTGGGTCATGGTTCTGGAGTGGAGAAGCCAAAATTGGGGCTGGGTCCCAGACAGTCGAAACTGGGTCAGAAACTGAAGAGGAGGCAATTTTTGAGTCTTTGATCTGGGCTGCAAAAAAGAACAATGTAAGAGCAGGAGTAAACCGTGTGTCCCAGCCAGAGGGTGAGGGCGAAGTGGTTGTTGAGTCCCAGTTCCGGTCTAGTGACAAAGCCACTGAAAAATCTGAAACTGTGGTTATCAGTGAGTCCAGTCCAGAAAATAAGGAAGGGCCAATTGTTGAGTTTGGGTCAAGAGCAAAAGATGAGGCAATTAACAAGACTGGCAGTGAAGATAACTGTGAATCTAATACAGAAGCTGAAAACATGGTGGGATCCTGGTTCTGGGAAGGAGATGAAACTGGCTTTGAGTCAAATCCTACCCCTGTGTTCAAGGCCACTTGTGAGCCTAAGTCTTCAGCTGAGCAGGAACCTGATCCTTCCCGCAGACCCCAGAGCTGGGACGAGGTCACTGTTCAGTTCAAGCCTGGTCCATGGGGAAAGGCTGGCTTCCCATCCATAAGCCCTTTCAGGTTTCCCAAAGAAGCAGCATCTCTGTTTGCTGAAATGTTTGGGGGAAAACCTAGGCTTGACAACCTTGGTCCAGAAGGAGAGCAGGGATCTTCAGGTCAACCCGAATCTGAGTTCCCATTTCAGTATGATCCCTCTTACCGATCAGTCCAGGAAATTCGAGAGCATCTTAAGGCCAGGGACAGTGCGCAGCCTGAGAGCTGGTCCTGTAGCTGCGTACAGTGTGATCTTAGAATTAGTTCTGAGGAGTTTGAGGAACTTCTTTTAATAATGGACAGAAATCAAGACCCCTTTATTCATGAAATATCTAAAATTGCAATGGGCATGAGGAGCGCTTCTCCGTTTACCCGAGATTTCATTCGAAACTCGGGTGTCATCTCACTGATTGAAGCCTTACTTAACTATCCGTCCTCCCGAGTTAGGACAACATTTTTGGAAAATATGGTTCGCGTGTCTCCACCTTATCCAGATCTGAACATGATTCAGACATACGTGTGTCAGGTTTGTGAGGATACCTTTGATTATGACTTGGATTCCCCTGATCAGTTGTCTGGATTGACAATGATTACACATCTCACTGCTACTTCTGACTATCATAAAATGGTTGCCAAATATTTGTCTGGGTTTTTCTACTTACTAAGTTCAGGCAATACTAAAACAAGGCTTCATGTTCTGAAATTGCTACTGAATTTGTCTGAAAATCTTGTCATGACAAAACACCTGCTTACTACCGCATCAATGTCAGAATTTATGGCCCTCTTTAATAAGGAGGATTCAAATGACAATGTTCAGATTGTTCTTGCAATATTTGATAATATCAGTAAGAATATACAAAAAGAAGCACTATTTGCTGAGGATGATGATGATGATGATGCAGTGGTGAATCTTGAGCCACTTATTTCTGCATTCCAAGAGATTGAGAAGATTGCTAAGCAACTGAAACGCAATCCTGACAATCAAAAATCACCCTGAAGCAGAACAAGAAAATTAATATACTTAACCATTTGCCTATGACTGTCCTTGTGTTCCTGAGTCATATGCTCCTCAAATAATGCTTTGGTTTCCCAGCTGATTGCGTGTGTCAGTGTACCTCTTTAATGCTGGTGATAATTTGCCCAATGCTTGTGTAACCTGTATCGCTTCTCTGATGCCAAATGAATATGCAACTGAAAACGCATTGTTGATGATACTTGTTTTGTTGATTGTGATGTTCAGAATGTGAGTTGAAAGTGAACTGAGCCACTGTAAATAAGATACCCTTCTAATTGTTCTCATGTGCATCTGTTTGAGTCTTGTGCTTCAATAAAGTTCTGTGTTAAAGTTAGCCAAAACCTCCCCTTCACTGTAAAATATGGGTGCAAAGAGGACACGTGACCATGCACACAGATAATGTATGAGGAACATGCTTCTTCCACAGGCTTTTTCTCAGCATTGAATCTCAAAGGTTGGAATGGACTACAACTCGGAGCATACTTCAGAGAGGGTTCATTTTAAGTTGCACTCTAATACAACTTATGATAAGGAGAAGAGCATTGGGTAGGAAAAGGTGTCTCTATACGTATATATCCAACTGCCTGGATTAGATGGGAGGAGCCTAAATTGAGGAAGTATATTGAAAATGAGGTAAGTTTGAAGAGCAAGTTGGACTTCGCTGTTCAAAGTACTATGTTCACAATACAATCAGTGCAGTGCAGAGGGTAAAAGAATAACACCAGAAAGCACAAAATTTCAGTTCAGTCAAGTGGATGATTAAGTCATGGTGCTTTTGGTATCACTTGATAAGCCCCTGTCATGTGGTGTTAGGGCTGGGGAGATGGCCCAGTGTAAAGGGCTTGCTATGCAAGCATAATTAATGTCCTGAGTTAGGACCCCTGTCACCCACATAAACATACAGAGATGCTTGTGCATGGCTTTAACCCTGGTGCTGGGGGTGGGGGGGGGGGGAGAGACAGGAAGATCCCAAGGGCTTTCTGGCTGGCCAATCTAGCCAATCTGTAAGCTTAAGGTTCTGGGAGAGGCCCTGTTTCAAAAATGATGTGAATTACAATAGAGGAAGGAATTGGATCTAGTCCTCTGGTCTATGCACATGTACACACATACATACACCACCTACACATAGCATGAACTCAGGTGCTCTCAGGTGTTTACTGCTTTTAAAATGCACTAAGCCATGACCCTTTCAATAATTTGTAGAGAGTTGTGTTGAATGGAAATAATTGGAGGGTCTGGGAGTAGTTGGAGGAGGAAGAAAACATGATTAAATCTTTCATACAAAAAGTTTTTAAATAAAAAGTTAAGAATAATTACATTAAAAAAATAAGTGTAGGTGGGACAAATTTAGTCAGATTATGTTACTTGTTTATGAAGATTCTGCAGTTACACATATGAAACATCAAAGGAACAACTTCAGAACTGGGTTGTCAATAAAAGTATCGAATTATCTAAAAACCAAAGTTACCTGTAGAACTACCAAAGTTTACGAATTGATTCCACACTTTTTTGTGTGGTTTCTGAAGACAGGGTATTTTGAAGCCCAGGCTGGCTTCAAACTTGGTATGTACCCGAGACTCACTTTGAACTTCCAATGCTAGGATTACGGGTGGCTGTACCCAGATTCAGGCATCACTGAGATTGAACCAAGGGCTTCCCTCAAGCCTGATAAGCAAGCACTCTTAAAGGCTGATTGCCATCCCCAGTCACACCCAATGTATCATTACTTCACGAAGGTTGTAGCATAGGTGCAGGCAGCACAACATAAGGGAAAATACCTAACATTTTATTTTATTGGCAGACATACATGCATGTAATATATTTTGATCATATTAACCCCTATTTCTCTCTTCTTCCACTCCCACTTCCAGTCATCCCTTTCTTTTAACCAACTAGCCAGCCCCCCCCCCCTTTCAAGTCCTTTTTATTTTCTGATGATCCAGTGAGTTTCATTAAGATTACTTAGGGGAGCATGGTCAACTTTGCCATGGTTACACTGTGGATAAAAATGCCTCTCATTCCCTCAGCAACTATTAACTGTCTAGAGAACCTCAGAGAGGGGTGGGGACTTGTTAATTCCTCCCCCAAGCAACCATTAATTAACTAAACCCTCAGGGAAGGGCAAGGTCTTAACAGGAACACCCCTCTACAATAAAATGTCCAAAGGCCCAATCTTGTGCAAGTAACCAACCACAGCTTCTGGGAGTTCCAGAGTGCAATAGTCCTGACCTGTCCAGAAGACAGCATTTCACAGGATCCCTTCCTCTAACTCTTCATTCTTCTTGTCCTCTTTTATCCAGTATTTCCTGAGCTTTGGATGGGAGGGGGATATAGATGTCCCATTTAGGGATGGGCATTCAACAGCAACATTTCTCAGCACTGGAACTAGTTTTGAGTCTCTACATTAACTGCTGCCCAGTGCAAAAAGAAGCTGATGTGCTCTGCAATGCTCCAGGGACTTGACTGCAGTGGTGAGGAGGTGAAGAAATGACAACCATGAGTACAGAAAGGCTAGAATCAGGTGGCTTGTGCTTGCTCTGATGGAGTAGCTACAGCACCCCAGAAGCCTGGTATATTTATTACAGTTGAATAGGAAGGTAGGATTATCAAAGACAGCTGAACAAGGAGGTGGCATTCTTACATACAGATAAACAAGGAGTCAGGATTGTTGTGTGCAACTGAACAACGTTGGGCTAAATTTTGGAAGGAGCAGTCTCTGTAAGGGAGGTAAGCATCTATGGGAGAAAGTTAAAGTGGATATTTTCTGCACACACTGTCAAAATTCACACCCAGACCAGAGGAAAGTTTTACCATCCTTCTGAGCCTCTCTCAGGGAAGGCTTTGTCACTCTTATGGGACTGAGGCATTGGGGTTCTTGTGCACGGCCATGCCCGTGTCAACAACACATGTTCACTCAGGACTTCACTCACTCTCTACACCTCTCTGAGCAGAACTGACATAATACTAACATACAGGTGTGTGTGTGTGTGTGTGTGTGTGTGTGTGTGTGTGTGTGTGTGTATGCAGGCCTAGTGGTTCGTGCTTGTAATCACACTTTACAGAGTTAGAAGGAGCAGTAGTAGTTCAAGGTTAGCCTTGGCTACCTAGCAAATTTGACACCAGCCTTGTCTCAAAAACAAAATACAGCCAGGTGGTGGTGGCACATGCCTTTAATCCCAGCACTCAGGAGGCAGAGGCAGTTGGATTTCTGTGAGTACGAGGCTAGCTTGGTCTACTGAGCAAGCTCCAGGACTGTTATGGAATAATCTTTTTGTACACTGTGAAGATGTGTCTTTCCCAAGGCTTCTTCTGATAGTTTTAATAAAAGGGCTGACTGGTCAGTAGCTAGGCAGTAGGTATAGGCAGGACAGCCAGACACAGGATGCTGGGAAGAAGAAGGGTGGAGTTTTGGGAGTCACCAGCAGACTTAGAGAGAAGGAAGATGAGTGTGCCGTGTGGAAAGGAGGTACCACCACATGGCAGAGGGTAGATAAGAAATATTGGTTAATTTAAAATGTAAGAGCTAGTAACAAGCCTGAGCTATCAGCTGATCATTTGTAATTAATACTAAGTCTGTGTGTGGTTATTTGTGAGTGGCTTCTGGAACATAGAGAAACTTTGCCTACACAGGATAGCCAAGGCTACACAGAGAAACCCTGTCTCAAAAAACAAAAGCAACAGACAACAACAACAACAAAAATACAGAAACAAATATTTAGAAGGTATTTTAACAAGCATATCATGTCTATTTAACAAAACAGTAACAGTAGACTCTCCTCTAGGGCTTAGGCCCTCCCCAGCCATGGACTTTTGACCAGGTTTACAATACCAAACATGAATTCCTACCTGTGAAGTAGGCCTTAAATTTAGCCAGAAAGCAGCTGGTTATCCCATAACAGTCATGCTACTGTTGCATCAGGGTAGGCACATCTTGCCTGGCAGATCAACAGTGTAGAATGTAGGGTCGACAGCTAAGTAAGACTGTCAATGACAATTTTACCTCAGCAGCCTACGTAGCACCTTCTAGAGCTATGAAAGCCAGCCCACAGGGAAGACCTTTCCAACTCAGTTACAACCTAGTTTCTCTATGTCCTGAAAAGGGTGAATTATCTTCAGCAATAAGTTATAAGTTCTTACCATCTACTTACGATGGGCAACAACACACAGTGATAGCCTGTATTGAAGGAGGATGCCTGAGCCTCCCTGGCCAGTAACTCATTGAGAGGTACCCATCTCTGATACAGGAATTTTATTTAATAACATTATGGCTTCTGGAAATTGTTTAGGATGTACCAAACTTTCTTGTGGCTTTTTCAATGTGTACTTAGTTTGATTGGCCCTCACATTACAGCCTCCCTTCTCCCATCTCCCTGTACTCCACCCCCGCCTAACCCTTTCGACTGTCACCATTTCCTTTCCAGTTTCACATCACACATGTTCTACTACCTCCCTAGTTTAAAGCCCCGATGGTATCTTTCATGGGCCTTTTTTTTTTTCTAGTTTCTTGGCCCTTACTCACACTCACTCCCACATACATACATAAAAACTAGAAGCTAGGATCCACATATGAGAGAGAGCATGTGGTGGTTGAATTTCTGGGCCTGGGTTGCCTCACTTAATATTTTCTAGCCCCATTCATTTTCCTGTTAATTTCATTTTTCTTTACTGCTGAGTAAAATTCCATTTTGGGGGGCTAGAGAGATGGCTCAGTGGTTAAGAGCACCCATTGTTTTTCCAAAGGAAACAAGTTCAATTTCCATTACCCACATCAAGTGGCTCACAAACACCTGTAACTCCAGCTCCAGGTATGATCTGAAAACTCTGGCTTCTGTGGGTATCTGCACTCAGGTGATTGTGCCCCCCCATACATATAATTTGAAATAATAATTTTAATTCCATTTTGTATATTACCAGCTTTAACTGTCCATCCATAAATTGATGGACATCCAGTCTAATTCAGTTTCCTTGCTATTCTGAATACAGCAGTAGCATTCCTTTATTGCAACAGCTGTGAAGAAAGAAGGCGTAGAAGGAACATACTGGAAGATATCAAAGGCTGTATTGCATCATGCTGAGTAGGAGAAAGCTGAAAGCTTTCCCTCTAGGATCAAGAACAATATAAGATTGTCATGTGACCCCTGAAATGGCCTTTGATGTTATCTGCCCCTCCCCATATTGCCAACTTTACCCCTGCCATTCTACCCCCTCATCTCTCTCTAACCATTTATTCTATTCCTCCTTCTTTGATAGATTCACTCTGTCCTCCAGTTCCTTACTTTTTACCTATGTATATATATATATATATATATATATATATATATTTGGGGGGTCTAAGTTACCTCATGGAGGATAATTGTTTTTGGCTTCATCCATTACCTGTGAATTTCAAGATTTCTGTTATTTTTAATAGCTGAATAATTGTGTAAATGTACCACATTTTCACTGTCTGTTCATCTATCTGTCGATGGACATGTAGGCTGTTTCCAATTTCTGGCTATTGTGAATAGAACAGGAATAAGCATGGATGAGCAAGTGTGGTGCTTTAAAAAACAATTGCCCCCATAGGCTCATAGATTTGAATGTTTGGTCATCAGGGAGTGGCACTACTTGAGAGGGATTAAGAGGTGTCATCTTGGAGGAAGTGTGTCTCTGGGGATGGGCTTTGGGGTTTCCCAGTGTCGCTTCTCTTCCTACTGTCTATCTATCTGGATGTAGAACTCTCAGCTGCCTCTCCAGTACCGTGTCTGTCTGCCCACTGCCAGTCTTCCCACCATGATGAGAATGGACGAAACCTCTGAACTGTAAGCCAGCTGCTCTTAGATGCTTTCTTTTACAAGAGTTGCTGTGGTCGTGTGTCTTTTCACAACAACAGAACACTGACTAAAGCAGCAAGTGGCTCTGTAGTAGAATGTAGAGTCCTTTAGATATATGTTCAAGAGTTGTACAGCTGGATCTTGAGGTAGATCTTTTCCCAGCTTCCCAATGAACCACCACACTGCTTTCCTTAGTGACTGCACAAGTTTGAAGTCATAGCAGCAATGAGTGAGTGTTACCCTTAGCCCACATCCTTTGCTAGCACGAACTGTTATTCTTTTTATTAATTTGGGCCATTTTTATTGGTGTAAGATAAAATCTCAAAGTAGTTTTGATTTGCATTTCCCTGATGACTAAGGATGTTAAACAAATGTTTATCTAAGTGTTTCTCAACCATTCCTGTTTCATCTTTTGAGAACTCTCTGTTAGGTCTGTACCCACTTGTTTGTTTTGTTTTATTCTTGTTTGTTTTTATTTGCTGTTTATTTTCCTAAGAGAGGGAGAAAGGAGTCATCGAATTGGAAGAGTGGGGAGGATTTAGGAGAAGATTGTGGAGGGGAACCCATAATCAGAATATATGATATGAAAAAATTATTTTCAATTTTAAAACAGTAACAACAACAACAGCAACAACAGAACAAGTTAAAAATGTTCCTTCCTGGAAATAGAGCAGTAGTGGTTCAGTCATTAAGAGGCTTGCTGTTCTTTCAGAAGAGCAGAGTTCATTTCCAAGCACCCACATTGGGCAGCTTATCACTCAATCGCAGCCTGTGACTCCAGATCAAAGTGATCCAACACCATCTCTGTCCTCCACAAGCACTCAGAGACAGTTGTGCAAAACCTATTATTGGCATTTTGTGATTCTATTTTTGTTTTATTTCATTTTTTAGATGATCTAAAACACATATGTATCAAGAGGATCATTCATTTATGCTTGGGTGTACACGATAGTGTGTCTTTATGACAACTATGACAATGACAGAGAGCTAACTAATAGAGATAATTTAATGAGACACTAAGTTTCAAGAGTGGAGTATGTCAGCAAAATGGCTTCCTAGGAAGTTCAAGACCCTTCTCCCTCATAAAGACTGCATTAAGTTCTGTTCAACTTGAGAGAAGAGGCAAGAACAAAGAGTACCCAGGCAGTTTTAAGGACAATAAAAGACTTCCAATAAAGGGTTTGGGGCAATATATGGTGTTTTCCAGGCCACACATACCACCACACAGCATACCATGGTACCGCCAAGAAGAAACATCATAAATGGAGTGTGGGCAAAAGAGTAGGTTGTGTGATGTTATGTCAGGTTGGGCAGCTGCCTAAGGGACTATTTTATCCCTCTCCTGGCTTGAAGCTCCCTCACTTTATGAGTAGACAGGCAGATGACAAAATTTGGGAGCTGCATCCTTGAGATACAGTACTGCAGGTAGGCACTAGAGGGAGCAAAAGATCAGAGACAGTCCGGGAACATCTAATCAGGTTGATTGGTAAAGATCTTCATTTACCCATAGTCAGGACACAAAGACAGCGAGTTGGTTGCTTTGTTTTCTAATGAATGTCCTAAGAGGTTTTTACCTAATACAAAGAAAACCAGGGTTGGGGATTTAGCTCAGTGGTAAAGGCCCTGGGTTCTGATCCTCAGCTCAAAGAAAAAGAAAAGAAAAAGAAAACCTATAGAGCATTAAGGAGACAGCAAAATGAAACAATATCTTTCTATATTTTAATTATGTAGACTAAACTCCTAATAAAGCACATAGATTTGCTAGACAGGTTTAAAAATGGAGTAAAATGATGCTCCATATTTAAGAGAACTTCTTCAATCAAGAAAAAAACAGACTAAAAATGAAGGAACAGTGACGATACAGACATGGTTGTACAAACATCAGACAAAAATTAAATCAAGAACAATGAAATATAAAGAGACACTAAATATGTTCTATTCTTAAGGACTCTTGTGTGGTACAATTTTTTTTCCAGAGTTGAACTAGTTACATAACAGCACTTTGGCAGCAAACTTTCAATTCATGAATAAAGGTATTAAAATCAGGAAAGTAAACGAATTCGAGAGTGATATATAAAACAATTGAACATGACAGGCATATATGACACATCAGCCTCAACACTAGCACAATATACATTTTCAGCATATGCAAGGAAATTCAAGAAGATTGAAATCATACGAAGTATCTTTGCTGATCATACTGTAATGAAACTAGAAACTGGTAGACAGAAACTGAACATTTCACCAACATACTAAAACTAACACACTCTTAAAAGAACAAGACCATCCAAAAACAGAGAAATCTCATAGTTGATTAAAGAGTGCCTGTCAAGAATGAAAACAATAGAAACATACCAAAAGTTATGGGATGGAACAAAAGCATTTTTAACCTGTAGATGCATATGCTAAAAAAAAAAACCCTCTAATCAACAACTCAACTTTATACCTAAAGAAACTAGAAAAATAACAAATTAAACTCCCATAGAAAAATAATAAATTTATATTACAGATTGACTGGATTATAGAAAAAAATAATAGGAGACAAAATAAAGATGATATTTGGAAAACAATAACAAAACTGGCAAAGAGAACAAATCCAAATAAGTAAAATAAAGAATTAAGATGTTAATCCCACAATGCCAGAATTAAGAACCACTACCACAATTTTTGAACCAAATTTGAAGCAAGCTTTAATTAGGTACTGTCCAGGATGGACCCTGGGCAGGTCCATTCCAGGGTTCCCAGAAAAATGGCAATGAGACACATTTCGCAGAGGCTTATAAAGGTAACACCATAAGGCTAAGTATTAGTCACCAGGTCCAATCAGGGGCAAGCATGTTTCCTGACATAATTCCTGCCTGCGTACCTCCTGCCTACATCCAATCGGGAGCAAGCATACATCTTGACTATTTCCTGCCTATATACCTCCCACCCACATGTGATCAAGCACATCCATTGCAGTAGGGTCAAACAAACTTGCTTAAGGGAGTGAAAACATGTGGCTTGTTATCTTACATAAATACCCTCCAGCATTTCAGGAAGTATCTGTCCTTGGGGCAGGGGCTTACAGGTTAGGTGCATTTTTGCTTTATAGATTGCTTAGGCATAGTAATTAAAACTTAAAACCTAGCTTTTGCTCTCACAGAACATTGAAATGGATGACACAGAGAAAAGGTTTTTTAACACTACTATGAAGAGTTATGCTCCAAAAGAGTAGATAGGCTTTGAGAAATTGGTAAATTAGTAGAAACACATAACCAAAACTGAAAAAGAAATAGAGGGGCTGGAGAGATTGTTTAGTGGTTTAAGAGTGTGTAGTGGTTTGAAAAATATACTCTATATGCTAAGGTATTTGAACACTTACTAAGGTATTACAATACCACCTAGGGTTGGTGGCCCTGTTTGGGAGGTTGTGGAATGTTTGGAACTTGGAGCTTTGCTGGAGGGAGTACATCACTCCGTCAGGCTTTGAGAGTTTATAGTCTCACCCTACTTTCAGTTCACTTAGTGCTTGTAATTTGAAGGTGTGATGTCTCAGCTTCATGCTCTGGCTGCCTGCTGCCATGCCTCCCCCAACATTATGGCCTCTCCCTCTGGAACCATTATCCAATAAGCTCTTTTTTTCCATCAGTTGCTTTTGGTCATGGTATTTTGTAACAGCAACAAAAAGTAACTAACACAGAAGTTGTTGGTACCAGAAAGTAGAGTACTGCTGTGAATAATTTGACTTTGTTGTTTGGGGGGAGACTTTAGAATACTGTAAGTAAAGCAGTAAGGGCTGTTGAGAAAAACCTTATGTGCAAATGGTGAACTTGGGATGTTGGAGACCTCCGGATAGTGGGATAGCCACTGAAGAAAGCTGCATATCCAGTGGAGGAGACAGATTATCATAATGCAATGCAGGCAGCGTAACTACAGCGGTGGTGCTACCCAAAACTATTGGAGCTCAAATAATCTTATTGATATCCCCAAATGCTGTACATGGATCTGCAGGCCGAGTGAGGCCTGATTCAAGATGCTTCATAGGGGAATGAGGTCTCCATTAGCAACAGGACTTGAACCCTTTCATGTGAAATTTTGGCAAAGAATCTGGCTTAATTCTGCCCAGGACCTAAAAGCTTTCTTGATGCCAGGCAACGTGTGGTACTGCTAGAGTCACTGGGAAGAAAGACTTAAGAGGCCAACAGACAGTGAGATGCTGTTATATGAAGCTGAAAAAGTGAAGCCTCAGTTGAAGTTGGGATTCCAAGATGTTGGGGATGACAGAGCTGTGAGGCATCTGCCAATGACAGCCTCATACAGGGAATGGAAGCAGCCCAAAAGAGAGTTGTATGCTACAGGCAGCAAAACCTTTGACACATGATATGGGGCTACAGGGATCTGGCACTTTCTGTGATGAGTTTCTGTCTTACTTTGGTCCAGTATTTCCTCTTTTTTTTTTTTTTTTTGAGCTGGGGATCGAACCCAGGGCCTTGCGCTTGCTAGGCGAGTGCTCTACCACTGAGCTAAATCCTCAACCCCCAGTATTTCCTCTTTATGTCTCATTTCTCCCCTTGGAATTCAAATGTATATCCTGTGTCAACATATGTTGGAAATGTGTAAATGGTTTTAGAGGAACTCATAGTTAGATTACTTTTAATCTCAGAAGTACTTTGGATGTATAAACAGTGTTGAGACTAGAGGGACTTTAATAAAATTTAACTAAATGCTTTTTTGCTCTATAATATGGCCATGAGCCTATGGGAACCAGGGACTGGAATGTGGTGGTTTGAAGTGAAAATGTTGCATATAGGTTCAGGCAGCTGACACTTATAAACACTTTAAAAATATTCATTATCCTTAGCCATCAGGGAAATGCACATTAAAACCACTTTGAGATTTCATCTTACACCCATTAGAGTAGCAAAGATCAATAAAACAAATGAAAGCTCCTGTTGGCAAGGAGGTGGGGTAAGGGGAACACTCATTCACTGCTGGTGGGAGTATAGCCACTGTGGAAACCAGTGTGGAAGTTCCTCAAAAAGCTGAAAAGAGATTTACCACAAGATACAGCGATGTTACTCTTGGGTGTATGTCCAAAGGACTCAACATTTTACTATATAGATATTTGTTCATCCATATTCATTGCTGCTCTTTTTACAGAAATTGGAAATAGCCTGGGTGTCCATCAACTAAATGGATAATGAAATTTGGTCCATTTACAGAATGGAATATTATTCAACTGTTAAGAAAAATGAAGTTGTGAAATTTTCAAGTCAATGGATGAAGCTAGAAATAATCATCCTGAGTGAGGTAATCCAGACCCTAAATATGTGTGGGTGTTAGCATTTAAGCTTTTAGGTAGGTGTGTTACATTTAGGAAATCACATTTGGTAGCTAGTAAGTGACCAGGAGGGAGGAAGGGATCTTCTAAAGAAGGGAAAATTATATATAATGGAATTACCATATAATGGGGAGTCAATACCCCCATTATATATTTATCATATGCTACCAAGTAAAACTCCTGTCACCAGGAATGGGTTATATATTTTTGATTCATTGGCCAAAGAGGTCCCATAGACCCCCACCAAACATTGTGGGTAATTGTCAATGCTATTGGTTACCCTCCACAAGTTGATGGTAAGACCTTCTTTGGATGGTATCACATACTTACTCCATAGGACATGGAGAAATTTAGCTGGTACTCAGCTGGAAGCTTTACCCTTACTGGCTATTGTTTATTGTTCCAGAAGATGCTATCAGAAGAGAAAAGTACTTACCAGTCTGACCCAACTATGACCCTGCAATCAACAAAAATGGTCTGCCTGTAAGATATGCCCACTGGTACAACAATGGTATGAATTTTAAGGGCACAGGCCTATTAAATGATTCAGGAAATGTTACCCACTTATTGTGACATACATAACACCCTATTGTCAAAAGGAATAAAAATGGGTTTAATTTCTTTGAAGGTTTGTCAAAAAAGGAGATGGAGTCCATATCTGACACTACTGAAGTGGCCAAGAACCTGAACTTAGATAGGTCATGGACCCTAAGAAAAAACGAGTATTTCCATTGTCTCATTTGGTTAGTCTTCTTGCTTTCCATACCAATGTCTTTAAACAATTATAAAAAAAACTTGAATTTACCATTTCTGAATACAGTGAGCAGATAAGGATTTATTTAAGAATATCAGAAAGGGAGATTTTACACAAAAGAGTGAGTGAGGTCAGGATTCCACTTTTCAAATTCAAGATGTGAATAACTGGCTGAAGAGCTATTTATGTAAGAAGGGATGTCCACCTGCAGGTTTGTATATTGTTATATGGTTTTCTGGTCTTTTTGTATTTCTGTTCTTAATTAAATATGTCAGAAATTTGTATTTTATTCAAATTAAAATTAGTTCTTCCAAAATTAACTTACATTCCCAAGAATATTTTACCTTTAAGTTATGATGGTAGTTTGTAGTAAAACATTTCCACAGAAAACTTTATGTGTATGTGTAATACTGTATACTAATGTTCTCTGTGCATACTTCATATCTTCTTGCTGCATTAGGGATGCCCAAAGATTATATTCTGAATTTGAAACATTTTACTAATGTTACAAGGAAATACATAAGGCAGTTCCAAGTGGTTTTAAAATATTACTATGTTAATAAAGGGGCTGAATTTTTAATTCATATTAGTTTATTTATGAAACAATCCATATTACATTTATTTATTCACCTATTACAAATTATAATATCATTATTTTGTTGTAAATTAGCAAGAAAGTATAAAGTTAAGTGAAAATTATTATAAGCAAATCTTCATAAATATAGTACATTAGAGACTATGTAGGTCAAATCTCATGGATCATGACTCTTGTGTATTTAACCTTGCTGTATTATGTACCACAGGTACCCTTTTTCAGGTTCATTTCACTCTATTGGCCATTCAAAAGATGTACCCATGGAAACAATACCTTAATTTTTTTGGCCAAAATTATTAATGTTCTCAGTTCACTTTTGTCACATTGTGTTTTTCAAAATGCACTCACAAATTACATCATCATTGAGCTGAACATCCAGAGATACCTGCCTTATTTGTGTGATGACTACTCTTATTTAAATGTGAAATCTATGAATCACAGCTTATTATTGGTAGATCCATATGGACTCTCTGAAGTGTGTATGTAGCAAGAATCTTAACAGGTCTTATTTATAAGAACAAACCTGAGGCCAGTTATTGGGGTGGATGCTGGTAGATCAGAGAGACAGAACAAACCAGTTTCCTCACCTCGCCAGTTCCTCAGCTGGTCTTGTTTCCTCAGACTGCAAGCTTCTGAGTCCTCATCCAGAATGAATCTCAGCTGAACTATGTTGCTCCAAAGCCTAAAAGCTTAACCAGCCTAAATGCTTAACCAGCCAAATGCTGATAGTTTCTGGTCTTCATGCCTTATATATCTTTCTACTTTCTGCTGTCACTCCCTAGGATTAAAGGCTCGCTTTCTGGGATTAAAGGCGTGTGACTCCATGCTGGCTGTATCCTTGAACACACAGAGATCTGCCAAGCTCTGCCTCCCAAGTGCTGGGATTAAAGGTGTGCATGACCACCGGCCGACTTCTGCTATGGCTTGCTCTGACCCATTTTCTAGACAACATTTTTGGCTCTGTATCTAGTGGCTCTCTGTTCTCTGACCCCAGATAAATTTATTAGGGTGCACAATATTGTAGGGAACACAATACCACCACACATGTACACTCTTTTCTAAAAGTGATCACAAATATTCACTTTAGTAAGGTTGCATATTGTTGACGCTCCTCTGTAATAGCTCACTTTTCCTGTTTCTAGAGCTTCAGTTCTTCCTTTTGCTTATGCATTTCACACTGGGGTTGGAGAGATGGTTCCAAGGATAAAGGCACTTGCTCTAAACTGAGGACCTGAGTCCTGGATTCCTGGAAATCTCATGGTGTAAGGAGATAACAAACATATGTAAACCATACTCTGGTCTTTATCCATCATGTTATGTGCTCTCACACATGGGGTGAGGGGTATTTTTAAAGTCCACATTGTCAATTTTTAAAAATATAGTATCTTCTTTCTTTTTCCAAATAATCTGTAACATTAAGAATATAAAATTCACAGTTAATTTTTCAAATTACCTTAGCATATTTCTGGCTATATTTTTAACCTAAAGATGTCCAATTATTTTGTACTGTTAAATGGTTTGTTTAATGATCTCATGACTTCAATATTCAATTTTTTCTCTCAAAGAGAATAGATGAAACCAAACAGGAGTTCAGGATTTCCTTTTTTTTCTGTTTTATATCTTTTTTTGTTTTGTTTTGTTTGTTTATTCAGAGCTGAGAACTGAACCCAGGGCCTTGTGATTGCTAGGCAAGCACTCTACCACTGAGCTAAATCCCCTTTTTTTTCTGGTTTTCTTTTCCCTCTTTATATTACATTCCTTTAACCTCATCTTTGATTATTGAATTTCCTTCTGTGGGAGTATTCAACTGTAAAGAGAAATTCTATCTATGGCAATCATTTTTATGTATGAATAGTATAAGCACAAGTTGGCATCCATTTAAATTATAGATTTTGACCAATCTTGTGAGTTACCTTAGTCATAACCCCCTTCATTACCAGAATTCTTGATTAAGAGCTTTTCAGCATTTCTTCTCTCTTCCATATAAAACTTTATAAAATAAAGGCAAAGGACCCGACTGTCTCTTCACAAAGCAAGTCCAACACTTGCTGAGTTTATTATTCTAAGGGCCAAAAGACTTTTTACAGGCTCTCAGTATAGTCTTTGGCTTAGCTGGTATGTGTATGACTGAATCACTTCATTTTTCTGTTTGTAGGTTTGGTATAAATTGCATTAAGTGCAAAACTCAGGCTCTCTCAGAATGGGAAAATTGGTGGTTCCCTGTAAGTACATGTCTTTCCCACCTTGAATTTTGGAATTGCACATTTGGAGTTGCTCTAAACATGTATAAATGTAGAGAGTAATACAGGTATAAATCCTATAGTCTTCATTTTTAATTTCATAGTTGCCTTGAAGTAATATATGGCCTCATCCAGAATACCTATACTTTTTGTCTTTCAAGTGGCAGATCATTTGAACTGACTTCTGATGGGCAGCAGTAGCATGTCTCCAGTGAGTTTGGTGTCTGGGTTCATGAGAAGGACATGGTAAACAAGTATCTGATAGCATTCCAGTTTCAACACGTAAAAGCAACACCTTCTTGGAGTGTGGTGTTTCTGACCTATTGGGTGAAATTGGCAGGAAAAAAAATGATTCTTTTTGCTTTTGATATTTTTCATTTTATTAATTTCTGCTGCCATCTTGATTAATTATTTCAGTCTACTAATTTTCAGTTTGGCTAATGCTAGTTTTTTCCCCCAAGAACCCAAGATACATCATCCAATTATTTATAGACATATCTCTGGATTGTTTAATGTAGGCATTTGTAGCCACAAACTTTTCTTTTATTGCTGCATTGTTGTACACCCTGGGTTTTGGTGTGTTGTGTTTTCTTTTTTTCTTTCTTGGTTTTTCCAGACAGGGTTTCTCTGTGTAGTTTTGCACGCCTTTCCTGGAACTCGCTCTGTAGACCAGGCTGGCCTCAAACTCACAAAGATCCGCCTGCCTCTGCCTCCAAGTGCTGGGATTAAAGGCGTGTGCCACCACCACCCGGCTTGTATTTTCATTTAATTCCTGGAATTTAATTTTTTTCTTCTTGACATTTTTTGTGACTCTTCATCTCTACAAGTGTGTGTATTTGCTATAGTTTCAGTTGTGGTTGGTTCTAGTCATATTCCATTGTGGTTAAATACAGTATAAGGAATTATTTCAATACTCTATAGTTGTGAAGGCTTAGTTTGTGTCCTATTATATGATCTATGCTAGGAAAAGTTCCATGGAATCCTGAGAAGAATGTATATTCTGCAGTGTTTGGATGGATGTTCTACAGAAGTCTTTCAGGTCCATTTTGTAAATGGTGTCATTTAACTTGGGAGTTTCTCTGTTTATTTTTGTCAGTATGACTGGTCTACTGGTTAAGAATGAGGTGTTGCAATTACCCACTAGTGGTGTGTTAAGAGTTATTCTGCTTTTACTTTCACTGGTGTTTTTCTTTTCATTAAATTTTCTTGCACTAGTGTTTAGTACATATATGTTGAAAAGTGTAATCGTTTTTATGAACTGTTCCTTTATTCAATAGTAAGTGTCTTTTTAAAAAATAAACCTCTTCAGACTAATTTTCCATTGAAGTCTGTTTTATAACACAATGTTATTATTGATCTCTATTTGCTTTCTAGTGCTATTTGCTTGGAATGCATTTTACACATTCATTTACCCTAACATAGCATTTGTCTTTGATGGTAAAATGTGTCTCCTAGATCAACAAATCAATGGATCCTGTTTTTAAGCTTATCTGATAGTTGTGTTTTAATTTGAGAATTTAATCCATTAATATTTGAAGTTTTGTTAAATAGTATATGTGAATTCCTGTTGTTTTATTGATTTTGTGGTGCTCATTTACTTAACTACTTATCTAGCATGATTCATTCTTCATTATCTTTATCTTTAGTCTTAATGATTCCTTCTAGTAACATCTATAATGCTGATTTGGTGGTCATGAATTGCTTCAGTTTGTTTTTTGTTTTGGAATATTTTTTCTTTGCTTTTAAATTACAACAGATTGTTCTTTATTACTTTCTTCTTGCTGTATACAATACCCTGACAAAAGCAACTTAAAGGAGAAAGGGTTTACTTTTGTTTGCAGTTCCAAAAGCAAACAGTTCAACCATAGTGAAGAAGATATAACAGCAAGCAGGGATACATGATAATAAAATAGGAGGCTAGTTGGTTACATTGCATCCACATTAAGAAAGCAGAGAGAGAAGTGGGGCAGGGCATAGCTGGCGTTATCCACTCCTGCTGGGGGCCGGCAGCCACTCAGACCCAAATAAACACACAGATGCTTGTATTATTTAAACTGTTTGGCCTAATGGCTCAGGCTTCTTGCTATCTAGTTCTTATATCTTAAATTAACCCATTTCTATAAATCTATACCTTGCCACGTGGCTCTTGGCTTACCAGTATGTTACATCTTGCTTCTCATGGCGGTGGCTGGCAGCATCTCCTGACTCAGCCTTCCACTTCCCAGCATTCTCCTTTCTCTTTGTCCCACCTATACTTCCTGCCTGGCTACTAGCCAATCAACCTTTTATTTATCAACCAATCAGAGTAACACATTCACAGCATACAGACATCTACAGCAGCTGGGCTATAGAGTCTCAAGGTCGGCTCCCAGTGACATAATTTCTCCAGTGAGGCTCTACCTTAGAAAGGTTCCACAGCCTTTACAAAGAGCACTACCAACTGGGAAATAATTGTTCAAACACATTCATCTATCTGTAAGAGACATTTCTCATCAAACTCTAACAAATAATTTTGCTAAATAAAGTAATCTATGTAAACAGAAGTGGAGCTTTTGTCCTACATTTCCCCAGCAGGCACTTCCCAAATTATCACACAGAGGCTTACATTAATTATAAGTGCTTGACCAGTTGTTCAGTCTTATTACTAACTAGCTATTACATTTAAATTAACACATTTCTATTAATCTATGCATCACTACATGGCCTGTGGCTTACTGGTTTTCTAGCATCTTGTTCCTTGGACAGCTGACTTATGTCTGCCAACTCTGCGCCTCTTCTTCCAAGTCTTCAGTTTGATTGAACTGCCTAACCTTATACTGCCTTGCCATAGGCCAAACAGCTTTATTATCAACCACTGAGAAGAACATACATTCACCATGTACAGAAGGACCATCCGACAGTAAATCTGGGTGGCAGTCATTATCTTTCAATACTTGGAATACATTATTCTGGGATCTTCTGGACTTTAGGATTTCTGTTACAGAATCTACTATAGTTCTGATGGGTTTGATTTTATATATACCATTATGCTTCTTTCTTGTAGCTTTGTTCTCTCTGTTTAATGTTATAAGTGAAGCATAACATAGGGAGGTTTTTTCCCTGGTCTTGTTCACTTTTTGTTCTAAATACATTCTGATTCCACATGGTCATTTCTTTATCTAGATTTACAAATTTTTATGCTATAGTTTTATTGAGCATACACACACACACACACACACATTGTTTATTACTTTAGCCTGAAGTTCTTATATTTATTCAATTCCTATGATTCACAGATTTGATCTTTTAGTGGTGTCCCATAGAGATTGTGTTATCTTCATATTTTTTGCTATTTTATCTTTGTTTATATCTAAATGCCCTAATTTATTAATTTTATCTACCTGATATCTTTACTTGATCCACTATATTAGTGAAGCTTTTCGAATTTTTATGAAATTTCAAATGGATTTTTTAAAAATTATTATTTTCTTTCTCTCTCATGTTAGGTTATCATATAATTCAGGCCAACCTCATACTCACTGAAGGGGACTCCTACACATTAGGGGCTTCCTCCTGCACCCTGGGTTAGGTACAAACCACACCCAAACACCTGTTTTCACAGAGAGATCCTTATTAAACAGGGAAGAAAAGTTCAAGTGGCTGCTTTCTGACCCAGGCAGAAAACAGCAGCAAATGACCTTGCAGGTGTCATTTTAAAAACTTTTTATTGATTCTTTGTGGATTTCACATCATACATTACAATCCCACTTATTTCCTTTCTCTTTGAATTGGCCCTCTGCCCTTGCAACTCCTCCCCAGCTCCAAATTGAAACCAAATTTAAAAGAAAAAAAACAACAAACAACAAAACAAAACAAAAGGGTGGGAATCTGGTGGAAGCTGTAGTATGGCCCATTGAGTTACACAGTCCCTTCATCTTTACTTGCAAGTGTTCATTGCCTTGAGTCATTAGTTTGCAAGTGTAATTTTTAAGAGGAGAAGAAGGGGAGGTCTGTGTTAGAATGGGCTAGGATGCAGTGGTAAAGGAGATGGGGACAAGGGAGAACAGGGAGGGAACAAAGGAAAGGGTGGGGTTTTTGTCTCAGAGGGAAAAGATCATATTCCTATCCTTCATATTACTATTATTATTATTATTATTATTATTATTATTATTATTCAGGATTATTTTAGCTATCCTCAGTTTTTTGTGTTTCCATATGAAGCTGAGAATTGTCCTTTCAAGATCTGTGAAGAATTGTGTTGGAATTTTGATGACAATTACATTGTTTCTGTAGACTGCTTTTGGTAGGATGGCTGTTTTTACTGTCTATCGTACAGATCCATGAGCATGGGAGATCTTTCCATTTTCTGATATCTTCTTCAATTATCTCTTCAGTGTTCTAAGGTTTTTAATCATATAAGTCTTTCGCTGGCTTGTTTTGAGATACCCCAAGATACTTATATTACTTGAGGCTGTTTGGTATTGTTTCTCTGATTTCTTTCTTATTCAATTTGTTATTTGTATATAGGAGAGCTACTGAATTTTTGTGTATTAATTTTGTATCCAGCTACTTTGCTGAAAGTGTTTAGCAGCTGTAAGAGTTTCCTGGTGGAGTTTTTCCGGGTCACTAATACATAGTATCATATCATCTGCAAATAGCGAAAGTTTGACTTCTTCCTTTCCAATTTGGATCCCCTTGATCTCCTTCAGTTGTCTTATTGCTCTAGCTAGACCTTCAAGTACTATGTTGAAAAGATATGGAGAGAGTGGGCATCCTTGCCTTGTCCCTGATTTTAGAGGAAATGCTTTAAGTTTCTCTCCATTTAATTTGATGTTGGCTGTCGGCTTGCTGTAAATTGCCTTTATTATGTTTAGGTATGCTCCTTGTACTCCTGATCTCTCTAGGACCTTTATCATGAAGGGGTGTTGGATTTTGTCAAAGGCCTTTTCTGTATCTAATGAGATGATCATGTGGTTTTTGTCTTTCAGTTTGTATATATGGTGGTTACATTTGTTGATTTATGTGTGTTGAACCATCCCTGCATCTCTGAGATGAAGCCTACTTGATCATGGTAGATGGTCTTTTTGATGTGTTCTTGATTTCAGTTTGTAATATCTTATTGGCTATTATCTATGTTCATAAGGAAAATTGATCTGTAATTCTCTTTGTTGGGTCTTCATGTGATTACAAGGGTAATTGTGCCCTTGTAAAATGAATTAGGTAACATTACTTCTATTTCAATTTGGTAGACTAAGACGAGTTGGTATTAATGATTCTTTGAAAATATGGTAGAATTCTGCACTAAAATCATCAAGCCCTGAGCTTTTTTTTTTTTTTTTTTGGTTGGGAGACTTTTAATGACTGATTCTATTTCACTAGGGATTATAGGCCTGTTTAAATTGCTTCTCTGATCTTGATTTAACACTGGCAAGTGTATGTATAGAGGAAATTATCCATTTATTTTGAATTTTCTAATTTGGTGGAGTACAGGTCTATAAATCATGACCTAATGATTCTTTGGATTCCCTCAGTGTCTGTTATTATATCCCCCTTTTCATTTCTGATTTTGTTAATTTGGATATTCTCTCTCTGCCGCTTAGTTAGTTTGGATAAGGCTTTTTCTATCTTGTTGATTTTCTCAAAGAACCAACTCTTTGTTTCATTGATTCTTTGACTTGTTCTCTTTGTTTCAATTGTACTGATTCGAGCCTCAAGTTTGATTATTTCTTGCAGTCTACTCTTCTTGGGCATGACTACTTCTTTTTGTTCTAGAGCTCTCAGATAAGCTGTGAAGTTGCTATTATGAAATCTCTCCATTTTTTTTTTTTTATGTAGGCACTCGGTACACTGAACTTTCTTTCCTCTTAGCACTGCTTTCATAGTGTCCTATAAGTTTGGGTTTATTGTGTATTTATCTTCATTGATTTCTAAGAAGTCTTTGACTTCTTTCTTTATTTCTGTCTTCACCTATTTTTCTTTTGTCTGCGTTTTGAGACAGGGTTTCTCTGTGAAGCAGTCCTGGCTGCCCTGGAGCTTACTCTGTAAACCATGCTGGCCTCAAACTCACGGAGATCTGCCTGCCTCTGCCTCCTGAGTTCTGGCATTAAAGGCATGCACCACCACCACCTGGCTTGACCTATTTTTCATTCAGTAGAGAGTTATTTATTCAGTTTCCATGAGTTTGTAGGCTTTCTGTTACCTCTATTGTGGTTGATATCCAGCTTGAATTCGTGGTGTTATGATAGAATGCAGGGCATTATTTCTATTTTCTTGTATCTGTTGAGACTTGCTTTGTGTCCAAGTATAAGGTCAATTTTGGAAAACGTTCCATGAGGTGTTGAGTAGAAGGCATATTCTTTAGTGTTTGAGTGAAATGTCCTGTAAATATCTGTTTGGTCTATTTGGTTTATAACTTCAGCTAGCTTCTGAATTTCTCTATTTAGTTTTTGTCTGGATGACCTGGATGAGGTACTAAACTCTCCCACTATCAGTGTGTAACATGTGATTTCATCTGTAGTGGTGTTTCTACTACAAACTTGTGTGCAGGTGTATTTGGAATTTGAGTTTACAGGAGGGAGGAGAGTAGAGTGTTCAACCAGAATCTACTTAGTTTCCTTGGCATGGGGGTAGAACAGTGAAGAGAGTTCACCTGAAAACATCTGTTACAGGGCTGCGGATGAGGGTGGGATTGACTCTGAAAGAACAGAAGAGAGGGGAAGAGCTACAGTCAGTCTACCTGCTTCCTTGGTATGAATGCACTTTGGGTTAGCAGGGAGTGCCTGCAAAAGGTGGGGAGATCTGTGGGATTCACAGGGGATGTGGGCAGAGGGGGAAGGAAGGCTGCAGAAAGTGTTCTGTTGCAGAGCCGGTGAGTTTGGGGGATTTGATTTGTAGGATCAAAAGGAGAGATGAAGGTCTGTAGTTAGCACCTGCTTCCCTAGTTGGATTACTGTATTGACGTTCTTATTTCATTTGGCTGTTTAGTTGAAATTGTCTTTAATTCATTTGGGAGTTTATTTGTAACTTTTTTGGCTTCATTAGCAATTTTTAAATCATTATTTTAAAATTCTCAGCTCTAAAGATGAATATAATCACAACATTTTTAGAAAAGGGATGGGCTTAGAATACGTATTATTAAGCAAGGTACTACAGTTTCAAGAAGAAAAATAGCATGTTCTCTCTCATATGCAGATTCTAACCAACAGTGTGTGCATATATGTAAATAAATGTACATGTGAGTACAGTATAACATGTAGAAAAGAGAACAGAAAAGGCTAGACATTAAAGGATGAAGACTGAGTGCAGCTAATGGACACAAGTTATAAAAGGGGAGAAAAACTGGTTTTCTAGTTTTAAATGTCATGAATTTTTTTTTGTTTTGGTAGTGAGTAAGTGCATTAAAATATATTTCATGATAGTGAAAGTTTAAAACTCATGATGGAGCTCCACAGCTTCCCTTCGGAATGACTACTATAACTAAAATAATTTATTGAGATGTATTTTGGTTCTGGTTAATTTAAGTGTGTAATTGTTTGCGTGTTTTTTTTTTACAATAAATCATATATATATATACATAATATATATTGTAATTTTGTCCAATTAATCCTCAGTGGGCGTCATTTACGTAAACTTGTTATTTTTTAAGGAGAGTGTTGTACTTCCTTGATTTCTCACCTTTTTAAAATATTACTGCACTGGCTATATATTATTATTTTGTTCATTGGGTTTTATCAGCTGTATTATTTCAGTTATTAACAATATTCAATTAGGGTTAGATTATGATAAAGTTAAACTCTCATTTTATGTGCTTATTCCTGACTCCTCTATTATTCCTAGAGTATAACAGTAACTGCAGAAGCAACCATAACTAGTAAATGAGCCCACCATGCAAATGTAATATCAGTCAGGTAAAAACTGCCATCACCTGAACTTCAACAAGACTTAGAGGATAAACAAAGATGCATAGTAACAATAGTTACTAAGGTTAGTGTGGGCAAGATTAAACTTTGGTATCAGATAAATTGAGAAAAACAATTGTGTGGGAAAAATAGCATAAAGTGAGGATACTGTTATGGTCTACATAATTTCAATTATGAAATCTATGGAAGATTATAGTTAAGAGGGATCAAGAATGGCATGCGGGGGAGGGGGGGAGCTGGAGAGATGGCTCAGAGGTTAAGAGCACTGACTGACTGTTCTTCCAGAGGTCCTGAGTTCAATTCCCAGCAACCACATGGTGGCTCACAACCATCTGTAATGAGATCTGGTGCCCTCTTCTGGCGTGCAGGAATACATGCAGGCAGAACACTGTAAACTTAATAAATAAATAAATCTCTAAAAAAAAAAAAAGAATGGCATTAGGAAGAGAGAAAAGGAAAAGAGGTATGAATGAGAGAGAATGCATATGAGCTGTGTGTAGAAAGACTTACAGAGAGTGTGCATCAGTAAAACGTGTGGATAAATATACAATCATAAACCATAACTCAGCAACATATAGACTAAAGCAAGAGCATTATATGAGATATTTATGCAAGTGTAAAGATTAAAAATAGCAAAAATTTTTATAACAAAAGATAAACTGTAACATGAATAACGCAAACAATAATAGGTCCAGCCTCTATTGTTTGCTCCCAGGGTCTGTGGAAGAGTCTACCAACCAGCTGGGGATTCTAATCTGAGGGATATTCAATGAATCTAAACACACTGAGTTCTTTAGTCCGTTCTCTTTATCCTTCTATGGTGATTCTATCTGCACAGTTTCTTTTCTGCTCTCATACTTAGCTCCTCTCGGTCCCTCCTGCTCTTGGTCCCTCCTGCTCTCGGTCCCTCCTGCTCCCGGTCCCTCCTGCTCTGGGTCCTCCTGCTCCCGGTCCCCCCTGCTCTCGGTCCCTTCTGCTGTTCTCTCATCATTCTACCTGGTTCTTTCCATCTCCGTCCTCATCTTTGTTCTTCTCCATCAATCCCCCCCAGTGCTCTCAGAGAACCAGTATATATACCCACACAGTAATTCTTCAGTAAAGCAATTCAAGGCTTGACGTTTTCAGGGTCTCAGAGAGAGGTGATAAGGACCCACTCATAAAGCAATTAATTGTCAGCTTCCAATTACAACCCAAAAGGGGAGTTTTCTGGTAGGGTCAACTAAAGGCTAAGATCAATTAGGGAATTTATGTGTTCAAACTGTAATCTAGAAATGGCTAGGTAAAATGTTAGGGGTCAGTAAGTCACAAGAAAGTAAACTGTCTTTGGTGCCACTTTTCCCGCTTGTCCCAGCTGCAGCTGCTTTCTGATAGGGAGGGGGACATATGTTAGGTGGCTAAGCAACCTGTGTCAGAGTATGTAGTATTTGGTTAGTAAGAGCACTTTCACTCAGAGTAATTGCTGAGGAGAAAATCTAGGAATAGCACCTGGCTAAGGAGGAATAAAAACTTAATTTGCACAAGAAAGAAGCTTGGCAAACATCACCTGCCTGGCCTTGTAGGGAATCTCCTTGGGTGAGTGGGAAGTAACTGCCTTAACTCAGTATCTAGCAAATGGCTAAAACATCATCCTAGAAATGTGAGCAGTAAATCTCTTAAATTTAAGGTCTTGTTGTGTAAATAACCCGGGGTGAAGGTAAGGGGTTGAGAATTTAATTGTTAGTGGTTCTTTTCTCTATCTGTGGGTGAGATGAGCTAATGTTTATTTCTCTTCATTTGTCCTTGGAAAAAGGTATCTTTGCTGAAATACTTTTGTCTGGAGAATGGCCCTAGCCAGATATGTTAATGAAAAATAAACACAGCTGGGGACAGTTGTCCAATTACCCCAGATGTATAGGGAAAGCTGTGCCCAAGATTGAGATGCAATCGTGAGATTACATGTACACATAACATGGAGATGCATGGTAAATGGGGAGACTCATATCTGTTATTGCACAAGAAGTTTATAACAAGAGACAGCCAATTCATTCAAAAGGCAGTAATTCCATAACGCCTTGTGTGATGGTTTCCTCTAACAGAACCCTTGGTTCTGATAGGTTGACCTTCTGAACTCTAGTTGTCACTGCTGTATATTCTCATGAACTTTCGCTACCAGCAGCTCTCAATACATGAATATACTAAAATTACAAATATTACATCAATTAGGATTTCTTCCTGGGTGGAATAGGGTTTGAAGTCTTTCACTCCTGTGACATTTCATATAGTAAAGTATGCTGATCTAGGATGTGCAATTTGCAATTCAAGTTCAAATTCATAAAACTGAGATACATATTTTTCTAGAGAAGTTCAATAGGATTACCATTGGGCTAGAGCTTCTCGTCCAACTGCAGTGATTTGAGAATTATAGTACTCAGTTCTCTCCTTGATCCTTTCTAGCTGGGCAGCACTATGTGTAAGAGAGTAGGGTATGATGTCTTGCTGCCATTTCCCACCGATCTCAGTGGAAGCCTCAGGTTGTTAATGTCACACTTGAACCTTCACAGCTAGGAGTTATTCTGGCCTCTATGCCCATGGAGGTTTGCAGAAACCTTAGTTCTACCTATCCTTGGGCTCTGCAGTAGTCGCTTCCCTTATACATGACATTGGCACATTGAGGAGAGAAGGGAAGAAGCCTTTCTGGAGGGTTCCTGGTGAGCTGCTGCAACTTTGATGAGGATCCGGCTTCATCCTTGCAGTGTCACACTTCATCCCTACTTCCACAGCCATGATTGGTCACAGGGTGATTCAGAGGGCTCTTGGACCAGCTCAATTCCTGACTCTGCTGCCACTCTTCTCTCAGGATGTTTCATGGAGTTGGTGTGTGTGTGGCGAGGTTGTGAGGTGGTGGATGGTGATGAGCCACTGTCTAGTAGTTCCAACTGATTTCTGCTGGAGTACCATGCATTGGAACCGAGGCTTAACTTCAACGTCTTCGGTTGTCAGGCCTCACTGGCAGCTGTGTATCCAATCCTTGATCATCTAGCTAGCTTTTCCTGCAGTGTTTGTGTGTGGGCAAAGTGTTTCCCTGGGACTTTACATTGGCCTCGCCAGAACCATTTGATGTAGCTAGATACAGGTTTGGAGCCCCTCCTGCCTGGTTCTCCATTCAGGTCTCACCTGGCCTAGAACATTTGTTTATGGCTATTGTCTTTTTAAGGAATGGATATTATTGTGCATTATTCTGTTTTCCTTCATGGAGTCACATGCCTTCTAATCTGCCATCTTGCCTCAAAGTCTCTAGAGATAGCCTCGTTGAGCAGTGTGCTCTTGAGAACTTCTCAGCACCATAAAGTGAAGAGAAAACAGTTATTATAGCAACAACTGAAACTTCACAAGATATAGAAATACATTAAATTTGGTTAGAACTCGCTAATACATCACCAATGTACTACCACAAACCCACAAATGTGAGTGTGCTCTGAAATGAAATACTATTTAGGACAAATATAGACATAGTGAATGGAATGCATAAAGGAAGGGGATAAAGAAGGGAGAAAATGTAAGTGATGCAAGGTTAAATCAGTCAGAAAAAAAGAAAGAAGAGGAAGACAAGAGGAGGTAGAAGGGAAAAGAAAAGAGCAACAGGTTAGAAAGGGAAAGACAGTTCCTATAATTACAAAGTTCAAAAACAAAATTAGATAAAACTAAGAAGTGGGCAGAGAGATGACTCAGTGAGTAAAGGTGCCTGCTGCCAAGCCTGATGATCTAAGTTCAAATCCATTTCCAGGACCTACCTACATGGTGGAAGGAGATAACCAACTACCTCAGGTTGTCTCTTTGACTATGAGAAATAAAAATTTGAAGGTTCATCTTTAAATATGTCTTGAGCCAACTTAGATCCAAACACAGATAAACAGAAAACACTAGCCCCTTGCTAGAATCTGCTAATCTAGCTATCCACCCTCCTAAGATATACCCCCACCCAAAACAATGAGTTTATAATAAAGCTACTAACAGCAATACATAATGCCTGAATGTGTGGTACTTCACCCAATAAACCTTAAAATAAACAAGATGTGGGGGCTATAAGGATTGCTTAATTTTTAGGAGTGCTTCCTGCTCTTCCACAGAGGACCCCAGTTCAGCTTCTAGCATCCACATCGTGGAATTCACAACTTCTTATAACTCCAGATCTAGGGAACTAAACACCATCCTCTGGCCTCTGTGATATGCTCACATGCATATACATATAAATGAGAATAAATCTTTAGATAAATGAATAAAAATAAACAACATGTAAAAATACAGATGAAACCACGCATGGATATGTTTGAGAAAATGACAAATGTAAAGACAGAGGGAAAGATAGACCTAGATGACATGTAAGATTTTACCTTCCTGATTCCTGATTACTCAGTGTCTTAGTTACTGTTCTTTTGCTGTGAAGAGACACTATGTCTAAGGTAACATAAAACAAAGCATTTAGTTGGGGGCTTTCTTACAGTTTCATAATTGAAGGGAGTATGATACCAGGCAAGTAGGTATAAGTTGGAGCAAGACTTCAGAGCTTACATCTTATCCAAAAGTAAAAGCCAGAGAGAGGGACACTGGACTTAGCATGGGCTTTTGGAACCTCAAAGCCCATCCCCAGTGATATACCTTCTTCAACAAGGCCACACCTCCTAATCCTTCCCAAACAGTTCCACCAACTGAGGACCAAACATTAAAAATATGAGCCTATGGGTCCATTCTCATTCAAACCACCACACTCTATCAATGAGTAAAGGAAGGAAGGGTCATGGGTTCAGGATTATAAAGCTAGCTCTCTGATTAAGTTACAATATTCTGAGATGATGTCTGTGGTGGCTTGAGTGAAAATGGCACCCACAGGCCCATAGGGAATGGCATTATTAGGAGGTGTGGCATTGTTGGAGGAAATGAGTCACTTAGGGTGGGCTTTGAGGTCTCAGATGTTCAAGCTAGGTCCAATGGCTCACTCTCTTCCTGATGCCTTCAAATCCTGATGTACAACTCTGAGTAACTCCAGCACCATGTCTGCCTGCATGCTTCCCACCATGATGACAATGGACTAAACCTCTGAAAGGGTAAGCCAGCCCCCAATTAAATGTTCTCCTTTATAAGAGTTGCTGTAATCATGGTGTCTTTTCACAGAAATAGAAATCCTAAGATAGAAATTGGTATCAGGGACTGGGGTACTGCTGATAGGTCAGACCATGCTTTTGTTTGGAGAAATATGGAACATTTTGTAACTTTGGACTAGAAAAGTTATTGGACACTTTAAACAGACATTAATGGGGCATACTAATAAGAGAACAGGACACAATGGTGGAGAGGGTGATTTGAACTGTGGGGGCCTGGCATAAGAGGTTTCAGGGGGAGAAGAATCTAATATGTGGTCTAGAGATCATTCTTGTGATAATTTGGTGAAGAATGTGGCTGCTTTCTGCCCTTGTCTAAAAAGTCTGTCTGCGGCTAAAGTGAAGAGTTATAGATTAATAGCTTTGTCAGAGGACATTTCCAAACAACCTAGAATTGACTGTACTGTGTGGCTATTAGTGGCCAGTTTTATGCGGATCTGTAATGAAAAGGAACAAACTGAGCAAGGAAAATTCAAATTGTACAGTTGAAGGAGAAAAAGAACACCAGGAAATGTAAACATATTAAAAGAAACAGAAAAGCCTGATGCTAAGTGGAATAAAAGGAGTGGTGACCTCGGAGCAAGACCTCACCCAGCTAAGCTTCCAACTTGTGTAAAGGAATTAAGGAAAAATGAAAAGGAATTAAGGAAAAGCTTAGGACCAAGCATGATGGTGCACACCTTTAATCCCAGCACTCAAAAGACAGAGGCTGACAGATCTCTGAGTTCAAGGCCAGCCTAGTCTACAGAGTGAGTTCCAGGACAGCCAAATTTAGGCAGTGAAGGAAACCATAAAAACAGAAAGCTGGTCAAAATGTATTTGAACAAAGGGGCCAAGTTCCAGTCCCAGCAAGCAGCAGAACTTGGCAGCTTTGGCCACATGGTTCTGGCTTTAGAGTCAAGGATACAAGAAAGGGGCTATGGAATCTCCCTCTGCGTCTAAGGAAAGACACTGAGGCCAGGCATATGTCAGGGGTGTCCCTGTATGGAGGTCTAGAGAGGCCATGTGTGAAGCTGTGAAAGTGAAGCCTGGATTAGCTTGGAGAACCCAAGATGTTAGAGATGCCAGAACCATGGGATACCTGCCGAGCAGAGCTGCTAACAGGGAGTGGAAACCGCCAAAGAGAAATAAGTGTGTTGCAGTCAACAAAGCTGAACAGAATTGGAGATCTGAAGAGTGTTTTGACATCAGAAATGGAGATGCAGAGTTTGGAGTTTGCCCAACTGGTTTTTAGTCTTGCTTTGGCCCAGTATTTCCTCAATATTCTCCCTTTCCACCCTTTTGGAATGGTAATATATATCCTGTACCATTATATGTTGGAAGTATGTAATCTATTTTTTCATTTTGATTTTACAGGGGGTTACAGTTCAGAGATTGTATAAGTCTCAGAAAAGACTTTGAACTTTTGATTTTTAAACAGTGCTGATAACCATGATAGACTATGGAAACTTTTGAAGTTGGACTAAATGCATTTTGTATTATGATATGGCTACAAGCCTATGGGGTCCAAGAAATAGAATGTGGTGGTCTGAATGAAAATGGCCCCCATAGGCCCACAGGGAGTGTCACTATTAGGAGGTGTGGCATTGATGGAGTTGATGTGGCTTTGTTAGAGGGACTATGCCACTAGGGGTGAGCTTTAAGATCTCAGAAGCTCAAGCTAGGCACAGTGGCTCACTCTTCCTGCTACCCATGGGTCCAGAGGTAGAGCTCTCATGTACTTCTCTAGCGCCATGTCTGCCTGCACACCACCATGCTTCCTGTCATGATGACAATGGACTAATCCTCTGAACTGTAAGCCAGCCACCTGAATGAAAAAAAGAAAGAAAGCAAAAGGAAAGGACCTGACTGCTCCTCAATATTGTGAAAGGGAAAGTTAAATATAGATAAAAGGGAAAGTGTAAGTAGAGGCAGGACATCTGGGAAAGTCCAGAATGGACATGACCAGACTGAGCTAGGGGATGTGGAGAAAGGGGGTGGGGAAGGGAAAGGGTAAAGAGGGGAACCAGGTGCAGCTGCTAGGAGGCCAGAGAAACTAAATGGGGCCGGTAACCAAAGTGTGTGGATTATATATGGAAGAGCCTCTGTGGACAGGGCAGCCCAGTCCCTGCACTGGAGAGTTCAGGGTAGAGGGTGTAATATGCCAGCCATATCCTGTGACAGGTAGGGACTGAGGGATGCAGGGAGAACCTGGTGGCCAAGTCCATATGTTAAGTAGGCACCTAAGCCATTTGTTCTGGATTTGAACCTTAACACCTCATCCTTTTTGTTGCTAATAAATGAATGGTAAGCGGCAATGTAATCATCTAGAACTACCTTCTGCTACCATTGAGGCATCGTTGTTGGGGACCCAAAAGCTGGAATGTTGGCCAAGTCTGGGAAGACCAGGCAGTTTCACTCACTGTCCAAGCTCTGCAGGACTCATCTGGGGCTAGGTACATTCAGGCAGCAGTTAGAGCAGTTGGTAGTCTTTAATTGATTGATAATCTGTTCCAGCAGTGTGTACACACACACACACACACACACACACACACACACACACACACACACACATATGACAGAAGGTAAAGTTAAGGAGTTTAGGGGGAAATTTTTTCTTAGGTGCACATTTGAAACTTTTAATCTCATGGTCCTGGTAGTTGGGGGAGGGAATTCCCAAGACCATGGAAAGGGGAAGAGATCCCACCTTCAGAATAGGCAGGTGGGGAAACAGGCTGTTGATCAACAGTACTTATCTGACGTCCATTTGACCTGTGAGAGATGGATCCAAGTTGATTCCCTGAAGTTGACAAGAATTTTTTTTTCGGTTTATAAAAGGAGGCAAATGTTTTAGCCATGTTAGCATTATCACTGTTTGTAATCTCTGCTGAAATCCATATTGTAGGAAAAGGTAGTAGACACATGCCTTTGAGTCACAGTAGAAGCTTGCCAACCCCAAAATGATTTTGGTTAAAAGGATGAACATTCTTTCCTCTATCCAGAAGACTGGGTGTATATAGATTAGACAGATGTTTTTTAGCACAATAAGAACCACTTTTAAGTCTATACAAGAACTTTCAAGTGTATAGAAAATACCCAAAGGAAATTTAAAATCTTGAGCTTGTGACTATGATAATAGTAGCATTTATAAAATCTAGATTAATATCTTATCAGAATTTTAATGATTAATGTTAAAACTCTGAACTTTTGAAGTCTTAATGTAACAATAGCATAGCAGAGGAAAGACATCTGAACCATTTTTCTTTTTTTTTTTAACCTTAAGTCATTTTCTTATCACAAGTCAAGCTTTCACTTCCTCAACCTTTATGACTTGCATTTACACGCCTTAAAACACCTTTTTGAGACCCGCAAACATTTTTAGATACTCACAACTTAAGCTTTCATATCTTTAGACCTTACATAAACTTTACACCTTATTTTCTATCCAATCTTCACCACGAGATACAGGTGGTTGATTACTGAGAGCAGTCATTGTAAAGTGAGTTTCTTTAAATAAAGGAATAGTAAAAAGTTACATTGAAATCTGTTTTGTGAGTTTATCTCTTTTTAGAGTCTGATAAGGTAAACTGTGTCTAGACATAGTAGTAGCTGTAGGAAGTGAAAAGTGTAAAGACGAGGACTGAGAAGGCAGCTGAAGCCTTGGTTGCTGCTGGTAAACTGGCAAAGCGATCCTTAGCCTAGTCATCAACACCAGCCGAGATCTGAGAAAGATGAGTTTTACCAGAGTAAACAGGAAGTACAGACCAAGCAGCTTCTGAATATATTAAAAATGACATGGACTTACTGGCTAACTGGACAGTCACCTAGCTTCCTCCCTTGATTGTTAGGGGCAGAAGTCCCAGGACAATGTCAGTCTTTGGCCACCAGGTCCAGAAGATCTGACAGACTTTCCTGTGGGGTAGGAACTTGGAGAGACTGGTGAACCTTGTCTGGGCAAAGTGGGGCAATCAACTCCCCAGTGCGCTGTTCGTCCACAGTTTAGACAGGGTCATGGCAGCAGGCGAGATGAAGGGCAGTTTTTCACTCAGTGGCCAGCTTTGCCACATTTAAAGCAAGCTCCAGGTGGAGTTCTTCTGTGCCCATCTTCTTTGGGGGAGGTTAGGAGTGCTGCCAGGAGATGATAACATGTCTCTTGATCATGAAAAGCTTTTTTATTAAACATTTTAAATGCCATATTCAGCAGATCTCTAAAGAGTTTGAGGACAGTCTCTTTTTTAAGTATACCTGAATTTAGTTACTGCCTTTAGGCTTAACTTTGAAAACATATGCAGGAGGCTAAATAAAGCTTATCCCTATAATTATTGCATTAGTAATTAGTATGACTGCTGGGGAATAATTCTCTTGTACACTGTAAAGATTTGTCACTCATATTGGTTTAATAAAATGCTGACTGGCCAGTAGCCAGGCAGGAAGTGTAGGCAGGGCAACCGGACTAGGAGAATTCTGGGAAGAGGAGAAGCGAAGTCAGGAGTCGCCAGCCAGATGCAGAGGAAGCAAGATGAGAATGCCGCACTGAGAAAAGGGACTGAGCCACGTGACTAAACATAAATAACTATTATAAGTTAATCTAAGTGTAAGAGCTAGTTAGTAATAAGCTTGAGCTACGGGTGGAGCATTTATAAGTAATATCAAGCCTTCAGGTCAGTTATTTGGGAAGCAGCTGCCATGTACTTGGGAACAGGCAGGTGGGAGAGAAATGACTGAGAGGATGCAGAAAAGCCTCTGGCTGCATATGTCTGCAAGTATGTTCTGAACACATTAAAGAATCTGATCATTTATTAACTTGAATGTTTTAATTATCCTTAACAATTTACAATGGTTAGTAGTTTTTATAAAACTAGGACTTTACATTCCATCCCTGTTAGGTTTAGCCTTAAAAAATAAGAATTATTTATTCATTCATTCATTCATTCATTCATTCATTCATTCATCTGTCTATCTATCTATCTATCTATCCATCCATCCATCCATCCATCCATCCATCCATCCATCCATCCATCTATCTATCTATCTATCTATCTATCTATCTATCTATCTATTTGTTTATTATGTATACATTTTTCTGCCTGCATGTGTCCCTGCAGGTCAGAAGAGGGCACCAGATCGCATTACAGGTGGTTGTGAGCCACCATGTGGGTGCTGGGAATTGAATTCAGGACCTCTGGAAGAGCAGTCAGTGCTCTTAACCACTGAGCTATCTCTCCAGCCTAAAAAATAAGAATTTTTTAAATAAAGCTCTTCTAGTATCGAAACAAAACTTTTAAATCATGCAGTCCACAGAGAGACTGGCAACTTTAGCAATCATTATAGAATATTGCAGTTTTTGTATGGCTTAGTTTATCCAAATGGCTAAAGCTTAAATTGAGCAAATACAGAGAAACTAGACAAATATTACTGTGAACCTGAGTAGACATTAGGAATTTATAAATCTTGATTATCAATATACTTTATTTATCAAACATAGGTTGTTTCTAGAAGCTTGGGGTTAAACAATTAGCAAAGACATAAGTACTTAGGTTTAAATCTCACCTAAGTCTGCTTTTGTTAATCTGAATAGACCTTTATAACCTTACATTTTTATCACCATATAGAGCATATTGTAAACCAGAGTTGAATCAGATATATTGTAGCAAATATAACTATAATTTTTTTTGAGACAGGGTTTCTCTGTATATCCTTGGCTGTCCTAGAACTCACTCTGTAGACCAGGCTGCCCTCAAACTCACAGACTCACAGAGATCTTCCTACTCCACCTCCCACGTGCTGAGATTAAAGATGTGCAACTCCAAAACTAGCCAATTGAATATTTTTACTAACCCCTCCAACTAAATGTTTTTCTTTATAGAAGTTGCCATGGACATAGTGTCTCTTCACAGCAAGATAAACCCTAACAAAGACAGTGTCTGACTTTGTAAAGTCAGAAAATAAATTCCCTCACTTTCACTAATGCAAGATTCCAGTGCTTTTGTTACAAAGTGATGATCTTTGTTTTTCACACAACACCCACAGGCTCACTATGGTGCTCTGTATTGTATGCATGTGTGAGCACACACACACACACACACACACACACACACACACACACACACACACGCACTAATAATAAATATAATGTAAAACTATAAAGAGAAAAGGAGTGAAGAAGAAAAACTTGGGTTAGGAAAAATAACAAAAGTACTGCTAAATTATGGCAGAGAAGGGAAAAAAAGTAAACATGGGGACAAAAAAGATTACACAATCTGAAAAATATAATTAATCTAGTTAGACATATGAAAGGGAATAAAAAAGTAACTCCTTCATTTAAAAACTTTAAACATTGGACTGGGGACATGGGTCAGCATTTAAGAGCACTTTCTGCTTTTTCAGAGGACTCGGGTTCTTTTCTCAGAAACAATATGATAGCTCACAACCATCCGTAACTCCAGTATCAGGGGATATAATACCCTCTTTTGGTGTCCTCTGGGATCAGGTACACGCCCACTACACTTACATACATACAGGCAAAACATAAAATAAAAATGAATACATCATTGAAATTTTTTAATAAAATATATTTTTACTTGTTTTAGACTTCAGTACAAGTATACAGTGTGTTTTGGTCAAATCCGTAGCATACCCCTCCACTCTAATTCCTTCCAAACTTCCCCCCCACTTCTCCTCACATACACTCAGTTTTTTAAGTTGCAGATTTTTATTTAAATTGTTTTATTTAAAAGAAATTTTTTTACATACCAACCCCAGTTCCCCCTCCCTCCCCTTCTCCTGGACCCCACCTCCCCCCATCCCACCCTTCATCCACTGGTCAGAGAGGGTAAGGCCTCCCTTGGGGAGTCAACAAAATCTGGTATACTCAGTTGAGGCAGGACCAAGCCCCTCCCCCCTGTGTCAAGGCTGAACAAGGTATCCCACCCTAGGGAACGTGTTCCAAAAAGCCATTTCATGCACCCAGGATAAGTCCTGGTCCCACTGCCAGGGGCGCCCCAAACAGGTCTAGCCACATAGCTGTCACTCACATTCAGAGGGCCTAGTTTGGTCCCCTGCATGTTCCCCAGCTGACAGGCCAGAGTCCATGAGCTCCCACCAGCTTGGGTCAGCTGTCATTATTTTTCTTTATTGTTTGAAAAGTTCATACATGTATATAATGTATTATGACCATATCTATTCTCACTTCCTTCCTTAAACTCCCCTTAGGGCCTCTCAACGTATCTCTCTCCTCTTCTTTCTTTTATTCTATTATTGTACATGTACGGATGTTTTGTTTGTATGTATATCTGTGCACCACGTACATGTCTGATGCCTGTGGAGGCCAGAAAAGAGCATCTGGTACCCTGGAATTGGAGTTAAATATAGTTGTTAGTCACTGTGTGGGTGCTGGGAATTGAACCTGAGTCCTCCTGAAAAGCAGTCTGTGCTCTTAACTGCTGAGCCATCATCTCTTCAGCCTTACGTTCTTTTCTTTTTCTTTTTATCCATTCTATTTTTCCTCAATAGTTATTGTTGCATATACATATATAAATACATTCTGCTAAGTTAATTTAGTATTGCTCACATGTATATGTCTTGGAGGCTGACTACTTACTATTAGGTAATTAATTAGGGAGCTCATCCCTGGGGAGGAATGATTCTTTCTCTCAGAAGTCATTAATTGTCTATAGCTCTTCACCTAGGGTGGCATGTTGTGAGATTTCACCCATCTGGATACATTGGCATGTCAGCTGGCATTGTCATTGATCAGGCTACTACACATTGCTGAGAGTTTATAGGTGCTTTTTCTGTATAGAAGACAATCTCATGGCAGACCCTTTCCTGTGATGGTCCCCAAATGTACATCCTTAGATGTAGTGGTTGTGTTGTAGACATACCGGTGGAGGCTGGGCACCCCACGGCCAGGGGTGTTCTTTGCATTTTGACCAACTGGTTGGTACCTTTCTGTAATGGTGTATGTCTGTTTTGCTGCTGCTGCTGCTGCTGCAGCAAAACGTTTTCTTTGATGATATGTGAAAGTTATGCTTATCTGTGTGTATAAAGGTAATTATTAGAATGCATTTAGAAATTATACTGGTTTTAAAAAGTGGTGGTAGTATGCTCTCCTGTAGGGGTCATGACATCACCAGCCAAGGGTAGTTGATAGATTTATAGTACCAGATATGAATTCCCTGCTATTGAGCAGGCCTTAAGTTCAATTAGACAGCTGTTGGTTACCCTCAAGGTACAAGTGTCACTATTACACCTTTGGGGATATCTTCCCTTGCTGGTCATTGGTATTTATAGGTGTCAGAGCTGGGTTAAGACTTGAATTTGTCTTTCCTTTGGAAGATTACATATCTCCTTCTTGTACTGTGAAAGCTAATCCTCAGGAAGAAGGCTTCCATGTCATTTCCAGCTTGATTCCTCCAAGTTCTGTGTTCAAAGTGTGCGGTGTCTTCAGTGAGTGGGTGTCACCTTCAAATTCAGGGAGGCAACTAAACTAAAGTTTGGGGGGAATCTCATGGTCTCCCCTGACCAACAACTTTAAATGTTTGGGAGGAATCTCATGGGCTTCCCTGACCAATAACTTTAAACGAGGTTTCTCATGGTTGGTATTGGGATTTTTGTTAGATAAACTATGGAACATGTGAGTATGTGTGTGTTTATGCACACATACACACTTGTATATGTTATATGTAACTTTAGATAAGTATGAAATATATGCTTCCCTATGGATTTTTAAAGCATCTTTAGTGTTATTTATCTCTCCTCTCTCCCTTTGTGTTGCTGAAGAGGGAACAAGGCTGGGATCAGCTAAGTCTCGAAGCAAGGGAGATAGGTTGAAAGGGGAGGAAGGGGTTATCCCTGGCAAGCAGCTGCAGGCTAAGATAACCGGAAGGGAAAAGGAGGGAAGGCAAAGCACTGGTATGCACAGAAAGCATAGAATAAAGCTGTTCTCAGGTCAAAAAATTCTCGTCACACATAGTCTGTGTCTCTAAATAAATACACAACACATTTTCCAATAGCTTTTCCAGTCTGGCAGCAAAACTTGTCAGCTTTTGGTAAAAGCATTCCTCTACAGGTAAATATCACAACAAAATGCCAGTGCCGCCCCCCCCCCCCCGCCCCAAAAAGAGAAGCATTGGTGCTGACATCATTTTCAAATGCCTTTGAATTTATAGGTTTGGGGATTGAAATGAAAAGTACCAGTGGCTTTAAGTCACCTGTAGCAGTAAGGAGAGCAGTTAGGGGAATATAGATTCTCATTCTCATTCTCTCTCTCTCTCTCTCTCTCTCTCTCTCTCTCTCTCTCTCTCTCTTTCTCTCTCTCTCTCTTTCCTTCAGAATTTGGTGTTATTCACCAATGAGTTATACTGTGGCTGGAGTTTTCTCCAGTCCTGCCCAACCCCACGGACCCCACAACCACTTATAAGATAATCACTCAGATTAATTAAACTACTCGACCATTAGCTCAGGCCTACCACTGTCTAGATCAGCCCATTTATATTAATCTATACAGTGCTCATGGCTTACCAGTATCTTACATGTTGGTACTCATCACTGCGGCTGGCAGCATCTCCTGACTCAGCCTTCTTCCACCCAGCATTCTCCTCCCTCCTTGTCCCACCTACACTATCCTTCTTGCCTGGCTACTGGCCAATCAGTGTTTTTATTTATCAATCAATCATAGCAACATATATTCACAGCATACAGGACATCCCACAGCATTATACTATGGAGAAAAAGAAAAGTACACCATGGAAGACCATTTAATTGCTGTTTTAAAGATTTATTTTGTTTATGTGAACATGTCCATGGAGGCCCGAAGAGGAAGTCAGATTCCCAGGGGCTAGAGTTACAGGTGGCTCACAGAAGTGGGTCCTCTGGTAATGCAATGTGCTTTTAACCACTGAGCTATCTCTCCAGCCCCAGGTAAGACCATTTAAATAGCAGAACTGGTCTTTTTCTAATAGACAGCATCCATACACCTCCAGATATATTATAGAAATTACTCTCAGGAACTCTTTCCTTCCTTTCTTCCCCCAACTCCTCCTCCCAGACCCCCCCAATTTCCCCACCCATCCAAATCCACACCCCTTTGCAGCTAGTTTTCCTGCCTGGCCCAGGGTCAGGACAAATCTCTTTCACCCACAAGTCCTGCAGCAGCTCAGACCCAATCGAGTAAACACACAGAGACTTACATTGCTTTCAAACTGTATGGCTGTGGCAGGCTTCTTGTTATCTAGTTCTTCTATCTTAAATTAACCCATTTCTATTAGTCTGTAAGTTGCCACGTGTCTCGTGGCTTACCTGTACCTTATATCTTGCTTGTCATGGCGGCGGCTGGCAGTGTCTCTCTCCCTCAGTCTTCAGCTTCCCAGAATTCTCCTTTCTCCTTGTCCCACCTATACTTCCTGCCTGGCTACTGGCCAATCAGTGTTTTATTTATTAACCAATCAGAGCAACACATTTAACATACAGAACATCCCACAGCACCCCTTTTTTCCTCACTCATTAGGATACAAACAGACATCTAAGAAAGTGGACACAAGCCCACAAACTAGAATAGGACAAAACAAACAAAAAAAACGAAGTAAAGAAAAAGCACAAGAAACATATATAGATGCAGAAACACAGACAGAAAACCAGTAAAAATATAAAACCAGAAATCATTTATATATATACATACATACATACATACATGCAAGGGACCTGCATGGAAAAAAAGAAAACCTGACAAAACTTTATGAGACCAAGAACCTCTAAAAATGTCATTGAGCTAGTTTTTGTTGGCCATCTATTATTGGGCATGGGTACTAGCCTTATATGTATACTCAGTGAGACTCCATTGTGTTAGGGATGTGGGCTTGTGTCCACTTTCCATCTCAGTACCGGGACCCCATCAGTCTCACACATTTCCAGGCCCTATGCAAGTTGCCACAGTCTCTGTGAGTTCATATGTGCATTGGCTCTGCTGTGTTTAGAGGGCCTTGTTTCCTTGGTGTTCTCCATCCCCTCTGGCCCTTAAACTTTTCTGCCTCCTCCTCTGCAGAGTTCACTGAGCCCTGAGAGGATGAATTTGGGGATGGAGATGCCCCGTTTAAGGCTTGAGTGTTCCAAAATCTCTCACTCTGCACTGTCCAGCAGTGGGTCACTGTATTTATTATCATCTGCTTCAGGAAGGAGTTTCTCTGATAATGGTTGAGCAAGACACTGATCTATGAGTACAGCAGAGTGTCATTAGGAGCCATTTTATTCAAACATTCCTTTAGCAGAACAGTGTATTTGGTTTTACACTAGGTCCCTGGCCTATCTATTCTCACGTTCTTGACAACCAAGCAGTGTCAAGTATGGGTTCCATCTCCTGGAGGGGACCTTAAATCCCATCAGATACTGACTGGTTACTTCCACAAGCTTTGTGCCACTGTTACCATGGGTTCATCTTACAGACAGGACAGCATTGTAGATTGAAGGGCCTGTATGTCTCTCTCCTTTGGTAGTGTGCTGAGCAATTTCCAGTAGCATGAACACTAGTCAGTATGGGTGAAGGCTCTATGTATGCACAGGCTCAACTTCTCCATGTTAAATGAGTTGTGTAGATATTGTCTTCGGCAATAGGGCCTTACCATCAGTTTGTGGAGAGCAACAACTAGCCTTGGCAATAGCCTGAGTCATTTGGGGGTTACTTTTTTTCTTAACATATAAACAATGTGAGTGAAATATCTGTTCATAAATAAGTACTGATATGGAAATACGGAAAACCTCACGATGACAAAAGGGTTCTCTGCTGTGGATATCACTATGTATAAATAAAACACTGATTTGCCAGTAGCCAGGCAGGAAGTATAGGCAGGACTAACAGAGAGGAGAATTGAGAAAACAGGAAGGGAGAAGGAGACACTACAGCAGCAGCCAGGACAAGGAAGATGTAAGGTGCCAGTAAGCCACAAGCCACGTGGCAAAGTATAGATTAATAAAAATGGGCTGAATATAAGAGTAAGAGCTAGACAATGGTAGGCCTGAGCTAATGGCCAAGCAATTTCAATAATATAAATGTCTGTGTCCTAGAGACAGAAACACAGCAAAAGATAGTGAGTGTAGGACTTGCCAGGATGGGAAAGGAGTTTCTTAATACTGTTTTAACAAATTACAGCGACTCCCTCAGTATCCCGCAGCATAGTGCTTCTAGAATGCCCTCAGACCAAAGCATGGGGGAACTCAAGTTACTTGCACAAAACACCACAAAATTTCCATATAACATATGTGCTTTTCTCAATATACCTTCATCTGCTTTGGACTGCTTGAAATACTAAAACAAGAGGCTAGAGAGACTGCTCAGCTGTTAAGAGCCCTTACTACCCTTGAAGAAGACCTGAGTTTGATTCCCAGATATTGGCCTACAAACATCTGTAACTCCAGTTACAAGGAATCCCATGCTCCTTCTGACCACTTCAGGTACCAAGCAAGCATGTGGTGCACAGACATGCTCCTACGCAAAAGCAGCTATATACATAAAATGATAAATTGTTCGTTAAAAGGCTTAAATACTGAATACTATGTACAGCCTGTTAAACTCATTAAACTCCATTGCTCGGGGAATGTTGGCAGGAACACGTACAGGAACATATTTTAGAAAAAAATATCCCATCCAGGGTTCCTTGAACATACAGAGGTGGAATAGGGGCTAGACAGAGGCAACTGTATCACAAATGTAGTAGTTTAAGATAATGCATATTTATTATTTTACAGTTATGGAGGTTAGAAATTACTTTAAAAGGTGACTAAGGCAAATGTGTTCTGAGGGTTCCTTTCCTGGTAACATCACTATGGGAAAATCTTCTTTGGTTTTCTGCACAGCTTCTGGAGCCAGATTACATTCTATGGCTACTATATTCCTTCCATCTTCAAAGCTAAAAATGGACTTTCCAGCTCCTCTGTTTCTATGCTGCTTTCTTCAAACACAGAACCTTATGCCACACCTAAGTACTCTTGCAGTTATATTGGGCAGAACAATCCAGCAAAATTGTGTGTTAAATGCTGCAATTAATAACCATAGTTCCACCTGCAATTTCAATTCTCCTTGGCCAAATAACATATAGTCACATATCCTGGGTATGGACTTGGGGTTGTTATTTTTACTAAACACTGTGTGGATGCTTAAATGAATTTCTAAATGGGCAAAGCCAACTGCTTCAGTGTGGGCTTCATGTCACTGCTGATTTTCCCACAAAGCAAGCACAGAAAAGAGAGAAAGAAGAGCAGAGGTAATTTTGTGGGTGAGGCAAAAGGAAAGATTCAAAATCAGCCAGGTGTGGGTCTTAAGGGAAAATATGCATGGAGGGTCCTTTCCCTGAGACATACAGTGAACCTAGGTAGCTAGCTAGCTAGGGCTGAGATCCAAGCTAGTTAATCCCTCCTGCGTCTGCACGCTGTCAAATATGAAGGCTTGGACATGACTGGCAAGAGAAGATTTCAGAGAACCAATCGGCAAGGAAAACTGAACAGGCCTAAACTGGGTCCCAACACTTGGCTGTGGGACAGCTGAGAGGCAGGACTCTATGACACCCTGCAAATACTGACAGGAAAAGAGCACTGTGGGACAGGCAATAAATAATCAGAAGGTATTGCTACTTAGACTCATCCTCTCTCTCTCCATCCCCCTCTCTCTCCCTCCCTTCTTCTCTCCTTGTCTCTCCCTCTCTTTTTCTTTCCCTCCTTTCCTCTCTGCCTCTGTCTCCCCTTTGGAATAGGGGCACTGGTGGGGGATGTAAAGGAAGCCCCCATTTCAGAAGTGCCTTCCTCCTCTTCATGGTTGCATGAGCCAGTGAAAGGAAACATGGGAGAAACAACAGGAACCTACTGGCTGGCTGTTGCTAGGTCACCTGTCCCCTCTCAGGCTGCAGTACTGACAGTCCCCCTCCCCTTCCATTGGCGTCAAAAAAGGGCGGAAAATGGGAGGGGGAGTAGAGAGGGAGCATTAGGATGAGTAGGCAATGTCCAGCCTCGTTCTGAGGTGCAGATGTACCAAGGGGCCCCACTCAGTATCCATCCGCTGCTCCCTCCTGCTCCCCAACTCCAGACACCCCCCTTCATATAGTCCGTCCTCTCCCCCCCACCTCCCCAAAAGCCCTCATAGACCCTAGCTCTCAGCCATCCCACACACTGTAGTGGCGCCAGAAAAGTGGTGGTGGTCTCTGGTTAGGGCGAACAGGGGTCTGCGGAAGCCCAGGGGCGAGACCCACCCCTCCGAGTGGAGGGGGCTGCCTCCGGCCCCGCCCACTCGGAGTCGGAACTAGGGTGGGCCCGGGAGGGGGCGTCGAGCCCAGCGCGCCGTATCCCTCCGCCCCTTCCCGACACCCTCGAGGCGAGCTGCTCCTGCCGCATCCTGCGCAGCAGCCCCTGCCCGTTTGGTGCAGAGGCGTGGGGGCGGGACGCGGCTCTGCCATTGCACTCGCGCGCAAAGCGGCGGTGAGAGCACAGTGAGCGGAGCTGCGGAGGACGGAGCACAGCCGGGAGCAGACGGGGACGCGGGGGGAGCCCGGAGACCTGGGCCGTGCGCCTGGCCAGGCAAGTGGGGGTGTGTCGAGGGCTGGGGCGGCCGCGCACTGCGGACCACCGCCCGGCCCTGACAGTGCGGTGGAGGCGAGCGGGTCGTGGGGGCTCCCTGCAGTGGTGGCGGATCCCGGAGATCTAGGCGGTGAGGAGGAAGCGGGAACGCGGCTCGGGCCGCGGGCACGGGTGGGGGTGGGTGGGGGTGTGGGGAGGGCGGCTGAGTGTGATGGTCTGGAGGCTGGCGCACCAGACAGCCTGACAGCCTCCCTTCAGGTGTCAGTCTGGACCATGGGAAAGATTATGGGGTAGGAAGCTGCGGGAGAAATGGCGGTGCGGGAGTTGGGAGGGGGCGCCGGGAGCCCACGGGTGTGTGTATGTGGGGGGTGCAAGGCTGATGTCCAGTTCTGGGGCCAGCTCAGCTGGTGGGTGGTGAGTCGCCTTGGCTACTAGGGCTCTGGTCTGTTTCCGGAGAGGGGCCCTTGTACCCTGCGTCCTGGGTGCTGTCCCTTCCCACAGGCTCCTGCTTGATGGCAAAGTCTCCTCTCTGCGCGGTAGGTCTGGCGTACTCTGACAGGCCACAGTGAGCATCTGTAGACCAGAGGCTTGAGGGAAGAGGAACAGGAAAATGACCTGGATTTCTGGAGGTGTGTGGCAATGGGAGTGGGCTCCAGACAGTGACTGGAGATGCGAAAAGGGTGGGGGTGACAGACCAGAACAGGTGGGGTATCCATTAGTGTCTCCTAATCTCATTTCTCACAGCCTTTCAGGTATTTTCCCCAATGCCCTTTCCCTCTCTCCCAAATTTGGGGTCTGAAAAGATGGTTTGGGGATGATGACGGAGTCATAAATCCAAGGACCACTTGAGAACCTGCCTTCTAGAATGTGCGGCGCCCTTCCCCCATTTTTTGCTGCGCAAGGCGAGGAAATGTGGCCACCTAGTGGCGAATCCTCAGAATTGCAGAAGGACTAATAAGTATGACATCAAGAAGTGGGTGTTACCACAGAAACCCTGCAGCCAGGCAAAATGGAACTAGAATGTTCCAGCAGTGGGACCCTAAATGCTGAAAGACACATGATCTGACTCTTATCCTTGGTGGTGTTCTTCTCAACTGAATCAGCTGCTGCCATCATTTCCCGATTGCCTTGCATTTTCATCTCTTTGTCCACAGGTCTGCTTTAAGGCTGGTCAGTTCTGCAAGAAAGAAAGAAGACATCGAGGAGACTGTCTCAGATCTCTGGAAGTTGGTGAGAATCAGGGGCAGTGCAGGAGCCAGGTACTGAGCAGACAAATGCAGACTACTGTAACCCAAGAGGGTGCATGATGTCTTTGCTGCCCCCTAAATTTGCCTACAGCTGATGCCATCATTTCCTGATTTTCTTACATTTTCATCTCTTTGTCCACAGGCCTGCTTTAAGGCTGGTCAGTTCTGCAAGAAAGAAAGAAGACATCGAGGAGACTGTCTCAGATCTCTGGAAGTTGGTGAGATCAGGGGCAGTGCAGGAGTCAGGTACTGAGCAGACAAATGCAGACTGCTGTAACCCAAGAGGGTGCATGATGTCTTTGCTGCCCCCTAAACTTGCCTACAGCTGATGCCATCATTTCCTGATTTTCTTACATTTTCATCTCTTTGTCCACAGGCCTGCTTTAAGGCTGGTCAGTTCTGCAAGAAAGAAAGAAGACATCGAGGAGACTGTCTCAGATCTCTGGAAGTTGGTGAGATCAGGGGCAGTGCAGGAGTCAGGTACTGAGCAGACAAATGCAGACTGCTATAACCTAAGAGGGTGCATGATGTCTTTGCTGCCCCCTAAATTTGCCTACAGCTGATGCCATCATTTCCCGATTGTCTTGCATTTTCATCTCTTTGTCCACAGGCCTGCTTTAAGGCTGGTCAATTCTGTAAGAAAGAAAGAAGACATCGAGGAGACTGTCTCAGATCTCTGGAAGTTGGTGAGATCAGGGGCAGTGCAGGAGTCAGGTACTGAGCAGACAAATGCAGACTGCTATAACCCAAGAGGGTGCATGATGTCTTTGCTGCCCCCTAAATTTGCCTACAGCTGATGCCATCATTTCCCGATTGTCTTGCATTTTCATCTCTTTGTCCACAGGCCTGCTTTAAGGCTGGTCAATTCTGCAAGAAAGAAAGAAGACATCGAGGAGACTGTCTCAGGTCTCTCAGGTTGGTGAGAATCAGGGACAGTGCAGGAGTCAGGTACTGAGCAGACAAATGCAGACTGCTGTAACCCAAGAGGGTGCATGATGTCTTTGCTGCCCCCTAAATTTGCCTACAGCTGATGCCATCATTTCCCGATTGTCTTGCATTTTCATCTCTTTGTCCACAGGCCTGCTTTAAGGCTGGTCAATTCTGCAAGAAAGAAAGAAGACATCGAGGAGACTGTCTCAGGTCTCTCAGGTTGGTGAGAATCAGGGACAGTGCAGGAGTCAGGTACTGAGCAGACAAATGCAGACTGCTGTAACCCAAGAGGGTGCATGATGTCCTTACTGCCCCCTAAATTTGCTCACTGCCACAGCATCTTTTGTTTCCTTTCAGAGATACTAGGAATGGTGAGGGTAGATGTGAGTTAGTCTGTGATGCATAAGACAAGACCTGAGAGCTGGGACCAGGGAACATAAACTTTAGATAGAAAGCAGGTGTGATTTTGTTATTGTCTGTTTGGGCTCAGACATGTGTGCCTGTATACCAAGCATTGAGACTCCATTTTCTTTTATGCATTTGTAGGACTCCCTGCCCTTATCTGTTGGTCTTAATACCACCTGAACATAGAAAAGTGGAGAGAATCGCACCACATCGAGGAAGGTTGGTATGGGAGAGGGTTCACTTTCAGATGGGGGTAGTAGAGATCACCCAAGAGTGACTACTGTGAGATTTGGGGGCTCCCATTTCTAGCGTGTGGACTGTCTCGTCAATCCTGTCCCTGTTTTCCAGCAGGCAGAGGGAACATAGAGGTTTTCTGATAGCTGAGCATCATGCCCCACTCAGCATCATGCCCCAGTGTCTCTGTGGAAGTTTCAACAGGAGGCAACAGATTGTAGAAGACTGACTTCCTCGTTTTTTCTCTTCCTAGATCAGCTGCAGTGGCTGCTTGGTGGTGCTGGGGTTGCTGCTGACCAGTGCAATCAACAGGTCTGCACCCACCTAGGACCTGTCCATCCTCCTCTGGCTCGGTTTCGCCTCTTCTGAACTGTATCTGTGTTATTGACTGAGATTGTGCTTGGGTAGGAATCTTATTGGTGCCAGATTGGTGGTTTACCCCTGCTACTCACTCTATCTCTTGGATCATCAAACAGTCAGTGTGTGAAGATACAGTGCTGTGGCAGATCTATTTTTGAGACTGGGGCTTTGGTAGGCATTCTTAATTGAGCCTTCTCTCTAATTTTTACCATGACTGGGGCAGAAGTTGAGACTGGGTCTCAGGCCAAACCTGATAAGAAGCCTCAGGAAGAGGTTGTGGGTGGGGCTGATCGAGAAAGTGAAGTCCCTCTGGTGGTCAGACCCAAAGTCAGGCCCCAGGCTCCAGCAACAAGTGGAGCAAGGCCCAAAACTGAATCAAAATCTTCATCTCGGGCAAGGCCTAAAACTGAGCCCCAGTCAGGGTCTGGAACGAGACCCAAAAATGGTGCCCAGGCACTGCCTGGAGCAAGGCCTAGATCTGAGGCCCAGGTAATGACTGGTGCCAGGCCCAAAACTGATGCCAGGGCAGTAGGTGGTGCTCGCCCTAAGACTGAGGCCAAGCCAATCCCGGGAGCAAGGCCTAAGGATGATGCCCAAGCATGGGCCCAGAGGGAGGCAATGTCACGGGCTAGGAGAGCACCATTATCTAATGCTGTCACATGGCCACTGGTCAATGCTGAGTCTGAGTCTTCATCAGTTACTAAATCTAAGAGTATGTCTATGGATAGAGAACTGGTCAATATGACCCAGGGTCGGGCTGGAATCCAGCCCTGGTTTGGACCAGGAGAGGAGGCTAATTCGGGTTCTTGGTGCTATCCCAGGCCCAGAGCCAGAGAGGAGACTTCTAATGAGTCTGGGTTTTGGTCAGCAGATGAAAGCTCTACAATGTCTTCTTTCTGGACTGGAGAGGAGACCAGTATCAGATCATGGCCCAGGGAAGAGGCAACTACTAGGTCCAGGCACAGGGCTAAACATCAGACTAATGCCAGGTCCAGGCCCAGGTCCAAACCAGAGCCCTATATTGATTCTGGGTCTGGGTCTGAGGATGAGGCGGGGAACCCATTCGGCTTTTGGGCTGGAGAAAACACCAATGACTTGTTTAGGCCCAGAGGCAGGGACGAGGCAAATGAGAGACCTAAGATCAGGACAAAGAGGGGGGACTATTTCCAATCTGAATCTGAAGATGAGTTCTATAAAGAGTCCTGGGTTTTGCCTGGGGAAGAAGCTAATAGATTCAGACGCAGAGACAAGGAAGAGTCTAATCACATCTTAAAAAACAGGAACCCAAAAGATGTTGAAAACAGTGACAGGGCCAAACAAGAATCCAGGTTTGAGGAGGAAGTGATTATTGGCTCCTGGTTCTGGGCAGAACAAGAGACTAGCTTGGAGGCTGGAGCTTCAGCAATCTGTGAATCTGAACCAGGGGCTGAAGAGGGAGCCATTGGTGGATCTTTGTTCTGGACCGAAGAAAAGCCCACTTTGGGGGCTGCGGCCAGAGATGAGGTCAGGCCTGAGTCTGAAGAAGAGGCCATATTTGGGTCCTGGTTCTGGGATAGAGATGAGGCCTGCTTTGACCTAAATCCCACTCCTGTGTACAAGGCCAAGAGCAGGTTCAGAAATTCAGCTGAGGAGCTTAATGTAGCATCTAGGCCCAAAACCTGGGATGAAGTTACTGTTGAATTCAAACCTGGTATTTGCCGTGGGCTTGGCTTCCCCTTTAGAATCTCTGAAGGGGATTCTGAAAATTCTGAGGCAAAAGCCAAGAATGCAGAACTTGGTGCAGAAGGGGAAGAGCAGGAATCTGGGCTTCAGCCTGATCTGCCTGAGCCCGAGTTCCCATTTCAGTATGATCCCTCTTACCGATCAGTTCAGGAAATAAGAGCACACCTCAAGGCCAAGGAAAGTACACAGCCCGAGAATTGGTCTTGCAGCTGCATACAGTGTGAGCTTAAAATTGGCTCTGCAGAGTTTGAAGAGCTCCTTCTGCTAATGGACAAAATTCGTGATCCTTTTATCCACGAAATATCTAAAATTGCAATGGGTATGAGAACTGCTTCTCAGTTTACCCGTGATTTCATTCGAGATTCTGGTGTGGTCTCACTTATTGAAACCCTGATGAATTATCCTTCCTCCCGAGTTAGGACTAACTTTTTGGAGAATATGATCCACATGGCTCCACCTTATCCGAATCTAAACATGATTGAGACATTTATATGCCAAGTGTGTGAGGAAACCCTTGCACATGGTGTGAATTCACTTGAGCAGCTAACTGGAATAAGGATGCTTAGACACCTCACAATAACTACTGATTATCACACACTGATTGCCAATTATGTGTCTGGCTTTCTCAACTTATTGACCACGGGTAATGCAAGAACAAAGTTTCATGTTCTGAAAATGCTGTTGAACTTGTCTGAGAATCCTATGGTGGCAAAGAAACTATTCAGTGCCAAAGCTCTGTCAATATTTGTGGGTCTCTTCAACATAGAGGAGACAAACGATAACATTCAGATTGTTATCAAAATGTTTCAGAATATCAGTAATATTGTCAAAAGTGGAGCAATGTCTTTAATTGATGATGATTTCAGTCTTGAGCCACTTGTTTCTGCATTCCATGAGTTTGAAGAGCTGGCTAAACGACTACAAATCCAAATAGACAATCAAAATGATCCCGAGGAGGGACAGTAAAGTCAGTGTGATTAACCACCTGCCACTGATCAGCCTTATGTTCCCAAAGAGCCCCAAATAGTGCTTTGGTGTTCCCAGTCTGGTTCTGTGTTGTAACTTATATTTTTAATGCTAATGTTAAACTTGTCAAACTCTTGTTGTGAGCTGGATCATTTGTGGATGCCAAAATGAATATCAGAACTGAAAACACATTTGTTGCTATTTGTCTTACTGTCCAGATTGTGGTATTTTTAGTGTTGAGCTCCCAGTGAACCAAGTCATATGAGTAAGCTACCCTGCTATGTGTTCTTTAAACATGTGGTTCTCTACTTGAGTCTGTGTTTTCAATAAAGTTCAATGTTGAAATTGCCATAAATGACCCTTCTTCACTTTCAAAACCAGGTGCAGATACATCATACACATTCTAAAATAAATGATTAATATTAGAACAAACACATGCTTACTAGAAAATCCTATTTTAGGTAGGGAGACTACTGTGGGCTTTGGCACTCAAGAAATGCTTCAAAGAAGTGGGACCTAGAAAGTCACTGAAGAGTAAGCATTCTTGGAAATGAACCAGGGTGATGTGAAGAAAAGTGTGTGGTAGGAAAATCTGTTCCAGTAACATGGGTGAAATAAGTGAGAGGAGATTAGAAAGTAATATAGTTGGAAAATTAGGATAAGGTAAGTTTTGAGGAACTGTGTAATCCAAACAGTAGTTAACAGTTCCAAGTATAGGTTTTGCTTCAATACTACTAAAGGGTGAATGAAAAGGACTCTCACTCAGTGGTCCTCAATCTACGGATTGTGACCCCTTCAACAAACCTCTGTTGCCAAAAAATATTTACAATTTATAACAGTAGCAAATTTATAGTTGTGAAGTAGCAACAGAAATAACTTTATGGTTGGGGGTCACCACAACATGAGGAAACCTCTCAAGGGAAGGTTGAGGACCACCACGTCTAATTAAATGGGCTCAGAAGTAATATTTCTTGTATGATGATAGTCCAAGGAAAGTATTAACCATCGAAATAACTATGTATGGATTTACTTATTGACATGAAACAACATTAGTAATTTATATATAGCAACTAGAGAAGAATTTGGCATCATATTTGAAAAAATAGCTATTACTTTAAAATTTGTGTATAAATAAAATGTCTGAGCTCATTGTGACTAAAGCAGCTTCATATAGCCCTTATCTGAATTAAAATATACAAACTTAAATTCTTAGAGACAGGCATTTAAGAAACACAAAATTTAGCATAACATACAAAAGTTAATATGTTCCCATCTAATGTGACTCTGTTTGTAGACGGGCATGCCGGGAAAGGGTATGTTTGTATAAATGATGAACCTAAAGTATTAAAGAAAGGTTAGAGATAAAGTGATTTAGAAAAGATACAGATGAATGAAACTTCAGAACCAAGATTACTGTTTGTATTAGGCTGTTGATGGTACAAAAAATGAAATTTCTCATGTAATTATTACACTCAAACAATCATAACATTTCCTTTTTTAGGTGGCAACAAAATTCTGCATCTAGACAGTGGTGATGGTTGCAACAACCTTGAGAATTTACTTATGTCACTGAATTGTACACTTTAAACTGATTAAAATGGTAAGTTTTATGTCCTGCTTATTTTGCCACAACAAAAAAGTCACAGGCTACAACAAGCCTTCACACAGGAGTATTTCATAGGTCAAGAAATAGAAAAATTGTGGGAAACAGAAAAGGTTTTGTCATTTTTAGACAGAAGAAAAATATTTATTTTCTTTGGTCTGAGAATGCTATATATTTTCAAACAGATAAAATTGTGACTTGTATTAATAAAATGGGAGCATGGTGCAAGAATTTTACCAACACAATGAATAACTGCTAATAATAGTCAAAGGGGATAGATGTCTATTCCATATACACAATATAAAGTTAAAAATTATATATCAGGGAATCAAATGATAGGATAATATCACAGAATTATAAAAAAGCTGATAACCATCTTACATGCAATACCTTGGAACATTTAATGTTATTCATACTATTGTACAAATCTTTTTCTATATCTAGTAAGCATAATATCTACAAATGAATATCAGGCCTAATCAAGGATAAAAAGTAGCTTAATCAATAGAATATGGAGTCCCATGGTGTACTAAAATAGTATCTAGTAACCTGTGTTGATTTTGCCTGAACATTGTAGAATGAGACATTTTCCCATTTGATTTTAGGATATGAAATTTAGAAATAGGACAAAGTGGCAATTTAGTCTCCCTTTACAACCACAAACTTTAACAGGAATAGTCTTCATGGTAGGAACTAGTATTTAAAAATTCATTTTGTTGATATATTTCAAGATTTTCTGTGTATGGTTTCACTTGTTTGAACATTATACAAATTACTGCTAAAGAATCATTTCATGACTCAACTCCTCAGGGAACCTTTTTCTTTTAGGCCAAGCACTCTTAGAGAGCAAGCCCCCAGGGCTTCAGGCTGGAAATTTTGACTACTAATCCAGCTAGCCTTCTGACCATTTTCAAGGTAAGGAGGTTCAGGTTCTTCTGGTAAGGAGGTCAACTCCAGAGGCAGGATATTGTTCTGTTCCCCATGCTTCAGAGCTACTACATATGCTCTGTAGTCTTGCTGGTCTGATGTGGAGTTGTCTATGTGTATGTTTATGTGGAGATGAGGCCTTTGCTTAGACACAGAAAGAGGTATGTTTACTGTCACCAAGAAGGACAGAAAGGCATATACCTGATGATTGGGATAGGTAGAACAGGGGGCAAGAGGTTCAGGTGGTTGAGCTGGTGTCCATGCTGTGTTAGCTTGAAAACCATTTTTATGTGTCCAGAATGATAGTATTGATTGGATGGAAGAAATAAGCCCTCAGTCAGTCAAAGGTATGTTTGCCAAGTCAGGAGCTCAAGAAGCTGGTACAAGTCATCCTGGAGGATGGATTCCTGTGGAGAAACAGCAGTTACTACTGAAGTATGTGGGAGCTGAGAAATGGCATCCTTTGGGTGGTAGTGATTCAGACTGGATGAGAGTGCTTGAAATGCCTCAGGTCATCTCACTCTCTCCTGTCTTCTGAATACCATTTCATTCCATCTCTAGGCTATATCTGTATCTCCTCTCTCTGTCTCTGTCTCTGTCTCTTTCCCTTCGTCCCTCCCCTTCCCCATCCTCTGTGTATGTGTGTGTGTGTGTGTGTGTGTGTGTGTGTGTGTGTGTGTGTGTGTGTGTGGTGGGGGGCGGGGGAGGTGATGACCTTACAGGTAGAATTGGCTTTAGGAACCCAGAGAGGGGAAACTGCAGTAACAGTGGTTATGCTACCACTCTGCTTCCCGTGACGTGGCCTCCTCTCTTATTGTCTCCTTTCTGTCTGATTTCCTTAATGGCAGCATCCGGCCACTGGAGATGTCGCAGGGCAGCTAACAGTTGTGGAGAGGAAAAGAGCAAACGTGGTATCTACCTTTTCCTCCAGGGTTCCAAACGGCCAGGAATAGACTAGGGAAAAACCTAGGGATGAAGATAGGAGACAGAATGAAAGGGAGAAAATCTAGGTGCTTTTTTTCTTTTCCATGGAATTTCTCATTGGGATTCTCTCATCTTCTTAATCTCTAAAGGTTAAGTCCTGGATCTCAGTCCCAGGCAGCAGCTCTTTCCTATTTAGGAAAACATGCTGCTAACTCTTGTGAGACTCCCTTTTTCTGCTGTCCTGCATCTGAGAGACTTGTCAGGGGTACTATACAAATTACTTCCTAAAAAACCTCATAGGTTTTATTCTGCACACTATTTTCTATGTTCCTTGTATTTTGCTCATTGTTCATTTTTGAGGTTGCGTTCCTTTGTTTCCATCCTAGACAGCAGCCAGTTGGTACATTGCTGTTTTCTGAGTACTCCTCCATATCCCCTGAGTACCAAGTAAATGAAAACAGTTTCTCAGTTCACATGACAATAAATGTGCGTGTGCTTTTTTTTTTTAAACCAAGTAGTTTTTCCAGGTCTCTGAAAACACTATGTACATGGCCTACAATTTAATTCCAATACAATGCTAACTAAAGCTAGTAAAGGCTGCATGGTTTAAGGGCTCAGTGTCACAAGATTGCCCCCAGTGTCAGATTACAATCATACATGGTGAATCTTCGGGTTACTAACACTTCTCTCTGACTTGGAGACTAGTCACTGGTTTCTACAACCATTTTCATCTTCAGAAATGTGTCACAAATACTCAAAAGAAGCCATGGGAACCCTTTTTTCTTTTCTTTCTTTCTTTCCTTCCTTCCTTCCTTCCTTCCTTCCTTCCTTCCTTCCTTCCTTCTTTCTTTCTTTCTTTCTTTCTTTCTTTCTTTCTTCTTCATTTTTTTGTTTTTGTTTTTTCGAGACAGGATTTCTCCATGTAGTTTTGGTGCCTGTCCTGAATCTCGCTCTGTAGCCAGGCTGACCTCGAACTCAGAGAGATCCACCTGGTTCTGCCTCCTGAGTGCTGGGATTAAAGGTGTGCACCACCGCCGTCTGGCGCCATGAAAACCCTTTAATGTTACTAGTTTATAACAAAATATTCTAAAGTCTGTGAGTGCAAAGTAGATGAGGTGGTACTCGGGGCAGTGTCGAGAACAGTAGAAGAGACAGGAGATGGTGTCCCGAAGGAGTTGCAGTACCCTACCATTCAAGTACATGAATGCATTCACCAATCAGGAAACTTTCAGTTTCTATTCATTAAAACCACTAAAGAAGTCCAGTTATATAGACTAGATTAATTGAATAACTGACATCTGGTGATTAACTCAATCTCCAATTCCCATTGCTGTCCCTGAAAATTAGGGAATGTGGCTCAAAGTCCCAGCTTTCAAAGCATATCTTGTTTGTTTGTTTTTGTTATTGTTTTTGCTGGTGACCAGACCTGTCTTAATGCTACTTAGGAAGCTTAGTCACCATCATGTCATCAGCAAGTTTGAATACTTGAAAGATTTCAAGGCTCTTTTACTCTTAGAATCTCATTTATTATGGAGCAAGGAACTAAGGCCAAATGTTAAAACATGTTTATATTGTATCTGTTACTGAGGAAACTAAGACTTTATGAGTCTGTGCCAGGAGCTAGGGATGAAGATCCCTGCCTCCTCTCTTTATTTTTGACAGATAATAGTTGTCCATATTTATAGGGTACACTGTGATAATTCAATATATGCATACAATGTGTCATGATGAAATCAGAATAATTAACATTCCTATCTGTCCAAGCATTTGTTGTTATTCTTTACCTTCTGTTCAGCAGAATTCTTGTAATACTAGTGTTGAGGTTTTCCTCTCAAGACCTGTTTTTCCTTGTCCATGTCAGTGTGTTCTTTTTAGAGAAGATTGCAAGCATGGTGTGGCATAGTAAAGACTATTTGATCTCCATTCCTGGTTCTTGACACAGAGCTTAAAAAGCCTTGAAATTTCCTGACAAACAAGAGTAATAAGATGTCTTTGTTGTGTTGTAGGATGTGGACAGTACCCAGAAGGAGAGATCCTAGTATTAGAAGTTTGGAATTTGGGGCTGTGTCAAGGTCCAAGGAGGACTGAGTATTGAGTTCAATCACAGTGATGCTCAATAATGCTCCTAGAATGAGTCCCTCCCCGAATACTTAACTTTAGTTTGGTATGGAGTTTGCTTATTGTACTTGCTAGACAAGCATGAGAATTTGAGTTGATATTCCTAACATCCATGTAAAAAGCAGGCTATGTATGATGGCACAGACTTGTAAACCAAGAGCTGAGAGGCTGAAAGCAGAAGACCAAGACAGAAGGAACCCCAAGGCTTTCTGGCCAAACAATTTAGCCAATTGGTGAGTCACAGGTTTAGTGAAATATCATCTCTCCAGAAATAATGTGAAGAGCAATAGAGGAAGGTTCTCCATGTTGGCCTCTTGCCAAACATACTTGCAAATGATACGTGTAAATATACTTACCATAACCCCCACATACACACACGAAAAGTAAATTAAAAATTCTTCTTTTCAATGCTAAGTAGAGGTAACTGGTTCATAAATATACTGTTATGTAGGAAAGGAAGATACACCCTGACTCCATATGGAGTGGGCGTAAAAGCTGTGGTTAAGACCCTTCCACACCTTGTCCCATGTGAATTATTCCAGCAAATTATGAAACCCAATGTTGGAACCCCTACATTTATAACTTGTCAGTAGGAAGTATGGATGACTCTGAGAATTATGACTGGCATCTATCTCATTGAGTGATGGTGGTCACTTTGGTGACTGTGCTCTTCAATATCTGGGGTCTGACTCCAACTCTAGGTGATTGATTTTGAAGAGTTGATGTAAGAACAACTGTGTCCCTATTTACAGATTTAGAGGCCAACTCCAATAAAGCCAACATTTGATCCTATACACCTCAGATTAAGTTACAGTAGAGGAATAGCCTACCTGTGTAGTATACATAACATTACAATGTAGGACTTTGTGCCATTCACTTATAATTTGGATAATTTCTAAAGTTATCAATCTTATATTTTATCAGCACACATTCAGTCTGGAAATCTTGTCACTATTATATTAGTGTTTGTGGAACTTAAAATTTTAGTCTGGCAGGTTATGTCTAGGTTCCATAGCTACTGCCAAGCAAATATTTAACCCATTCATGCCTGTCAAATTTTTAATTATAGCCACATAACAGATGTGTGTATGCACATAAGTGCATGTGCTAATAGGGAAAAATAACAATCATGATTTTTGATCACTCCTTAGGTATTTGGAGAGGGCAGGATAATCTCCCAAGTTTTTTCCAGTTATGAACATTTTTAACTTTTAATCTCTAGTCCTCTCTCTTTTTTACTTGGAAGATAGTGTTACAATTTGGAAATAGAAAGATTGAGCTTTAAGAAAGGCTGGTGAACCTTGAAAACCTTGATAGAAAATTAGTTGAATTTTTTTATAAATGAGATCTCACTGAAGATTGTTGTTTTGAAATTAATGCAGAGTCAAGGACTGTCACCTGTGCTTCAAGAAGGCACACATCTCTTTTTTGTTTTTCTTTTTCACTTATTTCATTCATAACTAGAAAGTTGACAAATCTCTGATGATAGCATTTTAGGGCAGGTAATATCTGAACTGGTCCTGATGTTACATAAAATAGCCTATACTATTTATCCAAAAGGGTGAGAGAAGATAACTATATTAATGATATTTTAATTTTTTATCTAAGGGGAGGGATTTGATGGAGACATCTCATTTAGGGCTAAGTGTTCCAAGGTCTCTCACTCTGCATAATATCAGGTTGTGGGTCTCTGTATTTGTCCTCATCTACTGTAGGAGGAAGCTTCTCTGATGATGGCTGAGCAAGGCACTGTTTTATGAGTATAGCAGAATGTCATTAGGAGTCATTTTACCACTATATTTTTTCTTGTTTTGGACTAGTATTATTTGGTTTTGCCCTATGTCCCTGGGTTATCTAGTCTCTGGTTCTTGGTCATGAAAGTAGTGTCAGGTATGGGTTCCATCTTGTGGAGTAGGCCTTAGGTCAAATCACTTATTGCTTGGTTACTCCCACAGACTTTGTGACACCATTGCCCTATCATATCTTGCAGGCAGGACACCATTGTAAATTAAAGGTTTTGTAGCTGGCTTGGTGTTTATGTTTCTCTTTTGATAGCATGCAGAGTACTATCCTATACCAAAGACCAACCTGACATCTCCAGGTTACCTAAGTTGTGTAGCTATTGTCTTCAGCAATGGGGCCTTGCTGTCAGGTTGTAGAGAGCAACCTATAGTCTTGGCAACAGTCTGAGTTGTTTGGGTATATCCATGGTGACCGTTTGGACAACTCAATTAGATATAGCCCAATTCCAGTACTGGAAGCTTTGTTTGGTGACAAAAGATGGCCAGTTGGTACTCTGTCTTCCCTATGATTTGGCTATTTCATTTAGATCACATTCATATATGTATGTATTTCCAGGAAGTTTACTGTATTAGGTTTCCATACTACCCCTCAAATACCCCTTAATGTTAGCTCTTTTCCTGCATTCCCTCCCACAACCCTTTGTATCCTCCTTGTCTCTACTTGATCCTTCCATTCCTGTCCCTACTTTCATCCATATCTAGCTATTCTATTTCCCTTTCCTAAAGAGAGATATCTGTTCCTTCTACTCCATTACTCTATACTTACCCTCTGCAGTTCTATGGATAAAGATTCTTAAATATGGCCCACTTAATCAACTAAGCAGGGCTCACATGGACTCACAGAGACTAAAACAGCAAGCATGGGGCCTGCATGGATCTACACCAGTGTCTATGTTATAGTTGTGTAGCTTAGTCTTCTTGTGGGACTCCTAACAGTGGGAGTGGGTGTGTCTCTGTCTCTTTTGCCTGCTCTTGGGACTCTTTTCCTCCTGTTGAGTTGCTTTCCCCAGCCTTATTATGAGGGTTTTTACTTTGTCTTATTGTTTCTTGTTTTGTCCAGTTTGACTGTTGTCTCTTGGAGGCCTGCTGGTTTTTGAAGAGGAAACAGGAGGAGTGGATCTGGGGGAAAGCAGAGGTGGTAGGGAGCTGGGAAGAGCAGAGAGAAGGGAAACTGTGGTTGGTATGTATTGTATGAGAGAAGAATCTATTATCAATAATAAAAAGATTCTGTGTATAAATGAGATCATGTAGTATTTCTGTGCTTTGTTTTTCTTAATATAGTGGATACCAGGTTCTTTTAATGTATTATAATAGAATTTCATTATTTTAAACACTGAATAGTATTTCTTTCTGTATATATGATATTTTCCTTATCTAGTTATCCATTGATGGACATGTACTTTGATTTGTTGTATTAGCTCTTGTAAATAATACTGCTCAATAAATAATTAACTTACAGACTTAGATGTATACCAGAGGTGGGATTATTGGCTCGCATGGTATTTTCTTAACCTACCCTTTTTGCATAATTAATAACACTTATTATCTTTTTCAAATAGCCATTCTGACTAGAATCATGATGTGCAGGTTGATTTTTGTCAACTTGACACAAACATTGACATATTTGGGGAAATGAAACTCAATTGAGAAAATATCTCCATTAGATTGCCTGTAGATCACTTTCATGGTTAGTGACTGATATAGTCTTTAATCTATTTTAAGTTGATTTTGTTTTGTATCTGGCAAGAAATGAGGATCTAGTTTCATTTTTTCTGCAGGTGGATATGTGATTTTCCCAGCACCCAAATTGAAAAGATTGTCATTCTTTTAAAATGAAATTTTAATTGCCTCCCTCTCTCTCTCTCTTCTCTCTCTCTCTCTCTCTCTCTCTCTCTCTCTCTCTCTCTCTCTCTCTGTGTGTGTGTGTGTGTGTGTGTGTGTGTGTGTGTGTGTGATTTTTGAAGGAGGTTCACATGGAACTTTCAGGAGTCAGATTTTCTTTCCATCATGTGGATCCTGGGGATTGTTGAGGAATACATTGTAAAGATGTGTCTTTGCCTAAGGCGCATTCTGATTGGTTTAATGAAGAGCTGAACGGCCAATAGCTAGACAGGTTAGTATAGGCCGGAATTCTGGGCAGAGAGAAAACTCTGGGAAAAAGAAAGGTGGATTCTCTAGTGAGATGCCAGGGAGACACTGAAGAGGTCGGACATACTGTGCAGAGTATTCAGCCACATGGCAGAATATAGATTAATAAAATCTGGTTAAATTAAGTTATAAGAGCTAGTGGGACAATCCTAAACTAAGGCCAGGCTTTCATAGTTAATAATAAGTCTCCATGTCATTGTTTGTGGACTGGCGGTCCACAGAAAGTCCGACAAGAATGCTTGCTACAGTTGTCAGTTTGTCAATAAGTGCCTTTGCCTGCTGAGCTGTCTTGCCTGCCCCTGTGTTCTTTCTCTATTGTGTATTCTTAGCACCTTTGTAAAAATTCAGTTGGCTATAGATGCACCAATTTCATTCTAGACTTTTTAATCCAGTCCATGTGTCTGCTTTGATGCCAATATCATGTAATTTTGGTAACTGCAGGTTTGTAGTCTGTTTTAGCTCAGGTAGTGAGATGACTCCAGCTTTGTTCTTTTTGTGCTGTTTGGCTTCAGCTAACAATTTCTTTTGTTGCTTTTTATAAATTTATTTTTGTATATTTTAATTAAAATATAATTTTATCACTTTGTACCTTTTCTTTGTTTCCTTCAGTCCCTCATAAGTTTCCTCCCTCCAACTCCTACCATATTCCCACACTGTCAAATTGATAGCCTCTTCTTCACTGATTATTATTATTAGTGTGTGTATGTTTGTGTTTATCTGTGCACATATACATGTATAATATATAAATACATCTCACTGGTTATGTTTTTGCTTATTGTGTGTATATGGCTTCAGGGCTGACCACTTTTTATTGGATGGTCAATTACTTAGCTCATGTCCGGGAGAGGCTAATTCTCCCTCTCTCAGCAGTCATTATCATGTCTGTAGTTCCTTGTCCCATGACATGATCTTGTGAGATTTTCCCCCATCTGCCTTAGCATGTCTGTTGGTATTGCCATTCTTCAGATCTTGTTCATGCATCCATTTCTATTGGAGACTTCCTGGTACTCTGGTTTTAAAAATCTTTCATCTCCCTCTTCTATGATGTTTCCTGAACCATAGATGAAGGAACTGTGATGTACACACACACACACACACGCACGCACGCACGCACGCACGCACGCACATGCACACGCACATGCACACGCACACTGAGGTGAAACTCCCCAGGATTCATTGATCTCTGCATGTGTCCAGTTGTGGCTTTCTGTGATAGTTTCCATTTGCTGAAAAGAGAAGCTTCTTTGATGAGGGTGGTAGCTACATTTATTTAGTTTCTGTGGTTACTCCATGTTATATACTCATTCATGAAAATTTGGAGCTAGAAACTGCAGATTAGAGAGAATATGTAATATCTGTCTTTCTGGATCTGAGTTACTTCATTCAATACAATATTTTCTAGGTCTATGCATTTACCTACAAATTTCATTTTTCTTTATAACTGCATAGTGTTCCATTGTATTCACATCTTCATTATCCATTAATCTATTGAAGTACATTTAGGTTGCTTCCATTTCCTAGTTATTTGATTAGGATGGCAATAAGCATGGCTGAGCAATTATCTGTGGAGTGGGATTTTGAGTCCTTTGGACATATGCCAAGGAGTGATACAGCTGGGTCATATGGTAGATTTATTTTCAGTTTTTGGAGAATTCTCCATACTGGTTTCCAGAGTGGCTGCCGCAACGTGCATTCCCACCAACAATGAATGAGGTTCTCTTTTCTCACAACTGAGCCAACATTTGTTGGCATTTCTTTTGTTTATCCTGGCCATTCTGACTGGGGTAAAAGTAAACAGCAAAGTTGCATTTCCCTAATTTCTAAGGATGATGAACAATTCTGAGGTATTTCTTAGCCCTTATTTTATTTCTTCTTCTTTGTTTAGATCCTTAGCCCATTTTTAATCAAGTCATTTATTTCATTGACATTTTTGTGAGTTCTTCGTATAATCTGGATATTAATCCTTGATCAGATGTATAGCTGGGAAAGATATCTCACATTCTGTGTGTTTCTTCTTCACACTATTGATTGATTGTTTCCTTATGAGTTTTCCTCGTCTCAATTGTTGGCCTCAATCCTTTGACAAATGGAGTCCTATTCAGAAAGTCTCTTCCTAACTTAAATCTTGTAGGAGACTGCCTGTATTTTCTTCCAGCAGTTTTAACATTTCAGGTTGCAGATTGAGGTCTTTTATTCACTTGGAGGTAATTTTTGTTCAGGGTAATAGATATGGGTCTAATTTCATTTTTCTGCCTATGCACATCCAGTTTTCCCTGCATCACTTGTTGAAGGTGATAATGTTTCTTCAGTGTACATTTTATTGCTTCTTTGTCAAATATCAGGTAGCTGTAGGTTTAGTACTCATGTTTGGGTCTTCTGTTTTGTTTCATTGCTTTACAACTCTGTTTTATTTTTATTTTTTGTTTTTTGCCCATATCATGTTGTGTTTATTGCTACAGCTCTATAATATATCTTGAAGTCTGGAATGGCAATCCCTCCAATACTGTTCTTTTTGTTCAAGATTGTTTTGGCTATCCAGGGTCTTTTGTGATTCAATATTAATTTTAGCATAGATTTTTTTTCTATTTCTGTGAAGGCTGAGATGGGGATTATTACTGGGATTGCATTGACTTTTAAATGCCTTTTGTTTGAATGTTCATTTTCATATTTTCTCCCCTCCCTGTTCTCCCCTCTTGCTAGTTTCCTTCCTCTTCCGTCTCACTTCCACTTTCCCATCATATATAAAAATGGCTTTATCAGCCCTTGGTCATCATTGATGTTAGGTAGCATGACTGTATTACAGCCCTAACTCCTGGTGACTGTTTTATATAGGGAGCAAACCTGCACTTTGACCTAGACTCCAGTTTGACATTTGAGGTTAGGGAATACACCCCGTACTTCAGCCCAGCTGTGGTACACCATTAGATATTAGGGGCTGTGCCCATAGTCAGGTCCCAACTCCCCATTACCATTTGAGGTTTGGTGGCCCCCATTTGAGGCATGATGTGCCTCCACCCCACATCATCCTATGAGGTCAGAGGGTCATCCAAGAATCTGACCCCAAAACCAGTCTTTACCCACTGCTTCCTTATTTATGTAATACCCAAGGTCAATGTAGCAACCTATGTAGCTGGTCCCTCACCATCCATGCCTCCCCCTACCATCTTGTATTATCTTTATATCCTTCAAAACATACAAGCTATCCTACTTTATAGTCTCTAGCACTCAACCTCCCAAGAGATGTGATGGCTTTACATTATGCGAATGCAAATCTTTGCTTTTTTCTTTGCAGTGTACCTTTAAACAGAACTCTCATATATTCCCCCTATGTGTTTTTAATTAGTTTCTATCATTGTTCCTAAGTATGTCCCATTCCTTTGTATCCTGTCAAGCAATCTAATCACTAATCCCACTATGATTTCTTTCTTCTTTCCCTGAATTTTCTCCACTCATATCCACAATAATTAATATACTACTACAAATTATTAGTGTTATATATGTGTGCGTGTGCGTGTAATATATATATATATATACATATATATGTGTGTGTGTGTATATATATATATATATATATATATATATATATATATATATATATATATATTGCTACACACTGTTGGTGTCCCTTTATTTTCCCAATTAAGACTTAATAAAGAACCTTTTTGTAGTCAACTGATTCTCAGTGTTCATGGTGTATTTACTACTGGTCAGTGAATATAGTTACAAAAAGTAGTCACGTCACAGTGGGGGTCTGAGGATACAGCCTGGTTCCCTGAATAGCAGTTTAAAAGAGGAAAACATCACCTCAACTCTACTCAACTCTAGTCTCTCCTGAGCACTTCAGATACTTCCACTAAAAATAAAAGGTGACCTGAATTAAGCAACACCAAAATGCTCTGCTCTAATGCTGACCAGTGCTCTAATCCCAGATGAGCAGATCTCAGTGCAAAAACTCAAGACAACTGGTCTCCTCCAAAAATAACTAATCCTACAGTAATGGCTCCAGTGAAAATAATCTAAACAAAAATTCCAGACACACAGTTTAAAGAGGCAATAAGAAATATTTTCAAACAACTCAAAGAGGAAACTAAATATATTCCAAGAGAACATAAACAAATAGCTAGATGACAAGAGGAAATCAATTCGGGATGTAGATATAAAATTCAGTAAAGAGATAGAAATGCTAAAGACAAAACTAAACTGGATTGATGTTGGAAATGAAAAATATAGCAAGAGGAGGTGGAGATGAGAAATGGGAGTGGTGGTGGTAGATATGATCTAAATGCCCTGCATTCATATATGAAATTATCAAATAATAAAATTGAAATGTTCAATAGAGAACCTAATGAATATAATGGGTCATAAGAAGGATAGAATTGTGGTGGTGAAGACACAGTAGTGGGGTTGGAGGTAGGCTCAGTCAAAGTCAGTGAAATATGAATGGAACATGCAAGATCTCTAGGATATCATGAAAAGACAAAAAATATTAATTATAGGCATACAAGAAGGAGAAGAATTTCAAGTCAAAGAAACAAGAAATACTCTCCATAAAATCATAGAAGTTAATCCCCCAAATCTAGAGAAAGATTCCCATCCAGATAAAAACAAAAGTCTTATAGAATGCCAAATAGATAGGACCAGAAAGAAAATCCCCATGCCATATCTAAATCCCCATGCCATAGCTGAAAAATTCAATATACAGAACAAAACAAGTGTATTGAAAGCTGCAAAAGAGAAGAGCCAAGTCACATATAAAGACAGGCCCCTAAGATTAAATGCTGACTTTTCAATGGAAACCTTAAAAGCCAGAAGGGCTTGGAAAGATACAATTCAATTTCTGAAAAATCAGAACTACCAATCTAATCTTATATGCCTGGAAAAACTATCTACTGTAATTGATGTAGAAAGAAAATTTTCTGTGAAAGTGCAGGCTAGAGGATTTTATGACCACCGTGCCAGCCCTATAGAGGATACTCAAAAGAATATTTCAGAATTAAGAGGAAAATAAACATACCTAAAGAGCTATAGAGAAGCTAGTAAACAGATTAAGATAATGGTTAAACAAAAGATGACTGAACTGGAGAGATAGCTCAGCAGTTAAGGGCATGTAGTTCTCTTGCAAAGAACTGGGATTCAGATCCTAGCACCTAAATCAGATGGTCACAGGTACCTTAAAGTCTAGATCCAGGGGATCCTATGCATTTTCTGGCTTTTGAGGGTATAAGACCACATAGAGGCATACATATACACAAATTAAAAATATGAAACTCCCAAAACTTCAAAATTAACAAAATGAAAGAACTTAATATTCACCTTTCAATAATGACTGAGTATTAATGGTCCTAATTCTCTCAAACAAAAGACACAGGCTAGCAAATTGTGTTACAAAAATAAGATCTGTCATTTTTCAGTCTTGTTCCTCTGGGCATAAGGATAAGTATTTAGAATGCAGTTAGAAGTTATCCTAAAGAAAGGAGTGTTTGCCAGTTGGTTAAATACTTCTTTGGTGTTTTCGTACTTTTAAGCAGACATACTCGCTCTTCCCTCATGTGCCTATAGAATGTGGGCATAGTTTTGGTATAGTACTTACTATGCAGTATTGCTGTTTGTAAAATGTGTTGGTTTCTCTCAGGAGACCATGAGCTCTTGAAGGTAGGGACTTTACTGGTTCTAATTCAGCTAGTCAGTGTGTAAATTATACTTCTTTCATTTAAAAAATAAGAAAGAAGTTATACTGGGTTAGAAAAAATGATCTTCATAGGTTGCTACGGGCTGCAGGAATGTATTACAAGAACTCAGCTGGTTATGGCAAAGCCACTACCTGAATGGATCAAGGAATTCATTCATAGGAAGCCAAATTCCAAGGAGCTTTTGATGTTATTTGGCTTGTTATATATCAGCTGTCTTCTGTTACAAAAATCATGTGTGTCTTCATAGCTTTCCCAATTGATCTTTTTCCTAAGAATTGCTAACAGTGTGGACTGATCACTCTCTGGACATACATATTCAAGGTATTTGGAGAACAGCCTCAGGAATGACTTCTTTCCCTCAGGCCCATCCATTTATTCTCTTTTCAGTGTTGGAATCAGATATCTTCCTTAGCCACATTCAAGGAATAACAGGAATAACAGTCCAAACCACCACATAATAAGTCTCCTGAAATTAAGGTAAATTCCACACAGCTTAGGTCAGGTGGATCTTAAATAGTAGCTTTGCACAATTAGCTCAGACCCTCCTTTTCTTGCAGCCTTACTAACTTTATAGACCTCTAACTACTTACCTAACCACTTATAGGAATATTTAGATAACCTTGTGCACTGACAGCTATGTTCAGCCAGAGCTCCCAATTCAAGCCTCCCTGTAATTATCATCATTGGCAGCATCCGTCCAGGTCCATCCCCAGAGAGAGGAAAGTACCTTATCAGAGATACCTCAATAGTCTCTAGAACAGACTTAAGTGGCCAGGCTACCTGTTTGAGAAGGCCTGGTGGATGTGCCAATTAAGCTTAATTTTCTCCTTTCCAAAGTCTTATCTCTAGCTTTAGATCCACCCTTAACAATTAACTCAGAACTAAAGGGTTCCAAGTTACAGGTACATCTATCTGTGATGGAAGTTGCCTAGCCAAATTGCCTAGTGAAAGAGCACACTTGCCAGAAACTGTGGGAACAGAGAGAGCTTGGAAAGATAAGGGTCAAAGGGATAAAAAGGCAGTTTTATTTCCAGAGAAGGACTTAGAGGTATAAGGAGACAGAGAGGAAGATAGGAGTGGAGAACTTGAGGACGGAGAACTGAGAGGGATAAGGAGGATTTTGACCAGAGAGAATGTGTGAATGAGATGGAAGATGAGGAAGAGCCAGATGGGGAAGTACTAGCTGGGTAAGAACGAGATGAGAAGGACCTAGATGAGGCAGAATTAAGACAGGAGAATTAAGATAGAACTTAGAGCAGTAGATAAAGGTAGAGAGAAATCAGGCAAGAAAGGAGCTAGGCATGAGAAAAGAATTGAAGCTGTGTAAATAGGATGTTATGCCAGAGGAATTAAAGCAAGTGGACTGTAGAGCTTGGTGTGCTGAGATTCATTTCCCGAAAATAATTCTCACCGTTCATAGTTTTCTCTTCCGAGTCCCTGGGAAGTATAATATTAAGGCTGGTCCTTTTAATATTATACAAGAGTAGGTTCTTCTCTAGGTTTACACTACCAGGCACGAGCTACTTTCTCTTAAGCAGGGCTAAGTCCAATTAGAAAGTTGTTGGCTATCTTTCAAGATGTGTGTTCCACTATTGCACACTTGGGGATATCTTGGTCTTCTGGTAATTGTTGTGGTTCCTAGGTGTTACAACTCGGTAGGGCTGTTGATTGTTTTCCTTTGTTGGCATTGGCAGTGCACAGCACCTTTGGAGACTATGCAAGCAAGTCTTCAAGAAGGAAGCCTCCAGGTCAGATACAGCTTAGTTCCTCCAAGTCCTGTTTGAAGTGTATGGTGTCTTCAGAAATCGGGTTTTGTCTTCAGGTTCAGGGCAATTGCAATAGCCTCTGTTGCTTGGGAATCTCGTGAAACCCCTTGACTAACAACTCGAAGGGAAGTTTTCCATGCCTAGCGGTGGGGATTTTGTTAAATGGTCTATGGTTTTTTTAGGGGAAGCCTTATCACTCCAACTGTCATACCTGCATGCAATCTCTCTCTCTCTCTCTCTCTCTCTCTCTCTCTCTCTCTCTCTCTCTCTCTCTCCCTCCCTCTCCCTCCCTCTCCCTCTCCCTCTCCCTCCTCCCTCTCTGTATACACTTAAATATTACATATATATTAAATAAATATATGGCATTTCAAACATCCTCAGTATTATTTATCTCGACTTCCTCTCCCTCTGTATTGCCCTCCCTCCCTTTTCCCCAGTTAAAGCCCCCCCATTTTCCCATTTATCCATTCATAGTACCTGTGCCTACCCCTCTCCCTAGAGGACCCCATCTCCATGGTCCCTTTTCACTTTCCTGGTTTCTGCAGTTACGCCTGGTTATATATTGATGTCTAAAAATGCTGAGCTAGGATCCCTAAATGAGAGACAACATGCAGTGTTTGTCTTTCTTTGTCTGAGTAACCTCACTCAATTTAATACTTTCTAGTTCCACCTACTTATGTATGAATTTTATGATTTCATTTTTCTATATAGATGACTAGAATTCCATTGTGTATGTGTGCCATATTTTCTACTTCCACCAGTTCCAGTGTTTCTGGTTTCACTTTGGAGTCTTTGGTCCATTTGGAGTTTATGTTTGGGCAGGTTGAAAAATGTACTTCTATTTTAATTCTTCTGCATATGGACATCTAATGTCCCTAGTACTGTTTGTTGCTGTCTTTCCTCCAGGGTGTATATTGATAGCTTTGTCAAATATCAGAGAGCTAGAGTTACATATACTCGTTTGAGACTTTTATCCTATCCACCGATCTCTATCTGTTTTATGCCACTATCAGGATGTTTTTATTATTATAGTTCTGTAACCTGTCTTCAAATCCAGCATGGCAATCCTTCCAGCACTGTGCTTTTTGCTCAGGATTGCTTTTGCTATCAAGGGTTTTTTGCAGTTGTTTATTAATTTTAGAATTTTTTTCTATTTCTGTAAAGAACGTTGTGGGAATTTTGATTTGGGGTTGCGTGAATATGTAAGTTGCCTTTGGTAGGATAGTCATTCTCACAGTGTTAATTCTACAAATTCATGAACATGGGAAGTTCTTTCATCCTCTAGAGGCTTTTTCAATCTCCTTCTTCAAATATTTCAAGGTTTCAATGTAGCAGTCTTCCACCCCTTGTTTAGGACTCTTTTTAAAGTCAGTTTTGAGTGGCAAGTTTCTATGCTTCCTGTCTCATCACATTTGCTACTGGCATATAGAAAGGCTACTGAATTTTAAAGTTGATTTTGTAATCTGCCACATTTCTGAAGTGTTGATCATTTCTAAAAAGTTTTCTGGCAGAATTTTGGGGATATCATGTGTTAGAACATGTCATCTGCAAATAGGGATAATTCCATTTCTTTCCCTATTTATTTGTATGTCTTTAATTTCCTTCTGTTGTCTGACGGCTCCAGCCAGTGCTGCTTCATTCACTGTATTGAGAAGGAGAGATGATAATGGACAGCCGTGTCTCACTTTTGATTCTAATGGAATGTATTTGACTTGTTTTGTTTTTTTCCCAATGAGGATGAATGTTGGCTTTGGGTTTGTCATATCTAGCCCATTTGTATGTTTTATTGCATTTAATGACTTTTGTATTTTGAACCATCCTTGCATCTCTGAGATAAAGCCAATTTGATCCTGGTGGATGATCTTTTTGATTATTTCTCTATTCAATTTGCAAGTATTTTATTGAGGATTTTTGTATATATGCTCATCAAGGATACGGGCTTTAGCATTGTTGTTATGTCTTTACTGGATTTAGTATTAGACTAATACTGGCTTCTTAGAGGGAACTTTGAAAAATACCTTCTATTCCTAATTTTCCTGAATAATTTAAGAAGTATTAATCCTGCTGTGAGTCCCTTTGGCCTGGATTTGTTTTGTTTGGTTTTTTTGAGGTTTTTTTTTTTTTTTTTGGAAGGAATTTAAATTACTGTTTCAATTTTCTCTTTCCTTGTGTCTGTTTAAGTTCTTTCTTTTTTAGACTTTTCTTTTATCTATTCTAAACAAGCTAACTAACATACAGAAAGAAACGGAAAAAAGTCTGGGCATGGAAGCTGTAGTGTGACACAGTGAGTCACATAGTATACACTCTATTTAGTCCATATATCTTAACTGTTGCAATGAGTCATTGGCCTCATTCAAAATCTTTGGCTGCTACTACATCCTCCATACTGGGCCCTCACTGGGACTCCTCTTTGATATCCTGTTGTTGCCCTGTGTCATGGAGATCCTGTAGCTTTGGATCTGCAGGTCCAGCCCCTTGAAGTGCTCCAGCAGTTCATAGATGAGGTGGATGTTGGGATGGACCAACTCATAGCCCTGGTTCTGGGCCTAGGTGGTAGTTGGGTTGGTCAGCCTGCTAGCTTTCCCTCTTGACACCACCAGTCCAAGCTCTCCACCATTGCCCCAGTTAGCTGACCCACAGCAACAGACAGCAAGGAGAAGGAAGGGCCCTTGTTCTCCTGCTCTCCTGCTTTGGGGGCTGGCTCACCCACACCCACATCCATACCACCAGGGCCAGCTCTACTGTTTTGCCCAGGCAAAGTGCAGGGCTGCTGCAGTTGGTGAGGTGCAGAGCCAGCTCTCTGGCTCCTGTGCCTCCAAGGCCAGCTCTACGGGCAAGGAGTGTGTGTGTGGGGGAGCAACTTTCTCTTACCCATGCCACCGCATGGCAGATGAGGGGTGGGGTCATCTCTCCTGCTCTCACACCCTCAGGGTCAACTCACCTGCATCTGGGCCAACAAGGTCAGCTCTACTTTGCCCAGGTGAAGTATAGGGCCCACTCTCCCAAGTGCTGCAGCCAGTGAGAGGCAAGGCCAGCTCTCCCACTCACTGCAGATGGTGAGGGGCAGGGGATGGAGGGCAGATGAGGGGCGGGGTTAGATCTCTCCCACACTTAGGGCCAGATCTCCTGTGCTCCTGTCAACAGGGTCAGTTCTAGTGTTAAATTACTCAAGCGAGGGGCAAGGCCTGTTCTTCCATGTGCTGTACCTGGTGAGGAGCAGGGTCAACCCTCCCATTTTTGTGGCCTCAGGATCAGCTTTCCTGCCTGCAGTTAGGTGTTGAGAGGCAAGGAGTCCACAATTTAAGTTCTTGATCTCTTCTTGGTTTAACCTCAGTGGTTTGGATAAATCTAGAAATTAATCCATTTCTTTTGGATTTTCTAACTAAATGAGTATAGTTGTTTTTTTTTTTTTTAAGTATTCCCTTGTAATATTCTAAATTTATTTGGTGTCTGTTATACTGTTTTCCGGTTTATCTCTGGTTCTGTTAATTTGGGTCAATTCTTTCTTTTGGTTAATAGGGCCAGTGATCTGTCAATCTTGTTCATCTTCTCAGAGATTCAGCTCTTAGATTTGTTATTTCTCTGTAGTGTTTTATTTTTCATTATTTCTTATCCTTTACTGGATTTGGGTTTGTTTTGTTTTCATTTTTCCAAATTCTTGGAGGTTTGTCATTAAGTCATTTGCGCTATTTCTGATTTTTTAATATAGGTGCTTAGAACTATAAATTTTCTCCTTAGGATTGCTTTTAATGTGTTCCAGAGGTTTTGTTGTGTTGTGTTGTGTTGCCACATTTTCATTTAATCTCAGGAAATTTTCAATTTCCTTCTTGATTTCTTCTTCATTATTAAGTTAAGTGTCACTTAATCTTCAGGAGTCTGTGTAATTACTAGATTCATTTGCTGTTCATGAACTTCATTGCATTCCGGTCATCTGAATTTCTTGAGAATTGTTTTGTGGGGGGTTGGGGATTTAGCTCAGTGGTAGAGCACTTGTCTAACAAGCGCAAGGCCCTGGGTTCGGTCCTCAGCTCTGGAAAAAAAATTGCAAAGGAGAATTGTTTTGTATTCCAGAATGTGGTCTTATTTTAGAGCAGTTTCCATGGGTCACTGAGTAGAATGTATATCAATATTCTGTTGATACTTTTTAGAGTCATTTGATGTATGATATCATTGAATTCTACTGTTTATTTTTTGTGCAGGTGACTTATCTATGGAAAAAATGAGATATTGGAGTCACATACTATAAGTGAGGTAGACACACTCCGTGTATTTAATTCCAATAGTGTGATTTTTATGAAATTATGTACACCAGAATTTGTTGTATGTATATATGTTTAGGATTGTAATATCTTCTTGGCTAATTGTTTGTTCCCTTGGTTAAAATGATGTGTTCTTCTTTATCTCTTTTGATTTGTTTTAGTCTGAATTCCATTTTGTGAGATATTAAAATTAGTGACACCAGCTTGCTTCCTGGTTCCATTTGCTTGGAATTCTTTTTTCATCCTTTTGCTTTAATGTGGTGTCCTATCCTAGTTTCTTGTAGGTGGCAAAAGCTTGAGTTTCTTGTAGACAACAAGATGATTTTGTTTCTTAATTCATTTAAGTAACCTGTGTACTTTGATTGATGAGTTGAGGCCACTAATATTTTTAAAGTTATTATTGAAAAGTGCATGTTAATTGCATTCATTTTTGGGGAGGGTCTACTTTTTTCTTTATTATTATGTGTTTTAAATTTTATACATCAGCCAGGGGTTCCCCTGTCCTCCCCCCCCCCCACCTTCCCCCCAGCCCCTCCCCTCCATTCCCATGTCCTCCAGGATCAAGGAACCCCTGGGGATTCATTTAAGCCTGGTGGATTCAGTACAGGCAGGTCCTGTCACCTCCTTCCAGACTGAGCAAAGTGTCCCTGTGTAAGCCCAAGGTTTCAAACAGCCAGCTCAGGTGGAGCTCCAGGTGTCCAACTGTGGAGAAAGAGGAGGGTCTGCAAGAGCGTGAATTGTTGAATCCAAGATTGCAAAAAGCACAGGGACAAATAACCAAACGAATGGAAGCACACGAATTATGAACCAAAGGCTGTGGAGCCCCCAGATGGATAAGTGAGACAATTGAATAGCTTGATCTGCTTGGGAGGAACCCAGTCTGTGGGACCAGGATCTGTCCTTAGTGCATTCATTTTTTTTAAATTTTTGTAGTTGTTTCTTGTTTGTGTTTTTAGTCATACTTTGTGTCTCAGTACTTAGGACTAAGTTTATTTTCTTCCTATAGTTTCTTGGCTATGTTTATTTCTGTCTTCTCCCTGAAGCATTGCTTCCAGTATTCTCTATAGGGCTAGTTTGGTGAACATATTTTTTTTTTTTTAGCATATTTACATCATGGAAAGATTGTCTCTGTCCTTCAACTACAGCAGATAGTTTTGCTTGGTAAAGTAGTCTAAGCTGACATCAGTGGCCTTTTAGGACTTGGAGTACATTGCTCCAAGCTCCTCTGGCTGTAAAATTTTCCATTGAGAAACAAGCTGGTTTGGGGATGGGTTTTCCTTCATATGTGACTATGGCTCTTCTCTTGCAGCTCTCATGTCCTCTATTTATAGATTCTGTATTAGTGTGGTAACTGTAATATGCCACTGGAATTTATTACCTGGTCCTGTCTAGCTGGTGCTCTGTGTGCTTCTTGTATCTGTTTGGGTATGTCGTTAATTTGGGGATTTTTATTCCATGAGCCTTCTGAAGATCTGGTCCATGCCTTTGGCCCAGGATTCTTCTCCTTTATGCTCACAATTCAGAAATCTTGTCTTTTCAAGGTTTCTTATAGTTCCTGGGAGTTTTCTCTCTGGGATTTGTTCGTTTGTTCATTTTATTTGCTTTATTAGTTCAGTTCCTCTACTTCTTCTTCAAGGCTTGATAGTCTTTTTTGTGTATTATCTATTTACTTTTCATAACAATAGTTTCAGGTAAGCCTATTCCCCCACATACCAAAACAAATAAAAATAAAATGAAGACGCAGAATTTGAGGCACAGCTAGTGAATGACAAAAGCTGAATTTGACAATGGCAGTCTTGCTGAGAGTAAGAACATATATTGTACAAGCCATGAATTCTCATTTTTTATTTATTCTTCTCTCATATATTACATCCCCACTGAAGTTTCTCCTCCCCTCTCTCTTCCAAGCCCCAGCCACCTCCCCTCTCCTCCTGATCGACTCCTCCTCCTCCTTTCTCTTCATAAAAGGGCAGGCTTCCCCAGGAATATCAACCAAACACGGATTGTCAATCTATAATAAAACTAGAGTGCTCGCTTTGGCAGCACATATACTAAAAATTGGAATGATACAGAGAAGATTAGCATGGCCCCTGTGCAAGGATGACACGCAAATTCGTGAAGCGTTCCATATGTTTTTTCGGGTTGGGGATTTAGCTCAGTGGTAGAGTGGTTGCCTAGCAAGCGCAAGGTCCTGGGTTCGATCCTCAGCTCAAAAAAAACAAAACAAAACAAAAAAAACAAAAACAAAAACAAAAAACCTAGATCTATCCCATCAAGGCTGCAGGAGGCAACTCAGTAGGAGGAAAAGGGTCCCAAAAGCAGACAAAAGAATCAGAGACAGTCCCTGCTAGCACCGTTAGGAGTCCCATGGGAACACCAAGCTGCACAACCATAACACATATGCAGAAGATGTAGGTCAGACTCAGGCAGGCTCCCTGATTGTTATTTGAATTTCTGTGAGCCCCTATGAGTCCTGGTTAGTTGATTCTGTGGACTGTTTTGTTGTAATGTCCTTGACCCCTATGGCTCCTACAATCCTTCCTCTTCCTCAGGTTTCCCTGAGCTCTACCTAATTGTTGGCCCTGGGTCTCTGCATCTGCTCCCATCAGTTGCTGGATGAAGCCTCTCTGATGATGATTATGCTAGGCTCGGGTCTATGAGGATAACAGAATATCATTAAGAATCATCTCATTGATTTTTTTCTGTTTCTGTTTGGTTCTATCCTTGGTCTCTGTGCTATCCAGACTCTGGTTTCTGGCCCTCCAGGCAGTGTCTGGCATGGGTTCCCTCTTGTGGCAAGGGTCTCAATTTGGACCAGTCATTGCTTGGCTGCTCCCACAAGTTCTGCGGCACCTTTACCCCAGCACATCTTGCAGGCAGGAGTAATTGTAGGCCAAAGGTTTTGTGGCTGGGTTGGTGTCCCAAATTGTCCACTGGAAGACTTGCCTGGTTATAGAAGATGGACATTTCAGGCTCCATATACCCCATTACTAGGAGTCTTCTCTAGAGTCACCCTCGTGGCTTCCTAGGGGTTTCCATTGCTCTAGGTTTCTACCTTGCCTCTGAAATGTCCCCCAATTCTAGTCATCTTTCCTAGTACTCTCTCCCTCCACCCCCTACTTAATCCATCCTGTTCCTATCTCCACCTGCCCCCAGTCTCCTCACAAAATCTATTCTATTTCCCCTACCCTGAGAGATCCATGTGTTTTAGACATCATTTAAGCATTTATTTTGTACTCTATATGTTCACTGGGGCTTTTGTTCATGTCTTCTTTAAAAGTTTTGAATTCTTGATGAAATTTATCATAGTTCTTTTAAATTGTGTGTTCTGGTATTTATTGGGGTAATTTTCAGTGGAGAACATTTCTATAAGACTAGTAGCTTATAGAAGGGGAGGGGAGGAACACATACAATTTTCATATTGTTCGTGTTTTTGTGATGTGCCTGGGTATGTGGACTCGTTTTATTGGTTGTATGTCTGGAATCAGGTTCTAGCTTACCTGAGACTGGGCTGGTGCAGGAGCTGCATATCTGTAGCTAGGCAGGAGAGTATGGGGATGACATTGGCAGTTGAGGTTCTGAGGAGCTCACCAGGCAAAGCAGGTGCAGGAACTGCATTTCTAGAGCTAGAGCCTGGTTCAGGAAAGCACAGATAGTTCAGATGGTGTTCATTCTTGGAGAACTCAACAGGAAATACTAGTGCAGAAGCTGCACAGTTAGTGCTAAGTGTGAGAGTGTGGGAATGGTGTTGGAGGGAGGGTTCTGGAGAGCTCACCAGGCAAGTGGGTGTGTGACATGTGCATCCAGCATTAGGCCTGAGTGTGTGGAGATGATGTGGGCAGTCTTGGTTTTCTATTGAACTTTAACTATCTTAATCTTGTACAGATATTGTGCAGAAACCACAGGTGCTGTGTCTGTGTCCTTGAGTCCATGTCACATCCAGAAGACAGATAGCATTTCACGGTGTCCTTTTCCTTCCTTCACTTCATACATTGTATCTGTCCCCTCTTCTGCAATGCTCCCATAGCCTTCTGTTGGGGGGGATTGATACAGATACCCATTTAGGGTTGAGCACTTACACTTATTCTCAGCACTTAACCCGTTATGAATCTCTGCATTAACCACTGCTCATTTCCAAGTGAAGCTTCCCTGATCAAGAGTAGCACAAATCTATGAGTATAAACATAAATATTTAAGAGGGCAGTTTGGCCAGGCAGTGGTGGTGCACGCCTTTAATCTCAGCACTTGGGAGGCAGAGTCAGGTGGATTTCTATAAGTTTGAGGTCAGCCTGGTCTACAGAGCGAGATCCAGGACAGGCACCAAAACCACACAGAGAAACCCTGTCTTGAAAAAAAAAGAGGACAGTTTGACTTCATAATCATTTATTAATATGGCAATAGCAGGTTCTATCCTAGAATTTATGATCTCCTTGACATGGATTTTTCATTAGGTTCACAGTACTGGGCATGAAATCACTCCTGTGGAGTAAACTGTGAATGCAACCAGAAATCAACTGGTTAGCCCTATAGCTGTCCTGCCACTATTGCACCAATGGATGCATCTTGCCTTGTGTGTCAGTACTGTAGCATGTAGGGTTCAGCACTGGATATGACCATTGATGTCTTTCTTCCCCCAGCAGCCTGCAAAGCACCTTCTAACACTATGAAATCTATCCAACAGAGAGTTTCCTGGTCAGTGCAAGATTGATTTATCTAATTGAGTCAATGTGACAAATGTACTCAGGGACCAGTTATGTTAAATTCCTATTACAATCATTATTAATGGAATAAAAATAAAGTTAAACTTTCACAATCACTGCCTTAAAGGAAAAACACATGTTAGATTCTTTTGGAATGCAAAATGGTTTTTGCTACTTCAATATGCAAAAAGTTAAATTCACATATCCACCAAAGTATCAGGGACTAAGGGGGACCAGCCCCTCGATAGTCCCCTCCCAGGGTCTGGGAAGAATATGCAACCAGCTGATAATTTAATCTTTGATGATATGAAATGAATCTACATATACAAAACTCTTTAGTCCATACACTTTATTCTTCTGAGTCAGTTTTTTCTCTACACTGTTTCTATTCTGATCTCATGTTTAGCTCCTTTCCTGCCTGATTTCTATCTACATTTATCTGCTGTCCTCTAAGTTCTATCTTAATTCTCTCATCTTAGTTCTGCCCCATCTAGGTTCCCATCCATCTAGTTCTTTCCCATCTAGGTTCCCATCCATCTAGTTCTTTCCCATCATAGCTCCTCTCCCATCTCCTTCTCTCTCATCTTGTTCTTCCCCACCTGGCTCTTCCTCATCTTCCACCTCATTCCTCTAGTACTCTCTTCTACCCCTTCAATCTAGTTATTCCCTGTCTCACCTCAGTTTGTTCCTCTCCAGTTCTTACCTATCTAGTTCTTCCATTCTCTTTTCTCTTCTCCATCCTTCTAGTCCTCTGAAAAATAAAACTACCTTTTTATCCCTTTGATCCTTATCTTTCCAAGGTATCTCTGCTCCCACAGATTCTGGCGAGTGTGCTTGGTTGCTAGGCAACTTGGCTAGGCAACTTCCATCACAGATAGATGTACCTGTAACTTGGAACCCTTAGTTCTGAGTTAATTGTTAAGGGTGGATCTAAAACTAGAGATAAGATTTTGGAAAAGAGAAAGTTAAGCTTAATTGGCATATCCACCAGGCCTTCTCAAACAGATAGCCTGGACGCTCAAGTCTGTCTTAGAGAGTACAGAGGTATCTCTGATAAGGTACTTTCCTCCATCTGGGGATGGACCTGGCCAGATGCTTTCAATGATGATAATTACAGGGAGGCTTGAACGGGGGTTCTGGCTGTGCATAGCTGTCAGCACAGAAGGTTATCTAAATAATCCATTAGTAGAGGGGAAATGTTGCCCAATAAATGATGGAAAAGCTACAGTAACACATGAGAAATTCATAGTAGGAAATGGCTAATAATCAAAAGCCAGTATCACCAAGACTCCTTGAACCTCAGCTTGACCTGTGGAAGGCCCTTGGCTTTTTCCAGTTATTAGCTTGTCACAATCAGCTGAAATCCTACTTCATATATTTTTGCAGCTTGCAGCACTAAAGTTGGGGGAAGAGACTATGAAGGAGCTGAAAATAGTTTTGTATCCTCTTTCCTGACTCATATATCCTTTTGCCTACTTTCTGTCTCTCCTCTTTACCTAAAACTACCCTCTCTTGGTCTCTTTTATAAATTGTTGATTTTTACCCACACTTTATCTGTTTGGGAGGGGTTATGTAACCTGATTATTTTCTCATTTACTCTGTTTAAAGATATATCAAATAATTCTCTTACAGTTTTCGCTAATAAGTAATTTGTATTACTGTGTATAAAATAAAGTATGTTTTTTTCTTTATTTTTTCTTCTTTTTTTATTTAAATTTTTTTCTGTCCTTTTATATACCAAACCCTGTTCTGCCTGCTGTAGGATGTTCTGTATGTTAAATGTGTTGCTCTGATTGGTTAATAAATAAAGCACTGATTGGCCAGTAGCCAGGCAGGAAGTATAGGCGGGACAAGGAGAGAGGGGAATTCTGGGAAGTGGAAGGCTGAGGCGGAGAGACACTGCCAGCTGCTGCCACCATGACAAGTGAAATGTAAGGTACCAGTAAGCCACGAGCCATGTGACAAAGTATATATTATTAGAAATGGGTTAATTTAAGATACAAGAACAGCTAGCTAGAAGCCTGAGCCATTAGGCCAAACAGTTTAAATAATATAAGTGTCTATGTGTTTATTTCATAAGTGGGCTGTTGGACTGCCTGGACTTGGTGGGACTGGAAAGAAGCTCTCCAGCTACACCTACCCTTATCCCATCCCCATCCCCACCTCATAGAGTTTAAGGCCTCTCTTGGGTAGTCAGTACAGGCTGGCATACCAAGTTGGGGCTTGACGTAGCCCCTCCTCCTTGTATCAAGGTTGAGTAAGGCATCACACCATAGGGAATGGGGTCTAAAAAGCCAGTTCATGTACCTGGGATAGCTCCTGGTCCCATTGCCAGGGGACCACAAACACATCAAGCCACACAACTGTCACCCACATTCAGAGGGCCTAGTTTGGTCCCATGCAGGCTCCCCAGCTGTCAGTCCAGAGTCAGTGAGCTCCCACTAACTTGAGACAGCTATCTCTGGTTTTTCCCACCATGATTCTGACCCCTCCTTGCTCTTACAATCCTTCCCCCCTCTCTTCAACTGAACTCCAGGATCTTGGCCAAGTGCTTGGCTGTGGGTCTCTGCATCTGCTTCCATGAGTTACTAGATGTAGGTTCTGTGGTGACAATTAGGGTAGACACCAATCCGAGTGCAGGGGAAGGCTAGTTCAAGCACCCTCTCCACCATTGCCATGAGTTAAAAGTATGGGTTTTTAAAAAGAAAGAACAAATTAAAGTTTTTTAAAAGATTGATTTTCTGTCCTACAACAAAAATAAAATGAGTGGTTCTTCAGCAATAGAGGCTTAATAGCTAGTTATGGTATGCAACCAAGAACATGGCAAAAGTTTATGTTCTTTTTGGTGCCTCTGGGGCACTGCTTCTCAATCTTCCTGATGCTGTGACCCTTTAATACAGTTCCTCATGTTATGGTGACCCCCAACCATAAAATTATTTCATTCTCACTTCATAACTAATTTTGCTATTGTTATGATTCATAATGTAAATATCTGATATTCAGGATATCTGATGCACAACCCTGTGAAAGAGTCATTTGACCCCTCAAAGGGATCGCAACCCACAGGTTGAGAAATGCTGCTCTGGGGTCTCTGACCAACAACACATAGTGCTTTGGCAGTGGAAATTTTATTTAATAACTTATTCTTCCAAGAACTGCAGCAGGCTGGGCGGTGGTGGTGCACGCCTTTAATCCCAGTACTCGGAAGGCAGAGGCAGGTGGATCTCTGTGAGTTCGAGGCCAGCCTGGTCTCCAAATCGAGTTCCAGGAAAGGCGCAAAGCTACACAGAGAAACCCTGTTTCGGGGGAAAAAAAAAAAAAAAGAACTGCAGCAGTGTCCACCCATGCAGTGCACCTCTGTTCAAACTCCTTTGTTTTTAAATTGTATTTTAAAATTTTTGCTTGCACACTGGTAGTTTTCCTTAAGGTTTCTTCATACATCCTTAGTTTGGATTGACCTATCACCTAAGGCCGCCCATCATCCACTCCCACCCACCCCCAGTTCTTTTATGTCATATGTGACCAAGTGAGTTTTTATTCCATGTTAGAAAAAAAAAACAAAGTAAAATGATTTGGCTCAGACCTCTGGTTGGTTTCCCAGGGATAGAAGTATGCTTTAGCTTGGGGCAGTGGTGAGGCCTGTATAAGATGCTCTCATCTCTGTTCCCCCAGGAACTCCATGAAGCATTGAGAGAAAAACATCAGAGAGGCACCAAGAGCCCTCTCTTCAGGCTGTTGCTAGGCTACCTGTCCCCTCTACAGCTGCAGTACTAGAACTCCTCCTCCCTTTCCACAGCCTTCAGAAAAGGAGGAGGAACTGAAGCTTAGCAGAGGTGGAGTGCAGGGAGGAACAGGCACTGACCAACTTCCTTCTGGTGTTTAGAAGCACTCAGTATCCCTCCGCTGTTCCCTTCTGCTTCCCAACTACAGACCTCCTCTCATAGCCTCCCTCTCCAATGCCCTCATAGACCCTAGCTCTCAGCCATCCCACACACTGTAGTGGCGCCAGAAAAGTGGTGGTGGTCTCTGGTTAGGGCGAACAGGGGTCTGCGGAAGCCCAGGGGCGAGACCCACCCCTCCGAGTGGAGGGGGCTGCCTCCGGCCCCGCCCACTCGGAGTCGGAACTAGGGTGGGCCCGGGAGGGGGCGTCGAGCCCAGCGCGCCGTATCCCTCCGCCCCTTCCCGACACCCTCGAGGCGAGCTGCTCCTGCCGCATCCTGCGCAGCAGCCCCTGCCCGTTTGGTGCAGAGGCGTGGGGGCGGGACGCGGCTCTGCCATTGCACTCGCGCGCAAAGCGGCGGTGAGAGCACAGTGAGCGGAGCTGCGGAGGACGGAGCACAGCCGGGAGCAGACGGGGACGCGGGGGGAGCCCGGAGACCTGGGCCTTGCGCCTGGCCAGGCAAGTGGGGGTGTGTCGAGGGCTGGGGCGGCCGCGCACTGCGGACCACCGCCCGGCCCTGACAGTGCGGTGGAGGCGAGCGGGTCGTGGGGGCTCCCTGCAGTGGTGGCGGATCCCGGAGATCTAGGCGGTGAGGAGGAAGCGGGAACGCGGCTCGGGCCGCGGGCACGGGGGTGGGGGGGAAGGCGGCTGGGTGTGATGGTCTGGAGGCCTGCGGAGCAGATGTCCTGGCAGCAGGCTTTTCCCCACCCTTTTTGGTGTCTGGGCCCTGGGAGGGTTGTAGGGGAGGTGCCTACGGGAGAAATGGCGGCGCGGGAGCAGGGCAGTGTGTGTCCCTTGGAGGTCGCTGGGGAGTGTGGTTTCCCTTGGAGGTCGCTGGTGGGTTGGGAGCGGGTGTCCAGCTTGGGCCGAGCTTAGCTCTGGGTGGTGAGTTACCTTGCTACTTGGGCCTTACCCCGGAAAGAGGCCCTTGTGTCCTGTCTTTTCCCACAGGATTCTGCTTGGTGGCAAAGTCTCCTGTCTGAGTGGTAGGAGTGGTACATTCTGGGGAAGGGGAAACATAATTAGAGGGGCAATTATGAAGGCACCAGAACATAAGAATGAAATGTTCATTTGCCTTCCATACAGGATTGATTGTTTTATTCCCTTCTGTATTTAGAATCTTGTGCTTAATTTACTGCAAGCAAGTGGTCATGATAAGGAGTTGGTCATATTATGATATATGATATTATGATTTTATTATATGATATTATAATCAGGATACATTTTTTCAACATTCTGTTTCACTTTGACCATTTTTTATATGTTTGAATGGGAGTTAAAGTAAAGAAGTTTTTGTGCAGGTGGGTGTTCCATTTAGAATATTTGAAATAACTATAGGATTTAAGTATCTGTTTATGGGACCCCATATATCATCTCCAGCCACTCTTCCTAGTCCCTCATATTTTTGTATAGAAGCAGTGTCCAAGAAAATGTGCTACTTCTTAATCTTAAGGTGGCTGTCTGGGTCACAGATGAGAGTTGACAGAGTTCATTTACTAGCTTTCTGATTCTCTAAAAGGGTGTGTTTGAACTTGAGTTCTGGAAATCTGCATATAAACCTAATAATTTTAAACCACGGTCAACATACTTTCTTGTATGTTTTGCTCAGTATCTTGGTTTCTATAGGTTGACTCTTCTCCAGCCAGAGGACTCTTCTTTAATGGGAAAGAGAACATCTCCTGAGCATCCTGCTTTGTGATGAGTCTGGCATTGACAGCACATAAGGTAAGATCTAGTCTTATGTGGGGAGTCTGGTATTTCAAAACCTGGTCCTGAAATTATTGTACTCATTAGCCCCGCTGCCTGCTTCCCAAATACTGTTGCATATGTTCCACTGTCTGTTTCTATGTCTTGTGTTTTCCTTCAGGGAAAGAAATTTAGTCCCGGCATGGGGAAATTCCCTACTTCTGGGTTAGGAGGATGTATATTCAGGAGGATTGCAGGTCATGAGGACGTCTGAGGAGTAATTGGGGCGGAGCTGACATGTAGGAGACATTTAAGAACCTTGAGTATACAAGAGCATATGCTATAAACCTTTGCAGGGTGTTCTATCATCTCAGTTCCTTTAGTGTTGTTTTGGTTGTTTCTAATGTTGCCTTTTTATCCATAAGCCTGTTCTTTCCAGGATCCTGTAGAGCAGTGTTTCTCTAACTGGGTTGCGACCCCTTTGGGGGTTGAATGACCCTTCCCACAGGGGTCACATATTAGATACCCTGCATGCAGATATTTACATTAAGATTTATAACAGTAGAAAAATTACAGTTATGGAGTAGCGGTGAAAGTAAGTTTATGGTTGGGGTCATCACAACATGAAGAACTGTATTAAAGGGTGGCAGCATGAGGAAGGTTGAGAACCATTGCTGTAGAGACCTGTATGTAGGTAGCTCTTCACTTAGACGTGAAGAAAGAGAACAAAACTTCATTAGGATTTGAGGTGAGTATGAATGTGAGCATGAGCATTCCTGTCAGTCGGTGGTAGAGGTGGCTGTTGGCAAGTGGGTGAAAGCAGATCTTACCTTGGACCCATTGTTTTCTACCTTTCCAGACGCTGCTGCCCCCACATTCATTACAGGTAGTGGGAGGACAGTGAGCCAAGCCTGAGTCAATAGGTATTTAGCAGATACTGGCTCAGAAAATGGGGAGAGAATCCCTGGGAGAGAACAGGGTATGAGGGAGCGTTAAGATACCTGGGGATACAAGTTTGGGTCCGTCTGTCAGATTGTCAAAATTCTAATCCCATGGGTGGTTTTCTCTGTAGATCTGCCTGTGATGCCAGTTGGACGACTTTCAACAGTGAAAGTGAGGAAGGAGGAAACAGTCACATCACATCCATGCAAGTTGGTGTGAGGCCTTTGTAAAGACTTATACGTTCCTGATGGTATGTACCAGTGTGGACCAAAGGGCCTGGCTGCTCAGTGCTCTTTAGCCTTTCCTACTCTAAGCAATCTTACCTATTACCACTGTTGTGTTTGGTGGGGACCAAAGAGTGGCAGTACTCGGGCTGGATGCAACTCTGGAAGAAATAAAATGAGCTGTCAGAGTTTTCTATCAATCCACATCTCCTACCACACAGTTCAGATCTCTGTTTATGTCCTTCTGTATAGCTGTCTGTATAAAGACCAAAGGTTGGAGGACACTCAAGGTCTATTTCTTTTTCCCACCTTAGGTGTCTCTCCAGTGCTAGCCTTGAACTGGCAGAAGACTGCTTTCAACGGGTCTGCCTTTGGAAATCATCATCTTCCCCTAACCCGAGTGTCTTGCCTCTGTCTCTGCCGTTGATAGAGGCTGTGTGTCAGAAAAGGGAATTTTGTAATTCCTAAACTGACAGTTGTCTTTGACTCTCTGCCAAGTTCATCTCTGACCAAGTTCAACAGTATAAAGATATTAGCCTGGACTGAACAGAGAACTAAGGTTAAGACTGGACAGGTGTCTACAGCTGTGCTTCAACCATGACTGGTTCAAAGAATAAGGCTAGAGCACAGGCTAAACTAGAAAAAAGGGCAAATGCACAAGCCAGAGCTGCAGCAGAGAGGGAGGCTGCTAACGCATGCAGAGCTGCAGGCAGAAACCGCGACAAAGGAAAAACTAAGGCAGGAGCTAGAACAGATGCAGTGGCAGCGGAGATGAAGGCAGGGTCTAAGAACAAGGCGGGGGCTGAGGTGAAAGAAGGGGCGAGGGCCGACTCTAAGGCTCCAGGAAAAGGCACATCGGATTTCTACCATAAGGCTGAGAACAAGGTTGCTAGATCTACACGTAAAGATAAGGCTAGTGACGCCTGGTTCTGGGCTGGGGAAGAGTCTGGTATCAATTCTTGGTTCTGGAAGGGAGAAGAGGTTAGTAATAATTCTGTTGTTAAGTGTGAAAATAAAACTAATACTGGTACTCAGGGCCGCACCGAGGACTCAGAGCCTACACCAAGGGCCAGCCACAAGTCTAGGTCAGGGGCTGAGGAGGAGGAGGAAGAGAACGTTATTGGGAACTGGTTTTGGGAAGGAGATGATGCTGGTTTTGATCCTAATCCTACACCTGTGTTCAGAATAGTTAAACCTCAACCAGTGGATGAAATTAATGAAAAAAACAGGCCAAAGGACTGGTCTGAGGTTACCATTTGGCCCAAAGCTCCTGCTGTAACTCCAGCAGTGTTAGGTTATAGATCTCAGGACTCATCCGAGGGAAGGCCCTCCTCCTATATTGTTCTGGCCTCAAACGAAGAAGAAACTTCAACAACAGCCTCCACTAAGAATACGCGATCAAGCCTACAGTCTATACCCGAGTATCCATTTGGTTCTGAACCTTGCATCCAGACCTTAGATGAAATTAGACAACAAATCAAGATCAGAGAAATGAATGGCATCAAGCCCTTTGCTTGCCCTTGCAAAATGGAGTGCTATTTGGATTCTCCAGAATTTGAAAAGCTTGTTAACATACTTAAGTCAACTACTGATCCCCTCATTCATAAAATAGCACAGATAGCAATGGGTATACATAAAGTTCATCCATTTGCACAGGAATTCATTAATGAAGTGGGTGTGGTGACACTTATTGAAAGCTTGCTCAGTTTTTCTTCCCCTGAAGGTATAAAAAAGACTGTTATTACTCTGAATTCTTCTGGGGATGAAAGACAACACAAAGTTGAATTTCATGTTAAGCATATGTGTAAAGAAACTGTGTCTTTCCCCTTGAACTCGCCCGGCCAGCAATCTGGATTAAAAATACTAGGGCAGCTAACTACTGAGTCTGTTCATCACTACATTGTAGTGAGTTACTTTTCAGAGCTTTTCCATTTACTGTCCCAGGGAAATCGTAAGACTAGAAATCTTGTTTTGAAAGTATTTTTGAATATGTCTGAAAATCCCAGGGCAGCCAGAGATATGATCAATATGAAGGCATTAGCAGCATTAAAACTCATCTTTAACCAAAAAGAGGCAAAAGCAAATCTTGTTAGTGCTGTGGCCATCTTCATTAACATAAAGGAACATATTAGAAAGGGCTCAATCGTAGTAGTCGATCACTTGAGTTACAGTACTCTTACTGCCATATTCCGTGAAGTTAAAGGGATTATTGAAAGAATGTAAAATGACCCAGAAATGGAAGATAACACTGAACAGTATCCAAACTCTGATTGGCTATACATTCCCAAAGAGTTTTGCATACTATTTTGGTAATAACTGTACACACATTTTGTCTTAACATCTTTTACAAATTATTACCTATGACAGGGTCTAGGTCAAATCTAAAACATTTTTGGTGTATCAAATGAATATTAAATCTTGAGATAAACAAGTTTGTTGATTTCTATCTTATCTAGATTAGCAGATTTTTAACGTTTTACTTAAAGAAATTGTGATCCTGCTTCAGAAGTACAGTGTCTTGGTGATTGTTATCTGCTTAGATCTATTTGTGGCTCCAGATAGCAAAAGAGAAACTACTAGTCTTGTAATCTAGTTACAGAAATAAGGCGTATGCAAATAAAGAAAACTGATGGTACCTACACTGTGTGTTTGTATATATGGTATATTACATATCTATGCATATTTCCAAATGTGCCCTCTTGATACAAAAAGGAAGCAGGTTATGGGTCATTAAATTTAAGAGGGATTTCCAATGCCCCCTTAATTTGAACTGCATCGGACACTCATTACAGAACACAAAATGGCCCAGAATTACACAAAATCTAGAGTTTATTTATAATTCAAATTTTTAGACTATTTCATCTGTGTCAGTCAGAAGAAAAAGGTAGGCATGAAAATGAAGTAAGTACTTTTTATTATTAGTTGCCCACTCTTGTCAGATGCTTAGATTGGCATAGTATTTTTCAAGTTTATTTTATGGTGATCCTGTCATCTAGTTAACTCATATTTTTGTTAGATCTCATCCTGAGCACTCCCCATCAGAATTATAACCAATAAATACTTACTCCGAGCTCTTTGCAGCTGGCAGGTGGCAAGGGTGATTTTTCTCATACTAGAACCCACCTCACTAAACTACCTTAACACTCCCCTTTTTAGGTGATAGTCTTCACAGCACAGAGATGATTTGGGGTTTAAGAGTAGTTTAATTTCATGATGGATAATGTTTCCTACCAGGTTAGCAAGTTTTAGCTTTCTAAATGCATGTCCACTAAGCATTTGGCAATACCTGACTAGATGTCAGGAGGAAAGTCTGAGGTGCATATATGTATTTTAACAGGCAGTATGTGGGTAATTGATATCCAAAACTTTGTTGTGTGAATAAAATTAAGCCAGCCTGGGCAACAGAGTGAGTTCCAGGAAAGGCTCCAAAGCTACACAGAGAAACCCTGTCTCAGAAAACGGAAAAAAAAAAGTATATATAGGAGTCACAAAGAAAGTGAAGCTTGATCCTATCTTTCAGTGTATACTTTTTTTTTTTAAAGCTAGAATCATTCTTTACACTAGTGATTCTCAATCTTCCTAATGTTGTGACCTTTTAATACAGTTCCTTATGTTGTGGTGACCGCAACCATATAATTATTTTCATTGCTACTTAGTAACTAATTTTGCTACTGTTACAAATCATAATGTAAATATATAATATGCAGGATATCTGATATGGGACCCCTGTGAAAGTTTTCCATGTTAATATCCCACACACTAATTTAAATCATTTTATGTTTTTCTTTTCTATATATAGTATACAAATTTATTCATTTCAAAAATTGGAGTACAGTATTCAATTTGACTTTTCCACTGATCAGTTATCTTTACAGATTAGTATATAAATCTGCCTGCCACATGCTTTTATGCTAACTATTGAAATATAGCTCACACACATTAAACTGAATATTTAAAGTGCACAATTTTTATGACCCAGCCTTGAATACTTTCCCTACACAATACTATAAAAGTTCTGTCAGACATAGAAATTCAAGCCATGAATAACTCACCCTGTTTCTCAAACCATCCAGATATTTGTTCAAGAGCAAAAAAAAAAAACCTTTCATATTAGCCAGTTATTCCCTGTACTTGAAGGAACCTTGGTTCAGACTTCAAATACTGTCATAAAGTGCACCATTTAATAACTTTGGACATATATGGAACCATAACCATATAAAAATACAAAACATAGCCATCACTAAGATGCCTCATTGCAATGTCTTATTCCTATCCTGAGGGAACTACTGATTTGCTTTCTAGCAACACAATCTAATTCTCTAATATATAAAAGAAAGCATGGAACATTTACTAATGGAAGGGATATTGGCTTATTATCACTCAACATAATTATTTTAGTTTGATCCATGTTGCGTGTCTTATTAGTTCATCACATTTTAATGCCAAGTAATAGTTCAGTGTCTTTACCAAGTTGGTTTTTCCCATCAGTTGTCAATTGGCATTGGGTTCTGATTTGAGTTATAAAAAATAAAGCTAATATGAGAATTGATGTGCAAGTTTTCTTTTGGATATATACTTTTATTGGATCTGGATTTAAGAAATGGGAATAGGGTATTAGGATTATACAGTATGTTCTACCTTTTATTTTTCCCAGAGTGGTACCAGTTTACACTGCAAAAAGAGTATGTAAAAGTTGATCCTCGCTGGGCAGTGGTAGCACACGCCTTTAATCCCAGCACTTGGGAGGCAGAGACAGGCTAATCTATCTGAGTTCGAGGCCAGCCTGGTCTAAAGAGAGTTCCAGGACTGGCACCAAAACTACACAGAGAAACCCTGTCTCAGGAAAAAAAAAAAAAAGTTGTTCCTCTCCACCCTTGCTAGTATTTGTTATGGCCAGTCATTTAATTTTTTTCCAGACCTCATAATAGTTCTAATTTGCATTTGCCTAATAATTAAAGATGTTAAGTATTTTTTCATGTGTATATTTGCCACCCTTATATCTTCAGTGAAGTATTTGTAAATCTTTTGTCTTGTTTAAAAAATTATTGTTGGTGTTAAAAGGTATTGGAGTCTAGGCTAACTTCAAACTTGCGCCCACTTCAGCCTCTGAAGTGTTGGGACTACAAGTATGGGCCACACCACCCAGTTTTGTAAGAGGTTTTAGGTTTTTATTATTATTATTATTATTATTATTATTATTATTATTATTATTATTATTATAGATAGCAGAATGTCGTTAGAGAAATGTATTTTCACATATTCTCTTACAAATGTTTTGATAAGCAGTTGTAGATGTAACCGGCTTGTTAAATAAGAAACACAGAATCAATTGCAGAGTTAAAAACCACGAGGTCAGAGCAAGAGCCGAAAACCTCACCCTTCACTGCTTCTGCTGTTCTTCCTCTCTGCAAGAGAGCTACCTCTTTGTGTCCTATCTTTTTTATAGACTTTCTGTTCTGTTTTCTCATTGGTTGTAAACCCAGCCACATGACCTCCTTGTCACTGCCTGTTTGTACAGACCTCCAGGTCTTCTATGGTTGGTATTGAGATTAAAGGCGTGTGTCGCCATGCTGGCTGTGTCCTTGAACACACAGAGATCTACCTAGCTCTGCCTCCCAAGTGCTGGGATTAAAGGTGTGCACCGCACTGCTACCGCCCAGCTTCTGCTCTGGCTTGCTCTGACCTCAAGGCAACTTTATTAACATACAAATAAAATCACATTTCAATACAAATAAAATATCACTACATTTCCCCTTTTCTATTTTAATAAAAAAAGGAAAAAGTTATAACTAATATAAGAAAAACTATATACAAAAGTACAATAACTATATATACCATATATACAAATAATAAATACCTAAACAATGTCTAGTCCATTTGCATTTGACAAATTCAGAGAAAATAATTCCACTATCTATCCTATTTTGGTAAGTCCAAAATGTACCTGATTCACTTTCTATCCTAACTTATATAGCTAACAGAACTGTCTTATAACGTCTTTCAAATTTATACACTTACAGCTCTTAGTGAGTTTTTCTGAAATCCTTAACAACAATAATTATAACTATAACTAACTGATCTTCAACTCCCTCAGAGACCCAAGAAGGAAATAATACTACCTAATAAAAAATAAAAACAGTTAATGCAAGCAGCTTCCAAAAAAAAAAAATGTGAGTTGACAGAAACAGCCAGCTGCCTGGACAGTCACCTGAGGTTTCTCCACAGTGTTGGGGCATCATCTTCAGCCTATAGGCTTAGTATCTGACAGACTCATTTGTGAACTAGGATGTACACAAGGCCAATCAACAGTTTGACCTCACATTTGGTGAGAGCAGTCCATGTACCAGAAACACCTGAATTCCATTAGTGTCATGTCATGATTCAGGATTTTAAATTCTGGAAATTATTGATGTTTTTTCTTCAATTCAGCTGTCCATTTTTCTTGGCTGTGTATATGTGGCTTCATCTCAGCAACCCGTTCTTCTCTGCATCCCTCTATTAAATGCCAGTCTACTATTGAGAGGGGTGAGCTTAGTTATTCTTCAAGAATAACTGTTTCCTCTGCTGTTCCATTGCACATCAGAAGCCATTGGCCCACTCCCTGTTCAGCTGCCTTCAAAGAAAAGGGCATGGTACCTTTTACAGATTGCAAAGGCCACTCACTTCAGGGATGGTGCCATATTGTCCTGGCTTCAGAAGATGCCTTTTGTTAAAGCCACAACCACGCTTGTTTTGGCAAGAATCGGTAGTCCTTTGTTTCATGTCCTGTCTGTCCTGTTTGTCAGCAGTTGATTCGAGGATACTTTGTTGTCCAGTGGCTAACTTTTGCCACAATGAAAGTTAACTCCATATACAGTTTCTTCAATGCCCATATTTTCTCTGAAGTAGATTGGTACTGCCAGGAGCCGACATGTATCATAGTCATAGCAAAAAAGAAAAATTCCTAAGTTATTAAAACATTTTAAACAAGTTGTTGCTCTTTAAAAGTAAATTTCTTAATCTACCTTTTTTTCCTATTATATCTATATCATTTAAGATTAAAAAAAGTAGATAACAAGAAGCCTGCCATGGCCATACAGTTTGTAAGCAATATAAGTTTCTGTGTGTTTACTTGGTTGGTTCTGAGCAACTGTGGGCCTGGCGGGTGAGAGAGATTTGTCCTGACTGTGGGTCAGGCAGGAAAACTCTAGCTACAAGCCGTATTGGATTTTATGTACTTCTTTGTTATTTGACAGTTCTTGCATTTCTGTACTAAATTGTGTCATTCTCTGGGCCCACTCCCTTCTTTCATGCTCCTCCTTCTCCACTGGGCACTTCTCAGCGTCTCCCTCGTACCTTCATGTCATTTTAGTTTTTATAAACAATAATTATTGTAATAGGAAAGTAAATATTTTTATTATCAATAATGACTTTACCAGTTGGGATTTGGGTTATATATAAGAAATTTTTGTCTAGCCAAATGACAAAAGTTGTATATTTTTCTATCTCTGAAAATGTTATAGTTTTAGGCTTAACAAATGATACCATTTGAGTTTTTATAATACAGTGCAAGTTACAAGTGAAAGTAATTTTTTTGGTCAGGACAACATCCAGAAGTTCCATTATTATTTATTGACAAGGTTCTTCTTTTTCCACTTGGCTACCTTTATATATTTGTCAAAAATCAGTTGTCCCATATTTCATTTAAGAATCTCCTATTTGACTGTAAGCACCAAAAAATTAAAAGCTCTAACTTTTGAATATTTTATACACATTATTGTTTCTGTATAAATTCAATTGTAACCCAAAGAGTATCTGTCCATATATATATATATGGGTCTATTTCTGGAATCTACCATGTTTCATTGATCCACTTGTATATCTTAATCTCAGTGCCATGATGTCTTATAATTACTGTAGCTTTTTGGTCTTTATGATTTTTCTTCTTCTGTTGTATGTATGTGCATGTCATGCATATGTTTGTATATGTATGTTTCTGTGTGGGCACGTATGTGTGGGAGCATGCATGTACAATGGTGTGCATTCATGTGCTGACCAGGATTGGTGTTGGGAATCATCCTCTTTGGATGATTGTTGGGAATTGTATTGGTGAAATTATTAAGGCCACTCCACGTAGTTAAAAGGGAGGTTTATTTTGTGGGGTAACTTACAAATGAATGGGTAGGTTGCAGGGGTCTGGCAAAGGTATGGCGCAGTCCGGCGGTGTTCTCTGGAGAACTCTGCTCGGTCTACCTCCAGCGTCCAGGGTCTGGGAACCAAGCGCGAGACCTCTTCCCGATTCTTGGTCTTCTGCTTCCTCCTCTGCCCTGCCTTGTGGGCGTGACCATTACCGAAGCCTCAATGGGGGTTGGAACTTCCAGGCCAATGCTGGGATGGCTATTCACTACAGAATTGCTCTTCCACTTTATTTAATGAGTCATGGTCTCTTCCTCATGGCAGAATTTGCTGGTAGGGCTAGTTATCTTAGCTCTGGGAATTGCCTACCTCCACCTTCCAAGGCTGGAATACAGGTGGGCTGCTATGCCTAACTGGCCTTTAAGTGGGTTCGGAGGATCCAAACTCTGATGCTCATACTTGAGCAGTGAGTACTTTAACCACTGATTCCTTTCCCCAGCCCTCAATTACTGTAGCTTGATGTCATGAGATCAAGCAATGTGATTCTTCTAGCACTCTTTTTCGAAGTTGTTTTATTCTTACTCTTGATTTCTCACATGCATTTTAGACTCATCAATTTATGCAGAAGCTCCAGCCATTATTCAATTGGTATAGCTTTGAATCAGTAGGTAAATTTGACAGGATAGTGAATATTCTGTCCCATAAACAGATTCCTTAGGTTTAATTTCTTTCAGCGGTGTTTTGAAGTTTATATACAAAATGCCTTTCAGCAGCTACAAACAGTTTTTTCATATAGCTTGTATCCCATGTTATTTAATCAGTCACTTGGTGATAAACATTTATAGGATTTTTTTTTCCATGAGACTTGAGTACACAGCATCCTTGTTTATATCTTAACATCTCAGAGTATTTGTGTAAGGTAAGTTCTTTAAAGTAGAACTGTTTTGCTAAAGATCATGAGTGGCTGAAGAGAACGAAGAGCATGCCTGTGTCTGCACAAGCACCCAGGAATAGCACACATCATGGAGACTCATGGGGTTCTTCAGTAAGACGGTTTCAAAAGTGACTTATTTTTAGGTTTTGGGATATACTAGGTGATTTAGAGGGGAGTTTAAGAAAGTGAGGTTTTGTGGTAAACCAAAAGGTGTCAGGAAGCCTGAATAATTCTCCGATTTAGTATCTAAATAAATTTTGTTTTAGAAATGGGAAAGATTGGACTAAGACTAAAATTGATAAACAAGCAAGCATTACTGCTGTTAGGGAGAATGGAATATTTTGTCATATTTGTGATTTGAACAATGTTATGTGTGTTCATAAATGACTGCAGAGTGGCCTTGTTTATATCTTGATATATCACAGACAGAGCAGCCTTCCCCGATGATAATGTTTTACAAACAGATATTAATCAAAGGAATGCCAAAGAGGACTGGATGTGAGTGCCAGACCAGTTCTTGGATCTCTGAAGCTGTTTTTCATCTTAACCTGAAATTAGTTTACAGAGTGGTATGTTTCTGTTTGGGTTTTTCATATCACCTTTAATTAGGTTAGCCCTCCCAATGTCTCCCTACGCCCTTACCCACATCCCTCAGTATTCCTTCTAACTACTTTCATATCTCTTACGTTCTAGTATCCCTTTCCCTCAAGGTCTCTCTAGCCTCTGTAGTCCTTTCTAACAGGAAAGTTTCTGGCCTTTGCAGATACTCCATGTTAAACACAAAATTCTAAAGATTTGAAGCTAGGATCCACATATGAGGAAGAATGTGCAGCATTTGTCTTCCAAGATGGTAAAGGCTAGTTGCTCTTGGCCACCCACAAGAGCTAGTTGGTAAGTTTCTATTGCTGAAGAAAACACGCCTTGAATGCAAGATACAGAAAAACAAAGCTGGAACTGAGATTGGAGCTTCCTTCCTGTTGGCTAATTTTCATAGAGCCAGTGCCATGCAGTCTTGGCAAAAAGTAAAAGAAACAGTGGTCTTACCTACTGGTGAACTGTGTGAGCTACAATGCCAACCTTCCAGTAAGAAGTGCTCATTGGTGCAACAGAGTCATGACTAGTATGGGGTAACTTAACTGCTCCCAGATTAGATTGGAGGCCTGCTTCACAAGAGGAAATCTGTGCCTAGTACTGTTCATCTAGTCCAAAATTTGTCACTGAGGAGGTCTTAGGCTCTGGGGGCTACTTAATACTTCTGCTCAGCTAAACTGAAAAATACCATCCTGCTTTCTAAATATGTATTTTTGTACCCATGGGCAAAGGTCACTCATATTCTTAGTCAAAGAAACCCCTCTTTTCAGTGACAACCCCTCTTTTCAGTGAACAGTCACCACTGTTCCCCAAACCCGTGACTATACAAAGTGCTGTTGATAAATGATGGCAAGAGGCCTATGACATGCCATCGTCTCTGTATGACACAGCCATGGCCATCACAAACTCACAGTAGCTGTGTCTACTGGCACAAGACCCTCACAATTCAGGCCTTCCTATGTGGGTGGGGTGGGTACTCATGGGGCCCTACAGATTCTGGAAGAGGAAGAGGAACAATACACAGTTGTGTACCCACTGGTGAGCCTACCAGACTCCACTGGATGATTCCAAATCCATGGTCACACACATGGTTTCAGTAAAATCTGTGGGGCATCAAAGAAACGTTAGGAATATGGAAAAGGGATTTATAAATAAAAGGGCTAGCATGGGTGGGGAGAAATACGAGTGGCGGTAGGGGAAGAAAAACCAGAAAATGTCGAAGAGTAAAATTTATTAATTGAATAAAAGAAAAAGTGTGTCTTGCTAAACAATGACTTGAACTAGGGCCACCTGTATGGCCATGGGGTCAGGGAGGTCACAAAACCAAACCAAAGGACATGAATGTGGAACATGGATGGAGGAATGGAAAAGTTGCCAGGACTGAGAGGGAGATAAGAGAGAGTTGAGGTTAAGAGATAAGAATGTGTTGTACACATACATTCAATTGTCAAAGAACAAATTTCATTAACAAAAAACGTAAAAGAGGTGGGACTGGTGGGTGGAAGACAGGCAAGTGGTGAGAAGGGAGACCGAGAGGAGCGCAGTGCTGCAAGTGATGCAGAGAGGCCGAATGGAGATGGGACTGCAGTGAGGACCAGGCTGATGTGAACGGCCTACCCTGCCATCTGAGTCCACAGCGATAGCCAGATATGTGCTGAGGCTCAAAAGCCATATCTGGGGCCACGGTCCAGCTACAACAGGGGTCTTTATTGATGTTTGTGGCCCATGTTGCCACCTGAAGCCATGTTGATGTCCATAGGCTGTGCTGCCCCCAGGGGCTATATTGATGTGGGTGGCTTGCACTGCCACCTGGAGCTAGGTTAGTATCCATGGTCTGGGCTTCCCCCAGGGCCTTATCTGGGTCAGTGGTCCTACTATAGTCAGGGAGCCGTGTTCTCGGTCTGTGCTGTTGCCAGAAAAACGTGTAAGCACGTGATCAGTGCTCCTGCTGACTGTAAAGAGCAAAGAAACTACTTTTGCAGTGATAGTGATGATTGCAGGTGCGCAGTTGAGAAAGAAGGACATTGAAGACTTCTGTGACAACTCCTACTCCCCAAACCTTCCCCCAAAGGAAAAGTAATGGCTTAGACAGGAAGCCATTGAGAAGAACTTTTTTTTTAATTTAAGAATTTTGGGGTTGGGAATTTAGCTCAGTGGTAGAGCGCTTGCCTAGCAAGCACAAGGCCCTGGGTTCGATCCTCAGCTTAAAAAAAAAAAAAAGAATTTTAAAAATTCATTTTACATACCAACCACAGATGCCCCTCTCACCCCTCCTCCTCCTCCTGCTCCCCTCCAGCCTTCCCTCTCCCCAACCCACCCTCCATCCCCTCCTCCAAAAGGTTAAGGCCTCCCATGGGGAGTCAGCAAAGCCTGATATATTCAGTTGAGGAAGAACGAAGCCCCTCCCCACTGCATCAAGGCTGCACAAGACATCCCATAGGTAATGGGCTCCAGAAATCCAGCTCATGCACCAGGGGAGACCCAGCTATACAACTGTCTCCTGTGTGCAGAGGGCCTAGTCTGGTTCCATGCAGGTTCCACAGCTGTCGGTCTGAAGTTCATGAGTTCCTACAAGCTTGGTTCAGTTGTCTGTAGATTTCCCCATCATGCTCTGACACCCCCCCCCCCCCTTGCTCATAGAATCCCTCTTCCCTCTCTTCAACTGGACTTCTGGAGCTCAGCCTGGTGCTTGGCTGTGGATCTCTGCATCTGCTTCTATCAGTTACTGGATGAAGGCTCTATGATGACAATTAGGGTAATAACCAATCTGATTATTGGGGAAGGCCAGTTCAGGCACCCTCTCCACTATTGCTAGGAGTCTAATCTGGGGTTGTCCGTGTGGATTCCTGGGAATTTCCCTCTTACCAGGTTTTTCCCTAACCCCATCAAGATATCTCTTTCATTTTATGGGATGGTTGAGCTGGGGGAGTGATGGACTAGGAGAACAATGAAAGAGATATCATGAGAGAAGAACCCTTAAAAGTGCGATAAGGATGCTGAATGCTCTCCACAATTGATGACTTCTGACAGGGATTCAGGAGGGGAAGGACTCAGTTCTATTTAAGGGGCAGGCCACCAAGAGTTTGACCATGGTCCAGTGAGTATATAGGTAACACAAATTGGACATTACAATGAAATTTTTCATTTAATTTTTTGATAGGGGAGATCACAAGGGTGGGGGTGGATATGGAAGGACTTGGAAATGAGTGTGATCAGGGGGCATGATGGGTAATTCCCAAAGAATTAATAAAAATGAATAAAATTTAAAATATGATTTTTAAAAACAGAAATGTAATATCCTGCATGGTTCCTAAAATCCAACTTTATTAAACCAAGCTTCCAGTGCTGGGTATGGGATATTTCCTTTTGAGTTACTGTTGAGGAAGACCCCACAGGTCCCCCAAAACATCTTAGGTTTTTTGTGATTTCTCTTGGTTGCCAACAGGTACAAGCTGATAAGACCCTATTGCTGAAGACATCATACATCATTGTGGCAAGACATAGAGAAATCAAGATGGAATGACAGAAGGCTCTATTCAGGCTGCTTGGGGAAAAGGGCACCAATGGTCTTAATCAGCTGTGAGCCATACAAAGTTCAATGGCAACCTGCATGGAAGGATGTGCCCATTGATACAGTAGTGACACAAGTACAAAGAAAGAAACCAGCTACTCTCTGATTAAATTAATTCCTGCTACTATAGACCCAATAAAATTCCATAGCTGAGGAGGCTTTGGACTTTTCACGGGGGGGGGGGGGCGCGGATCTTACTATTGTTGTAAAGCTAACTCTTCGAATTACCTTCTAAATAGTTCTGTTTATACGCAGAGACAAATGCTATTCTCAGCCTTAATCAGAGATGCTACTCTTTGCAGAATGGCAGTGAACGCAGTCTCATGACTGCTCAAAGTGATGAGAATAAGTAACAGTTGAGTGCTCAGCCTGAAATGAGATATTTGTATCACCTCTTTTAATGTGCAGAGAATGGTATGGAAGAGGGACCAAAAAATGTAATAGCCAGAAGACAGGAAGAAAGGCCAGGAAATGGTATCTTCTGGGCATGACAAACCATAAAAATGGAGCTCTCAGTAATCAATTATGTGTTGTCAGGGAGGGGCTCATGGGGCTGGATTTCACCCTACTGAACTATTGGCTACTGGTTGATTCTGGGAGAAGGGCAATATTGTCTCCAGTTGGATACTCATAGATATAGCCATTAAGCGCTAATGGATAGTTCCAGACCCATGTTCACACAGACAGTTCTGGTTAAACTCAGTGAGTGACAAAACAAAATGGCCTGAGGGGGGATTGCTGAGGGGAAGACAAAGGATGTGAAGGTAAGAGGAACTATTATACACATGAATGAAATCGTCAAGAAAAAATAAAAATATAATTTAAACAGCTGAGGGAGGAAAAACACGAAAAACATGAAAGCCTGGTGACAGAAGCTGAATCTCTGGAACCTACTGGGGAAGGATAGAAGGGACTCTCCAAAGTTGTTCTCACATACCTGGCACATGTGTGTCCCCACGTACATGCTCATCTCATCACATCACACAAACACACACTAATATTATTATTATTATTAAGAAAGAGAAACTGAGCTGGGTGGTGGTGGCGCACGCCTTTGATCCCAGCACTCGGAGGCAGAGCCAGGCGTATATCTGTGAGTTCGAGGCCAGCCTGGGCTACCAAGTGAGTTCCAGGAAAGGTGCAAAGCTACACAGGGAAACCCTGTCTCAGAGAGAGAGAGAGAGAGAGAAAGAGAGAGAAAGAGAGGGAAACTGCCTTTTCTCAGTAATAGGAAAATGTAACTTTCATTATTATGAGCATTTAAAAATGTTTTGATCAAGAGATAAAGAACTGGGCCTCAAAGAGACCAAGTGATATGGTCGAAGCCATAAAGAGCCATTTTCTAAATGAAACAAATATTTTTCTCTCCTTGAGCTTTATATTCTATCTCATTACATTGTATATTCTTCTTTCGGTTTTAATTATTCTGCCCTTGTAGCTTGTTTTAGTACAAAACAAATCTTCATCATGCTTCTGACTATTTCTGATGGAAATTACTATGTTTCTGACGGAAGTTTCTGATGACTGTTATATGTCATACAGTTAAACTGTAGTTGATAATTCTATTTGTTCTTGACATTGAACCTAAAACGTTAAATTGATAATCTTCTGTTTTAGTACCTACAAATTTTCTTTTTAGCAAATATGACAGTGCCCCATTGTGTGGATGTTGTATGGTCAATTTATCAAGTTCCCAGGTGTTCTGCATTTGTTTTGCATTGTTTTCAACGAAATTTGTGCTCAGTTAACATCTGATTACACATATTTTTAGAGACACATAAAAATATTTCTAAGTGAAAAAATTTGCAAAGTGTAATTAATTATGTTTTCAAATATATTGACTATTATATGTTATTAATTGTTGCTCATTTGAACATTAAATGATTAACACTATATGAAAGTGTCTGGACTTTGGCAGAGAAGCTGGTAGGCTAACTGCAGATCTTTGCCTCTCCCTCCTCTCCTCCAAATCCAATCCACCAGTCTCACTCCCAACACTGAAACAGATTACCTGCTACAGCCTCCCCCTCCTTTCTGTCCCCATCCCCAGCCCATCACACAGATTTCCTCCAAATTTTCTCTGCACTCATCCTGTTATCTCCACCCCCACTCTAGCAAGCACATCCAGGAAACCACCAGGCAAGTCTGCCAGAGAAGCAAGTAGGCCATTGAAGCAGATAAGTGAGCTTCAGATCTTCACTTTCTCTCCTCTCCTCCAAATTCAATCCCCCAGTTTCATCCTAAACTCTGTAGAAGACTACCTCTTGTGGCCTCTCCCCACTCTCTGATCCAATTCCCAGGGTACTAAGCAGATCCTGGTGGCACACCCTGCTTTCCTCCCTCCTGTGGACCCCTCTATCCCCCTTCCCTCAGCCCATCCCCATCCCTAAGTGTCAGCTCCCAATACCTAGAAACACATTCTACCAAGAACCCTCAGGGGCCACATCTGGCAGGATCCCAGAAGCATTCCCTGCTAGGCAACCCACAGCCACTACACACTTCTAAGAACCAAAGAGGACAACAGAAACCAAAGAACAAAACACCCACCCAACAAGTATAAGACCAGAGATCAGTACCTAGAATTAAAATAGTCCCAAACCTAGATGCCTAGAGGCCAGCAGAAAAAAACACAATCAATAACAATCAGGACAATATGTCTACTAGAGCCCAGCAACCCTACCACAGCAGGCCCTGAGAAATGCAACATCACTGAAGCACAAGACAAGGACCTTAAAATAGCCTTTATGAAGATGACAGAGGTCCTTAAAGAGGAAACGAGTAAATCCCTTAAAGAAATCCAGGAAAACACATATAAACAGTGGAAGGAAATGACTAAAACCGCTCAAGACTTCAAAGTGGGAACAAAATCTATAAAGAAAACCCAAACTGAGGGAAATCTGGAAGTGACAAACTTAGGAATTTGAATGGGAACCTCAGAGAAAAGCCTCACCAACAGAATACAAGAAATGGAAGAAAATCTGAGGCATTGAAGAGACTATAAAGGAAATGGATACCTTGGTCCATTAAAATGTGAAATCTAAAAAAAAAAAAAATACTTGCACAAAACATCCAGGAAATCTGGGACACTATGAATGAAAAGACCAAATCTAAGAATAATAGGAATAGGAGAAGGTCAAAGGCACAGAAAATACTTTCAATAAAATATAGAAAAAAAATTTCCTAACCAATGGAAGGAGTTGCCTATCAGAGTATAAGAAGCATACAGAGTACCAAAATACACTGGACCAGAAAATAAATCCCCCTTGGCACATAATAATCAAAGTACTACTTATACAGAACAAATAAATAATATTAAATGCTTCAAGGGAAAAAGACCAAGTAACATATAAAGGCAGAGCTATTAGAATAACACCTGACATCTCAAGGAAGACTTTAAAAGCTAAAAGGTCCTGGACATATGTGCTACAGACTCTAAGAGACCACAGATGCCAGCCCAAACTACTACACCCAACAAAACCTTCAATCACAGTAGGTGAAGAAAATAAGACATTCCATGATAAAACCAAATTTAAGCAATATTTATCTATAAATCTAACCCCACAGAAGATGCTAGAAGGAAAACTTCAACCTAAAAAGGATAACCATGTTCAAGAAAACACAACAAATAAATAATCCCAGACCAGCAAATCAAAAGAGGGGAAACACACACACACACACACACACACACACACACACACACACACACACCACATGCAGACACCGCAACAACAAAATAACAGGAATCAATAAACACTGCTCTTTGATAACTTTCCACATCAAGATCCAGATGTATATATATATATATATATATATACACACACACACACACACACACACACTCTTGGGGGCACCCAAAGGGTGTTTCATCCTACTACAGAGACACCTCCTCAACCATGTTCATTGTTACTCTATTCATAGTAGTCAGAAATTGGAAACAACCTCTATGTTCTTCAACAGATGAATGGATAAAGAAAATGTGGTACATTTATACAATGGAGTATTATTCAGGCATTAAAAATGAATCATGAACTCACAGGTAAATGGATGGTACTAGAAAAAAATCATCCTGAGTGGGGTAACTCAGACCCAGAAAGACAAACATAGAATTTATTCACGTATATGTGGATACTAGCTTCTAATTCAATGATAATAGAGACTTCACCCCTGTAGGTTAGCATCTTTGATACAAGAAGGCACTCTGCATTCTACCAAAGGAGAAATGTAAACACCAGCCCAGCTATGAACCCTGCAAACTACAACACTGTCCTGCCTGCAAGACATGCTAGTGCAATACTGGCACAAATCTTGTGATAGTAACCAACATATGTCTGATTTGACATAAGGCCCACTCCACCAGGTGGAACTCATACCCTGATGCTGCTTGCATGACCAAGAACCTGAGACTAGCTAACCCAGGGCCGTAGGGTAAAAGAAAATACTACTGTTCTTAAAAAAAAAAATGTAGCAATAAAATGACTCCTAATGACATTCTATACTCATAGATCAGTATCTTGCTCAGCCATCATCAAAGAAGTTTTCTCCTGCAGCTTATGGGATCAAATACAGAGACCCACAGCCAGACATTACACAGAAAGACAGACCTTGGAACAATCTCCTGTAAATGTGATGTCTCCACAAAATCCCTCCCCTCAGGGTTCAGGACACCCTGAAGAAGAGGAAGTGGAAAGAGTTTAAGATCCAGAGGGGGTGGAGGGCACCAAGAAAACAAAGCCCTCTAAATAAATGTGATTGACACATGTATAAAGGCACAGAGACTGAGACAGTATGCACAGGGCCTGTAACAGGTCTGTATTGGATCCTCTGCATATATTTATGGCTTCCAGTTTATGTTAATAAACTAAAAAGTAAATATTGAGTTTTTACGACAATTTAGTCAGGCATACAGGGCCCTGTATTATGATTCTATTTATCTGCATTATTCAGGATAGTCAAATCCATAAAGACAGAGCAAAGATTGCTGGAGGATGAAGAACTTGGAAAAATTGGGGTAGCTGCATAACTTAAATGGAATTTTTCTTTGCGGTCATGACTAATTCTGGAACTAACAGTATAACAAAGACTCTTAAAACTTAACTATGAAGAAAAAAAATGACCCCAAAGTATTAAAATTTCTGGAAGAAATCCCATGCTAAGGGTTTGTGATAATTAGTATTTATTGTCAACTTGACAGCATTTAGAATTACCTAGGGGATAACACTTCTGGATAGGTCTTCTAGAACGTTTGCACAGAGGAGGGAAATCCCACTCAGAATGAGGGTAAAATCATCTCATGGGCTAGAGGTTCATACTGAATAAAAGGGGAGAAGAAAGTGATTCAGTCTTCTTATTGCAGGAAACTTGTGTGCTGCTCACATCAGTATGGTTATATGGACATCTTATTATTGTGCTGAGGAACACTTTTTATAATGCCAATTATTTTTCTCTTAGAACTGGCTATCTATGTAAAATGGCATGGGTCATTAAGTGTCAAACTCCATATGGTCTGAGTCTATTCACTAAAATTTGGAATTTGCTACAGAAGTGTTCTGACACCCTAAAACAAACTGTAGCAAAGGCATGCTGTGATTGAATCTCTCAGGCCCTGCTTAGAATCAATAGCAATCTTGCTTTGAGCTCATAATGTATCCCTTCCAGAATAGCATCCCCCACACCTTGGCCACACACACACAAATCAGCAAGTTAGAATCACTGACAAAAGATGAAAATCCCTTTTCTTTAGGAGTTGCTTCAGAGCTGATTAGTGGCCAGGCCAGAGTCAGGAGCTGACTGGAGCTGCTGATGGGTCATAGGGTCACGGGATTACAGGACATAAAAGGTTCACAGGGCATTTTGTGGAAGGGAGGGAACAGCTTTCACAAGGGACCAGAGATCAGATGGTAACATCCAATCAAAAAAATTGTTGGTAATGGGGAGCAGCCATTGATGTAAAAGGTAATGGTTAATGTCCCTGAGACAATACCTAATCTGGTACTTAAAGTCTGTAATTGGGATGAACAGAATTGAAAACAAGAAAGGGAATATGGGATCTAAAAGTGGTGAAAGTCATCTGGAAAAGCCACCTAGGGCTTGTTGCAGCTAAAAAGCCTGCTTGGTTAAGAATCTCAAATATTTTGGTGGTCTTTTATTTTTTATTTCAAACATACTTGTTAGTTTTTAGGAGAGCATTGCACACATATAGAAGTCAAAGACTAACCTGCAGAAGTTACTTCTCAATTTCTGTCACATGGGTCCCCAGTGATCTAACTCAGACCAACAGGCTTGGTAGCAGGCACCTTCATACATTAAGCCATCTTGATGGCCCAACACCTCCTTTTAAAGAAAAGATCTAAGGACCTTAGATTCAGAAAGGCACTGGAAGACTGGAAATCTGAATCACTGATAACCTGGGCTTCTGTGATGGTAGGCAGCCACCAATGTACAGCACCACCACTTAACCATGCTAGGTACAACTTGTTTTTGTATAGAAAATAGTAGCCTGTATCTTTAAGGCTTATATCAATGATTGAACCTGCATTGAAACATATCAATGGCTTGTGGGTAGGCTGTAGAGCGTTAGGATAAAGGGTCTGAAACTGGAGTTAGTTATGGTTATCAGAATACCAGTGTCCTTTTTGTTTTGTTTTGTTTTGTTTTTGTTTTTGTTTTTCAAGACAGGGTTTCTCTGTATAGTTTTGGTGCCTTTCCTGGATCTCACTTTGTAGGCCAGGCTGGCCTTGAACTCACATAGGTCTGCCTGGCTCTCCCTGCCTCTGGAGTGCTGAGATTAAAGGCATGTGTTCTTATTGTTACATATTTGCCTTTGGGGTTCTTTAGAGAGAAAAAATAAATAACTAAGAAGTTCAGTATATTGTTAACATTATTTCCTGTAGCTGGAGAGTTTCCTGTAGCTGGGTCCTGCCAAGTCCCCTATTCCAGCAGCCCACTTATAAAATAATCACTCAGAAGCCTATATACTGTATGGCCATGGCAGGCTTCTTGTTATCTAGTTCTTATATCTTAAATTAACCCATTTCTGTTAATCTAAAAGTTGCCATGTGGCTAGTGACTTAACAGTATCTTAACATCTGCTTTTCATGGAGGTGGCTGGCAGCGTCTCCTGACTCAGCCTTCCACTTCCCAGAATTCTCCTTCTCTGCTTATCCCACCTACACTATACCTCCTGCCTAGCTACTGGTCAATCAGCAATTTATTTATTAACCAATCAGAGCAACACATTCATAGCACAGAGAATATCCCACAGCAATTTCCCTATTGTAAATTGACAGAAACCACGTAGAAAGTCTATTTATCCTGTTTATCATACAACTTCTATCTAGGACATCAACAAGAACATTTGATCATGTAAAATGGTGTCTAGGTCCTGCAATAGGGGACCATTCTTTTTTATATAATGGTAACAAAATTGCCCTTTGTTAACACTACTTTTTCTTTGGCAATTGGCTATTGCCTTTGGACCTTATGGACTGAGGGCCTTTCCCTATCCCATTTTTTTAACTGTGGAGAAGGCGATATAAGATAATCTTGAGAGGCTTGGGAGATGATTAATTGGGTAAGAGTGCTTGCTGTGCAAGCATGAGGACCTGAGTTCAAATCCCTGGCACTCAACACTAAAAACGGTGGACATGGACACATGTGACTATAGCTCCATCAATGTATATTTGTTTGGTGGTGGGTGGAGACAACAGGATCACTGAAGCTTGCTGGCTACCACAGGGTTCAGTGACAGACTGTTTCAAGAGATTAGGTGGACAGTAATAGAACAGTACACCTGATATCTTCTTCTAGCCTGTGTGTGTGTGTGTGTGTGTGTGTGTGTGCGCGTGTGTGTGTGTGCGCGCGCGTGCGCACGCGCGTGCGCTAAAAACATCCATACACATAAATTAAAACAATAAAATGAAAGCAAAAATCCTATGCTTTTAACTGCCACACAATTTATATTTTTGATGTAAAAATCTATATTTTAGTATTGTGTGCCTCCCAACAAATTATTCCAGGTATCATTATTTAATTTTATTATTAAAGATGTAAGTGATTTACTTACACAACCATAGCAATATCACAAAGTTCTGATTAAGTATATATAATTAATGTTACCAATCACTTTTATCTTTTCATTTTATAAATTAATGGGTCTTGTTTTCAAGTTGGGTGAACTTCAGTATTTCTTACAAATTGGGTCAAATGGCAATTAACTTCATAAGCTTTTGTATGTCCAAGAATCTGTCTCTTCTTTATGACTGAAATTGACCCTTGCTAGATAAAAAAATATTGCTGATTTATCTCCTTTCAAAAGTTTGAGTATATTATCACACTTGTTCCAGACCTCATTTTCTGAAGTCCACTAATTGTTTTATTTTAACTTCCTCATATATGATAATATGATATACTTCTTTCTCTTTTTTTTTTTCTTAAGCTGAGGATCGAACCCAGGGCCTTGTGTTTGCTAGGCAAGTGTTCTACCACTGAGCTAAATCCCCAACCCTTTCTCTTGATCTTTTAATGTTTCTCACTTTGTCTTAGCTTTTGATTGTTTGATTATCATCTAGCCTCTTGTTCTTTGTGAATCTGATTGGAGAAGTTCGACTTCCCTGTACCTGAATAATTATTTTCATGGGTGTCATTTCCCTTATTAGACTGTAGATTTTTTATCTTTTCTCCTGTTTTAGCTTCTTTAACTTAAATATTAGCAGTATCATAACTTTAGTAGCTTTCCTTATTTCTTTTCGTTCTTTTATTGTCCACTGTGTATTTTCAGATAACTTGCTTTCAAAGTTCATATATTCTTTCTTCTGCTTGATGAATTCCAGTGCTAGTGCTCACCATAGAAATTTGTAGTTCACTTATTGTGTTCCTTAGCTTCAGGATTTTTGTTTGTTTTATAACTTCAGTCTTTGTTAAATTCTCTGTCAAGTAATTTATAGTTGTTTATTTATTTGAGGTCATCTACTGGGGAATTACTTGTCTGATGATATGCATCTTTGGCTTTTCATGTTTCTTATCGTATGCCAATGTGAATTTCTTAGGACAGTTACACGTTCCAATGTATTTATAAACTGGTTTTGGTTGGAGAATACTTTACTTTCCCCATGCAGGGTGCAGTTGTGCTGGCTAGGTGGTATACAGTGGTGTGCTACTGTATAGGCACAGGAGTAAAGGCTCCATGTAGTTGGGTAGCTGAGGTTGGTGTTGATAAAGGCTATAGAGATACTCAATAACAAACACTAAAGATGCCCATAGCAGTGGTAGAAGCCACCGAAGCCTTAGGGTTTCTGGTTTTGTGTATTGGATTCTAATGTGGAAGTGGTAGCTGATGTGTTCCTGACTTGTGAACTCACTAAGGGGAAAGGGGCACTGATGTCTGGTAAGTAATACCCATGAAGTAGATACAGACCTAGGACTTGAAGGCTAAGCTAATATGGCTCTATGTCTATTGTGGAATATTAGCTTAACTATGTAAAGATGTATTTGTTTATGCTGCATTTGTTTAACTATGAAAAGATGTGTTGCTGTTTTACCTTGCCTGCCCAAGGCACCTGGTTGGCCTAATAGAAAGCTGAATGGTCAATAGCTAGGCAAAGGAGAGATAGGTGAGGCTGGCAGGCAAACAGAAAAGGGGAGTCAGCCAGCCAAGAACCAGCAAAGAGCCAGCCAGCCAGACAGACACAGAGGAAGCAGGAAAGCAGGGTGGACAGTACAGAGATGAAGTAAACGAGCCTTGGGGCAGCACATAGGTTAATAGAAATAGCTAAAAACAAGCCTAAGTTGAGGCTGACAATTCATAATCAATACATTTCCGTGTCATGATTTTAGGGCTAACAGTCCAAGAAAACCTGCTACTATTGTGTCTATGTTTCTTTTTGGGAGGACAATGGTTGATATGTCCTCTATAACCATGATCTTTCAGTAAATAGTTTTCCTTGCTTTAGTCATACTTAGTCATGCCCACTAAAATACTCACATAGACTTAAATTTCATTATTATTGTTTTCCAGACATAACACCTCCATTCTGTTTTATTGGCCTAGCTATTTCTGCCATTAGACTCAAAGTGAAAGAAAGGAAGAAAGGTGGGGGGGAATATAAGGAAAGAAGGAAAAAAGGAAGGAAGGAAGGGAGAAGGAATAAATACAGAAAGAAAGAAAGAAAGAAAGAGGGAGAAAGAAAGAGAGAGAGAGAGAGAGAGAGAGAGAGAGAAAGAAAGAAAGACAGACAGAAAGAAAGAAAGAAAGAAAGAAAGAAAGAAAGACAGAAAGAAAGAAAGAAAGAAAGAAAAAGAAAGGAGATTTCCTCTAATTCCCTTCTTCTCTTCAAATTCACATTAACTGGTTTACCTAAAATGAAAAAGCAGATACTAGTCCCAAAATGTCAAATCCAGGTGGACTTTCAAGAAGAGAAAAAGAACATGGTGCTCTAAAACAAAGTCTCCACCCAGTCCTGGGATGTGTGGCCCACTGTCACACTAAAATCCCCAAACCTCCTTCAAACTCCTTGAGCCCTCTTGTCTCTGTCTAGCCCCACTACCCTGGTATCAATTACTTTCATTATCTCTGTGACTTCAATAACCAGCTTAAGGGATCACTAACACTTACCCCTGGGATCAAAAGGGTCATCTCATAGTCACTTGGCCCCATTTACTTGGGAAGAATAGCATGGTGGTAGGAACACACCACCAAAAATTCTTTATCTTGTGACACAAAAATGGGTCAGCAAAGTGTCAGGGATCCTACACCCCCAAATTTCCATGCCCAGATTTTCTCCCAGTCAAGTCTTTACATTTTCTCAATAATGTTTTTGCAATATCTGACATTTTAGAGTTTGGAGCATTCCCAGTTATTAATTTTTATTTAGTTTTACGTTCCTTGGTGTTTTGCCTGCATATATATTTGCACCACATATGTGCACTGTCTATGGAGGCCAGTGTATCAGGAATATTAAATAGTCTTATTAATAAAATCAAACCTGAGGCCAGTTACTGGGGTGAACGCTGGAAGATCGGAGACACAGAACAAGTCACAGCTTCCTGACCTCACCAGTTCCTCAGCTGATCCTGTTTCCTCAGACAGGAAGCTTCTGAGTCCTCATCCAAATGGAACTCAGCTGAACTGCTGCTCAAAAGCCTGAATGCTTAACCAGCCAAATGCTTCTAGTTTCTGTTCTTCACGAGTTATATATCTTTCTCTTTCTGCCATCACTCCCTGGGATTAAAGGTGTGTGTCACCACGCTTGGCTGTTTCCAGTGTGGCCTTGAACTCACAGAGATCCAGAGGGATTTCTGTCTCTGGAATGCTAGGATTAAAGGCGTAAGTGCCACCATTTTCTAGCCTCTGTATCTAGTGGCTGTCTGTTCTCTGACCCCAGATAAATTTATTAGGGTGCACAATATTTTGGGGAACACAATACCACCATAGGCCAGTGATGAGTGATGGATCCCCTGGGTTGAAGACTGTTGTTTTCTATCATGTGGATACTGGGAACTGAATCAGGGTCCTCTAGAAGAGCAGCCAGTGCTCTTAACCACTGAGCCATATCTCCACCACCCCAATTTGTTAATTTATTTGTTTATAAGTTTATTATTGGATTCAATTATGAATTTTGGTATCTAATCTATAAGTTGTCAACTAACTGAAAAATTATAGGCATTTTCTGCTTTTTTTTTTTTTTTTGGTTTTTTGAGACAGGGTTTCTTTGTGTAGCTTTGCACCTTTTCTGGAACTCACTCGGTAGTCCAGGCTGGCCTTGAACTCACAGAGATCCATGTGCCTCTGCCTCCCGAGTGCTGGGATTACAGGTGTGCGCCACCACTGCCCGGCTTTCTGCTGTTTTATGCTAGAAGTTTTACAGACTTAGGTTTTATATTTACAACTAGGATCTATTTTAAGTTGACTCTTGCATATGGTATAATAGATGGATTAGAATTTCTATTTGTGTGCATAAATATCGAGCCCTGGCATAATGTATGGAAATGACCATCCTTTATCACGGAACTTTGTTTACACCTTTGTCAAAAAAAACCCAAACAAACTGTTATTTTCCCGTTTTGAGCCTACCCTCTCTCTGGATTGTTTGTTCTGTACTTAGATCTACTGTCCAGATTGTTGGAGGTTGTAAGGAGGCTGGATGTCAGGTATTCTTTGCCCTTCAATTTAGCTCTTTTTCAAAGTTAGCCTTATAGTTCACACCCTTTGTATTTTCACATGAATTTTACTATAAGTTAGTCAGTTTCTGTTATAAAAAACCATAAATAGTAATTGGAATTGAATTGAATAGATCAGTCTGAAGAGACCACATCATGATGATGCTGTGTCTTCCAAACCATGAAAATACTTTGCACATTTATTTACTCAGGTCTTCTTTAAGTGCCATTAGCAAAATTTTGTGTTGTTTAATGGAGAAATATTGTTCAACTGAGGAAGGATTATTTCTAAATATTTCATACTTCCTTGAGATTTATAAATGTCAGTGTAGTGGCATTCCTGTTGAGCTTCTGGCTTGGCTCCAGAGAGCAGCACCTAGCCCTAATCCTTCTTTTGTTTAACCACACCTTTTGTTTCTCTTACCTTTTGTTTTTCTTATCACCTATGTGAATCATGTCTGAGAGTCAAGGATCAGAGAGTCCCCCAAGGATCCAAGGCCAATGCAAAACTTGGTCCAGGAAACCCAGGAAACCCAGGAAACCCAGGAAACCCAGGAAACCGTGGTACCTGATAAATCAAGTAATTTGCACCTGGCATTTGGTCTCTGGGAGCTTCTTTTGGTTTGCTTTGAAGGTACGGAAATTAACTATCTAAACTGTAAAAAAGAGTAAATATGCCCTAGGTGAAGGGAAGAGTGCTTCAGTCCTTGGAGGCTGGACCCCCTGCAGGCATGATAGGCTAAATTCATTCTTAAGATGCCTCTGTGTCTTCATTCCATGGACCCGCGTGAACCCACACACTCATGTAGCAACTACACAGCTACATGTCAGTATTTTGGAATAACATTTCTGCATTTTCATTGAGCTCTTAACAAATGTTTAGCAATGATTGTTGACTGATTGACTGATCCTTTCAGGCTGAAACCTTTACTCTAAGATGTAAAAGGTATGTAATAGCTGATTTTGTGTGTGTGTGTGTGTGTGTGTGTGTGTGTGTGTGTGTCTGTCTGTCTGTCTGTCTGTCTGTGTGTCTGTGTGTCTGTGTGTGTATGTCTGTTTTTAAAAAGGTGATTTAATGTATTATTATTTGTGTATGTGTGTATGTGTAGGTGGAGGAAGAAAGAGAGGGGGCACATGTATGTTGTCTTAGTATTACTATTAATGTAATAAAAAACCATGACCACAGACAACTTGGGGAGGAAGAATTGATTTGGCTTACATTCCCACGCTGTAGTCTGTCACTGAAGGAAGTCAGGACAGGAACTCAAACAAGGCAGGAACTGATGCAGAGACCATGAAGGGGAGCTGTTTACTGGCTTGTTTCCCCTGGCTTGCTCAGCCTGATTTCTTATAGAACTCAGGACCACCAACCCAGGGATGGAACCACCCACAATGGGCTGAGCCCCACTAATCAAGAAATTACTAATTTTCTTCAATAATCAATCACTAAGAAAATTCCCTACAGCCCCATCTTATGGAGGTATTTTTTCAGTTGAGGTTCTCTCCTTTCAGATGACTCCAGCTTGTGTCAGGTTGATATAAAACTAGCCAGCACATATTTCTATATAACATGTTTGGAGGTCAGAAGACAACTTTGAGGATCCTATGGGATCTGGGACTCATACTTATGTCATTAGGCTTATGTAGCAGGCACTTTTACCTGCTGAGCCACCTCATTAGTTTTAAATTTAAATGTTCCCATTTTTATTTGGATTGTTTGGTTTGTTTATGTCTAGTTTCTTGAGTTCTTTATATAGTTTGGATATTAGCCCTTCATCAGATGTGGAATTGGTGAAAGTCTTTTCCCATTCCATAGGTTGCAGTTTTGTCCTTTTGACAATGTCCTTTGTCTTACAGGAGCTTTTCAGTTTCATGAGGCCCCATTTATTAATTGTCATTCTTAGTGTCCATGCTACTGGGGTTCTGTTTAGGAAGTTGTCTCCTGTGCCAATGTGCTCAAGGCTGTTTCCCACTTTCTCTTTAGTGTGTCTGGTTTTATGTTGAGGTCTTTGATCCACTTGAACTTGAATTTTGTGCAGGGTGACAGATAAGGATCTATTTGCAGCCTTCTACATGCTGACATCCACCATTTGTTGAAGATGCTTTCTTTTTTTCCATTGTGTATTTCTGGCTTCTGTATCAAAAATCAAGTGTTCATAGGTGTGTGGATTTATATCAAAGTCTTTGATTCAATTCTACTGATCCACCTGTCTTTATGCCAATACCACACTGATTTTATTACTATAGCTCTGTAGTACAGCTTGAAATTGGGGATGATGGTACCTTTAGGAGTTCTTTTATTGTTTGAGATTTTTTTTTAACTATGCTGGGTTTTTGTTTTTCCATATGAACTTGGGCATTTTCTTTTAAAGGTCTGTAAAGAATTGTGTTGGAATTTTGATGGGAATTGCATTGAATCTGTAGGTTGCTTTTGGTAAGATAGCCAGTATTTACTATGTTAATTCTACTGACCCTTGAGCATCAGAGAGAGATCTTTCCATATTCTGCAGATCTATATTTTTGGTTTTGAGCCTAGCTTTTAACGGCTGAGCCATCTCTCCAGCCCTATTCTGCAGATCTAAACAGAGAATTCTCATTACAGGAATCTCAAATGGTTGAGAAACACTTAAAGAAATGTTCAACATCCTTAGCCATCAGGGAAATGAAAATCAAAATGATTCTGAGATTTCATTTTACACCTGTAAGAATGGCTAAGATCAATAACACAAATGGCAGCTCATGCTGGTGAGGATGTGGAGAGAGAACACTCCATTGCTTGTGGAAATGCAAACTTGTGCAGCCACTTTGGAAATCAATATGGTGGTTCCTCAGAAAATTGGGAATTGATCTACCTCAAGATCCAGCTATACCACTCTTGGGCATATATCCAAAAGATGCTCCACCCTACCAAAAAGATACTTGCTCAACTATGTTCATAGCAGCTTTATTTCTAATAGCCAGAAACTGGAAATAACCTAGATGTCTCCCAGTCAGAGAATGGATAAAGAAAATGTGGTACATTTACACAATGTAGTATTGCTCATGGTTAGAAAAAAAATGACATCATAAAATTTGCAGGTGAATTGGTGGAACTAGAAAAAAGTCATCCTGAATGAGGGAACCCAGACCCAAAAAGACAAGCATGATATGAACTCACTTATAAGTGTATATTAGCTGTTAAGTAAAGGATAATCACACTACAATCCATAGACCCAGAGAAGTTGGATAAAGAGGGGAAGTCTCGGGGGGGGGGGACACATGGGTATCCCTGGGAAAGGATAAAAGAATGGATTTTCTGGATGGACTGGGCCTGGTGGGGATAGGAACAGGGGGAATACAGTAGGGGAAGGAAGGGTGGAGAGAGAGAGTATGGGAAGAGGTAACTGAAATAGGTGGGCATTTAGGGGACAATGTGGAAACCTGATGCAGTGGAAACTTCTGGAACCTATGAGGGCAACTCTAGCAAGGACTCCTAGTCATGGAGGATATGGAGCCTAAACCAGCCATCTTCTGTAACCAGGTTAGGTTCATACTGGTGGGACACCAACCCAGCCACAAAACCTGTAACCCACAACCTTTCCTGCCTGCAAGATAAGCTGAGGCAATGGTGGCTCAGAGCTTGTGGGAGTGGCCAATCCATGACTGGCCTAAGGGACCCCATGCCTAACACTGCTTGGATGGCCAGGATCTGGAAGCTGGACGTCTCAGAGACCTAAGGTAGAGCCAAACATAACTAAAAAAACAAAACAACAGAACAAAACCAAATAATAAGTCAATAAAATGGTTCCTAATGATATGTCACTCTACTCATAGATTGGAGTCTAGCCCAATCATCATCAGAGAGGCTTCCTCCAGCAGTTGATGGGAACAGACACAGAGACACACAACCAAACATTAGACCGAGCTCCTGTACCCCATAGAAGAGGGAGGAATGATTGATTATAGGACCCAGGGGTGTTGAGGACACTAGAAGAACATGGCTCACAGAATCAACAAAGCAGGGCTCATAAAGGGCTCACAGAGACTGAAGCAGCCATCATGGAGGCCTCATGGGTCTGTGCTAGGTCCTCTGCATACATGCTGTGGTTATTTAGCTTGAGGTTTTTGTGGAATTCCTAACAGTAGGAGGATGTCTCTGGCTCTTCAGCCTGCTCTTAGATCCTTTCCCTCCTACTGGGTTGCCTTGTCCAATCTTGATATGAGGGTTTGTGCCTAGTCTTGTTTTATCTTATTATGCCATGCTCTGTTGATATCCCTGGGAAGCCTGGAATTTTCTGAAGGGAAATGGAGAAGGAGTGGATCTGGGGGAGCGGGCAGTGTAGACTGTGAGGATGGGAAGGAGGAATGGCCGCAGTCCTGATGAATTGTATGAAAAAAGGATAAAGAAAAAGGAAAAAAAATTGAATGTAACCACATCTAAATCTGTTGAATTATTTAATTTTCTTTATTAACACACTTCCAACAGTTGATTTCAATGAATTCCTAAGATCTTAGGTGAGAGATGGGGGGAAATTACAAGATATCATTCTGTCTTCATAAAAATGGCTAATTTAAAAAGACTGACCATAGCAAGCATTTTGAAGGTTGTAGAAGATGAAACTCTCATACCTTGCTTGTGGCAAATGTGTGCAGGATGTGGAGGTGGGGTGTGTGTGCATATACAGTAAGCATAGGTATATTAATGAAGCTTCCAGGAATGTATATTTCTGAGGAATACTTGAATTACTTGAGATTACTTACTGTGGTCAATTCAATTTGATGTAGTGGCTAGCATATATTATAAAAGAAATCAACAGCAATTATTCCTTTATCCTAGCCTTTCTTGAATAACATGGTTGCCATGGTTACTCTGCTATGGGATTTGGTGCAGAATGAGCATCCATTTCTGTTTCTTGCCTGCATTGCTTATTATATATTATAGTTTTCCAGTGCCTTTTTGAATTCTGTTAAGATTTCTTATCTTTGCTATTTGACTATAGGGTAGAAATTTCCTTTCTGCCTAATTTATTTATAATTATTCTTATATTTATATCAGTATGACTCAGAGAATGACATTTTATTCCAGAGCTTACCTTCTATAAAAGTATACATTGTTCAATACCAAACAGCCCTGAAAATATACATACAAGTAACATTATATGTGCTCAACATGTTATATTTGGGGATATTTATGAATATATAAATACATATATGCACACAATAACAATTGCTGGCAAAAGGAAAAGGAAGGGGGAAATGTTGGAATTTAAATACATTTTCAAAAATAAACAAAAAATACATGACAAATGTAAATAAGAATCTGTGGGGTGTGTGTGTGTGTGTGTGTGTGTTTTACAAATATTTCTCCCAAACTGGCTAGTGAACACTCCATTCAAGGTGACCTTGGGATCCATTTGATACCTACTTAGAACTTCCTATCAGGCTCAGACTGATAATGTGCTCACCTGTAGAAAGGAAGCAAAGACGGCTATCTTAGAGTATCCTTTGAGGAGCTGAATAACAATAAAAAAGAACAAACAAAAATTTAGTGTGTGACTTCTAATAGGCTCCTAGAAAATATGAGCTTCTCGTTCCTATTCTGCCTCCTTCACTCTATAAACATGATGCCTCTGACATTAACATGACATCCGACCTACAGAAAGAGTACATGAACAGGTAACAGCAAGCAAGGATAAATCCATATTTCTATTACACATTTGCAGTCAGTGTCATGTCTAAGTATAGTGAGCTGTGGGATGATATGAGGAAGAAGATGAAAGGTATTACACAGCTTCTAATTATACAAGTCTATACAGGCAAGACACCACCATTCTGCTCCTGGTGTTTAATGTGCTTTCTCATCCTATTTTCATCTCCATTCCAAGTGATTTACTTCCCCTTATGCTTTGAGAAAAAAAAATAGCAGTAAAAAGCAAGCAAAATCAATGGGGTTCTTTCTTGGAAATGGCATTTGAGCTAATTACTAAATAGCAAGATGAAGCCAGGAAGGAACAGTCCATTTTGTCAGTGTCCCTCCAGTGTTGGGGCTATAAATCAGAGGACAAGCTCAGTGGCTGAAGCCTGATGGACAGACAAGATGCAGATCAGTGGGGAGTCCTGTCCAAATCTTCCCTGTTCTGTGAAGGAGACCCTGAGGTGATTGAAAAGTGTATGTAGGGATCAGCAAATGGTGCACTTTTCCCAGAGCACAGAGTTCTAAGAACGCAGGAGTGCATGGGACAGGGAGCCTTAGTGAGAAGAGGAAGTGGGCTGCATTGGAGGCTGACTTGAAAGTATGATTTTATCTACTTTGCCAGTAGCACTTGCATCACATGGGGGTCACTCTTCTTTTCAGGGGCTCTATTTGGCTCAGAGTCACTGTTGCTATGCAACAGCCTGCCTCTGAGCTCAGAGCATGATTCAGGGAAATTGGTATAAGCATCTGTATCCTGGACACCGGATATCAGAGAGTGGGTGGGGAGGATGTGTGGGAAGCCTTAAGAAGGATGCTATTCTGTTGTATTGGTGGAGAACATCCTGGAAGGGACCTTGTCCGTAGTGCAGACATATCAGTGAATACTATGGTGGAACAAAGCAGGAAAGCAGAAGGTCAATAAACAAAATATGTGACACCAATATCAAGTGAAATGTGTTTAATACATATATAGCATTTTGGAAGCAAGGCTGGCAATGCACTCACACTCCACACTGTTTCATGTACTATTCAAGGAATGTGATCTGCTTTCTTTTTCAAAAATTAGGGGCAAATTATTTAAGAAGGAAAAGCCAAAATCATATCTCTAGGAAGTCTCAGGTGGAGACTCAGCAAATAATCCTGGGAGAGAGATAGAGAAATTACTTAAAATTTTCACTCACTGGCAGCAGTCCTTCTATATCCATCATATTTGGGATCTCTAAGCCCAAAACAAGAGGTCCAGAATCTCTCCAACAGGTAGAAAAAAACTGAACCTATGCTGTATATATGTTAATAAAGTTTAAGACCCAGAAATTATAGTGCTAGTACTAAATGCATGTGCCACCATGCCTGGCTGAGTTATACTACATTACTAATTATAGTATAATTATTCTACACATTATATGTGTAGGCTAATCTTGGATAGCTGTGGTTTTGGACTCTTTAATCACTTTCCTCTTCTGCTACCCTTTATAACATCCTCTCTACAGAATAATGATTTCATAAAAGTGAAGTCACATTGTCTTTACATGACTTACTCAAAGCTGAGTAACATTTCATTGTACACATACCACAGTTCATCAATTTGTCTGTCAAGAGACATTTAGACCATTTTCATGCCTTAGCTATTGTGAATGGTGGTGTAATAAACATGGGAGTGTAGACATTTCCTTTATTTATTGATGTCATATCTTTTGGGTAAAGGCACAGTAGAGGAATCAGATTGCTGATAATTTTATTTTTAAATATGTGTTGAGCTCATGCTGGTGGCCATGACAGAGGAGCAACAGATGACAATTCAGGGGGATTTGCCCACCAGCTTGCAAGGTACTGATGAGTGAATCTTGGATAGACAAGACCCCAAGGGCTTCACCTCCAGAATGTCTCTTGCTGCTGTTGTGCATGTTTTCTCTAGTATCTGTCATGGTGTGAATGGGTGTGCGGAGATCCCCACTGCCTTTAATGTATTATGATTATCTCATGGAAATATCTTGTTCTACCTTTGAATTATTACGAAGATGATTTTCTCCTAAGCTGTACTGTTTAATGCATTGTATTTCTCCACCTCTGATTAAACAAGGGCTGCAGAGGATAGAAAAATAGAACAAGGGAATGTCACACAGCTAGTTTCTCTTGAGCAGCCATATAGACTGTGGCTTAATGATTAAGAAAAGCAATTGAGTCCCAGAAGCTAAATTAGCTTAAGCTCTTTTAATTTTAATATTGAGTGATGTGTTCACAGGTTTCAGTATGCTTCATGGCTAAAACAAAGCTTTAAATATGTCTTAAGGTTAGGCTAAGATATTTTTGTTGATGGCTTTGAGATGAAAAAATTTGGGAAATAATACAAAGTTTAGAAAGGCACATAGTTGAGTGAGGGACTCATTAACGTCAAGGAACAAGAACAAAGCAGCCCAATTATCACTGACTGATCTACCTTTCTTGCTAGGATTGGTTGGTGATCAAAGATGATGATATACCCATTTCTGCCCTCAGCTTCCTGGTATAAAAAAGGTGGGTATGCACCCTGGGGATTTAGAGATGACTGATTGTTTTTCATATATAAAAGTTTAGATTTGTGATTCTTCTAAGATTTCTTTGAGATAAATAATAAAATGATTAGTCCTTTCTTTGTAACTGCAAAATGCAGCCTGCCAGCAAAAGAACTGGCTGAGAAAAATACCTTGCTTGCTTACACTCTGTTAATCTATAACAAGTTGCTTGGATATGAATGTATGTGGGTTCTTGGGACAACTTGTTTCTCATTTATAGTACGTGGGATGTTCAATTACATAAGGGAATTGGGAAATGTGTTTTTCACCTGTATTCATTTATAATCGTTCCCTAGAAAAATAGAATGTAAACACATTGTAATTTTTATATTGCCTGAAAGATTTTGTTGGGTTATATAAGCTGTAAAGGAAGAAAAAAATATAGTTAGAAGGAAAACATCAGAGTAGAAAAACAGAACAGAAAAGGAATAGGGTAGAACAAGCACCAGTAAGAATAATAAAATGAGGAACTAAGCTTTGTTCCTCAGAAAAGTCCTCGTGTGTCTGTCTGTCCAGTAGTTCACCTGTTCTTGGTCGTCTCTTCAGTTTCTCTGACCTGCTGAAAGCTTGCCATTCATCAACACCCTAGGTAAGACCCTGACATGTTGGAGGTGTGTGTGTGTGTGTGTGTGTGTGTGTGTGTGTGTGTGTGTGTGTGTTTCCCTTTTTCACCAGCCCCAGAGAGTTAAGTTTAGTTTAGTTCCCCTTGACAGCCACAGAGAATTAAATTTTACTCCCTCAGAAAGGAAGGTCAAGTTGTGTGATTAGTCCACTGAATCCACTGGCTCCCCCTCAAACTCTGAGCTGCTAGAAGCTGATCCTCATGGCAGTGATAAACTCTATATTATTTCACATACTATAAATACCAATTTGCATTTCCATCAACAATGTGGAAGGGCTCTGTTTTCTCTACATCATTGCAAATATTTATTACATATCATTCTTGATATTACCCATAACAAATGTGAAATGCTATCTTTTTTATTTAAATTTTTTTCATTTTACATACCAATCAGTTTCCCCTTTCTCCCACTCCCCCACACTTCCCTCCTATCCCCCCCACATCCAGTCCTCATATGTAATAAGGTCTCCCTTGGGGAGTCAACATAGACTGGCATCATACCTCGTTGGGGCAGGACCAAGCTCCTCATCCCCCGCCTGCATCAAGGCTGAACAAGGTATACCACCACAGGGAATGGACTCCAAAAAGCCAGTTCAGGCACCTGGATAAGTCCTGCTCTCACTGCCAGGAGCCCCACAAACAGATCAAGCCACATAATTGTCACCCGCATTCAGAGGGCCTAGTTTAGTCCCATGCAGGTTCCCCAGCTGTCTGTCCAGAATCTTTGAGCTCCCACTAGCTCGGGTCAGCTGTCTCTGTGGTTTTTTCCCATCAAGATCTTGACCTCACTTGCTCCTGTGATCCTTCCTTCTTCTTTTCAACTGAACTTCAGGAGCTTGGCCCAGTGCTTGGTTGTGGATCTCTGCATCTACTTCCATGAGTCACTGGACGAAGGCTCTATGATGACAGTTAGGGTACTCGCCAATCTGATTAGAGGGGAAGGCTGGTTCAGGCACCCTCTCCGCTATTGCTAGGAGTCTAAGATGAGGTCATTCTTGTGGATTCCTGGAAATTTCCCTAGCACCAGGTTTCTCCCTAACTCCATAATGGCTCCTCCATTAAGACATCTCTTTCATTGTTCTCCCTCTCTGTCCCTTTCCCAACTCAGCCATCTCCAGCCCTCACGCTCCCATCCCCCATCTTTTCCCTATACCCCCACTCCCAGTTTACCCAGGAGATCTTAAGTAGTGAAATGCTATCTTACTTTGATTTTTATTAACATTTTCTTGGTGATGCATACTTCTTCATGTGCTTGCTGGCCAATTCTATGTCATTTTTGGAAGGTTCTTCACTTACCTATTTTAAAATCAGATCGTTTGGCTTTTGTTATTTTTATATGACATGAATTATATATATCATGATATTAACCCTCTATCAAACTTTATTTATATATATATATATATATATATATATATATATATATATTATCAGATACAGAATTTACAAGTATAGTCTGTCATTTTAAAGTTCATTTTTATTTTATTGGTTGTTGTCTTTGGTATGCAGATTTTTTTCATTGGTATAGTCCTACTTGTTTTTGCCAATGTTTTAAATTATCATATATTACTTATTTAAATTATGCATTTTAAATTATCAGGCATTAAGTTGAAGTCTTCTTTATGTTTTGTGTTTCTGTTTTGTGATACCTTCTACATGGTAAGCAAGCAATCTATCATTGAAATATACCTCCTAGCACTTAAATCTTTAGTTTGTTTTGAGAGATTAGGGAGGCAATTTAAGAATTCAATTTCATTATTTTGTATGTATCTATTCAATTTTCTCAACAAAATTTAGTGAGGAGGCAATTTATCCTCAATTGTGTTCTTAGCAGCCTTGTCTAAAATTAGTCTAACACATTAGCCATCAGGTAAAGGCAGATCAAAACCACTTTCAGGTCCTATGCCACACTAGTCAGCCCAGCTATCATCAAGAAATCAAATAACAGAAAATGGTGGTAAGGATATGGAGAAAGTGGAACCCTTGTTCATTGTTGGTGGGAGTATAAACAGGAATATGAGAATAGCCCACCACAGCCTCCTATGTTTGAATACCTGGTTCCCAGTTGTTGGAACTGATTGTGAAGGATTAGGAGGTGAACCTTTTTGGAGAGGTGTGTCACTGGAGGTGGGCTTGAACTTTCAGAAGACTCAATGTCATTCCCAGTGGACTCTCCATTTTCTGTTTGGGGGTCTAAATGTGAGCTCTCAGCTGCAGCTCTAGCACCATACCTCCCTGCTTGTCTGCATGTCTGCGTGTCTGCTGCCATGGTCCCATGCTATGATGGTGGTGGACTCCTATCCCTTTGGCCCTGTAAGGCCCAATTAAGAACTTTCTTCTCTAAGTTGCCTTAGTCATGATGTTTTATTGCAGCAATAGAAAAGTGACTAATACAGCCAGTATGAAAATCAGTGTGGAGATTGCTCAAAAGTTAGACACAGAACCTCTATATGACTCAGCTATACTACTCCTTGACATACACTCAAAGGGCTTGACATTCTACTACAGAGATACTTGTTCAAAAACATTCACCAGTACTCTATTTATACAGCTATGAAATGGAATCTGCCTAGATGCCCATAAAATAATGAATGGACAATGAAAATATGGTACATATACACAACGGAATTTTATTCAGTGGTTAAAAAATGAATTGCTGGTAAATTGACAGGATTAAAAAAATATACATACTGAGCATGAAAACATAGGCCCCAAAGGACAAATACCGCATGTTCTTTCTCATATGTGGATCCTATCTTTAAACTTTAGATTTGCATGTTTAACTTGGAAATCCTTGAGAAGCCAGGGAAGAAGAAAAGGGCCATTTGGAGTGGGTATGATTTAAGGGGCAGGGGAAGGATATCAAAATATATGTCATATGAAAGCAGGGGAAGATAATGAAGGTGAATAAGTTTAAGCAGGGGTATGGTTGAAGGGGAGGTGAGGTGGGGAGGGTTAACCAAAAAGACAGTATATGAGAAGCCATATGGAAACATACTGCTTTATAAGCTAACAAAAAAAAAAAAAAGTTAAAAATAAGACAAAAGGACAAGGCGGTGGTGGTGCATGCCTTTAATCCTAGCACTCAGGAGGCAGAGCCAGGTGGATCTCTGTGAGTTCGAGGCCAGCCTGGCTACAGAGTGAGTTCCAGGACAGGCACCAAAACTATATGGAGAAACCCTGTCTCAAAAAACAAAAACAAAAACAAACCAAACAAACAAGACAAAATGGAGATCCTTCAGGGGTAGGTAATACTATTCGTAAAAGTCATGGGTTATTAAAGAAAAATCCCATTGCCAAGTGTGGAATACCTCCTTATGAGTTGTTGGCTATGGAGGCTACAGAGGCTTGGTTGCCCCAGAAATAGATGATAAACCCCTATTGCTGACAATATTACATAGTTTGCTTATAAGATACAGAGAAAGCAAGCCAGAACTGAACCGAAAGCATCCTTCCTATTTGCTAGCTTTCATTATGATGTAAGTTGCTACACAGGCTGCTAGGGGAAAAAATATGTCAGCACTGTAACCTACCTGTGAACCCTCAGAGCTACAATACCAATCTGCTAGGCAGAATGAGCCCACTGGTGTAACAATATCACATCTGTAATGACTGGGTTTGAGGCAAGCTCAGCAGGAGGGCTTTCAGTCCTGGTACTGTGAATCTGGTCAAAAACCCATGGTGGGGAAGCCATAGGCCCTCGGGAGGAACTTATTATTGTTGTTTGTCTAAATTGCCAAGGTGTCAAACTGCCTTCTAAAATCTATGTTTATACCCCTAGATAAATCCTACCTTCAGCCTTTATCAAAGAAGCTTCTCTTTTCAGTGAACAGTGGGAAATAAAGGCAAATAACCAGGTTACTGTAAATAACATTAAGTTTATTTTCCCAGAATATAACATTTAAGTTCTGTATTCATAGACTCCCTTTGTTCTCCTTCCAGTTTGCCCTCAGGAAGTCACTGGTCTATGATTACAAATTATTTTTCATTTTCTAGAATTCTATATAAATGGAAACACAGAGGTTGAGATTTTTTTATGAGAAATACATTTTATAAAAGTTTATACAACTGTAATATTTTAAGTTTTATAAATATATACAATTTATTGGGATTATACCCACTTCTCATTATCCTGTGTCATCCCCTTTCCTTTCCCTGTGAACTTCTTCCCAACTAGTCCTTTAGGCATTATGAAAGAAGGACACTCCATTGTGCAGCAACCAAAAACAGTAATGAGCTCCTCAGGAAGTAGTAGGGCCTTGAGTACACTTCCTTTACCTATGACATAAAGTTGAAGGGCTCAGTCTTGTACAGGTATCTATCAATCATTGCTATGTATTCCTAATTGCAATGGTCATGTCTTAACTTAGATGGCAGTATTTCGTAGCACTTTTCCCCATCTTCTGGGTCTTAAATTATTTTATGCCTCTTCCGTGATGTCCCCTGGATTCTTGGGTATATATGATATAGATGTCCCATTTTGGGATGAATGTTTAACAGCTGTAGCTGAAGACCTTCTCTCCAGCCCCCGCCAAGCCCTGTTATTCCGTCAGCCCACTTACAAAATAAACACACAGACACTTATATTATTTAAACTGCTTGGCCATTAGCTCAGGCCTACCATTGTCTAGCTCTTACTCTTATATTTAGCCCATTTCTACTAACCTATACTTTGCTACGTGGCTCGTGGCTTACTGGTACCTTACATCTTCCTTGTCCTGGTGGCCGCTGCAGTGTTCCCTCCTTCCCTCCTGTTCTCCCAGTTCTCCTCTCTGTTAGTCCTGCTTATACTTCCTGCTTGGGTACTGACCAATCAGTGTTTTATTTACCAATGAATTGTCCACAGCAAAAGTCACTATTCTCAGTGTGACTTTTTACCTGGCCTGTCTTCTTTTACTCATCCCATGGAATTTTAGACATTTGTATAGTTGCATGTATCAGTTGTTCATTCTTTTTATGGCAGCTTGTTTTCCAATAAGTTCATAAACTGTTGTCTCTCAGTATCTGAGGGAGATTGAATCTAGAGCTGTAGTTGATGCTAAATTTTGTGGTTTCTCATATGCCTCATAAAAATAGTATGCTATTTGCATAGAACATGTTTAAATTCTTCCTGCATACTTTAAATCGTCTCCAGATTACTTATTATATCTGTCAAAATGTCAATGCTATGCTAATAATTGTTATATTATGTTGTTTAGTGAATAGTGACAAGAAAAGCCAGTATATGCTTAGCACAGATGGTATGTTTATAAAAATAGTTTTGATTCACAGTTTGTTGAATTCACAGATGTGGAACCTGGACATATGGAGTGTCAACTCTACTACAATTTATTCTACCCATCCATCTGTTGAGGAAATTTTGCCTTATTTTCAATTTATGGTTCTTGTAAATAAAGCTGCTATGAACATTTGGCTATATATCTTTCTATGGACACATGCTTTATTCCTGTGTGGTAAATACTTAGGAGCGCAAAAGCATGGTTATGTGTAGCTAAAATATAGACATTATAAGAAAATGCCAAAATGTTTTCCAAAGTGATTATAAATTTTAATTGCCCATTGGCAGCATATGAAAGTTCTGTCTTCCACAACCCTCCCCATCTTTGTTTTGTTACTCTTTTCACTTGTGACCATTCTCAAGAGAGGGAAGAGGGGTTCTCTATATTTTTATTCACGTTTTCCTAGTGACTAATTGTGCAGAACATCTATTCATGTGTTTGCCTGGCATTTGTATACCTTATTTTAAATAGTATATTTTCAAAACTTTTACCCAATTACTTATTGGAGTGTTGCTTCTCATTGACTTTTATAAAGGTAAAAACACTTAAGATTTTCAACATTTTGTAGACATAAAGTGAAATAGTGTTTACTCTAGACACCATATGGGCCAATAGATTTTAAGAAACTTGTTATCTTGCAAAATTAAACTTTTTACACATAAAACAATTTCCCTTTTATCCTCCTCCCCTAACTTCATGATAGCCACCATTATACTTTTTGTTTCTACATATTTGAACATCCTATATATGTTACATATGTGGAATAATGTAATACTAGTCTTTTGTGTCATACTTATTTCTTATATTAGTCCCAATTTTTATCCATATTTAATATACAATAGGATTTAATATTAAAGGTTTAATAATTCAGTGTTTGTATACTAGATAATCATTTAAAAATTATTGGACTATATTGCACTATATTCATTATGTAAAGTTCACAAAAATGCATATACATATAAATACGACCTGCTGAGTGTATTCAATATTGTTTTAATGTATGTGTTTTTAGGGGTGGCCACTTGACACTGGAAGACTAATTATGGGGCTCATCCTTGGGGAAGACCAGTTCTCCCACTCTCGCTAGTTGTCTGTAGCTCTTAATCTAGATATAGGAGACCTATGATGTTACCCCATTTGTTTTGTATCAGTCGGTGTTGTCATTGTGCAGGTCTTGTTTAGGGAGATGTATTGTTTAGATTTCATGTGTGCGATTTCTCTGTCCTGTATAGAATATATAACCTCTCATCAGATGTCCTGGTCCTCTAGCTCTTACAGTTTTTCTTCTCCTTGAGCCTTAGGTATAGGGTTATATTGCAGATATATCAATTAGTTCTGGACATGCCATAGTAAGTTGTTGTGGTGGTTTGAATAAAATGGCCCCCATATTTCCATAGGGAATGGCACGATGAGGAGGTGTGGACTTGTTGGAGTAAGAGTGGCGTTGTTGGAAGAAGTGTGTTAGTGGGGGTGAGTTTTGAGGTCTCAGAGCTCAAGCCTGGCCAGTGTGTCTCTGTTTCTTCCTGCTGCTTTCAGATCCAAATGTAGAACTCTTGGCTCTCTCTCCAGCACCATGTCTGCCTGCATGTAACCATGCTTCCTGTCATGATGACAATGGACTAAATCTCTGAACTCTAAGGCAGCCACAATGAAATATTTTTCTTATTAAGAGGAGCCATGGTCATGGAGTCTCTTCACAGCAATATAAACCCTATTTAAGACAGTTGTTTTCTGCACTTAGACCAGTTGTAACCTTCTGTAATGGTTCCCATCTGTTCACAAGAAGAGCTTCATTGGTGAGAATCACTCACTTATCTGTGGGTATTAGAATGCAGTTAGGAATTATGCTGATCTTGTACATTTGTGGTAGTAGGTTCTCCTCTAAGATCCATGCACTCACTAGCCTAAGTAGGTGACTAGGTTCCAAAACTAGGCATGATTTCCCTTCTATTGAATATTCCTTAAGTCTGATTAGAGTATTGTTTGTTCCTATCAAGATATAAGTGTCACTATTGTACTTCTGGGAATATTTTGCCATGCTGGTCATTGATGTTTATAGGCATCACCAGCTGGGTAAGATAATTGCTTGCTTTTATTCCTTGTCAGTTTGCATAGACCCTTCTGGTACTATGAAAGCTAGGTCTCCAAGAAGAGGTTTTGGGGTCAAATCCAGCTTGCATCCTCTGAGTCCTGTCTCTAAAATATGTGTTGTCTTCAGCAATAGAGATTAACCTTCAAAATCTGGGAGGCAACCAAAGACAATATCTTCATAAAGTTGTTTTTAAGGTCATTTTCTTCTGGGTCATCTGCTTTGGGATGTTCAGGTGTTGCTGTTGTAGAATCATCAGGTTCTGGTGGTAACATATTGCTCTTTATGCTGTTTAATCTGTTCTTACACTGCTGTCTACCCATTTCTTCCTTTAATCAGAACAGGTGAGGCTCTAGGTCACTCTTCTTCCAATTAGTACAGGTGGGGCCTCTGGCTCCTGTGGTTTCTCCTCTTCCCAATTGGGCCAGGATGGGGCATATAGCTCCAGTGGTCACTGGTGACCCTGGGGCTAGTTGGCTGTTCCCAATAGGTACAGGGTGGGTGTATCAAGGACAATATCAATAGCTTATTTTGTTTGGGGATTTTTTTGACTCACCTGACCAAGAACTTGAAAGAATGTTTATTATGCCTGGCACTGGGGTTTTTGTCAGAAAGTCTATGGCTTTTTGGGGGAGCATTATATATACAAAGTGTTATAATTTAAATTCTCTCTCTCTCTCTCTCTCTCTCTCTCTCTCTCTCTCTCTCTCTCTTCTGTAGGGTGCTGCTTTTATGTGTTCTTCTAGAAGTTTCAGGTTTCACATCTATGTCTTTTTAGATCCATTTAGCTTTGTGAAAGGTGATAGATATGCATCTAATTCCATTCTTCTGGATGTGGAAATCCAGTTTTCCCATTTATTGAAGATACTCCCTTTTCTCTAGTGTATGTTTTTGGCATATTTGTCAATTATTAAATGGCTGAAGTTATGTGTACTCATGTTTGGGTCTTCAATTTTGTTTCACTGTTCTTCATGTCTATTTTCTACCAATACGAACCTATTTTTATTATTAAGGCTCTGTAATACATCTTGAACTCTGTAATGGTCCCTACAGCATTGTTCTTTTTCATTTTCAAGATTTTTTTTTTTTTGGCTATTCAAAGTTTTTTTGTGATTCCATATAAATTTTAGGATTTTTTTTCTATTTCTGTGAAGAATCTTGAGGATTATGATTATGATTACATTGATTCTGAAATTGCTTTTTTTTTGAACAGTCGTTTTCACAATATTAATTCTACCAATTTAGTTTACAGTGTACTTTGTTAGAGAAGAGGAAGAAAAATGTTTTTTGAACCCTGTTGGTGATTAATAAGCAAGACCATATATCTGCTGTGGGATGTCGTTCTGTATGTTGTGAATACGTATTGCTCTGATTGGTTGATAAATAAAATGCTGATTGGCCAGTAGCCAGGCAGGAAATATAGACAGGATAAGCAAACAAGGAGAATTCTGGGAAGAGGAAGGCTGAGTCAAGAGTTGCCAGCCAGACACAGAGGAAGCAAGATGACAAGGCAGAACTGAGAAAAGATACAAGCCATGTGGCTAAACACAAATAACAATTATGGTTTCAATTAAGTATAAGAGCTAGTCAGTAATAAGACTGAGCTAATGGCCGAGCAGTTATAATTAATATAAGCCTCTATGTGTTTACTTGGGGGACATGAGTGGGAGATATTTTTCCCAACTGCTGGCAGGCCGAGACACAGGAAAACTTCCAACTACTTATATCTTTTGTTGGAAACTACTTATCAGTCTGTTTGTCATGAACTAAATGGTATTTACTTAAGAAAAATAAAAAGACAATTATTATTATTTTAAAGGGCCATTTTAGAGTTTCTGTTTCTGTGATAAAACATTATGACAAAAGCAGTTTGAAATAAAACATTTAATTGGTCTTATGGTTTCAGAGTATAGTACATGGCAGAGCAAAGACATGGTAGCAGGAACAGTTGAGAACTCACATCTCAAACCTCAAGTATGAGGAGAGAGACCACATTGGGAATGGTAGGAGTCTTTTGAAACCTCAAACCCCATCCCCAAGTGAAACACCTCCTTCAACAAAGGCACATCTCCTAATCCTCCCAAATAGTTCCACCAACTAGGGACCAAGTATTCAAATATCCAAGACTATGTTGGGGTGCATCTCATTCCAGTCACCACAGGGAGTAATGATTATTTAAAAGTTAATGATCATGTTTCTGTACATTGGACAACTTAGCAGCTTAGATAATTTTTAATGTTCTATGGTGAATTATATTTTCTTTTATGACTAATGGTGTTTTTTTTTTCAGATAGTTATCACACTGCTCAATGCTCTAGGCTTGGTGAGTGGGGGATAGAAATGTGGTCTGATCCCCCGCCCCCCGCCACTGATGTTCTGAGGCAGATGAAGTCTGGAAATTTACCCAAGGTCAACTAGAGTAAGAGGGTTAAGGCTGACACTGTGGCCCAAGTATTTCTCCTATTTCTTACTCAGTTAATTGTCAGAGATGGCGTTAGTCTTGTTTCTGTGTGTGGCTGGGCCCATACAAAAAAATGCTCTTTTATGCCTAGTCCTTTTCAATCAGCATAATGTATTTATGAGTTGTGTTTGTGTTTCTGTAGTTGAAGAATACTATTCTCATTGGTGTATAGTATTACAATGTGCATATATTTCAAAGTATGTGCATACATTACAAAAATGTACATATTTTTCAAATTTTGGTTTATGAATAACAATACTATGAACATTCCTGTACACATATTTAGGGTGACCATTTGCTTCATCCTCTTAGTGATTACTAATGGTGCAGATACTGTTTGTCTTGGAAGTGTTCTTGCTTGTTACTTAATGCGTCAGTATTAAAACACAGGGGGACTTTTAAGATGTGGAGCTTAGTTGGAAATATTTTAGTCAGTGGGAGAGGATTAAAGTAGCTCTTATGGGACTCCTGAGTGCTTGAGAGAGTGCATTGTTCTCAGAGAAAGCAGCACCCCTGAATTTCTGCCTGGCTTTCCTTTTCAGATGTGATCCCTTCCTCCAACCTGATGTCATTGTGCCATCATCTGCTGCCATACCCTCACTAGAGACCAGGCCAGTGTTTCACTACCCATTCCCCTAATTTTGGACTTGAACATCCAGAACTGTGAGCAAAATAACTTTTTTCTGTTTATAAAGTTGACCTGCCTGGGGTATTTATTTCATTATAGTAACAAAACAGACTAATGCAGGAATATACCAAAGAGTTACATTTTTGAGTCACTGGCTAGGTATAAGTTGAACTCAGTGAATATTGCCAGGTCATTTTTTTTTCACAGATTCTTTAGGAAGAATGAAAAGGAGAAGTGGACAATATATGGAATATCTCTGAAGAGCATTTCACTAAGTGAGGGTGGCTTGATGGCAGTCTGAAGTCCCAGGCCTGTGCTGTCTTTTAGAACTCTGACAGTTCTATTTCTTGTTTTTCTGCACTCATTCATTAAGCAGAAACTCCATGTCACCCCAGAACACTAAGTGATAAGTGACTAACCTGGTTAATCCTTCCGAGGGCTAAGACAGACTCATGAAAAGTCAAATAAAAGAAATCTGTAGTTCTCTAAAATGAAAAGAAGCAAGACTAAAACCCCACAAGGTTGCCTTGTTGTTCCCTTTGGTAAGGAGGTATCACCAGCAGGAGTATAGCTTGTGCAATAGGAAGAAGGTGCTGAGAGCAAAGTACCTCAGTTTCACAAAGTAGAACAGCAACATCTATTTACTTAAGAGGGATCATGTTTTTATTACCAGGACCTGGGAGGAAACTCCAGCTCAATATGGGAGGAATGGAATGTAAATGAATCAATTATTATGTATGGGCATTAAGATCCATGTTGTACTTGTCTGCATTTTTATTTCCTTCCTTCCTTTCTTTTTTCTCTCTCTCTTCTTCCTTTCTCTCTCTCTCTTCCTTCCTTCCTTCCTTCCTTTATTTCTAACATTTTTTGTAGATCTAAAGATCAAAAGAGTAAAGGTGCCAATATGGAACTGTACTGATGTACCTGGCACACAGTAAATAGATAATAAATATTAATTCATTAATAACATGCATATTTAAGAATTAGCATGAATTGAGAGAATGTGTGTGTCCTTTCAATCTTTTTACAACTATATGAAGCTTTCTTTTTTAAAAAATTATTTATTTATTTATTTTACATCCTGACCACAGTTTCCCCTTCCTCCTCACCTGCCATCCCTACCCCCATCACTCCCTCTGTTCCCACACCCCATCCTCCTCCTCCGTTTCTATTTAGGAAAGGGCAAGTATTCTATGAGTATCAACAAAACTCAGAATATCAAATTGTAGTAAGACTAAGCACCTCCCCATGTATTAAGGCTGGACAAGGTGGCCCAGTATGAGGAGTAGGATCCCAAAGGCCCATAAAAGAGCCAGAGACTGCCCCTGTTCCCACTGTTAGGAGTCTCACAAGAAGACCAAGCTACACAACTGTAATACATATGCAGAGGGCCCATGTCAGTCCCATGCAGGCTCCCTGGTTGTCAGTTCAGTATCTGTGAACTCCTATGAGCCCAGGTTACTTGATTTTGTAAATTTTCTTGTGGTGTCCTTGACCCCTCTGGCTGCTACAATCCTTTCTCCTCCTCTTCTGTAGGATTCTCAAGCTCCATCTAAGGTTTGGCTGTGGATCTGTATCTGTTTCCAATAGTTGTTGGATGACAATTGGGCTAGGCTCCAATCTAGTCACAGGAGATGGGCAGATCAGACTACATATCTGCTATTCCTAGGTGTCTAAACTGGGGCCTTCCCTGTAGATTCCTGGAAGATTCCCTCCTGGCAGGGTTTTACCTGACCCCAAAATGCTCCCCTTTCCAGTAGTCTCTTTCAGCACCCCTCCGCCAACCCAATCACTCATGTTCACAAAATCTCTTCTATTTCTCCTTCCCGGGAGATCTAGGTGTCTCCCTACAAACCCTCCTTGTTACCTAGTCTCTCTGGGTCTGTGGATTGTGGCGTGTTTGTCCTTTATTTTACAGCTAATATGCACTTAAGAATGAGTACCATGGGTTGGGGATTTAGCTCAGTGGTAGAGCATTTGCCTAGCAAGCACAAGGCTCTGGGTTTGATCCTCAGCTAAAAAAAAAAAAAAAGAGAGAGAGAGAGAGAGAGAGAGAGAGAGAGAGAGAGAGAGAGAGAATGAGTACCATACCATGTTTGTCTTTCTACGTCTAGGCTACCTCATTCCAGATATTTTTTTTCTAGTTCCATGCATTTGCCATACATGAAGCATTCATAAACACAGTTGAGTTACATAGTTGTTTCTTCATAATCTGTCTTGAGGAAAAATTCTCCCTTTATAAAAGGCATGCCTTTTGGGTATAAGAAAGTAACCTGTTAAAAATCAGATCTAGATGCCACCTAGTGACTGGAGTCACAATTGCAGTAATGATTGCCAATGAGATTTGGCAAGGATGGGTTTGTTGGGTATGACAGTGGTACATAGGATCCACTGTATAGAAAAAGGCTTTATTTAAAAACAACAACAACAACAAAACTCTGATTCTAGGGGTAATCCTGTTATAGTCATGATGGCCTAGAATCTTCTGTTTTTAGGAGTGAGAGTTGAGTTCTTATTGAACTGAGCAGAAAGCTATCCCACTGAACCTGGAGCTCACCTACCAGCTAGTCAGAGAGAGATCCCAGGGACATCCTATGTGTTGCTGGGATTATAGGCGAATGCCACTGTTGCTGGGATGTTGCTTGGGTTCTGGGGACCCAAAGTCAGATCTTCATGCTTACATGACAAGCACTTTAGCCATGAGCCATTTTCCCAGGCCCCAAATAGCTTGTTTTTAATCCTTTGTTGCTCTTGTTCTATTAGTCCTTTGAGAGTTTCATATAATGTGTTTTGATCATATCCATCTGCCCTGCCAACTCTTCCCAGATCCACACACCCCTTCCCAACCACCCAACATCGTATTCTTTAAAAAATATTCTTTAAAATCAGTTTCTGACTCTTCCAAAGGAGGCCTACACACCGGCTGCCATGTCTCAAGCGATCCCTGAGAAGTTCCAGCACATTTTGCGAGTACTCAGCACCAACATTGATGGGTGGCGGAAATTAGCCATTAAGGGTGTGGGTGGAGATATGCTTATATGGTGTTGAAGAAAGCAGACTTTGACCTCACCAAGAGGGCTGGAGAACTCACGGATGATGAGATGGAATGTGTGATCACCATCATGCAGAATCCATGACAGAATCCACGATCCCAGACTGGTTCTTGAACAGACAGAAGGACATGAAAGACAGAAAGTACAGTCAGGATCTGGCCAATGGTCTAGACAACAAGCTACTGAGGACCTGGAGTGACTGAAGAAAATAAGAGCCTATAGGGGGCTACACCACTATTGGGGCCTTGGTGTCTGAGGTCAGCATACCAAGACCACTGGCCAGCAGGGCTGTACTGTGGGTGTTTCCAAGAAGAAATGAGTCCCTGGGCCTTCACTGTTAATAAATAGTTTATATATCTGTGCAGGGGGAAAAAAGCCAAGTTCTGCTGGCCAAATATTCTCAGATGTGCAGTCTTCCTCTGGAGAGTAGGCCACTTACCTTGGGCTACAATCACAAAAGAAGAAAAAATTCTCTCCTTCCATCAGCCAATAATTGCTAATAGATCCACACCTCAGGGTGGGATTGTGTGCCCAGCTTCTTTCCTCATGCTGGGATTTGGTCTGGTCTTGGGATTACACAGGTTTTGTGACTGTTGTTGCAACTGCTTTCTTACTCAAGATGAAGCATATTTCAAAAACATTCCTGAAGCAATGATAACATGAACTTCTTTTTTGTCAGTTCGGGATACTGTTTTCAATGTTTTGGCTTTGTTTTTCAGACAAAGTATTTCATATTTAGCCTGATACTCCTGCTTCAACTGCCTGCATGTTAAGATTATAAATATGTGGGGTTTGGTGAATTTGCTTCAGGGCGAGTTAACATTTGAATCTTTAGCCTGAGTAAAGACAATTATTCTCCACATCCAATCACCTGAAGACCTGATTCAAAGAAAACTGCTACACATACTGGGTGAAAGCAACCTACTTTACTTGAGTACTTTAAAGACAGAAGCTGGGTTTTTGATTGTTGTTGTTTTGTCCTTTTTAACTAGAACTAAAACATTAGTAATTTCTGGATCATGAGCTGGGTGGTGTTTAGACCGCTACTACTCTATTGGCTTCCTCTGTTGTGATTTCTGAAACCCAAACAGAAGATCTCATCCCATGATTGGCCAAATTCCATCATAACTTAAATTCTAAGCCCTGTTAAAAGGGGGCTGTTGATTGGAGAGGGTTCTCTTCTACCCACAGTTTTGGTTTCTTAAATTTTAGTTACTTGTGGCCAACTGTAATCTGAGTATTAAATTTAAAAAAAAAACAGAAACAGACAATCCATAAGTTTCAAATCCCATTCTATGTTGAGGAACAAGATAGACTCTTAAACCACCTTACTTTGTCCTGCAGAATGTGAATCACCACCTTGTCTAATATATCCATATTGTGTTTGTTACCTGCCCATTAATCCAGTTTCTTGGACTGACGTTTGAAATGCTGCAGCAATAATAATGGCACCAAAGCACAAAGGTAGTAAGTCAAAGGGAGCATCTGGCCCTAAAACACAGAAAAGCAGATGAACTCTAATAGATAATTAAAGGGGAAAACAGATTATATTGACTCAATACTATCTGTAGTTTTAGGGATCCAATCTACCACGGAGTAGAGTTTTGGAACATATTCTTCATAGCTAAGAAAAGACACACACACACACACACACACACACACACACACACACACAGAGGCATGTTATGTCAGGTTTACAAAAAAAAAATAACCTGAATACAAAAAAAAAGTTCCTTGGTTAATTCCCACGTTGGACTAATTTACTGACACACATTTTCTCAAGGAGAGATCCTGGCTCACTGTCCAATTTTACATCATTGATAAAGACTCATGGGCTTTTATAGGGGTAGCTTAAGGAATTGAAATACGCAAACCTTTGAGGGAGCCACTGGCTAGTGGTTCTAAACTTGCACTGATTCGAGGAGACCTATAGGGGAGATCCAATGACCAGTGGAGTTCTAGTTCAGGTTTAATCTCACAGTAGCATGAGTGGGTCACCAAACGCATCTGAGTAAACATGCTCAGAATGTGAAATAATTTCTTATTCATTAGTTGTGCTGCAAGAGGAGCTTGCTGAAGAATATGTGGAGTGAGAGATAATATTGTAGGAAACTGCAAGGGAATCCAATATAATGACCTTTATCTACAGAGGAAGTACACCAAAAAAAAAATTGCACTTCCTGGTGGAATTGCAGAGATTAGTATCACTACGAAGGACACTGTCTTCTGCACTGTTCCCTGAGCCACAGATGCAAGAGCTATGACATAGATGTATCTGTTTTGAGGCTACGCTCCCTGCTCCCTATAATCTATTGATCTCCACATTGTGTCCAGTTGTGGGTCTCTGATTGTCTCCATTTGCTGTAAAAATAGACTTCTTCGATGAGGGGTGGTAGCCACACTTACCTGTGGTGTAAAGGACAAGATTTAGAATGTAGTAAGAAATTATGCTGGTCTAGCAGAGTAGAAAAGGTAGATTACTTCTTGAGCTCACTAGCCTCACAGATCTGGCTACGTTTCCAGTTACCAGCACAATTTCCTTCCTGTTGAGTGGGCCTTAAGTCCAATTAGACAGCTATTAGTTGTCACTGTCATGTGAGAGTCACTTACTTCACCTTATGCATATCTTGTCATGCTGGTAATTGTATTCATAGGTGTTGCAGCTGGGTAAAACCCTATAATTGCTCCCCTCCTTTGGCAGCTTGCAGTGTTTTCTGGAACCATGGAAGCTAGACCACAGGAAAGAAGCTCTCAGATTACACCCAGTTCCAGTCATCTGAGTTATGTTTCCTAATTATATGGTGACTTCTGCAATAGGAACCCACCCTCAACCTCTGAGGAACAAGCTAAGGCTATAAGTATAATGTATATTGTTTTAAGAGTCACTTGAACTACTTGGACCAACCATTTGGAAGGAGGTTCCTTGTGCCCAGAACTGGGATTGTTAGTCTATGGTTCTTGTGGGGCACAATGTCAGATCAAGTGGCTTAACTTTCATTAAGATATAAGGTGTGTGTGTGTGTGTGTGTGTGTGTGTGTGTGTGTGTGTGTGTGTAAATAAAAATAATATGATTCCTTGAGGAGTTATCAAACAACCTTGGTGTTGTTTTGAAGTCTATTTGTACTTCATGTTGTAGAGAGAAATAGGGACCCTTCATATTTTTAGAAAACATTTGAACTTCGTTCTGTAGAAAGGCAATCTGCACATACATGCTACAAGCATCTCAGCAATGTGCGCTGATAAAGACTTGTTAACCTTACATTTAGATGCCATCCAAAAACATGACTCAGGAACAACACAAGACTCAGTGGTTGTGGTATATGCAGATCCTAACCCACTCCACAGACACCTGGTGAGAGGGGAGGTAGAATCCTCCTCACAACACATGAGAGAGGCAATGAAAGAAAAAAAGTAATCTCTGAGATAAGGCCAACTGCCTGGCCAGAGGGACAAGGCTCAGCTTTGGGATGATTTAGCAGACTGGTTTATTGCCAGTGTCCTGGTTGTCTTCGAACATATTGGGGAAGGAAGGCCCTAGGAAGGCAGTTTTCTCTGACTTCCCAGGGTGCCAGCCCTTGGAATAAAGCACCGTTTATAGACTCAACTACTGATTTCCGTTCATGTGTCAGGTAGCAGAGACTGAGGCTTGCTTTCAATGCCAACATTTATCCTTTATATTATCTTCTAGGACTTTTATTCTTTCAGAAATTCTCTGTCAGGCTCTACTTTACTGCCTTCAGTGAGTGGCATAGGAATCTCATTTTATTCTCTTGCACATGCAAATCCAATTTTTCCATCCCCAATTATGTGTCCTTGGTAACTCTGTCAAGATATAGTTTATTATGAGTCAGATCTAGTCGTACATGCATTTAAGCTTTGTCTCAGGTGTCTGAGACAAAAAGGATGGCAAGGTTGAGGCCATCCTGGGATAGATAGCAATGTCCTGTATCAATATAACAGTTTATTGCATAATCCTGGGTCTATTCCTTGGTTCTCTGTTCCAGTTAATTAACCAGTGCGTTTGTTTTTATGTGAATACTATACTGTTGTGATCAGCATAGGTTGGCAGTATACATTTTTAAGGGACTACTCTGTTGCTATTTGTCCTCTCTGTTAGTTGTGTGCATTGTAGATCATATTAATCTTCAGTTTTACTAGACATCATCATGTTGCTTTCTAGAATGACTGTACACTGGTCAGTGGCATTTGTCAGTTCTTCTTTCCCTAATCATCCATCTAAAGGAAAAAGTATTCTTCCTGGTTAAAGGCATAGGCCTTGAAATTAGGCGAACAAAGATCTGATACTGGCATTCTCTCCACATCTTCTTGAGGTGGAAAAGGAAGTATTGACTTAACCTCAGAGAGCTTCCTGAGGATTCAAATGGAAACCTTGGGCCCTAGCACAGTATTTCATACATCTATTCACAAGGCCAATGCCTGCTTCCTTTCCTTCCTGAATGCTCAGATTTTTAATGGAGAAAAATGTCTCTTCCCCTGGAGGCACCAGTGAATTTGGGGAGTACCAGGAAACAACAAGAGAAGCACATGCATTCCACATAGGACACTTAGTGCCACTTTTGGCCACTCAGTGTCATAAATCCAGGGGAGAAAAAGTCCTACACAGTTTCCATTGAAAACAATTATAGTTTTTGTTTTTCAAGACAGGGTTTCTCTGTATAGCTTTGTGCCTTTCCTGGAACTCACTCTGTAGACCAGAGATCCACCTGGCTCTGCCTCCAGAGGGATTAAAGGTGTGCGCCACCACGGCCTGGCACTGAAGACAATTCTTATCCATTTTTCATGATTCTGGGGATTCCTCCAATCCTGGAGACTGATAGTGGTCCTGACAAGAGGTCAGTGGTATGAGTAGTTTGTTACATTTGATGAAACACTGTTTCTTTTTCCGTAATTTCAAGATTCCTTTCTGTGTCTTTAGCTCCCCCAAAATTGAAGATTATATTTCTTTTCACAGAGTTTTGGGGATTCATTGTTTTTCTGGTTGACTTGAGTTTATGAAGGTTTAGGTATTTTGCCTGATTTGATGGTTGATGGTTGCTTGAATAACTTTTCATCCATGGATTGTTTATCTTTTCCTTTATGTGTACAATCTACTGCAGTTTTGTCTGCAGAACTTATTTATACCCATTTTTAACTTTAATCTTTGTGTCTGTATTCTCTTTGTTTATATTCTGGTTACTTATCTGACTTTCATTGTAAATAGTTGTTCAGTTATTTTTGTTATTATTGATATGGGTATATAATGCTTAAAAATTCTCTGGGGTTGGGGATTTAGCTCAGTAGTAGAGTGCTCGCCTAGCAAGCGCAAGGCCCTGGGTTCGGTCCTCAGCTCAAAAAAAAAAAAAATTCTCTGACAGCTTCCTTAGCTGCAGATTCTTACATTTTCTCTCAACCTCACCATAATCACCATCTGTAAGTTTCTATTAAATGCTTAACTGAACAATGGTGAGTGCCTGAATGCCCAGATCTTTTCATAGTTGTCAAAACAATCCTAACCATGGCCTGCCATTTAAAGTAGCACAATTTTTATTCCCTATGCTAAGTACTATATTATATATTGTACTGGCTTATATTAATTGGACACAATAATGAGTTTCATTATCATTACAGCCTATGCATTTGGCTCCATGACTTAACAGCCTAGGATATAGTTAAGGCCCATAAGTGTTTTTGATTTATCTGAAAGGTAAACTGTCTAATACCAGGCATCACAGTTATGAATGAATGTCTGTCTTTAAGATAATCTTGATGCCATGCTCCTTAGGTTTTTTCAATACATGACATATTTTCCCACATGAGGATTCTATGATGTAGGAGGTATGTTAGAATCATATATTTGTTAATATATCTTTTCATATTTCTCCTTGCTCCTCCTGTAGGTTTTACTCTATAAACATTTTCAGTATGTGACTAGCTATTTACATATCCACAACCAATATCTTCTTAGTGAATTTTAGCCTTTAGTATTATTATTTATTTTTTTCTATTTAAAAGGAAAACATTTTTCTCAATTCTCTCAATAAGAATGCAAAGATTATAACCTCTGACTTGTTTTATGGGCAACTGACCATTACATTTACTTTTCCTAAAAAAAAAAAAAAATTGGTTCAGTGGTTGAAAGTACTTGTTACTTTCACAAAGGATTGGAATTTGGTTCCCTGCAACTGCACTGGGATGCTCACAAACCACCTGTAACTCCAGTTCCAGGTAATCCAACACTTGGCTTCCATGGCACCTGCACATGCATGGCACACACAATATACATAAATAAAAATAAAATAAGACAAATACAATTAAAAATAACAGAATTAACATCTTTCAGTTAGACATGTTTGTTACTTGTTTATTTAATTTATTATTATTATTATTATTATTTATTATTATTATTTTGCATTTTGTGGCAGCATCTCATGTAGCCTAGGCTGGCCTCAAGCTCTCTCTATAAATAGCTGAGGATGGTCTTGAACTTCTGCTCCCTCACCTTCACATCCAGGGTGCTTCGATTATAATTGTGAGCCACCATGTGTGCTTATACAGTGCTGACTCAGAGCCTTCCAGTTTCCCGTCTTTGAGACAGTTTCACAATGTTTAAGTAGAGCCTACGAGGGAGATCAGACAATCCATGCCATGAGAAGAATCTGTTTCTTGATGTTCCTAAGAGGAGCGACACATCCTGACACAGTTTGCACAGAGAAGCAGCAGACTGGGTCAGGAAGGAGCAAGAAGAAAGCATGTCTATGCAAAGTGACAAGCATGATAGGACAAGCAGATTCTGAAGTACTCCGAAGAATTTCAGCAGGCCCTGGAGTCCAGAGACTTCTCCAATTGTGTTGGTGCCAAGGCCTGCTATAGCTACATCTGAGAAATTTGTAAGCTATATGTAAGGAATGTAAGAGTCCAATAGAGGAGCTATGTAGTGAGGGTGGGAGGGATGCTCTGTACCAGTCCATTGGGATAGGAGTGGTGTACTCTTGAGCTCTTTACTTGGCTTTAGGAATAAGTAACCCTGAGACAGACAGTCTCTCTCCAGTCAGTGAGACCATAGATGCCAGAGCATCAAACATACAAGGATAAGAGGGGAAGATAGTAAGACCATCTATTGCTTAGTCTAATTTGGAAAGTCTTTCTCATGACTGGAGGCTCATCTTAGATGGTCCATCCAAAAACCACCTCAAGCATTCATATGGAACCCTAATCCTGGAAGGACCATCAGACTTGCCTATCTGGGGGAAATCTCCCTTCTTTTTTTCTCTCTGAAGACTCAGAAGCCATATTTACTCTCAGCAACCAGAAGACTCATCCTTTCTTCATTTGAGATTTTTATTGCTGTGAAGAGACACCATGAGCACAGCAACTCTTACAAAGAAAACATTTACCTGAGCAGAGTCCTGACCATTGCCTGTGTATTACTGTGGTTTCTCTAATGAATATGCTTTTTTTCAGGTGGCCCGAAGAGTGAGATGTTTTGTTTTCAGGGACAATGAAGAGTAATGAAAGCTTCACGAAGGCATTGCAGTTTGTAGAACATCCTCTGCATGTTGGTTGCCATAGAAACCCATCATCTTTATAATGACATTAGCGCCTTTTTAATGGAGATCTGAGGCGATCTGGTAAGAAAAACAGAGTCTATGTCTAAGAACAGGCTTTGTGTTATATCCTGATCAGTGTTTCTCAAATTGTCTGCATCTTGATACACTTCCTCCATTAAGTATGCTTTATCCTGTGACCCAAGAGTGAAGGTGCTTTGGTATAAGGGATACATAGATGCTCCAAAAGGCATATTTTGGAGGCATATTCAGTTCATAGAAAAGCCTGCTCTTCATGGTTGCCATGGAAACCTAGTGCCATCTAGGCAACCATGGTGACCAGGGCGATTAAAAAAAAAAACCCAATGAAACAAAACATTGTCTTGCTATGTAGCTATGGCTGGCTCGGTATTCACAATGTAGCATAAATTGGCCTTGAACTCAGTAATCTTTCTGCCTCATTCTTAGTACTGGGGTTACAGGCATCAGTTGTCATCCCAAACTTGACCAGAATGATTATTTAATAGACAACGCCATGATGTGTTGAGAGTATTAAATGGCTTGTTGGATATTAGCAGACTTGAAGGATATTCTAACTGGACCTCTCCTTCACACTCAACAGCTTGTAAAAGACAGAACTGCAATTGCAGAACTCTAGCTATTAGCCAGAGGAATGGGACATGAGTCATATTTCTGGCCCAAAAGGAGACAAGACATTCTAAATTGTCTGGATAGTCCTTAATTGATAATTGGATAAATGTGGTCCTAGGAACCCTAAACCTCACAAAACCGATATATACATACCATTGCTCTACACTGTAAAAGTCAAATCAAATAGAACTGGACAGGAAAGTGCTCTCTGTTCTGGAGTCTTTAGAAATAGTATGAAGTCTACCTATAAATGTAGATTAGTACAGTGGTCTCTGGCTATTATACACTCCTACCAGTAAGGTAATACCAGTAAATATAATAATTATGGTCTGCAATGGTCCCTTTGACCACAGCCCACTCCTATCCCTTGAGTCTGTTTCACTTACTCTATAATAAACTCTGCCGATCTTCTACACTAAGTATTGTAACTCCTCTGAGATGTTTCATTGGAGATTAAAAAGACCGAGGAACCAAAAAGACACCAGCACAAAATACTGGTGATTTTTGTTTTGTTTGGTGTGGTTTGGTTTTTCAAGACAGGGTTTCTCTGTGTAGTTTTGGTGCCTTTCCTGGAATTTGCTTTGTAGAACAGGCTGGCCTCGAACTCACAGATCTGCCTGGCTCTGCCTCCCAAGTACAGGGATTAAAGGCATGTGTCACTACTGCCTGGCAATACTGGTGATTTTAAGAGCAGAATCTAGCCTGCATTTGTTTATCTTCAGCTGAGATTATATGGATATTTTGCAATGGGAGCTGAATCTCCATGGAGCATGGAGTGATAGGCACAGGGAGCTCAGACTGAAATCTGCCCATTCTTGCCCTGGGCCCTGTGCCAGCATGTTTCATTAGGGAGAGAGACAAAGAATCCTCCTATCCCCAAGAATGTGCCGTCCTGTTCTGTGGTATCCTATAGGCAGTTTCTAGGTACAAGTAGTACATTACTGGAAGCTTGTATACTGCTATTTTGGGGGGAGGTGTGCTTTTCAAGACATGGTTTCTCTGTGTAGCCTTGGTTGTCCTGGAACTAGCTGTGTAGACCAGGCTGGCCTTGAACTCACAGGGATCCATAACCTTACTATGCATTGGTAGTTGGCTAGGTTTACAGTAGTAAGCATGATTTCTGTCCTGTTGAGCAGACCTTAAGTCCAATTAGACACTGTTGGTTACCACCAAAGGTGTGCATGCCACTACTGTACCCTTTACGTTATTGTGCCATCCTGGTCATTGTTGTGGTTAACAGGCAACACAGCTGTCTAGGAATATTGAATGTTTGCCTCCCTTAGTTTACACGACACCTTCCAGTACTATGAAGGCTAGTCTTCAGAGACCAGCTTCCGGGTTAGATTCAGTCCAAAGCATCTGAGTAGGTTGTACTCAGCAACAGGGAGTTATCTTTAAATTCTGGGAGACAACCAAGAGCAATAGCAATAGCCTATATTTTGGGTCCCTGAGCAACAATTCCGGAGGTGGTTTCTCATGGCCAGTACTGGAGTTTTTGTTAGATTAATCTACAGGGCAGCATTGTTACCTCAAAGTGGCATAACTCCATTTAAATTATATACATGTGTATACAATATTACATATAATTTTAAGTAAATATACAATAGTAAGAGTCCTCATTGCTTTTTCAAACATCTTTAGTGTTATTTATTTAGTCTTTACACTTTTTTCCTCCCTTGTCTTCTGTATTGGCCTCTGTCCTCCTCTGCAGCTAAGTCCCCTGGGTTTTCTATTTCTCCCTTCATGTCCCCGTATCTTGATATTTCCCTCTCTAGAGCTCCTCTCATCTGCCATTATCCCTTTTCACTTTTGAATTATTTGTCTGGAAGTTCTTTCAGATTGTTTTCATTAGGGATTATTATTATAGGATTAGTGATTTGTGTAGAAGACATGCTTTCTCGGGTTTTCATGTTTCTCTTTATCAGCGAGAATTTGCACATATGGAGTTAGTTTGTTGGTTTAGTTTTTCATTCTTTAATATTTCTCATGTTTCTAAATTCAAGTCCCATTTTTTTCCTGTCAGCAGCAACTCTTGCAGTGGATGATGAAATCATAGTAGGGTTAGGCTGTCATTTCCCTCTGTGGGACTCAAATTTAGAGCCAGAAGCTCTAATTATCACAAGTCTTCCTCTGTAGGTCAGACAGTGTTTTATGTCTGTTCTGGCCTCCTGCCTCTTTCTACACTTCTCCTGTGATTTGTGGAACTGTCCCCATGCTCGTGAGCCTTACCCTGAGTCATATCTGCTTTTCACCCTAGGCCTGCAGCTTTTGCTGAAGCCACTGCAAGATATAACCTCCCCAAGCACTCATTCAGTCCAGGACTTCATTTACTTCAGTTCAGGTCTGGTCCTCATCCAGAGTCCTCAGCCTCTGCTAGAGTCCCTGTAAGATCTAGAACTTCTCAAGTGCCTGTGGGATAACCCAGAGTTGAATCCAATCCCCACCCTTGGTCCATAGCTTTCACTGAAGCTGCTGGGAGATATGACATTCCTCACACATCTGTGAGCCTTGTTAGTTTCCACCAAGGCAGCAGCTGGCCTCAGCTGTTATCACCTGTCCATGCACACCCCTTAAAAATGCCTGCCAGGCACAGTTCCCTCTCTACGCTCATCTTTTCTCTCATGCTTATCCTGCCTTTCTTGTCTCTTGCTCCTCTTCCCTGTTCTCTGCCTGTCCATCTGCCTGCCTGCCTCTCTCATGTCCCCACTCAGGTATGGCCTTTTGCTCTCCCCAACCCCCAATGAACCTCTTGTATTACCTCTGTTGCATGTAGTGTGTTTGCTTAGGAGCAATGCTTTGTCAGGGCTCACCAAAAGTTTTTCACTTCACCTTTCTTTTCTATTTATCATGACAGGCCTAAGCTGCTGTCAGACCTTGTCCCTATCCTGAGTCCACAGCTTCCATCAAAGTAAGTCACTGTGAAATGTGAATCTTTATGAATATTTTCATTATGTGATTGAGTTTGAGTATTAATCTCTCATATCTTTATGAATTGTAGCTAGTAGCTCTACCAACCAGGTCTTCAGTCTATTTAAGTCCATTTTAGCCTGTATTCTTCTCTTTTATTTATCAAGATTACTCTCCTTTCTACTTTTCTCTCTCTTTCTATTTCTCTTTTGGTGGTACTGAGTATAGAACCAAAGACTTTCTTCATGATAGTTAATTGTTATCCACTTAGCTATAGCCTTACTCTTAACTCTACTTCCTTATTGTTGGCAATTTTCTGACATATAATTGCTTATTTCAAATTTTTTCAAGACAGGGTTTCTCTGTGTAGTTTTGGTGCCTTTCCTGGAACTCACTCTGTAGACTAGGCTGGCCACAAACTCACAGAGATCCGCCTGCCTCTGCCTCCCGAGTGCTGGGATTAAGGAAGTGTGCCACCACTGCCCAGATATTTGAAATCTTTTAACCTGAATATTTTCTTTAACATATTACTTGAAAGAATATCATTTTGGATTTTGCTTCAATAGGCAGTTTGAAACTACTTTTTTTCTTATAACTGAGTTAACTCTACCTTTATTAATATGATTGATGTCTTCAGTCATTTAATATTATTCTGCATGAGTTGTGCTTAAACAAAAAAATTATAGGACTTAACTACATTCATTTTTTGTTTTGTAGTTAGATGATTGCTTTGGTACAATGGTTTATTTCTACTTAACATTTAATTTTTCTGTTTAGTACCTTTATTTGTACTGAAATCTTACTAATTAATAGATCAATAGTTAAATTTTATAAGCAGACAATTCATATAAACAATATACACACCAATAAATCTATTAATGAACATCTGTGCTGATTCTATTTCCTAGTTATTGTGAATACAGCAGCAATAAACATGGTTATACAATTATCTTTGTAGTAAGATATGAAATCTTTTGAGTAGATGCCCAGGAGTGATATAGTTGGTGTCTTAGTTGCTTTTCTATGGCTGTGAAGAGATACCATGACCAAGCAACTTACAAAAGAAATTTAGTTACTGTTGTTAGATATGGCAGGGAGTGTGGCAACAGGCATGCATGGCACTGGAACAGTAGCTGAGGGCTTACATCTTTATCTTCAAGTTGGAGGCAGAGAGACCTAATTGAGACCGGGCGTGGGCTTTTGAAACCTCAAAGCCTGCCTCCAGTGGCATCTCCTCCAACCAAACTACACCTCCTAATCCTTCCCAATCAGTTCCACCAAGTATTTGAATATATGAACTGTAAAGAATACCACTTAAAAGTCATGTTGTGTAACTCAAAAGCCATTTTGTGTGACTTGAAATAATATGATGCCTGAGCTTACCAGGAGGCAGTGTAATAAGAGCTAGGACTCAGACACAAACTCCCTGCCAAGCTGCCTGGCACCTCAGATAGGAGCCTTGTCCAGGACAGGCCTTGGTATGTAAAGACCTAACCCCAAGGTGGTGCTGATTTGCTAGTGAGTCAGCCTCAAGCTGTGATCCCTAATAATGTAAAGCTACTGCCTAGTGGAGTGATATGAAAATTGCAACTTAGGGAATTGTCTTTAGGATTGCACTGCCATGCTCCTGAGGCAAGATTGTCCAGCCTCTGTGTGTTCCTGGCTTCAGTGACTGTTGAATTTCCAGTACTGTCCCTGGAGCCGCACAGGCCAGATTGTCAGTTCTAGCCATTGGCCTATGCTGTCAAGGACCTCCTGAGACCTCCATCAGTGCCATCCTCCCAGCCTTCTCCAGCTGAAGGACTTCACAACAGACCTGGCCTGAGCCTGCAAGTTTCTGAAGCATCTTCAATAGAGAAGATTCCCAGGTGGAATCCTGCAGCAGCATGTCTGTCCAACCAAACAACTGTTCCCCTGCTTGGATGTCTGCTTAATTTTTATATTAGCATGATATTATAAGGAATGTTTGTGTGAATAAACTAAACATATTCAAAAGACAAATATTATGTGGACATCCTAATTGCCAAGCACCTTGCGGCCCATAGACCTGTGCTCTCTGAATTAGCCAATAGGAGTTGTTCTCATTCAATCCATCATAACTGGATCTTAAAGTAATTCTATTTTTAGATTTTATTTATTTATTTATTTGTTTTTGAAACAGAGCATCTCTGTGATCCCTGACTGTCCTGGAACTCTATAGACCAGGCTGGCCTCGAACTCAGTGCTCCACTTGCCTCTGCATTCTGAGTGCTGCTCTTTTTATATCTTTAATAAAATGACTTCTATAGTGATTGCCCCAGTTCTACTCCCACCAATAGTGAATAAGAGTCCCCATTCCTCACATTATCACTAGTAACAATTGTCATTTGTTTTCTTCTTCTCCATTTTGTCTGCAATAAATGTTTTGCTGTTCAAGGAATATAGATGATATATTGTTCCATCGCTCTTTTGTTATATTCTTTGTTTACATGAACATATTTGGGTGGAGGGCACTGAGTATCTATGTATCACACAATAAGACATAGGAATAGTAGAGACACAAAGAGACACACAGAAGGGAGAAGAGCTGTGAATTTAGTTTAAGACCCTCCTCCCATGGAACTAGACAAGAGTAAGTTCTCTTGAAGAGCTTACTATCAAAATATTTAAAGACAGAAGGTCTGGGCTTGCAACCTTTATTTTTCCTTCCAATTATATGATTTAGAAAATAGATACATAAGAAATAAATCTCCAAGTGGTGATACAGTATCATAATAATATCTCTTATATTCTAAGAAACTGGAATTTTTTGCTGGACCTCACAGCCAAAGTTAGTAATACACATTGAAGTCACTTAAGACTTAGGAACTTACTGTGTATTCAGCCCATTTGTTTAGTTTACCTTTAAGAGAACAATGTAACAGTCAACCTTACTTGTCATGAATCCCCCACATAATCAACTTTTACAAAGCTTTAGTCTTAAGATCTGTACTCTTCTATGTCCCTGACCCAGGGAGCATATATGTGTATCTGTATGTTTGTTATAGTAACCACTTGCTGAAAACAACCAGCACATCCAAAGTGATCTTATAAAGCACATATCTGCTATAAACACTAAAAGCAACATACAGATATTGCTTGATAACATTTATTTCTTATATCTGTGTCAGTTGTCAGTTGTAGTCAATGACTTAATTTCTTATAAATCTCTGTTAAAGATTTCTGTAAAATATCCCTCATTCCTTTCCCATGTGAAGCTTCCTGAGCTGCTCAATAAAACAGAGCCAAAGCCCTTTGTTAGACACACAGATCCAGACTCACACAAGCCAAGGCAGAATTTATGCAGGCACAGATCCAGACTCACACAACAAACAGATTACAGATACCCAAAACTCATAAGGTACAGAATGACAGAGGACATAGGAAAAGAATTAGATAATCCAAATTGGGTTAGCTTTTAATTAAACTACTCCCAGAATTCTTTTCTTTAATGTGACACCAATACATATTGGTGAATCTGAGTTTGTCACTAATACATTTAACTGATGCATTTTGGTGCCTCATATGAGGAATCTCTAATGTGGCTAATATACGCACCTCCACATCATGGTTGCTATAGAAACCTGGTACCATGGAAACTGTGATAGCTCCTTAATAGTAAAGAATGATCTGATGAGAAGAGTGTTTCTTCCTAGAGCACTGGACAGGTGTTAGCTACTGTTAAAACCTATTAAAATTACTATTAGTGTTAATAATAAGTTGTTCATTTTCTTATTGTAAGTATTCATTCTGATGTTTATTTTCCTGTAAATAAGCTAAGATATTGGAGATAGAACAATTTGCTTCCCTATTTGACAGCTGCTAGATTCTCCCATGCTGTTCTGATTACCTTGAACAAAGGACAATCAGTCAAACAGCCAGCTCTGCCCTTATTCCAGCAGCAGGCATTGTGAATGCTCCATGGATGACTTGAGAGAACTACACAATGACACATCAGATTGCCCGAGTTCCTGAAGGCACAGACATAGCCAGGGCTGTTTGAAATACTTAGTACCAGAATTTTTGTTATCATAAGCCTTGATAAGCTCTAGATGACCTTGCAACCATTCCTATCCTGGCCGGAGGAGGGGCAATTTCCTTAGTGGCCTAGAAGAGGGACTAGCTTGACTGGTGATAAGGAGACAAGGCTGTGATTGGTACTAACACAAAGTCCCATTTGTATTCAAGATGTACTATGACTAGAGCAAGCACGTATTTTCATGTACATCTAGGATGTGCTGTGATTGACTTGAATACCTTTCTCTAACACTTTTCTCTGGATCATTTAAGTAGCTGGTTGTAAAGACATGTCCAGGTTTGATGAGTTGGGTGGGAGATACATCTGTCTTGGGATGCCTTTCTGTGTGTTGATACATGATATCTAATAAAGGATACTACTTCTCTCAAGTAGTCTATTCTGTACCTTTACTATCATGGGTTAAATTGGTAATCCAAATGGATGCACATTGGAACATGGAATTTGAAGTAACTGAAATCTGTCTTTCCAGGCCATGTTCACTCAAAATGGCTCCAGAATAAACTGTGTATTATTCTCTTAGGAACAAAAAGGAACATTAGAGACTGAAGAAGGGCAGTGACAGCAGAGTCATCAGAACGACAGTGTCAGCTTCAGCAACAGCTGAGTGGCAGGCAAGTCAAGCAGCTGAAATGGAAACACAGCTGTCTGGTTGACAACTGAAAATAAAAAGGGCAGCTGAACAGATCAAGAGAGCAGCCAAAGCAGGAATAAAGGGGATGAGAGAAGTAGAGAGGACAGAAAGCTGAAGTGTGTAAGTGCCTAAACAGCAACTGCAGACCCTATTATCGGAATAATGTGATAGAAATGCCGAGCTTTTAGGGTCAATGCTTTCAGATACCTCAGGCTTGCAAGCTGTGACACTGATTTCTGTTAAGGGCTGAGAAATCCAGATGTGTAGGCCTACACAGGAATTTGGGAAGCCAGCTTCTGTTCAGGTCTAAGAAATCACAATTTCCTAGGCCAGTAGAAGAACTATAGCATGGATAGAGCTGAGTTCTGCTACGCTGGGCCTACACAAGAGTGATTAGACTGATATAGCTAAGAATCAAGGAACCTGAAGCCTGTCTGAGAACTATAACACTAGATGATGGCATCTGCTGCTGTTACTCCAATCTGACTGCTACTATTACTCACACACATCAGGTAGGAATAAAAAAAGCTACCAAAGACCAGCACTTGTGCTCATAAATTCTATCTGGAAAAAAACAAAAGGACTGATTTGTAACAATGGTAGTCATTGATTCCTGTGAATGTCCCAGATGGGTGAGGAAATACACCATTGATGAGAAGGCCTTCTTAGCAACTTGAAGGTTTTCTATACATTTTTCAATGGTCACTTTATACAACACATTATAAATTTATTCAAAAGTCATACTGTGTTAGTAAACATGTCAAAATGTCTGTGGTCTTTTCTTGTTTATGGAATTCTAAAGTCAACTTGTGTTGGGAGCACAAAGGTCCTTGTACTCATAATAAGCACTAGGGAAACCAGAAATGTTAAACAGGCAGGCTATCTCTTCAACAGAAGAGATGTATAATTTGTTTTCCATCCAGAAGGCTAGGAATGGTGGTGGCTAATAGGGTAGGTAATGCCTGCACTATCTGTAGGGCCAGGCCATACCTAGGTCTCCCATGCTACCAGAAGCAGGACTGGAGGTGGCTACTAGTTTAGACAAACTCTGCACTATCTGTGAGGCCAGAGGTCACCCCAGGGTCCCACAAGCAGGACCAGAGATAGCTAATAGTCTAGGTGACTTCTGTGCTATCTTTATGATTGAAACCATACCAGGTACTCCCTTAGGCCCTTAAGTGAACACAGGTAGCCTGTCTATAGAGCTCAACTTCACGGAAGAGATGATATGTACTTTGAGAAGAGTTTTGATGTAATTATGCCTCATTGTGCACACCAGAAAACTGCCCCCCCCCAAATTGTACCGTGCTTAAGTATGCCTAAAATAAACTGTCCTATGTCAGGCTTTAGAAGTTTGAACCACCACTGGCTACTGAGTTGTATTGAATCAGACTTTATTCATGCTTCATGCAGGTCATTCTTCTGATGGTCATGGCATTGCAGAGATCTTCACAAACCTGAATGTAGAGTAGTAATTATTATAGTAGGGCTGACAAAAAAGAGGCTGGTAATTAGCAATATGCACTGTATGGATGTAGTGAAATAGTATGCTGAAATAAATGCATGTTTTAAATAAAAAATAATTCATCATTTCCTAGGACTGAAAATTGATAAGGGATTTCATAAAATTAAATGTTTCTGAACAACAAATGAAATAATTAGTCAAACGAAAAACAGCCTACAGGATGGGAGAAATCTTAAATAGTATACACATTACAGAGAATTGGTACCTAGAATGCATAAAGAAATACAAAATGTCCCTAAGTAACAAAGAGCAAAACAGCCCAAATAATAAATGGGCTAATTGTAGCCAGAAGGTTTCTCCAGTTCTGCCCCGTCCTGCTGTCCTGCAGCTGTGTATAAAATAATCAGAGACTTAATATTATTTACAAACTGTATGGCCTATGGCAGGCTTCTTGCTAGCTAGCTCTTATATCTTAAATTAACCCATTTCTATTAATCTATGTTTTGCCACATGGCCGTGGCCTTACAAGTCTGCTGGCATCTTGCTGCTCCTTCAGTGGTGGCTGGTGTCTCTCCTTCCTCTCCTTTTTTCTCCCTGTATACAGTTCTTAAAAGGTTAATGACAAAAGGCCAACAAATATGGAAAACTGCTCACCATCCTTAGCCACTGGGAAATGCCAACTGAAACTACTATGGAATCTTGTCTCACCCCAGTCAGAAGGGTTACCATTAAGAAAACAACTTATAAAAATGCTGGTGAGGATGTGAGAGAAAAGGAACAATTACCCACTGCTGCTATGAATATAAATCAGCTCAACCACCAAGGAAATCAGAGTAGAGATTTCACAAAGAAAATAGAGCTACTCTATGATATAACTATACTACCTCATGTTATATAACCAATGAACCTTAAGTTAACATGCGACAGAGATACTGGAACACCCATATTTACTGCAGCACCATTCACAACATCCAAGATATGAAATTATCCTAGATAAGCATCAACAGATTTATAGATAAAGCATGGCACATATGCAAATATAGTTTTATCCAGTCATAAAAACAATGAAATTATATCATTTGCTATAAAATAGATGTGAATGGAGATCATTATATTAAGCAAATAGGCCAAATTCAGAATGACAAGTGTCACATTTTCTCTCATTTGTGGATCCTAGATTTTATATAGATGTGTGTGTGTGTGTGTGTGTGTGTGTGTGTGTGTGTGTGTGTGACATGAAATGAGAAAAGAGACTAGAGAAAGACTCCAGTGAAATGGAGAATGGAGAGTAAGGGAGTTATGGAGGGTGAGGGTGAATACAATGTGTATTATGAAATTGTAAGAAATCATCCTTACGAAACCCAGCATTATATACAATGAGTATGTGCCAAAAAAAAAAGAGAGAGAGAATTTATGGGGCTGGAAGATGGCTCAGAGGTAAGAACACTGACTGCTCTTCCAGAGGTCCTGAGTTCAATTCCCAGCAACCACATGGTGGCTCACAACCATCTGTAATGAGATCTGGTGCCCTCTTCTGTCATGTGTATACATAATAAATACATCTTTAAAAAGAAGAAGAGGACGAAAAAAAAAAAGAATTTACAATTGTGGTGATACACTTTTATAGCAATATCTCTTATATTCAGAGACTTGAACTGGACCTCATAGCAAAGTTGATACACCTTGAGGTCACTTGACAGAGCCTGCTGTACCGCTGTGTAAGCTGCCTGTTTTCTCAACCTGCCTTTAAGTGGACGGTGGAACAACCAACCTTACTTGACTTGACTTACCATGTGATCAGCTTTTATGATGTAAGCTAATGCATAACTGAAGTTATACATTAAGATATATATTCTTCCATGCCTCTGACCTAGTGAGCAAATGCATGTGTGTATGTATGTTATGGTAATCATCTACTGGAAATAGCAAACAGGTTAAAAGTGATCTTACAAAATAAATATTAAATGCAACACATAGATATTACTTAACCGCATTTGTTTCCTAACTGGGCCTGTTGGAGTCCATGAGTTAAGTCCTTATAAAAGATTAAAGACTTCTGTAAAGTACCCATCAATACTTCCCTGTGTGATGCTTTCTCCGCCATTCAATAACTACAGAGTGAAGCCCATTTAAGTCAGACGTAAGACAAGCATAGTTAGACTCATAACAGACAGATTACAAACCAGCCAGAGACCATAAGCTAGAGGTAGATAGAAGACACGGGGAGAGCAGGCTGTGGTGGCGCAAATCTTTAATCCCAGCACTCAGGAGGCAGAGGCAGACAGATCTCTGTAATTTTGAGGCCATCCTGGTCCTACAGAGTGAGATCCAGGACAGGCTCTAAAGCTATACAGATAAACTCTTTCTTGAAGAAAAAAGGGGAGGGGGGAAAGACATTGGGAGAGAAGCAGAGAACTTAAACTGGACTCATACTTGGTCAAATTAACCCAAGGAGAAGTGCTGAGGTTTCTTTCCTTAATGCAACACCAACACACTTTGGGGCCTATGAGGCTATCTTCAATGGGTTTAACTGGGCACAGCATTTTCAAAAATAATAATTAGCTTTTAGTTTGTCAGTTTTAAGCATACCCAACTATGTCCCATAAAATAACTAGATAGGTCTAACTATTATTATGGTTTTCCAGGACTTAACGTTTTCAGTTTTGTGGGACCTTGTCTTCTCACCTTTCCCACTGCCATGTTCTCATACAAATTTTTATTTTTTTGTGTGTGAGTGTATATGTGTGTGCATGCACATGTGAGTGCGAGTGTGCATGCATGTGTGTGCCATAGTGCACATGTGGAACTCAATGGACCACTTGTGGGACTTGACTCTCTCCTTCCATTTTGTGAAGTCTCAGGGACTGAACTCAGGTCATTAGGCTTGGCAGAAAGTGTTTTTGCCCACTGAACCATCTCACTGATGCTCATTATTTTTAAACTAATATTCCAATATATGAATACTGAACGGTGGTCTACTAGATAGCTATATTACAAATGGTGTTATTGACTTGTTAATAGACATTTAGGTTGTTTCCAGTTTTAATACTTGTAAATAATACTTTAATGAACATTAATGAATAAATATTTTCATGGAAATATTATAGATGCCAATCTGAGTCCCAGAGAACCCAGTGGATACCTGTTGAAGTATACAAGTTCTTATATCCCACTGTTCAAGTCCTGTGTGTCCTGTGGAAAGGAATTGGACCAAAGACACACAGAAATAGAAATAGAAATAGTATATTTATCTTTATTTTATGCATAAGTGTGTATGTGTGTGTGCCTGTCTGTATGTGCATCACATATGTATAGTTACCCTTGGAAGACAGACGATAGCATCCAATAGCCTGGAACTGGATGAAGTTTTAGGCAGTTGTGACCCATCCGGTGTGAGTGCAGGGAATCAAACCCTGGGTTTTACATGATAAGCAAGCGCTGTTAACCACTGAGCCATTTCTCCAGCCTCTGAGATAACATTTTAAGAAAGGGAAAGCACTTCTGAGAGTTGGAACAGGCTAGACCTGAGGAAAAAGCATGCACTTGAAAGGTGCTGGGCCACAAGGCATATCACAGTTTACTTACATAGTACTTACCTCTCCCACGTTTGTATATGGTAAACTATTTGCATGCTTGTTCTGTTATTTACAAGGAGTCCAGGTGAGGAGGGACTTCTAGGCTTTCTCTGCTAACTGGCTTCTTTCAAATGTTAATATTCACAGAGCTTGCTCTAACCTCTACTCTTCTGCCACAGACATATACTTTATTTACTAGGGTGTATATTTCAAGAGTTCAATAGCTGAATCATCATGAGGTACATGTAAGATTGACATTGCAACCAAGTGTCAGACTTCTTACAAAATGATTGTACATCAACAATGTAGAATTTTATCCTTAACAAACTTGCTAATGCTCATTTACATTCAGTCTTTTAAAATTTGGATGTACTCCAAGGATGTAGTAATATATCATTGCAGATTGTCTTTTAAACATTTCTTTAGTGATCAGTGGTGTAGAATTTCTTTTCAAGTGGTTATTTCACTTCATGTATCTCTATCTTTTGCAGAGTCTGTATTTAAATCTTTCTCCCAATTTGCTTAGGGAAATGTACATTTTTTTATGTTTGGTTCAATAGTCTATACTCTACTACAAATCCCCTAGCAACTATATGATATTCAAACATTCTATCCTAGTTGCAAATATGCCATCTCACTTGTTCAGCTGTCTGTTTTGAAGAGTCAAAGTGTTCAGTTTTGAGGAAAGTCTTAGTTTGCTTACACATAAAATGTTGTTTTGGTGTCTTATTTGTGAAATATTTACCTAGCCCAAGAGGAACAGGATTTGATTTATTCCTCTATTTTCTGCTAGATTTTGTATAGCTTTAAGATTTGAAAAAATGTCTTAAAATGATTTTTTTAGTTTAAAATTTTTGTGTTTGTGTGAGTGAGTGTGTGTGTGTGGGTATTTGTGTGTGTAGTACATGTGCATGTATGTATGTATGTAACTGATACCTGTAACAGAGGCCAGAGGATGTCAGGTGCCTTGCTCTATAGATGCTCTGCCTTAGACTTTCTGAAACATGTTCTCTCACTGAGCCTATACCTAAGCTGCCAGCAGCCAGCAAGCACCGATGTCTTTGTTCACAGCACTGAGATTCCTGGTCTGTGTACAGCAAAGTGGGTTTTATTTCATGTGGATGTTGGGAGGCTATTACCCAATGAGCAAATCTCTTAAGTCCCATTTTTGAGTTTTATGTAAAAATCTATGGTTTATATTGTGTTGACTTCTGTATATGGGATAGTATTTCAGTCTCAGTTTATGTTTGTGGATATGAATATCCAGTTGTTACAGTATTATTTCCTGAAATAAAAGAAAAATATCCTAACTGCTCTCTATTGAATTACCTGCACGTTTTCCAAAAATTAGTGGTCAAATATGTATTGTCTATCTGTTTTTCAATTATTTATTCTTTGCCTCTGATCTCCTTTTTTACTTTGGAACATTTGGAGATGTTTATAAGAATTTCTGAAACCAGGCAGTGTTCTCCCTCTGCCTTGATCTTTTTCAAATCCATTTTCTAATATAGTCATTTGCATTTGCATACAAGTTTGGGGATGAGCCTGTTGATTTATCTTTTAAGAAAATGTCTGCTGGCATCTTTGTGGCAGTTCATTATATCCATAGAACAGCTGGAGGATAATAGAAAGCCTAACAATACTTTCTTGTCACAGTTCATTTTTATTTTTTTAATTAAGAAATTTTTTTATTCGTTTACATATCAAAGATCCTCCTCTTCCCTCTTCCTGCCCCTCCAGCCTCCCTCTCCCAACCCACCCCCAATTCCCTCATACATGAAGGTAAGGCCTCCCATGGGGAGCAGTTATGCTGTCTTCTATTAGATGTTTATTTTCTGTTTTATACTGGTTAGTGGTATGGAGATATCAGCGGGCAGACTGCTGCTAACCATTTCATACTTTCTGGTGTTACTGCAAATAACAGTATTCTTTCCCAGCTCTGTGGATGAAATCCGGGGTGCTTTATCTCTAGGTACATCTTCATCCTAGTAACTCTTAAATTACAGTTGTGATCTACTTTCCTTTCATTGACTTTCAACAGCCAAATTCTTCACAGCAGTTATTGAGGAGCACGTGCAGTTGTTTATGCTTCTCTTTTGCCTTCTACATTCTTTGCAACATTCGTCATTAAAGTAGAAGAAAAATGTCCTAGAGTCAATCCAATAGCTTGTCTCTGAAAAAAAAAAAGACATTTTTCAATGATTAATGTTTAATCATGTACATGCATATGAATGCAGATGCCCACAGAAGCCAGAAGCATCGATCCCCCTGGAGGCAGTTGTTAGTCACCTGATTTGAATGCTGAGAACCAAACGTAAGTCCTCTGCAAGAGCAATATTTGCTCTTAATTGCAGAGTCATCTGTGTAGCTGTGAAAAAATAATTTCTTAAAGAGTTTTTATTTTAAATACATATACTTTCCAAGTTGAATGTATTGATTGTGTGGCATTTCTTTTTTTACCCTTCAACAGTTTGTCTCTGTGAATTTCTGGTATCTTGGAGCCGGGAAAAGGAAGAAAGAAAGAGAAGGAGAGAGAGAGAGAGGGAGAGAAAGAGGCAAGGGAGGAGGGAATTACATGTGGGGTTTTGTGTAGGCATTAATATATGTATTACTGAAGCTTCCAGCCGTGTTTACTGTGTAAGGGATTATAGGGATACATGAAGTCAATTACTGTGCATCATGCCAGTTTACATGGTTTCCTAGCTCATACTAAAGACAAGATTAGGGTGGTTAGTGGTTGTTTTTCTCATCTCTTCTGGCTAGCATGGTTACCATGGTAACACAATGACTGCAGTGTGATATGGCGCAGATAGACTAGAGCTTTTTCCATTTAGGATTCTTACCTGAATCATTTATTACTAAAATAGTGGTCAAATGTTGCATTTCCTACACTGCTAGAGCCCTTCTAGAATAATTAGTGTAAGATTTTCACTTCTTTTTTATTTAAAATACTCTTATTAATGAATTTATCAGTATGAATCAAGCTCTCATTTTTAAAAGAATTACCCCGTTCATATCATTATATGTTTTGATCCACAAATTGTTTCAGATTTGCCCAGTAGAAATCCCTCCAAGCTGATCTTAGTGTCCACTTGACATTTTCTTAGCAATAATTGATAATGCACTTTGCTGAGCTAGATCCTCACCTAAAGTAGCAATGGCTACCTGAGGGCCTATGTATGAGGATTTGAAGAACAAATTCACCGAAGCAAAACTTGATGAGACCAATGAGTGTACTATTTTCTTACAAAGCATACATTAGGGGTTACTTTCAAGGTAAAATCCCACTCAGTCAGGCATGGTGATCTCATGGAAGCTGCATCATGAAATCCTGCTTTTAATCTGTCTTTTATTTATCTTTAACACTCTAGTATTTTGTAAGATAACTTGCAACTAGAGGAGGAATTATACCTAGATTCCCAGCCGAGGGTTTCCAGACCCTCCCTAGAGAATGCAGAGAGCTGCATTACCATCAACAAAAGCCTGGCTAGCAATGTATTGTTCTGCTCTGGTTGCCATGGCTACTGAGACAAAGTCGAAGATGGCATCTTTTTATGACCACAGGGAAAGAAAATCATCATAGAACAGTCACCCCTGCCTGTACAGATTTCTCAGGCTGCCTTCTATCCCTCCCATTCAGCCCCTCTCTGGGACATTATGGACTCAGCTACCAAGACCTCAGTTTGACATCCCCATCCTCTCTCCATCACCTCTTACCTGCACTGTACTGAAGAATACCTTCCTACATGCTACTGCCAAGGGAGGATGGAGCTACCTGATATTTCATGCCATGGATGTGCTAAAATGAGTTTACATCCATTAAAAGTATTTTTGAATAGTCCTAGAATTATTCTGTTTGTGAAGCTATAAGCTAGATCATAATTGAGGTATTTTTGAATTTAGTTGATATATTTTTATGTATCATTGTATCTTGCTTATATTAAACTGTTTAATCCTCTTTCCTTCTTCTCCTTCCCACCTCTCACTGGTTCTTTTCCTCCCCGGCAAATAGTCCTACTTCCAAGCCATGTATAGTTAAAACAGAGCAGTATTACCACCCCCCCCAGCCCCGATAATGGGGTGCATTGGTGCCATCTTGTGACAGAATTCTGAATTGCAGCATGAACATCATTAGGCAAAAATGGTGTGTGTGGGGGGGCACTTTGAGCCAAACCCATCCCACAGAAATTTCTAGAAGTCTGGGTAGAAAAGGAAAGAGTTCCAGTATAAAGGGTCACTGTCAAGACTCTAGACTTAATGTACATTCTCATATTACTCAGAAATGAAAGTTCTATGTAGAAGCAGCCAAAAGATAAATTTTGTTTTGAAGTTTCTAGACTGATAGAAATCTACGTAAACAAAAATCCATCTCTATGACTTGTTGTACTTGATGTTTTAATTCTGTAATTTATTTTATACTCATTAGCTGAACTTCTACTATAAATTACTCTATTCATTAGTAAAAGAGAAGAGTGTTAGCATAGGAAGAGTAGCATGAATGCCAAATTCTTTTGCAATGTTTTCAATTTTTATGAGATACACTTTTGTCTACATTTTTTCTATTCTTTATTTTAAAAAAATTTATTCATTTTACATACCAACTACAGACTCTCCCTCTCATCCCTCCTCTCACTCCTTCCCACCTTCCCCTCCCCCCATCCCCTCCTCCAAAAGGGTAAGGCCTCCCATGGGGAGTCAGCAGAGCCTGGCACATTCAGGTGAGGCAGGTCCAAGCCCCTCCTCCCTGCATCAAGGCTGTGCAAGATATCCCACTATAGGTAATGGGCTCCAGAAAGCCAGCTCATGCACCAGGGATAGATCCTGATCCCACTGCCAGGGGCTCCTCAAACAGACTAAGCTACACAACTGTCTCCTGTCGTTCTAAAGTTCATGAGTTCCTATAAACTTGGTTCAGTTGTCTCTGTAGATTTCCCCATCACAATCTTGACCCCCACTCCTTGCTTATATAATTCCTCTTCCCTCTCTTTAACTGGATTCCCAGAGCTCAACCTGGTGCTTGGTTGTGGATCTCTGCATCAGCTCTATGATGACAAGTAAGGAATTCACCAATCTGATTACTGGGGTAGGCCAGTTCAAGCACCCTCTTCATTATTATCGCTAGTAGTCTAAGCTAGGGTTGTCCTTCATCTCTTCCCCAGCTTGACCATCCTATTCCCTCATGTTCTTATCCCCCATGCCCTACCCTCTATTGGCCCCCATCCCCAGTTTACCCATGGAGATCGCCACTTTTTCTCCTTCCCAAGGTGATCCGTATGTCCCTTCCCTCTTAGGGTCCTCCTTGTTTCATAGCTTCTCTGGAGCTGTGGGTTGCAGTCTGATTCCCCTTTGCTTTACATCTAGTATCCACTTATGAGTGAGTACATACCATGTTTGTCTTTCTGAGTCTGGGTTACCTCGCTCAGGATGATATTTCAGTTTTTAAAACAATGAATTCCCTTCCCCAAGCCCTTGAAAGGAAGTTAAATTAGTCTATTTATTTTTTATTATCTTTATTAGTTGTTGCTATTTCTACATTGGAAGTTTTAAAATGTATTTCAGTCATTTTTTTTTCAAAGTGGACCTGAGGTCTATTGTTCCCTCCCCAGGCCACCATTCCCATCCTACCCAATAATTATAAAAGTAAGAAAAATGCCTGTCCCCTGTCTCCATTCTTCCTGGAAAAAAATTCCGTAATTTATGAAGAAAAAACACAGTTCAAAGCTGCTGGTGGCCTTAGCCCATCTTCTTCCAGATGGTGAGAGGGGCAGTGAGAACTCCAGACACAAAAATGGCCACTGTCTACCACGTGGGGGTCCTGAAGTGTGAGAGGAGGCCATTCCAGCCACCCCGGTCTTGGATCCAGACAAACAGCTACTCTTGGAGGAAGTCCAGTATCAGCCCATGGTGGTTCTGATTAGCTCGGACACTTTGGTACACAGGACCTTGAGCATCAGTTCACTAGCAAAGTAGAAAAAGACAGCAACCCGGCCCCAGCTGAAGTTGCGATCAGCAAACATCTCAGTTGCCAGATCATCTCCAATTAGACTAAGACACTCACTAAGCTTCTTGGTGGCTGCTCCAAGGTCAGCTCAGGTGTTTCCACTGCCATTCTCCCAGCTTGATCCTGGATGAAACCCTGTAGCAAAAATTCCTCTGCCTTCAGGATCTGCTCAGAGATGGTGGGCTTGCTGCCTCTGAACTGCTCCCCTGACTGGTCCATCACCCATCACCACCACTGCCTATTTCAGTCATTTTATTTGATATTCAAATTGTTCTATCTTTGTGATGTGTGAATTCCTTTACCTTAACTTCTGGTCTTTTTGAGGCCTTATTGTAGTAGATTTAACTGATACATTCTTTATCCTAGTACTATGATCATTCATTTCTCAAAAGTGGATTTCCTTTTAGTGGGAAATGTTTCTAGACTGCTCAACCTAGAGATCAGAGTTGCTTACTATGATTGCATTGGTAGCTCACCCCTATCCTTTTACTACATGGATCTAGAAAATGTGCATTATGTTTTTAAGAGAGTGTGGTAGTTAGTTTTAGTTGCCAACTGGACACAATCTGAAATCACCCAGGAGTCTCAATGAGGGATTGTCTAGATTAGGTGAGCCTGCAGGCATATCTGTGGGGGGTTATCTTGATTATTTGGAAACCCCACCCATTGTTGATGGCCTCATTCTCCAGGCTGGGAATCCTGGATTAGATAACAGTGGAGAAATGGTGTTGAGTCCTTGAATAGATGTATGAATTTATTGCTTTCTGCTTTTGGCTACAGATGTAACATGATTAGCTGCCTTGACTTCCCTCACAATGATGAATTGTAACCTGGAATTGTGAGCCAAATAAACACTTTATCCCTTAAATCCCCTTTGCCAGGATATTTTCATCACAGCAGTAGGAAAATAAACTAAGACAGAGTTATATATGATTAGCTTCCATACAGAGAGGGTCCTCCATCTTATTACTGGTAACATGAATTGGTTATTGCTTTAACCTTCGAACTTTAAAATATGTACAATTATAATGCCACTTTCTCCCATTCTGTGGGTGAAAATTGCCATGTTATATGTAAGTGAATATTAATAACATTTCCATAGAGATGAAAGTCTTCTGTGTCCATCTTGTCCAGAAAGTAGTTACTAGCTGCTTGTTAATGTTGAATATCTAAAATATGTTGAGTACAACTGAAGTACTAAAATTTCAGTCGCATCTAAATCTAACCCATGTATGGTTAGTGCCTATCTATTCTGTTGGACAACAATAGCTCAACACGTTTTTCCCATACCTTACCTTTTCTTTTTTTTTTCATTTTGCTTTATTAAGAAATTTTCTACTTACTCCACATACCAACCACGGATCCCCCATCCTCCCACCTCCCAGCCCTCTTTCCCAAGCCACCCTGCATCCCCACATCTCCCAAATCGAGGTCTCTCGTGGAGAATCAGCAGAGCCCAGCACACTGAGCCTAGGCAGGTCCAAGGCCCTTCCCACTGCACCAAGGCTGTGCAAGGTGTCACACCACAAGCACCAGATTCCAGAAGTCTGCCCATAGACCAGGGCCAGATCCTGATCCCTCTGCCTGGGTGCCCCCCAAACAGTTCGAGCCAAACAACGCACACAGAGCGCCTAGTTCAGTCCCATGAGGACTCCACAGCCACCAGTCCACAGTTCATGGGCTTTCACAAGTATGGCCAGTCATCTCTGCACGTCCTCCCATCATGATCTTGACATCCCTTGCCTGCAGAATCCCTCCTTTCTCTCATCAATTGGATTCCCGGAGCTCAGCCTGGTGCCTGGCTGTGGATTTCTGCATCTGCCTCCATCAGTCACTGGACAAAGGCTCTATGATGACAGCTAGGCTATTTGCTAGACTGGTCACCAGAGTAGAACAGTCTAGGCACCCTCTGGACCACTGCCAGCAGACCAAGGTGGGGTCATCCTTGTAGTCAACCTCCCCAGCACCCTGCCTCTTCCTATTCTCATGATGTCCTCATCTATCATGGATACCTTACTTTTTCATATCTCAATATTTCCTGAATATTACTGCATTGTAGTAGAGAGAGGAAGTTCTTGTTGCTTATTACACATGCATAATATTTCAGGATATGGATGCACTATATTCAATCCCTATCCCATTGGAAAACATACCATCCTAATAGTCTTTCATTCTTAGGAATTGTTCTGCAGAAAAGACAATGTTCTTATGCCACTTCTCCACTGTTCCTGCTTGTTTCATTGAGATAGACTCCTTTTTCATTTTCTTTATTAAAAAATTTTCTACTCACTCCACATACCATTCACAGATTCCCCCTCCTCCCTTCTCCCACCCCCTAGCCCTAGGCACCCTCTGGACCACTGCCAGCAGTCAAAGATGGGGTCATTCTTGTGGATTTCTGAGAGACTCCTCAGCACCCTGCCTCTTCCTATTCCCATGATGCCCTCATTTATCGTGGTGTCACCCTCCCTTCCTGCTGCCCATCTCCTTCTCTCATCTAGCTCTTCCTCATCTTGTTCTTCCCCATCTGGGTCTTCCTCATCTCCCATCTTATTCCTCTAGTACTCTCTTCTAGCCCTTCAACGGGCTTGGCGGGTGCTGGAGAGAAGGTCTCCAACCACAAATGGCACTTAACGTGTTGGCAAGAGTTTCCACCTAAAACCTGAGAAAAAAAGATTCTAAAACGGAGCTAAAAACAGCTTCCTACTTGTCTCTCTCAAGTTAGCGGCAGCCTGCCGATTTGAGCTACTATGGCGGGTTCCTGGCGTGTGCGTCTGACCTGCAGTGTGGCGGGAATGAGCAGTCTACAAGCAGCACTTTACTCTGCTGCATGGTGGATTTAGCCTTTGCTAGTTTAAAAAAAAAAAGCTTCTGGGCTATGCACTGCTTTGATAGAACTGCTTCTGATAGTTGATGGTACACATGGCTCCAGACACAGAGCTGGCAGTAAACTGTACCACCGCCATGTTGGGAAGCTGAGGTGGGTGGAGCCAGCAGCCACAGTGGCGTTTCAGTCTTACAAAGATGGATATTACAAAGAGAATCTGGTTTGTCTTGTCTTTGGGATTTTTAACTACAGAAAAAGATTTGATCATAAAAGCTGTTGAGTTAAAGAAATATGTAAATTTTAAAGGTACCTTGACTTCAAAATTTGGATATAAGGATATATTGCTTTGGAAAAGAGTCTCTGCTTTTGTTTCCACAGAAAGCCAGAGGCTGTAGATTTGTTTCAGATTAAGATACATCAGGTTTGATCAGCTAAGACCACCTGAAAGGTCTCCGATGACACCATGGCCCAGATGATCCAACATCCAGAATGGTTTCAAGGCAACTGGCTCAGAGGTTTACCCTCACTGACTACTCCATAATCCTAAAATTTTCTTTATGTCCCCATAAGATACAGCACCCACCTCCAGCAGGAAAAAAACTACGCCCAAATTCCCAGCTGGCTTTGGAGATGAAATTGGCTCACTCCTTCTCTAAACCCAGGCATATTGTTAAAAGAAAAGGTTAAGAGATTCTTGTGTCCCAAATCAGAAGAGCCCTCTGGTGTATTACAGAGAAAAACCAATATTTTTATTTAAATCAGGTTGATTATAAATGAGATCTCTTTCTAAAGAAGAAAAGGGGATATGATATAGATATAATAGGATAAAAGGGAAGATTAATTAACTTACTTTTAAAGAGCAACAACTTGTTTAAAATGTTTTACATTGGTATAGATTTTAGTCTATTGATACAAACTTAAAATTAATTTTGTTATACTGTGTGTATATTTCTACTCTTGTTTAAGGTATTATGTTTATATAGCTCATTTAAAATTGTAATGGATAATTAAAAATAGATTAATAATTAGTCATCTATGATAATCATACTCATAGCCATGTTAAGTTTTCTAGGTATACATAGAGATATTTCAGATTGATAGGTAATCTTCAAATACTTAAAAGACCTACAGAATATGGCATTTAAAATATTTTTAAAATTTAGACTTTCTGTACAGTGAGACATATCTGCTTCTGGCAGCACTGATTTACTTCAGAGAGGAGGATGGGCACTGAGACACTTCATATGGAGTTTATCTTCACCTTGGCAAAAATAGCCATTTGGGCAAGAAACTGTTCTTGCCTGGACTGCTTGATCAACTGAACATGCATGACCCATATAAAGGTGACCACTGAACTTTGCTTGACAAAATGGTCCTTCAGGTTCCTGCTTTGCAGAGGAAACTGCCAGACATTCTACAGGACACTGAGAGAAGTGACCGAGAGACTCTAGCCCTGTGGGCTGAAGACAAATGCCCCAACTTTACAAAGGAACATTAGGTGACTGTCCAGGCTGCCAGCTGTCTCTGTCAACCCTGCAAGACTCCCAAAAGTTGCTTGCGTCCTTCTCCCATGTAGGTGAGGACTAGATAGGTATTTTCCTTAGTTATGATAAAAGATAAGTTAGATATAAAACCTTAGACTCATAAAAATAGGATAGATAGAATATTTTGTTTAATTTTGCCAAAACAATTAGACTAGATATTGTAACTATAATTCTTGCTTGATAATTGTTTTGTTATATCTATTTTACTATGTAAAAATTAAAACCTTTCTTTTTTAAAAAAAAAAGTGGGGGGGAAGTGCTGTGGATATGGCTCTGTAGAAATAAAATGCTGTTTGGCCAGTGGCCAGGCAGGAAGTATAAGCGGGACAAGAGAGAAGAGAATTCCGGAAGATGGAAGGCTGAGTCAGGAGATGCTGCCAGCCACTGCCATGACAAGAAAGATGTAAGGTACTGGTAAGCCATGAGCCATGCGGCAAAGTATAGATTAATAGAAATGGGCTAAATATAAGAGTAAGAGCTAGACAATGGTAGGCCTGAGCTAATGGCCAAGCAGTTTAAATAATATAAATGTCTGTGTGTTTATTTTACAAGTAGGTTGTTGGACTAACAGGGCTTGGCAGGGACTGAAGAGAAGGTCTCCAATTACAGTCAATTGGGAAAACTATGAAGGCACACATGATTTTCATAACAGAATACAGCTGATATATAACAAGCCAAATAACACCAAAAACTCCTTGGAATTTGGCTTCCTCTGGAGGAATTCCCTGATCCCTCCAGGTAGTAACTTTGCCATAACCAGCTGAATTCTTATGAGATAGACTCTTATAGAAGAAATTATTTTTTTCTAAGACACAATTCCTATATCTCATAAGACAAAAAATTTGAAACTGATGACATTTGGAAATAAGAAGTAAAGTTTGTTTATGTAGTATGCCTTTTATTCCAGCAGATTTTTTGACTCTTGATTTCTTCCTAGCATGACAAGGTGAAAGAATCTGTAATTGAGTCCTGTGTACAGGAAACATTGTGGAGACCAACAAATAGAAAAAGACTCAACCCAGAACCTGTGGTGATTAATAGGATACAGTTTCGTTGACACCTATTTTCAACCTAGCTGAACCATTATTATCCATTACTCTTCTATACTTACATAGAACAATACTCAGTATAGAAGCAGTGGTTAGGAGTGTGGACATGGGATGAGTAAGATTTAGATTTGACTCTGAAAACTGTTACCAGCTGGTTACAAATTCTAGAACAAGGAATTTATCTGCCATGTGTTCAGTAACTGTTCATGACTTTATTATTCTCTATTATTATTATTCCACCATCCATCCAAAGAGTGAACTATTGAAGTTAGTATTATGCTGCCATGTAACAATTATGTACCATGAAATTTGACCTTTACTATTGAATGCTGAATATGCAGATTAAGAGATGACTATAGAAAATTCTTGAGCACATCTAGGCACATAGCATTGCTTTATATGATACTTTTCTAGTTACATATATTATTCCAGAATTGGAACTGGGTCCACAAGTAAAGAGTTAATTAAAATTTTAAATTAGGTTGACAGAGAAAAGTTATGAATGATTTAACTTCTCTGTGAACCCTGTGTGCCACAATATTAACTTTCCAGGCAAGATATGACCCCTGGTGCAATACTGGCACAATTATTCTAGGAGTAACTAACACTTTCTGATTAGATCTGAAGGCCACTCCATAGGAGGGAATACACACCTGATATTGAATGTAAACCTGGCTAAATCTATGGCTACAGAGGTCATGCCCTATGGAGGAATCTAGTGTTGATGCTTTGCTAGATGGACAATGTAATTAAACTGCCTTATACACACTTACATTTATACCTCCAGGATTCCAAAGCTCCCAGCCTTTATCAGGGAACCTTCTTTTATCAGTGGGTAACAGTGAAAGCAGAGATTCATAATTTGCCAAAGTGCTAAGATTAAGGGAGTACTGAGTCCTCCAAGACCCAGGAAATATTGCAAAAGAAGGGGATCAAAGACTGTAAGAGCTGAAGGATGGGGGCCAGTACTAAAAAAAGCTGTCATATGGATATGGCAGTCGGTGATACAAACACAAAGCTGTGAATACAACCATAAGACCCTTACACATAAACGAAAAAGGCACTAAAGTAGGAGGAGGGCTATCTGGGAAGAAGAACCAGGTCAGTAGGAAAGGGAATGATAAAAGAAGGTAAGATATGATTGCAATAAATTGTTTATAAGTAAGAAACTGTGAAAAATGTGAAAAATAAAACATAGTAAGAGACTGGAGCTGGAGATGGCTCAGCAGTTAAGAGCACCAGGTCTGGTTCCCAGCACCCATGTGGTGACTCATAGCAATCAGAACTCCAGTACCAAAGGATTCTACACCCTCTTCTGACCTTCGCAGACATCTGGCAGGCACATGGTGCATTTATACATGCAGGCAAAGCTCTTATACACATAAAATTATCTAAAAAATTCAAATAAGAGAAAAATTCAAATCCTTTTTCATTAATTGTTGGCTAATCAGTCACAAGTAAAAGTCACAAATCAAAGCTAAGATTAAAAAATAAAACTTAATAATCCAAAGTAGTATCTTTTACCTCATCTTTTAAACTGATTTATCTGCTTGTTAGTATTTCAGATAAAGACACAGAGAGCTATAAAATTAGTATTTTTTTATTATTTAAACTGTTTGGCCTAATGGCTCAGGCTTCTTGATAGCTAGATCTTACATCTTAAATTAACCCATTTCTATAAATCTATACCTTGCCACATGGCATGTGGCTTACTGGTATCTTTACATCTTGCTTCTCATTGTGGTGACTGACTGGCAGTGTCTCCTGACTTAGCCCTCTAAAATTAGTATTTTTAAACAAAATTTCATTTCCTGGTTGCATCTTCTTCATTATCCTCTGTGAATCATATTTATCCAGGGTGAGATAACTAATCTCACCGAAGTTTTTCCTTTTCCTCTCTTGACTCAATAATGAAGGACAGAGGCTAAGAGTTAAATGCAAACTTGAGATGATTCAATAATTTATTTCATGCCACCTGGCAAATATTGAGTGCCAAGACAAGTGAGAGCCTCATACAATGAATGTCCATTATGTCTGCATGGATAGAGAACATAGTATCAAAAGTATAAAACACGATAGTCTTAAATTAATGATTAGTATCGTTGCTGATTATGTGTGCCTGAAATTAACTACATTTTTCATAATTTCTAAAGTAATATGTACAATTTGTAAATCAGAATTAAAACTCATGGGAATATTGCTCTGTATGAAATATTTCAAATATAAAGACTTGTAAAAATTGTAACAACTTTAAATTGTCACATTAAAATATAAATCACCACATATTGAAACTTATTCACACAGCACAGCCAAAACTTACTCAAAGTCCTTTGTGATTATAATAACCTCCTTCCTGCCTGGTAATAATCATTATCAAAGATTTGGGGGCTTGTTCTTAATAAATGTCATTGCTGCTTTATTTCATAAGTACAAATCATCATATGAAATGTGGATTTTGTTGTTGTATGTTTGATCTATTGGGAATGATAAAAAAGAACAAATAGACATGAACATTACAACATGGGACTTTGGCATGTGCCTCCTTACATATTTTTCATTAAAACTAATTAAATATGCTTCCTTCTAGGTATATTTTCTATTAGAGCTACTGAAACACACCTTCCCTGTGGGTGTTTTCTATTAGAACTACTAAAATGAGCTCTTTTGTACACATACATTCTATTAGAGCTATTAAAATGCACAGACTCATTTCCTTATTTTCTATACTTTAATGAGCAACAGCAAATTCTGCAGATGCTCCCTGGACCCTGGGCCAAATGTTCTTGTGACTCTGGTTTTATACTGAATCCCACTGGACACTACAGAGCTTGAGTACTGGGCAATTTCACACTCTCTCACCTCCCCTCCTCTCTGGAGTCATTTCTGGCTAAACTAGGTGAATAAACAGAAGGGCCTGGTGCCAATTAAATAGCCTTTGTTTTGGGAGACTTCAGAGTAAAACATGCTTGGAAACTCATTTTACTTAATATATCTCAATGAAACTCAGGGAAGTGAAGCTATGTTCTGACTACTAAAAATGAGGGTTATCTGAGAGATGTAACTGCTCATCCCCTACAGATCTTTAATGTCCCTGACTGAAAGTATACATCCTGGGCTGTCATGTAGATAGGAAAATAAACTAGTTCCAGACCACTTGTTTTCTAGTTCTCTAAGCTTAAAGATGTTCCCCTGCTATCATTGTCTTGCTTTCCTAGGTCAAGGTTTGAGGATATTTACTTAGTCTTTTTTTTTTTTTTCATTTCCCAAACCAGGGATACTCTTGTTATAGACAACAGTGATAACTACATGAAAGAAATAAAACTGTTAAATATTCCTTAAATTATATTATTCATGGAGAAGCATTATTAACAGTATTACTTAGAAGTACTAGCAGGCAAAGTTAATTGTATATTTTTTCATCTGAATTCTTCTTTTTATTTATAATATTTTTATATTTTACCTACCAACCACAGATCCCCCTCTCATCCTTCCTCCAACTCAACAGCCTCCCCCACAATGCACCTTCCATCACCTCCTCCAAAAGGGTAAGACCTCCCATGGGGAGTCAGCAAAGCCTGGCACATTCAGTTTAGGTAGGTCCAAGCTCTGGCCCCTGCATCAAGGGTGAGCAAGGCGTCTGTACCAAAGGTAGTTGGCTCCAGAAAGGACTAGGCTCTCTGCATATGGAAGACAGTTGTGTAGCTTGGTCTGTTTGAGGGACCCCTGGTACTGGATCAGGATCTATCCCTGGTACATGAGCTGGCTTTCTGCTGGATTTCATGAGGACATTTCCTCAACTGAGGCTCCTCCCTCTCTGATGACTAGCTTGTGTCAAATTGACACACAAAAACAGCCAGCACAACCATCTCCCAGAAACCTCTGGCAGGACTCTGGGAACTGGCCTTCACCAGGCTACTCATCTGGGGTCCACAAAACTTTCTGAGTTCCTCAGACCAAGGTATGTTATAACTAGACCAGACAACACACGTGGGATGTCACAGCCAGATGCCAGGTTTGTGTTCAAGTAAATCCAAAGCAGAGGGCTCTTACTCAGGAAGGGGTCCAAATGAGACAACAACACCCCCCAAAAATTCTTGGAAAACTGAATTCACCAAGATTTGGCCTTTTGGGGGATGATAAATGTGCTTGCTAGTGTTTATAGATATATATCTTTTCCAGGTGGGAAGAAGCATTTACCACAAGAATTGACACTGCTCAAATAGTAGCTTCAAAGCCCCTCCAGGAACTGGTCCCCATTGCAGTGGGGTCTGACAATGGCCTGCTTTTTATAACCAAAACCTCTCAATTAATAGCTACAGCTTTAGGGGTAGAGTGAATACTTCAGTGTGTGCATAGACATCAGAGTTCTGGCCAGCTAAAATAATAAACAGGACATTAAAAGAAACTAACAAAACTCTCATGAGAGTCTACAACAGGATGGATCGGTCTCCTTCCTTGCTTGGCTTCAGCATGGTGAACACCATATAGGGAGGGATTTACCCCCCATGGGATTATGTTTGGAAGACCTCCCCCACTGCCTCCCAGGCTCAGAGACCAGCCGTTGGAAACCTCTCTAACTATTCCTTTCTCAGGTCACTACAGATGCTCCATTCCTCCCTAATGGCTATTCATTGGCCTATCCGAAACCCAGGCCAACTCTGAATCCACCCCGTTTCCCTTTGTTCAAGTCCATTGATACTGTCTGGGTCAAGTGAGTAGCCAAAGGGGCTCTGGAAGCAACTTGGAAATCACCCTACAAGGTGATTCTCTAAACTCCTACAGCTGAGAAGGTAGCTGGCATTACACCATGGATCCACCACACCCAGGGAAAAAAGTGGAAGGCACACACAGTGCTGCCAAATGGACTGTCTCCAGACTATGGACCCATTGAAATTAAGGTTTCACTGAGTCTGTGCCCTTGCACTCCCTGCCCCTCTACCCCCTCCTGAGACTTGTGTTTGGATGAATACAAGGTTATGGTCCAACCCTCACAGCCCTCAGGCTTGGACCTGGGAACTAAGAAAGAGATACAGGGAAGGTGATTGCTAGTGTGACTACAGACCGGAACCCCACATCCATCTTGATCTTTACATAATAACACCCATTTTCAATGTCTTGTAACAATTCTATGCATGCCCTCCAGCTTGACCCTCTAGTTGCCAGAAACATGTGAGCTTCCATTACAAAAACTGGATTTGTGAAACTGAGGCTTCCTGAAAAAATCCTTCAAAAGATTCTGGCCTTTGGAAAACGGGAAAAACCTGGGTAATCAGACTCTGTGCCACAGGGAGGAACTCTGGGGATACAGTTAATCATTGTCAGCCAGAAATAGACCATGATTGCCGGTTATGCTTAAGACACGTGGCCCCTGTACTACATAGGGATAGGAACTAACCAGACTGTCAGTCTATTGACTGACAGAATTCACTGTGACTGGGGGCACCCCAAATTAAGTTAGAGGACTTCACCTAGGCATTTCCCCTTATCTTGATGCCTGTTATTCTGCCTTGGAATTAATTCATCTGGATAATGATGATATTCCCAAGCCCCCGAGACTACTTGATGGGCATGTACCAATGGTTTAACTAAATTTTCTTCTGTTGTTCCTTTCCAAACTAAGTAGACAGGTTGACCAGGACCTAGAGGTATTAAAAGTTTCCATTTCTGAGTTAAAACAACAGATTCCCTAACTGAAATGGTCCTACAAAATTAGAGAGGACTTACTTCTCATGAGACAAGGGGGACTCTGTATGGCTTGGGGGAAAAACTGTTTCTATGATAATTGATCAAGAGTAATTTTTAAAAAAGTCTTGCCATGGTTAAAACAAAACAAATCAAAACAACAACAACAAAAAACTAAAAAAGAAAAAGAGACAAAAGACATAAATCAGATAATTGATACCAATGTCTGTCCTCTTAGCCCCCCTGGCTAACTACTCTGCTATCAGCACTGGATGGACCTTTAATTATCATTCTGGTTGGATTAATGGCAGGCCCTGCATCTTAATCTAGATGGCCAGTTTTGTAGAGTTCAGTAAAATTAATGGTCCTTAAGACTAACTACCCTCTTTATAGCAGGATCAGTCCATGATTTGACTCATTCATTAAGACCTGTGGGGAAGGTAACAGGGCCCCAGTGTTGGGATTCTGCCACCATTCCAGCTGCATGACCACACATGCACAGTTCAGGAGCTAAGCAAGGGGTCTTGCATCTTACATCATTAGTGCTTGCTGGTGATTACATGCGTGTGGCACGGTCATGCAATCAGAGCATGCATGGTGTAGCTCCATAAGCCCACCTGTGGGAACCCTTAAAAAGCTGGACACAGACCCCTCCTCCCCTCTCCATTCTGTTATCGCTTTCCCCCACTATCACTCTCTCTCTCTCTCTCTCTCTCTCTCTCTCTCTCTCTCTCTCTCTCTCTGCTCTGCTCTCTGCACATGCATCTCCCCAAGGCCTGGTTCTTTTGTATGCCCCTCCTCCTGATAATACTGGGTTTTGTCATGGCTCGTGTGCTTTCTGCGCAGTAACCAGTGCCAGTAACCAGTGCTGCTTATCATCTTTAACACCTAGACCTTAGTAGGCCCACAAACCTCAGCACACCTGACTCCATGATGGAAGTACCATTCAGGCTGTGAAACTAGGCATGTAGACAGCAGCACATGACAAAACTTAAACAAAGACCTACTACATCAAAATCCATAATTCTGGGAAGATCTCTAAAGTACTAGCCTTGCCTTTTGGCTTCTGTAGTTTGGGTTTTGGCTAACTCTTCTTATTAATTGAAGTATGTCAACCCAAGCCATAATTTTTCTGCTTAAAGTTCATCCTGAGAAAGGCTTAGGGCTATACTGAGATCCCAGACACCCAGTGCAGTCACAGGCTAGCTAATAAAGACTTTCTATTGGCTTAAATCCTTTTCTGGTAGATACTCCACAACAATTATAATTACAACATTCCCCACCCTTTCCTCCCTTCAAACCCTCCCAAATATCCTTTCTTACCCTTTCAAATTCATCAGTTATTTTTTTAATAATCAGCCCCACTTCCTAAGAGCATGCAGTTTTTATCAGGATTCTAATTTATTACATCATCGACAATAATCAATTGATACAAGATGATCTGGTAGAAAAATTCCACTTTTAACGTCTACTTCCATTTAAGGAAATGGAAGAATGGCTCTGAAGACAGCCTTGAACCTAAAGAGTATCACCTTAAAAATGAAGAAAACCCTCAATATGAATGATCATCACAGACCTTCAAATTTAAATGCATCTGTCTGGTTGGACTCAAGATTAGTAGAAGCTTGTAACATTTGTCCCTTTCTATTCCTCACTTTTGGCTTGAGGATGTCTGTCACTAATACCCCATGCCTCTGCCACTACTTCAAACATGGGTGAATGCTGTGTGACAAAACTTTTCATATGCAGAGAATATACTAAATGCAACATTAGGATAAGGGAAAAAAATCAAAAGACAAAGTTAGAAGAAAGAAGTGAACTTAAGTTTCAATAACATTTTATTTAATATAAAATGCCAAAAATAATGTAATGTTAACAAGAAAACAATATAAAACAATTGCTTATTACACTGACATTTTAATAGTTTTTAACAGCCTGTATAAGTAATATGAAAGATATAAATAAGTCACTAAATGTTCATTTTTCTTCAAAATAGGAATATTATGTTAAAAGGGAAGCTCTATACCTGAGTTATATTTTTATAAATTTTTCTTCCTGACAATCAAATGTCACTTCTTATCACCAAAACCAGAATTAATATAAATGGCTTTAACTACTTTCTAAGTTAATTTTTTACTGATGTCCTTGTTTGTTATTTTGTTATTTCAACAGGTATCATGAAACAAATTCAGTTTAATTTTAATTTATTACTATTACTTGTATTATCTGTGTGCATTGTGTATTTGTATGTTTGTGCGTGTGTGTGTGTGTGTGTGTGTGTGTGTGTGTGTGTGTGTGTGTGATGTGTGTGAGTACAGAGGCATCAACCCCATGGAATGCATGTGAAAGACAGAGGACAATCCTTGGAAATCCATTCTGTCTTTCCATCTTGGCATTCACCTGGTCACACCCAATGATTGTACTTACTGTGCCATCCCAATGACCTGAAATTCAATTATTTTAACTTTTAAAAATAGAAACAGTATAAACTCATTATGTTCACTTTTTCTTTCTTACATCTTTAAAATTTTATTGTCCATTTTATTGCAACAAGAAAACGCTAACTGTAACACAAATTTCTAAACAGTCTTATTAATAGAAAAAACCTGGAGCCAGATATTGGGGTAAAAGCTGAAAGATCAGAGAAACAGAACAAGCCACAGCCAACCTCACTTCAACAACTCCTCATCCGATCCTGTTTCCAGGAATCCTCTGCTGTGGATATCGCTCTGTGTAAATAAAGTTCTGATTGGCCAGTGGCCAGGCAGGAAGTATAGGCGGGACAAGAGAAAAAAGAATTCTGGGAAGTAGAAGGCTGAAAAGAGACACCGCCAGCCGCCGCCATGAGAAGCAACATGTAAAGACACTGGTAAGCCACAAGCCATGTGGCAAAGTATAGATAAGCAGAAATGGGTTAATTTAAGATAAAAAAGTAGATAACAAGAATCCTGCCACAGCCATACAGTTTGTAAACAATGTAAGTTTCTGTGTGCTTTCTTGGTTGGGTCTGAGCGACTGTGGGACTGGTGGGTAAGAGACATTTGTCCTGACTGGGCCAGGCAGGAAAACTCTAACTACAAATGGCGCCCAACGTTTTGGCAAGAATTTCCACCTAAAACCTGAGAAAAAAGATTCTAAAACAGAGCTAAAAAGAACTTCCTAGTTGTCTCTCTCAAGTTAGGGGCAGCCTGCCGGTTTGAACTACTATGGCGGGTTCCTGGTGTGTGCGTCTGACCTGCAGTGTGGCGGGAATGAGCAGTCTACAAGCAGCACTTTACTCTGCTGCATGGTAGACTTAGCCTTTGCTAGTTTAAAAAAAAAGTTTCTGGGCTATGCGCTGCTTTGATAGAACTGCTTCTGATAGTTGATGGTACACATGGCTCCAGACACAGAGCTGGCAGTAAACTGTACCACCGCCATGTTGGGAAGCTGAGGTGGGTGGAGCCAGCAGCCACAGTGGCGTTTCAGTCTTACAAAGATGGATATTACAAAGAGAATCTGGTTTGTCTTGTCTTTGGAATTTTTAACTACAGAAAAAGATTTGATTGTAAAAGCTGTTGAGTTAAATAAATATGTAAATTTTAAAGGTAACTTGACTTCAAAATTTGGATATAAGGATATGTTGCTTTGGAAAAGAGTCTCTGCTTTTGTTTCCACAGAAAGCCAGAGGCTATGGATTTGTTCCAGATTAAGATACATCAGGTTTGATCAGCCAAGACCACCTGAAAGGTCTCTGATGACACCATGGCCCAGATGATCCAACATCCAGAATGGTTTCAAGGCAACTGGCTCAGAGGTTCACCCTAATGGACTACTCCATAATCCTAAAATTTTCTTTGTGTCCCCATAAGATACAGTGCCCCCCTCCAGCAGGAAGTAGTAAGAGAAACTACGCCCACATTCCCAAAATTATCAAGCTGGCTTTGGAGATGGAATTGGCTCACTCCTTCTCTAAACCCAGACATATTGCTAAAAGAAAAGGTTAAGAGATTCTTGTGTCCCAAATCAGAAGAGCCCTCTGATGTGGGACAGAGAAAAACCAGTATTTTTCTTTAAAGCAGTTTGATTATAAATGAGATCTCTTTCTAAAGAAGAAAAGGGGATATGATACAGATATAATAGGATGAAAGGGTAGATTAAGGAACTTACTTCTAAAGAGCAACAACTTGTTTAAAATGTTTTACATTGGTATAGATTTTAGTTTATTGATACAAACTTAAAGTTAATTTTGTTATACTGTGTGTATATTTCTAATCGTGTTTAAGGTATTATGTTTATAGCTCATTTTAAATTGAAATGGATAATTTAAAAAAACTAATAATTAGTCATCTATGATAATCATACTCATAGCCATGTTAGTTAAGTCTTCTAGATATACATAGACATATTTCAGATAGATAGGTAATCTTCAAATACTTCAAAGACCTACAGAATATGGCATTTAAAATACTTTTAAAATTTAGACTTTCTGGACAGTGGGACATGTCTGCTCCTGGCAGCACCAATTTACTTCAGAGAGGAGGATGGGCATTGAAGACACTTCATATCTTATCTTCACCTTTGCAAAAATAGCCATTTGGGCAAGAAACTGTTCTTGCCTGGACTGCTTGATCGACTGGACATGCAGGACCCATATAAAGGTGACCACTGAACTTTGCTTGACAAAATGGTCCTTCAGGTTCCTGCTTTGCAGAGAAAACTGCCAGACATTCTACAGAGAGACTCTAGGCCCTGTGATCTGGAGACAAATGTCCCAACTTTACAAAGGAACATTAGGTGACTGTCCAGGCTGCCAGCTGTCTCTGTCTACCCTGCAAGACTCCTGAAAAATGCTTGCATCCTTCTCCTGGTTCTCAGGTAATATTATATCCTTCTGAGGTCTTTGATGTGGTTGAAGGCTAGATAGTTATAATTTCCTCAATTATAATAAAAGATAAGTTAGATATAAAACCTTAGACTCACAAATATGATAGATAGGATATCTTCTTTAATATTATAACTGTAATTCTTGCTTGATAATTGTTTTGATACATGTAATTTTACTATGTAAAAGTTAAAACCTTCCTTTAAAAAAAAAAAAAGAAAAGGGGAAGTGCTGTGGATATCGCTCTGTGTAAATAAAGTTCTGATTGGCCAGTGGCCAGGCAGGAAGTATAGGTGGGACAAGAGAGAAAAGAATTCTGGGAAGTAGAAGGTTGAAAAGAGACACCGCCAGCCACCGCCATGAGAAGCAACATGTAAAGACACTGGTAAGCCACAAGCCATGTGGCAAAGTATAGATAAGCAGAAATGGGTTAATTTAAGATAAAAAAGTAGATAACAAGAATCCTGCCACAGCCATACAGTTTGTAAACAATGTAAGTTTCTGTGTGCTTTCTTGGTTGGGTCTGAGTGACTGTGGGACTGGTGGGTAAGAGAGATTTGTCCTGACTAGGCCAGGCAGGAAAACTCTAACTACAATCCTCAACTGAAAGCTTCTGAATCCTCACCCAAATGGATCTCAGCTGAACTGCTGCTAAAAGCCTAAAAGCTTAAAAGCCTCTAGTTCCTGGTCCTCACGCCTTATATACCTTTCTGCTTCTGACCATCACATCTGAGATTAAAGGCGTGTATCTTTCCCAAGCAAGACATGAAATCTCAAGTGCTGGGATTAAAGGTGTGTGCCATCACAGTCTGCCCTCTATGTCTAATCTAGTGGCTGTTCTGTTCTCTGACCCCAGCAAGTTTTATTAGGGTACATAATATATTGGGGGGACATAATATATCGCCACAGCTAAAACAATTATTTTCAATTCTTTAGTTCCTAAATTACTGAATAACAGTAATGTTACTATTTCAACATGTGATTGCAACTAAGTGCTAATTTCAAAGAAATTCAGTGTGTTAGTTATCATTTCAATATATCAACATTGCAATTATTAATTACTGACTTTATGCCCTTTGTTCCTTACTGTCTTTTGGATATACAGCATGGCACTTCTATTTATGGCATATCACATTTTGGAATGACCAAATATTTAGGACTCAGTATACAGATCTGGTAAAAATAAAGCACAACAAATGAAGCAACTGTAGTGGAAAAGCAGCAGCAAGGAATTCAACCAGAATCATGTATACTGTGACAGAGATGCAGATGGTGCAGTAAGACAGAACAACTAGGTGTGGAGGAAACTATCTAAAGGAAGGACAGCTGTGTTATGCCATGGATCCTAAATGTCTTCCCAAGCTAATATGATAGAAGGTAGTCTCAAGTTGATGGCTCCATGGCAGGGGGGTGAAAATTTTGAATAGGTTAGTTCAAGAATGGCTCCAGGGAAGTAGTTGAAACTTTAGAGCAGGCTAGTTCAAGTGATATCTTTGGAATGTTGCTAGACATTCTTATAAAAATGATTTAATAGGATTCTGTCTCTTTTAAACTGCCATTTAGATGCTGACTTTAACTGATTTCTCTTAGAAAGCTTCCAGGTGCTTGGTCCTTACGCAGGAGTCTGATGTAACAAACAGCTGACTACATGGTTACATTATCCATCTACAGAGCTCTGATACATGGTCAAGCCAGTTGTACAATTGCATTTCATCTTACTAAATAAAACTGATGTTAACAAATTTTTCATGTTAACTTTGTCTCTTAATGTTCTTCACAAGGTTGTAATAGAGGAGACCCAATGGCTGATTTTGAATTCATGCCTGCCAAAAAAAAAATGCTTCAAACTCTTCTACCAAACCAATTGTCTTACAAGGACATTTGCTCAGCCATGTTTACTGCTGCTTTACTCATAATAGCCTATCTGGAAACAATCTAGATGTCCCTCAACTGAGGAATGGATAAAGAAAATATGGTACATTTTGTAATGGACAACATTGAAAAAAATATGTAGTCTTGCTAACACCCCTGAAAAAGCCTGCCCAAGGTTCTTTAGATAGGTTTCTTTTATGTTCTCTTTCTAAAATAAGGGCAAAATTTCCTGAAGTATTTTCTTAACTATATTCTCAGTAATTATATTAGTCAGGGTTCTCTAGAGTAACTTACAGATTGAATCTCCCTTTCTAAATGTGTGTGTGTGTGTGTGTGTGTGTGTGTGTGTGTGTGTGTGTGTGTGTGTAGGCATTTATTGGAATGACTTACTGGCTGCAATCCAGCTAATACAACAGTGGCTATCTGTGAATGGAAAGTCCAAGAATCCAGTAGTTGCTCACTCCACAAGGGTGGACATTCAAGCTAATCTTCAGTATATGCTGGGATCCTGAAAAAGTAGACTCTAATGCCAGTAAAGGAATGGATGCGCTAGCAAGGCTAGGACAAGCACACAAAGAGCAAAAGCTTCCTTTCTCCATGTCCTTAGATAGGCTTCCAGCAGAAGGTGTGGCCCAGACTAGTGTCTTCCCACCTTCAGATGTATATCAAAGGCACAGGTCTTCCCACCTCAAAGGTCTGAACTACAAGTGGATCCACTCACTTCAAACCAAACTAAGAACCTCACAGGTGTGCCGTCCATTTCTGGCTTGTAGTTCATTCCAGATGTAGTCAAGTTGACAACTAAGACTAGCCATCACAGCAACAATTATAGTATTCCTATTAATCTCACTTTCTGTATGTTACAGATGACAACCCACTCATACAACACACTCCAAGGATGCATACTGTCCTCAAATGGATGTCTTATTTTCTGACTCTTTACCATCTATTAATTTTTATTGTAGTCCCTTAGATTGACCCTCCTCTGAGTTGCCCTATGTGTTGCCCTTTTTTCTACATTGTCTATTTCTCCAACTACAAAACAGTTATAGTGGTCTGTGCCCCAAAACTTCTAATAGCAATTCAGGTGACCTCTGAAAAGGGACTAATGGGCCACCAAACTCATCTTTCTTCTTACTCCTCTAGGCATTTTTCCAGGAATCAGAGCTAAAACAGCTAGACTGAGGGATTCTTGGCATCAGTTCACCTCCTCTGTCTCACCAGCTCTCAGAAAAACTTAAAGAAGTTTGAGAACAATTTAACATCCTTCAGGACCAACTCCCAAATAAAAGAAGACTAAATCTTCCTGAGTACTACTAAATGTGGGATTTGTGCCCTTGTAGTGGTATTGTGTTCCCCAAAATATTGTGCACACTAATAAAGTTATCTGGGGTCAAAGAACAGAACAGCCAATAGATACAGAGGCTAGAAAATGGTGGCACTCACACCTTTAATCCTAGCATTCCAGAGGCAGAAATCCTTCTGGATCTCTGTGAGTTCAAGGCCACATTGGAAACAGCCAGGCATGGTGACACACGCCTTTAATCCCAAGAAGTGAGCCTTTAATCCCAGGGAGTGATGGCAGAAAGCAGAAAGATATATAAGGTGTGAAGACCAGAAACTAGAAGCTTTTAGCTGGTTAAGCTTTTAGGTTTGTAGCAGCAGCTCAGCTGAAAACTATTCTGGATGAGGATACAGAGGCTTCCAGTCTGAGGACACAGGATCAGCTGAGGAATTGGCAAGGTGAGGTGACTGTAGCTTGTTCTGCTTCTCTGATCTTCCAGAATTCACTCCAATACCTGGCTTCAGGTTCATTCTTAATAATAATGCCCTCCTCCAGGAACAATGCTGCTTATTCACCAAGAAATCCAAACTGGTTTGAGATTAGGTCCAAAGACTTAGGGACCAGATGGGGAGGGGGGAGTCAGTGACATCTCCTCCTATATAGGCTTTTTCCTCTCCCACTCCTTTCCTCCTTGCTATCATCATACTTAGTTTTTTATCCTGTCTTTTACATGTTTTACAGAAGTAACTCCTGGATCAAATAACTGTCATCACTAAGTCCAAATATGGATGATGGCTGCCCTGGTTAGGTCCCCTACTAGGTCGGTTCCCTAATCTTTGGTCTCATATTAATTATGGTGGTCCTCTGGCTAATTAACTATTTTTAAAGGTTTCTCTGTGGGTGCGTGAAGGCAATCACATGATCCACCACAGCTGATCAAATTAAACCTCTCCTCCTGCTACATGAAGTCAAACCAAGTGATGTCCCTTTAGACCCTGAGAACAGAATCTGGCCCAATCTTTATCCTCTCCCTCCTGCAGGAAGCAGCCAGTGACAGAATACATCTCCTACCTTCCTTTTACCTGTCCTCAGGGTCTGGAATGATGGGTGGATAAACTAAAAATCTCAGGTGGCCTGAGAAATTCCCAGTAGGAAGAGTTAACACACCTTTAATATCAGTGTAAAGTTTGGAACAGGGAGGCTCCTAACAAGGGAGTAAACATGTCATTGGGACCTAACAGGAAAACTAGAAAGGATGTCAATGTGATAAGGACCTACATCAAAATTTACAAGCTTGGGAAAGCAGAAACTATGTATTCAGGCAAAATATTCCCACCCAAAAGATCCCTTTTCTGCCTATAAAGGCTTCAGTATGCTGGCCCATAGCCTTCTGTGCCACAGAGATCGCTGCCTCTCATTGTTCTGATTAAAGAACAATCTGCTTCTGTAAAGGGCAGTCTCCTCTTTCATTTTTATACTATATCAATAAATCCTGACCCAACAGTTAAGAGTTAGCAGTGTTAATTGCTACTCCATTCATAACAGCCAGAAATTGGAAATAACCTAGATGTCCTTCAACAGAAGGTACATTTACAGAATGGAGTATTACTCAGTTGAATTTTAAAAAATGACATCATGAAATTTACAGGTAAATGAACGGAACTAGAAAAAAAATCATCCTAAGTGAGGTATCTAAGACCTAGAAAGACAGATATAGTATGTATTCACTTATATAAGAATATTGTCTGTTGAGTAAATGATAATCAAGCTACAATCCATAGAACCATAGAAGGTACAGACCAAGGGACTGGTGGCTCGGGGGACAGATAGGAAAGAAAAATAAAATAGACAGTAATGGATAGATGGAGGTGGAATGATCAAATGGGGATTGGAAAGAGGAAAAATGGAGGTAAAATGTGGAGAGACGGCTAAAATACTGTTGGGCCATTTGAAACCTAATATAGTAACAGCTTCCTAAAACATATATATAAAATGAAGGCAATCTACATGAGATCACCAAATAATGGGGGAGGCCGAGTCCCATCTGGCCATCTCTTGTCACCAAATAAGGTTTTTAGGACTGGTACTGAGTTACATCTAATTGAGTTGTAGACCAAAAGGGTCCCATGGGAATCCCCAAACAACCCAGGCTGTTGCCGGAACTATGGGTTGCTCTCCACAACCTAACACAAGGCTCCATTGCTAAAGACAACACCTACAACACCTGAACATGGAGAAGTTGAGTTGGTGCCTTCACAGAACCCCTACATTCTACCATCTTTGGCACAGGAAGGTACTCTGTAGACTACCAAAAGAGAAATGTAAACTCCAAGCCAGCCACAAATCCTTTGGTCTATAATAGTGTCCTATCAGCAAAATATGCTAAGGCAACAATAGCACAAAGCTTGTGGGAGTAACCAACCAATATCCACAAAATGGAACCCATACCAGACAGTGCTTGGGTAACCAAGAACCAAAGACTAGATACCTCAGGAACCTAAGGTAAAGGCAAATACTACTGGTCTAAAAAACAAGACAAAACATAGCACTATAATGACTCCTAATGACATTCTGCTATACATATAGGTTAGTGCCTTGCTCAGCCATCATCAGCGAAGCAGCAGACGGGAACAGATACAGAGACCCACAGCCAGACATTACACAGAGTAAAAGACCTTAGAACCCTTGGTCATAAATAGGATGTCTCCATCAAATTCTTCCCATCAGGGCTCAGACAACCCTGTGAAAAAGGAGGCAGAAAGAGTGTAAGAACCAGAGGAGATGGAGGATATAAGAAAACAGGGTCCTCAAAATCAACAGTATTGATGCACATATGAACTCACAGACACTGAGGTAGTGTACACAAGGCTTGCACAGATCTGCAGCTGGTCTCCTGCATATATATACTATGGCTTCTAGTTTAGTGTTTTTATGAGATTCCTGAGTGTGTGAACGAGTGGGTCTCTGATTCCTATGCCTTTTCTTGGTCTATTTTCCTTCTGTTTGCTTGCTTTGTCCAATTCTAATGTTAGCTTTTGCTATATCTTACTTTATCTCATTATTATCCCTTATAAGCCTGTTTGTGTGGTGATATTTTATTTGTGCTGAAATGTGATATTTTGTTTGTATATTAATAAATAAAGTTTGCCTGGAGATCAAAGGTCACATAGCAAGCCATAAACAGAAGTCAGGTGGTGGTAGCACACACCCTTAATCCAATCATATGGCAGGCAGAGTCTCTGTGTGGTCAAGGACACAGCCAAGCATGGTGACACACTCCTTTAATCCCAGTACCAACCACAGAGACCTTGAGGTCTGTATAGACAGGCAGTGATGAGGAAGTGATGTGACTGGTCTTAGAGCCAATGAGAATGCAGAACAGAAAGGCATTAAAAGTGCAGGTTAGACAGGAAGAAGTTGTCTCTTGGGAAGCTATGGTGTGGTGGTAAGTTAAGGCTAGTCAGTGGCTCTTTGCTATTTCTCTGATCTCTTTGGCTATTACCCCTGTATTTGGCTCTGTGTTTCTTATTTAATAAGACTGTTTAGAAATTCATCCACATGTTTGTTTTCTAATGAGAGACAGATTTGGATGGGAGGAGAGGTAGGGAGGAACTGGGAGGAGTAGATGGAGGGGAATCCATAATCAGGATAATTATGTGAGAAAAAAATAATTTTCAATGAAAGGGAAAAAATTAAAATGAAAGTTATCTGTAAAACAAAAAGTTAGGAAATGCCATTGCAATCATTACCTCATTGCAACCATAGTTTCCTGCACTGGAACCTCACAAACCCAGCCCTGTCAGCAATCAGTCAAGAAAAGTAGTTAAGTTCAAGGAGCCCTACCCTCTTACTGAATTATAAGCCATTGATAGACTCTGAGGGAAGGGGAATTATTGTCTTCAGTTGTACACACACTGCTGAACCAATAGGACTCCTATGGAAACCTTTAAACCTGTGGCCACACAGATAGCTCTGATGAATTTCAGGGCACAAAAATGAGACAAATAGCCATGAATGTGAGAAAGAGATTGGCACAGAGGGAGGATAAAGGAGTAGTAAGGACAGGGCGTTAAAGTGGTCACTATGCATTGTGTACATGTGTGAAATTGCTAAAGCACTTAATTCATGAAAGATTTTAAAGGTAAATAGCAATAGATGAAGATAGCCCATGTCAGCCTCAGGTCTCAAGTACACACACACACACACACATATGCACTTACATATACACACATGAACACATGCAAGTAATAATAAAAAAATTAAAGTAAATTACTACTTGGAAGCATTTGTGTCCTTGGGTATGCTTTACTTATTTCTTGGGGGCCTTTCTATTTTTAATAAACTCCAACTCTGGCTCAAAAACAATAAAAAAATAACCTGGTAGAGAGGGCTGGGGAAATGTTTCAGTGGGTTAAGTGCTTACTGCATAAACATGAAGATCTGAGTTGGGATACCCTGCTTTCATGTAAAAAGCTAGCCTCACAGTGTATGCTTGCAATAGCAGAACTTGAAAGCAGAGACAACTAGTCTAGCCAACTGGTATGCTCCAGATTCTGTAACCTGTTTCAAACAATAAGGTGGAGAGTGATTGAGAAATAGACCTTAAGGTGATCTCTGCCCCCCTCACAAGTCTAATGTGTGCGTGTATGTGTGTTAAAGACAGAAATAGAATGGCTCCTGAGACAGGAAATAAATCAAGAAAAAAGACCTTTCTCTATAGAGAAAAAAGGAAAGAAAAAAATAAAAAAATGAAATCTTCCCAATAAAAAAGAGAGAAGGAAAGGAAATAAAAAAGAAAATTGTCAATGAAAAAGGGAGAAATTTTAATCAAGAAAAAAGGATTTTCCTGGCAAAAAGGGGAAAAATATTGAAACTAGACCTAAAGATTTAAAGGCCCCATAAACGGAAAATAAAGAAAAAAGCCTCTTCCCAGAAAAAAAGGCTCTTTCTAATATAAAAATTTCAGAATAGCTAAAACTCTGAGCTCAGAGCAGTGGCATCTGAATTACAAAGAATCAATAAATGGGCCTCACTGCTGCAGCCTGAACAAGCTAAAGAAGCCCAGAGCTTAGAATTTTGTTGTCTGTTTGCTTATTGGTTTAAATGTTTTTTATTTTTCCCTTGGAGTGGGAATAACTCAATATTAAAATCCCTTCGTGCGAAATTTTTTTTCCCTAATGGTGGGAATAACTCATTATTTGTAGTCCCTTAATGAGAGCAAGAGGAAGTTTAAACAGGCCCAACTTCTGGTGAAGAATGGTTGCAGTCAGGACATGGAATGCTAAGTCAATGCTGTTTGAATTCCCAGAGATATTAATCATTCATTGTATAGAGGATGTTCTCTTCTTTGTCTAATAAATGTTTGGATGAATGGTTGATTTTCATGGTAGATAAACTAAAGGAACAGGATTTATAATTTTCAACTATATATTAGGTATGCTCTTGTCTGTTGATCATTAGGTATGATCATTGTCTGTTGACAATTTGGCTCTGCTCTTGAAGTTGCTTTTCAGAAATTCTTGGTTAAATTCTATAGAAATGTAACACCTGAAATGGAATGGGTTGTTAGACTAGTAGATACTATGATTACTAAGGTGAAAGCTCATAGAATGTGAGCTTTTGTCAATGGAGAGCTTACACAAGTTGTTTTTCCACTGAGTGGAATGCAGGTGGATTGTTTGGTACATGCTATTGATGGTTGGCAAGTTGCATTAACATGTTACTTGGGATCTATAAAAAAGGATCCTCTTTTTAATATTTTATAAAAATATTACAGAGTATTGCCTAAAGTTAACTCTTAAAATCCTATATTGATTATCTTTAATGCTTTCTATAGATGGCATATGTAAAAAGAACCATGGAAATAGAAGCTGGTGATAGAATTGCTTAATTATTGTTGCTTCCATATCTTAAAGGCAATGTGGCACCTATACGTAGAACTGGAGGCTTTGGAAGTACAGGAAAAAAGGTGTTTTGGCAAACAGTTGTCAATGATAAATGGCCTAAAGTAAGAGTAAGAGTAAAATTAAATGTGATTTAAATTGATGGATTATTGGATTCTGATACTGATGTATCTATAATTTCACAAGAATCCTGGGATCCCAACTGTCCTTTACAATAAATCTCCACTCAATCTGTAGGCACTGGAATATTATCTCAAATAAAACTAGAGTGTAGAATGAATTAAATGTATAGGGCCAGAAGGATATAACCATAAATTTACTGGGAAGAGATTTGTTACAACAACAGGGAACTCAAATTAATATTTCTACAATTTCAGAAACAGCTCATAAATTGATGTTTAAATTGGATATATTCCTGGAAAGAGCATTGGAAAAAATTTTAAGGGAAGGTCATAAATTATACAGGTTGTACAAAGGCAAGATGGGATAAGCTATCCAAATTTAGAGTAGTGGCCACTATGCAGGAGATTCTCTTAGCTATTTAGGCTATAAATTAAGTAAACAGAAAATCCAGCTGCAAAAGGTACAGATTAGAAGAGATCAACTGTTGGGTGATGGTGCACTATATGCTATGAATATGTGTTGCCCTGATTAGTTGATAAAATGCTGATTGGCCAATAGTCAGGCAGGAAGTATAGACAGGATAAGCAGAGAGGAGATTCTGGAAATAGGAAGGCTGAGTAAGGAGACACCAGCCCTCTGACCAGGGAGCAGCATGTAATGACACACAGGTAAAGCCACGGAACACATGGCAACATATAGATTAACAGAAATGTGTTGAGTTTAAGTGTAAGAGCTAGTCAGTAGTACACCTGAGCTAATGTCCAAACAGTTTTAATCTGTATGTTTACTTGGGTCTGAGTGGCTGTGGACCAGGTGGGACAAGGGAAAACAGCTATACTCAACTGTAGACTCTTAATGATTTCAAAAATTACTGGATGATATTAACTGGTTGCAGCCTACAATTGAGTTTTCTACCCCAGAATTGAGTAACTTGTTTTAAATTTTGCAAGGTGAGTCAGATTTAAACAGTCCAAGCAAGTTAACAACTGAGGCTGAAGGGGAGTTAATCCAGGTAGGACAAAAATTACAAAATGCCCGTGTGGATATATTAGACCTCACAAAGAGGTATATTTTACTAATTTGACCTTCAAATCATTCCCCAACTGGACTTGTGGTGGTGGTGGGGGGGAGCAGAACAGCTTGAACACACAGCTGCCATGACAGGCTTGGAGGCCTAGACACAGCTTCTGGCAGGCAACACCTGGACCCAGGAAAAGCCATAAGCTGACCACACTGCATCTAAGAGGAAACACCTGACATTCCAAACATTTCCTATACCCCTAGACAGATGTCAGCCAATCAGGGTCCTGAACCCTGGAAAGCCCCTCACCCCAACCTCTGCTATGATAAAATACCCCACCCTGCCTGAACTCACGGCTCTCTGCTCTCACTGCTGCATAAGACAGAGAGACCAAGCCCTAGAGCTTGAAAATGAAGGCCATTTGTTTTTACATACAGGATTTAGTCTCTGTGGTGGTCTTTTGTGGATACTTGCAATATGGGTATAACAGACTCATTATGCAGAGAAAGATTATATCTTGGAATGGATTTTCTTAGCTTTCAGAGTAAAAAAATAAAAAAAAACCTATATAGAGAAAGTTTCTGAACTAATCATAAAGGGAAGATTAAGATTTCGTCAATTGTCAGGTATGGATAAAGCTGAGATTGTGGTACCCTATACCAATACTGAAATTAAGCAATTATGGGAGATTAATGATGATTGGTAAAGAGCTTGTAGTAATTTCTTTGGAGAAATTAACAAATATCCAAAAAGTAAGCAAATTCAGTTTACAAAAAATAACATATAAAAAACAAAAACCTGAACAGATTCTTCTCTGCATAATAAAAGAGCACCTATTTCTGGAGCTCTTACATTAAGAACCACATGTTAATAGTAGAGGGCTAAAGGAAAAAGTTTCTATTACTTCACAACAGGCTAAGGAAATCATTAAAAAACTGTCCTGCTTGTTCTTTTTATAATCAAGTTCCTTTACCAGCAATAACTAATCCTAAAGGCACACAAATATGAAATTTAGCAAACAGATGTATTTCATTTAGTAGACTTTGGAAAATTAAAATATGTTCATCATACCATTGACACTTATTCTGGATTCCAATGGGCACCTGCCTTAAGTTCTGAAAAGGCAGATTCTATAATTATGCATTTATTAAAAACAATGGCTGTAATGGGCATATCTGCACAACTTAAGTCTGATAATGCCCAAGCTTATGCTTCCAGTAAAATGAAATAATTTTTGACATGTTACAAGATAAAACATATTACCGGGATACCATACAAACCTACAGGACAAGCAATTTTTGAAATATCTGATCACATTCTAAAAGAAATGCTTGGTAAACAGAAGGGGGATATGAGGACCCCCAGTGATAGACTGCATAATGCCTTACTAATTTTAAATTTTTTTAATGCTAATAGGAAAAACATTGAGTTATGGAAAGAATTGCTGAATTGAGTCAGCCCATGTATTATAACTGTTTTAATATCAAAATAGCACAGGGGAAGTGTTAAATTAAGGCCGAGATTATACTTATGCTTTCTCAGGAGATAATAAATTGTGGATTCCATCAAAATTGATAAAAATCTGCCATGAGCAAGAGACATCTCCAAGATGTTGCAGATGCAGGGATGCCTCTGCCAAAGTCAAGATACAGAAGACCTTTGCAACAAACAACTAATCCTCCCAACTGGGGACAGATTAAGAGTTTGTGTGATAAAGGAGAGATGATACTTCACATGACTCACAAGCCTCTGAATGCTACAAACATTTCTTGCCACGGTTTCCATGGTAACAAAGCAGATAAAAGGAATGGATCATAATTATTGGGCCTTTATCCCCAATCCTCCAATTAACTTAGCAGTAAGTTGGGCAGATATGAATATTCCTGTAATGGTTAATCTTCTTGGCTACCTACCTGGTTCTTATGACAACTGAGGTCCTGCTCAGCCAATGGAGGAGGATAAAGTGATTGACAATTACAGTTGGCATGGGAAATGGTATTCAGTGCCTAAATACAACTTATAAAATATGGCTATCCATAGTCAATACTACCCAAGATTATTGTAAATAAGCTTTATGTGCTTCATGAATCTAGTTTTAAAGGATAGGAGATTAATGCTATTAGTTCCATAAATCTACCTTTCTGAGAGATGAGGGTTACCAACAAGGAATCTGACTAGGTACATTGGCAACAGTGTAAGAGTGAGAAACCTTGAGTGCTAATATCTTCAAAGGAGACGTCATTGATTGGAGCCCTTACTGTAGAGGAATTTCTATATAGTCTTATTAAATAAGAAACACAGAGCCAAATACAGGGGTAATAACTAAAGAGATCAGAGAAATAGTGATAGCCACCAGCTAACCTTACTCACCACACCACTGTAGCTTCCCCAGAGAGAACCTGCCTCTTCCTGTCTAACCTGTATCTTTATTGCCTTGCTGTTCTGCCTTCTCATTGGCTCTTAGCCCAGCCACCTCACTTCCTTGTCACTGCCTGTCTGTACAGACCTCCAGGTCTCTATGGTTGGTACTGGGATTAAAGGCATGTGTCACCACTCTTGGTTGTGTCCTTGAACTCACAGAGACTCTGCCTGCCGTGTCATCGGATTAATGATGTGTGCTACCACTGCTTGACTTCTGTTTGTGGATGGCTATCTATGTCCTCGGATATCCAGGCAAACTTTATTTATTAACATACAAATAAAATATCACCACATCTTATTGCTCCCTCAGGGAAAGTATCCTCACTCAGAATTAAGATGGAAACAGTATAATTTGAATGGAACTGTGGAAATCAGTGCTCCAGCTAATGAACCTATTTAGTGGCATGGAGTTGTAATGGCAAGGCCCTCCTGCAATTTGGCAATTCAGTTCAGACTAACTTGTGGAAATTAGCAAGTGCCTTCCACATCTTAAGGCATGGGAAGAAAATTTAATTATTAAGGATCATAAGTACACTCTGTCTTTTAGACTAAATCAAAGCCATCCTTCTATGGCATGTGCACCATTACCTTACTTGCTACTTAAAGGGCCTGTACAATGTCACCCAAATAAATACAGCATTACTTGTGTTGATTCTAGTATGTTTTTAAATTTGACCTTTGAAAGATTGTATAATCTTAGTGCAAAGCCACCAATCTGGATACCAGTGAAGTTGTTATGGCCATGGTAAGACTCTCCTATGATGATCCCGGTACAGAAGCTCACTGAAAGAATATTAAAAAGAACACATCAAATGGTTGGACTGGTGTTCGCAGTTATTATGGGAATCATTGCATTGACAGCTACAGCAGCGACAGCTGGAGTAGCGCTTCACAAAGAAATCCAAACCGCTGAATTCATTAGAGATTGGCATAAACATTCAGAAGAACTTTGGACTAAACAGAATAAAATTGATGAGATAGTAAATGAATTAGCTGAGTTAAGGCAGGCTGTCATGTTGTTAGGGTGTCAGTTAGAAATTTTGAAGGAGCAGATGAAATTAAAATGTGATTATAATGTTTCTTCTTATTGTATCACACCCTTGAGATTTAATGAAAGCAAGTATGATTGGGGTAAGGTTAAGATGCATTTGTTGGGTCACCCTAATTCTTCTCAAATGGTTTGTAACTTACAGAAAGAAATTAAGAAACTTTTGCAAAAAAGTTACCTGATACCACAGGAATGGACATTATGGAAAGTCTTGCAGATACCATAGCCTCATTCAGTCCTCCGAATCACTTTAATAGGCTTCTCATCCTAGCAGGTGTTGCCCTCCTTCTAGCAATGGGAACTTTATTGGCTTTCAAATGTGTTTTGGTCTACTTACATAAGATTGTAAGACAGATAGATAGAAAAAAGACTATATTTACTGTGAGGCTGCATAACCTTCAAGAGAACTGATTTTTGTATAAAAGAATGGAGGATCTGTGGCTACACCCGGTCTAGGCTCCAGAGAGTAGCATCTAGCCCTAATCCATCTTTTGTTGAACTGATACCTTTTGTTTCTTTTGTTGCTCTATGTGAATCTTATCTCAGAGTCTCCCAAGGATACAAAGGCCTAAGCAAAACTTGGTTCAGGATGGGAAAACTGTGGTGCCTGATGAATTGAAGAATTTGCACTTGCCATTATATTTTTGGGAGCTTCTTTCAGGTTGTTTTGAACATATGGAAATCAACTGGCTAAACTGTAAATATAGAGAAAAATAAAAATGCCCTAGGTGAAGGGAAAGATTTTCAGTTCTTAGAGACTGGATCCCCTGCAGCTGTGAAAGGCTCAATTCATTATTAAGGTGCCTCTGAGTTTTCTATGTGAATGCACACACCCATGTTGTGACACTTTGCAAAATATAAGTGTAATCATACAAGCAAACTTTAGTTTTATAGATAAATTTTCATGTTTTATACCTCTAAGATATAGTCCAGTATCTCAATACGTGAGAACTATGAACAAAACTCTGTAACTTTTAACTGTATTTTTGCTTGGCCAATCTGAAATCCACTATGTTATCATTTAAAAATGGAAACAATATAGACATATTATTGTTTTTGCTTTTTCTTGCTAGATCTTTAAAATGCATTAGGTTTATTTTTTAAAAAAAACAGCATATTTTTGTTTCATTTCCTTATTAAGTAATTAAAAGCATTGGTGTTGACATTTCACCATGTGACAGGAACAAACTAAATTTTATACACTTTTGTGTCCTTGCAATGCAGTGTATTCCCATTTCAATACATTCATAACATAAATACACTGCTAATTAATTGGCTTGATATGCTTTTTTGTATTATATCTTAAACAGACATGCTTTTCTATGTGATATGAATTCACATCATGCCCCCATGGTTGGGCATGCCGGCGGACCTAGACACTTCTGTCTAGCTATTTCAGGTTCAAAATAGCCATTTCCGGGTCAAAACGTCTTGCGTGACCAGGACCCAGTGGCTTTGCATGGTTGCGTAAAGCATGTGCGCAGCCATGTGATCTACGCACATGCATGGAGTAGCCACATGGGTTCATGTATGCACGTGTGGCGCCATGTTCCTTGTGATCTACGCACATGTGTGGAGTAGCAACATGTGTTCGTGTACGCACATGCAGCACCATGTTCCCTGGCCTCACTTTCCCTTGACCACGTGTGTTTTCCACAGGCCTGTTCACATCTGTCTCTTCCTTTCCTATCTTAATAAAAAAACTCTTGTTAGTGGATCTTGTGTTTGTGACATTTCCTCATAGGGTAAGTGCTGCCAAATAAGTAACATTCTGGTGCCGTGAGGAAAACGGGAGCTTCTGGGTGCCCTGTGCCTGGAAACCCAAGAACCAGGGACTCTGCTCCGTATGCGACAGACCACTGTCCATTTGCCTGGCCACACAAATTCGCATGCAACACCGCTACTGATTGTTAGTCCCCAACCTTTTGGCCAGTGTAAACCGTTTCCGTGAGAATAACCGTTGAATGTCTGGCGCCTCACTGAGTGTTCTTGAAACCGGGGAACCCCGGCCATGGTCTTTATTGGCTACAGTCAGCCCCTAATGCAGGTCTAAATTTCTAGCCATCTCCCAAGTCTGCAGCTTGAGATATTAATCAAAATTGGACCACCACCATTGGGTGTGTCCTGGGGCTGTGTGGTAGTGTCACATTTTTCCGGCTTGACGAAGTGGTAGACACTGTTCAGGATTCCCGGGGAATCCTTGCTTCACACAGTGGGGTCCCTGTTTCTGGGCTGACGAGTCGTTTAGCAGCCTGTACCCGGTATCCATCCTTGGCCTTGGGGATGCCTGGGGCCTTGGCTCCAGATCATGTTTGTTTTTGTATTTTTTTATTTTTCTGCCTCTCTGCTGCAGACATGGGAAATAAGGCTTCCAACCCTATCAGTCCTTCCTCTCCCTTAGGCTGTCTTCTTGAAGCTTTAAAACCTCTTAACTTAATGCCTCAGTTAAAAATTCCTAAGATTATCTGTCTCTGTACTAAGAGATGGCCCAAATATGCTCTTAAAAAACAAACAAACAAAAAAAACCCAAAAAACAAAAAAACCAAATAAATGGCTGCCGAGCGGCTCCTTAGATCCTGATATTTTACGGGAATCATCTAATTTCTGCCAGCGAACAGGCAAATGGAAAGAGTTGCCCTATGTCACAGCTTTCTTGTTTCTGAGTGCTAAACCGTCTCTTCTGGATTCTTTCTCTCCTGCTCATGTGCTCCTAGCTATGCCTGAACCAGAAGATTCTCTGACTCTGGAATCTCTGACTCTAGATCCTGCTAATGGACCTCCACCTATTCAACCTCTAGCTCCCACCCCTACTCCTAGGGCATCTGTTCCTTCAGCTCCTCTTCCAGATTCTTCTTCCTCTAAAGCCACTTCTTCCTTGGCAGCAGCTTTTCCCAAAGGCCCTGCCCTGGCTCCAACCTTCTCTTCTCCTACTACAGGTTCTCAAACTAAAGTGCCTGATTCCAGCCATCCAAACCCGTCCACTGTTCTCCCTTTGCGAGAGATAGCTGGTGTGGACCGACTGATTAAGGTTCATGTTCCATTTTCTCTTGTAGAACTCTCTCAGATAGAAACTAAGCTGGGTTCTTATACTTCTAATTCTGCTTCCTTTATTAAACAGTTTCAATATATAACTCAATCCTATAGTCTCACCTTTCATGATATATTCATGATACTTTCTAATAATTTACTTCCTGAGGAGCACATGCGAGTATGGGAACAGGCTAGGACTCATGCAGATGAAGTTCACCAGACTAACCCCGCACATCCTCCAGGAGCCGAGGCGGTTCCTGACCAAGAACCACACTGGGACTATAACAAACACCCAGCGTGGATCTCTAGCCAGATATGAGTTTATTATCTGTCTCCTGACAGGCCTCTGTAAGGCTACCCCAAAACCAGTGAACTATGAAAAACTAAAAATTGTAATTCAGGATAAGGACGAAAATCCGTCTCACTTCTTAGAGCGGCTCACCAAGGCTCAACGTCAGTTCACTAGCTTAGACCCTGAGAGCCCTGAGGGCAGGCAGCCCCTAATGACCCACTTTGTCTCAGAGCTTCCCCAACATTAGGGCTAAACTTAAACGGCCCTCTGACGCCACAGGCAGATGTGCTGGCGATAGCATTTAAGGTGTACCATGGGAGAGATGAGAAGGCAAAGGAACTGCCAGATGCTGACAAACACTATCAGACCGGCTCCCTGAAAGCCATCTGGTCCCTGTTTCAAGTACGGGAAAGAAGGCCATTGGGCCCGGGCTTGCACCACCGCCCCATGAAGGGCACCAACAAGGCCTTGTCCAAAATGTTGCCAAAAGGGTCACTGGTCAGCTGACTGTCCTAAAGCATCTATCGGCATAGGAAAGCCAGATGAAGACCACCCTCAGGCTGAGTTTCTAGGCTTGGCCTACAGCGACCACTGACGATGCCCGGTTTCCGCCCTGACCACTCCCATCTCACATAGGGAACCAAGGGTAATAATAAAAGTAAATGGGTGCCCCATCTCATTCCTTTTGGACACCAGAGCTACCTACTCTGTCCTGAGAGAGTTTTAGGGGCCTACTTCTCCTTCTCGTGTCCCTATTGTTGGGGTTGGGAGACAGCCTTACCTACCTCACCAGACACCACCATCTAACTGCATTTTCAGAGGCATCCCTCTCACACACACATTCTTACTGGTGCCAAGCTGCCCTGTACCTTTAATGGGAAGGGATCTTCTACCTAAGGTAGGACCGTCCATTTCTTTTGCTCCACACATTCGCCTCATCCCAGACTCACCAGCAGCTCCTCTTCTTCTAAGCCACTCACTCTACTGACTCTAACAATTCTTTTCCCTTGCCAGCCTCTCAGGTAGACCCAAAAGTGGGGGATACCCAGAACACTTCTATTGCTAGACACCATCAGCCTATTATTATCCATCTACAAAACCCTACCAGAGATATCACCCAAGCTCAGTACCCTCTCTCACTCCAGAGCCTAAGAGGACTTAAGCCTATCATTTCTGACCTCAGGAAAAAACTGCTCCGCCCAACCTCTTCACCTTTTAACACCCCCATACTTGCAGTTAAAAAGTCTAATGGAACCTACTGCCTGTTTCAAGATCTCCGACTCATTAACTCTGCAGTGGTCCCCCTCCACCCTGTAGTGCCTAACCCTTATACTCTCCTGTCCACCATCCCTTTAGGAACCTCTAACTTCTCTGTTCTAGATCTCAAAGATGCCTTCTTTTCTATCCCTCTCAGTGCTCAGTCTCAGAATATCTTTGCTTTCACCTGGACTGACCCTGACACTCACCTGTCCACACAGCTGACCTGGACTGTTCTGGACTGTTCTGCCACAGGGATTCAGAGACAGTCCACACCTATTTGATCAGGCTATGGTCTCTGACCTGCTTTATCTGTCTCTCCCTGTCTCTAAACTAATACAGTTTGTAGGTGATATTTCACTCTGTATCCTGTCCTTACAGGTTAGCCAAACTAACACCTCTGCTCTCCTAAATTTCTTATCCAGCCAAAGTTACAGAGTATCTCCTTCTAAAGTTCAGCTGTCAACTCCCCAGATCACCTATTTGGGTCTATTACTCCAACCCACAAGGCTATTACTGTAGACAGAATGCATCTAATACAGTCTCTTACAGTCCCTTCTACTAAACAGGAGATTCTGTCTTTCCTAGGAATAGCCGGCTTCCTACAGTCTTGGGTTCCATCCTTTTCTCTCCTTGCTCGCCCCTTATACAAGGCAGCTCAGGGCTCGCCAAATGAGCCCCTCCTCCATCCTGTCACTAAACCTTTTCAGAGGCTCCAGCAGGCTCTTCTTCAGGCCCCAGCACTTCATCTTCCAGATTTAACCCATCCCTTCTCCCTCTATGTAACAGAGAAAGAGGGATTTGCCCTGGGAACTCTAGGGCATCAGCTGGGACCCTCCTTTACACCTGTAGCCTATCTGTCAAAGAAGTTAGACCTTACCAGTCAGGGCTGGGCGCCGTGCATCCGTGCCCTAGCAGCTGCACAGCTCCTTATTCGGGAATCAAAGAAGCTAAGCTTTGGGTCACCCATTACTGTCTTATCTCACCATAACCTGTCCCAGCTCTTGACTTATAAAGGCTTACAAACTTTACCTCCTTCCTGGGTTCTTTCTCTCCAGGTGGCATTACTAGAGGATGCCACACTTACTTTCCAGACTTGTCCACCTCTTAATATTTCAAGCCTCCTCCCTCAACCTAATGCTGACTATTCTTCTCATTCCTGCACTGAAATCTTAGAGGAACTGTTACCTCACCCTTCACACATACAGGAGGGCACATGGCTCAGGCCACTTATACCTGGTACACAGATGGCAGCTCCTTTTTATATGAAAGGACCCGTAAAGCAGGTTATGCCATAGTGTCAGATACTGAGATAACAGAGGCACAGGCATTACCCACACACATTACTAACCAACAGGCTGAGCTGATAGCTCTCACCCGTGCCTTCCAATTGGCATAGGGACAATCTCTAAATGTTTACACAGACTCCAAATATGCTTTTCATATCCTTCTGTCCCATGTTGCTATTTGGAGTCAGTGTGGCCTTCTTACAGCAAAAGGGGGATCCATATCTTAACTCGGGCCAAATCATGGCCATGCTGGAGTCTTCCCACCTCCCCAAGGCTATAGGAATTGTCCACTGCCGGTCTCATCAGACCAATAGCTCTATCATCCCTAGGGGAAACAACTGGGCTGACCAGGCAGCCAGGACAGTGGCCCTCCAGGGCCAAGTCTCACCTCACCCACCACAGGGAATCCATACAGTACAGCTTACACCCTCACAGGGAACACCTGACACTAGGCAAATTCTCTCCTATCTACACCAGCTCTCTCTTCCTAATAATCTTGCTCTGTCTCAATTTGTAAAAGCTCACCTGCACCCCACCTCTGAGGACTTACAGTTCTTAAGATCTATTACTGCCTCTTGTGAGATCTGCCAAAAACCAGATCCCAATACCAAGTACAGGAGTCAGCCTTTCCCACCCACCAGGCTAGAGGTTCCCTTCCAGGGACTGACTGGCAGCAAGATTTTATCCATATACCTACCCACCATCAGAAAATTTAATATCTCCTCGTGATGGTGGACTCCTTTTCAAATTGGGTGGAGGATTATTGTGTGAGTAATAAGCGGGCTCAGACAGTTGCAGAACTCCTTCTCTAAGAAATTATTATTCGTTTTGGGGTTCCTGCTTCTCTTCAGTCTGACAATGGTCCGGAGTTCACCTCTCGGATTTCCCAGATACTAGCTAAGACTCTTAACATTCCTTGGCATTTTCACATCCCATACCATCCTCAATCCTCAGGAAAGGTGAAGCATACCAACCGGTCTTTAAAAACCATTCTTATTAAGATGTCACAGGAACTTCACCTTGACTGGGTAAGATTGTTGCCTCTAGCTCTTCTCAGGCTCAGGACTCTTCCTAAAAAGCCTCTTTCAATTTCACCGGTTGAACTAATGTATAGAAGGCCAGTAATAACACCAGGTCTTTTATCCAACCCTCTACTGTTCCAGATAGCCTCTTACCTCCTCTCTTATGTCACCTAAGGTCTATTCTATGGAGCTATGCAGACTGGTCATTACCCCAGCCGTGTGACAATCATTGTCCACCTCCAATCCACACTGGGGATCAGGTTCTCTTTCCTCCAGGCCAGTGCTCTTCACCCCTTTCCCCTAGGTAACAGGGACCCTTCAAGGTAATTCTTGTGACTCCTACAGCTGCTAAACTCGAGGGCTTTCCTCACTGGGTCCACCTGTCTCATCTAAAACCTTTTATCTCACCTCCATCCCAGAAAAATCTCTCCTCATATACAGTAAAACAAACAGGGCCTTGCGATCTGAAGCTCCAGAGGACATCAGGATCCACTGCCTTGTCACCAATTCCAGAGGAATAAGGTATCACCCATTCCTTTCCCAACTAGGGCCACACAGAGCCGGAGGCAAAAGGACCATCAAAAAATGTCCAGGCGGTAAAGATATAACAGTATATCATTATTCAATACTCAGCAACTGATCACCTGTGTTTCCTAAATGCTAAACTAATAAAACAAACAGGTGCCTTAAATAAACTACCTCAAATAAGTTTTGTCTTGGGTAAAAATTAAGCAGAGTACTAAAACACCACAATAATCATTAATTTTATCACAGCCACCTTTTTAACATGTCTCCATACGAACAGGCCAGATCTACCTCAGATAAATGTCAACTCCAAAAATAAAATAATAATGATTCTTTTTCTCTAAGCTTTTATATGTCACCAGTATCTTGTCAGACAGAAGGTTCCCAGCCACACCATGAAGGATGGACAGCTGCAGGACAAGGGATGACAGAACTTCATCCCAGGACTTCAGGAGCCAGCCTCCCCATTTCCCCAAGAGCCAACCGATGCCCACCATTCAGCCTGAAGTGGTCTTTGAGAGAAATGGTGCCCCATACCCACTCATCCACATTCTTTTCTTTTTTTAGAAAAAACAAGTCAGGGATGATATGAATTCACAACATGCCCCCACAGTTGGGCGGACCTAGACACTTCTGCCTAGCTATTTCTAGTTCAAAATAGCCATTTCCGGGTCAAAACATCTCATGTGACTAGGACTCCCATGCACGTGTGCAGCCATGTGATCTACTCGCATGTGTGGAGTAGCCACATGGGTTCATGTACGCATGCATGGCCCATCCTTTATAAGCCGGTGCCATGTTTCCTGGCTTCACTTTCCCTTGACCACGTGTGTTTTCCACAGGCCTGTTCACATCTGTCTCTTTCTTTCCTATCTTAATAAAAACTCTTGTTAGTGGATCTTGTCATGTTTGTGATATTTCCTCGCAGGGTAAGAGCGCCGACAAATAACTAACACTATGTATGGTAATAACATTTTGGAGTATCAGATATAAAGGACTCCACATACATATTTGTTACACAATATTATAAGAATTTTGGCAACTTTAACAGAAAAGAAACAGTAAAATATTCAAACAGAATCACATATACCATGAAGGAAGAATTATGCCAAGTATCCTAAATGTCTTCCCAAGCTAATATGACAAAAGGTAGTCTCAAGTTGATGGCTCCATGGCAGGTGGGTGAAAGTTTTGAATAAGTTAGTTCAAGAACAGTTTCCAGGGCAGGTGGTAGAAACTTTAGAGCAGACTAGCTCAAGGAGGCATATCAGTGTAGTCCCACTCTTGAAGGCTGTACAGGGACTCAGGCTCCTGCTTTCTCTGCTTCCTGGACTTGTGAATTGAAAGGATCTCCTTCTGCCACAAGCTCTTCTTGTTCTGCCTTGCTGAAGATCCAAACCAGTGTGACTAAAAAAGCATGGTGAAACATCTAAAGCAGGGAAACAAAGTTCTCTGCCTTATTAGTCTATTATGTCAGGCATTTTGCACAATGAGGAGGCAGACATCAAGCAGATGTTTGAGAAAGCCTCCAAGATGGCAACATTGAATCCATGAATTCTGTTGAGAAGAGTCAACATTGTAATAAAAACAAAGATGAACAGGGAGGGTCCAAGAGTGCAAACAACTTTCTCTATGCACTAATGAACAGTGGAGGAATAGGTAAACCACAGAAACATTCAGCCTCTGAGTGGCTTGAGGCAGGGACCTTGTCTTGTTTGTTCATTCTTGCTGCCTACAATAATATCGCAAACAGCTCCTTGGTAAATGAGGATGAAATAAAGAAAACTGAGCCACTCGATGGGTAATGGGCACAGATTCTTTTCTCACTGTTAAATCCAGATGGTTTCCTATAAGCAACTGAAAACATCTTAATAGAGAAGCTTAATACAACTAAGGGGATAAAAGCACTGGTCTCAATAACTACCTGCCCTCCAAAAACACACCCAGGAAAGGTTAGAGTGTCATGTCTGGAGTCAAGTGCCCAGAAGTAAATCTCAGTGAGGACAAGGGTATGGTAATTTATGATGTAGTCTTTCTGACTCTTCCACCTAAAACTTTAGTAGGTAGGATGAAGTACTATCAAGAACAATAGTCAAGAGACACACAAACACTCTCAGAGTCCTCCATCTTCTTCTAAGTTATCCTCTATAGAAATCAGTTACATACTTAACTGCATTTTGCTACAACATAACAACCTTATAAAGTCAGTCAATGGGATCAAGAAAAACCATTTACTCCTTAAAGGGAACATATCAATGTGAAACTGTGTTGGACTGTAAATTTAATCAGAGAAAGTGATCCAATGCATGTCGTTCCTTTCTGCCTCTTGTAGCATTCTTTTCAATCGGGCCTGCACATCAGCAAGCTTCTGTCGATCTAAACTATCACGAAAGTGCCATCTCCCATAGCAATGCATGGGGATAGGATAAAACACATATTTAAGCTGCACCAAGGATGTTAAGTGCTCAAGGATTCTCATTAGCATAGTCATAGAAAGTGGATTGGAGGAAAAGTTGAGGATTCGGAGTTCAGAACAGCGACTTAGTGCGGAGATGAGAGCAGAGATTGTAGAGTCTGTTAGAAGGCAATGATTGATTGCCAGATGTTGTAAGGTGCTAGAGTTATTCTGCAAGAGCTTACAAAGGGGCTCAGTATCTTCCCAGTTCATTGGATTGTTGCTGATATTCAGGAGCTTTAAGTGGCTGGCTTGAGGGCACGCAGACAGAAACTTGAAGTCATTGTAAGAAAGTCCACAGAATGGTAGATGTAAGAATTCCAAACTAGCTGGCAGGACTCTGCAGGGAGGAAACAGAAAAGTATTTCTGAAAAATGAGGACTAGAAGAGGGGGACTATATCTATGAATTTAAAACAAACTACTTTGTACATGGATTGCATCAGCAGCAAATGATGTGAGCTTTCACGTACTTAATAGACTTGTGGGTCTGTGGAAGATACTTTACCACCCTGACAAATACTATTTTAACACTGACAGTGTGTACAATATATTGTTATAGAGTTGTGTGAAAAACTTGGTGGAAAATATTATCTACTTAGTAATTACAATATAATCAAAGGTAGAGGAGCAACCAATTGGAAGCTCCCTTTGGCCAGTCCACAAGTGACAGCCTCTACAGTCACAGCCTGAACCTTGGAGATTTTCCTAATGCTCTGACATTACTGTCAATGGGTATATGGCTATGTGCACCTGTGCCCAACCTGAAGTCTTCTTCTCAATTCCTCCTCTTCCTCTCTCAATTGCCAGAAGATGACAGTATTGTTCTTTTTACCTTTACTTCTGGAATGAGCACACTGCCCGCACATGCTCAGCTGACTAGGGTTTTTGTAACCCCATTTTCTCTTCAATTACAGAAGGATACCCTTCCCTAGCTGTTTTTAAACTCCCAGCCTAGCCCGTGTAGAGGTGGAAAGAGAAAGGGCTATGGGAAGCTTAAAAATATCTAAGAATTACTTCTCTCATCTTAAAAACAGGCTATTCTTGGAAACTTAGTATCAATCCCATGCCCTTACCTCAGGACATTTTCAAGATGATCTGTGAGGCAGAAAGAGGACAAGTTGAGCTCATTGAGACGGTCCATACGCCCAAGCTCAGAGATAAAATTTCGAAAGGTTTCCCCGTTCAAAGATCTACAAGTGATTTTACACAGACAGAGTCTGTCCAGGTGCACCACCTGAGCCAGAAGGGTATTGACCTCACTCAGAGAAGCCCGATCAACTGCCAGGTGATCAATACATTTCAGATCCAGATGATGTAGGGTGTTTCTACATTCACACAATTTGTCTATTTGCAAATCTCGGCAGCACAGGTGCAAAGAGCCTGAGCTCTGCTCTACTTTACTCAGAAGCAGAACCAAAAATTCAGTTTCCCTTAAGGTTCTATCAAGGGAAAGGTTCACTAATAACTCCATAGCCTGCTTGGAGGACTGAGCCCCAGGTTCTGAACTTGCCATACTACACTGGCCTTCGATGCTCATGATAGAGTGCTCAGAGTAAGCACAGGAGTGAAAACAGGCAGGTGACTTAGTACTGCTCTGAGGGCAGATGATCTTGCAGCCAACATCCTGCCTTAAATCTAGGATCCTCAGTTTAGGGCTCCTGCAGGGAAAAGAGAACACAGAACACTAAGAGGTAGCCAACATTAATATAACCAAGCAGGAAAAATATTTATAACCGAGCAGGATCACTGATAACATGTAGTGACAAAATCATCTTATATTCTTTTTGTCATTCCATATACCAGCTACCAGCAAGACTTTCCTACACAAATACTGTATCCTTTACTACTTTCTATGATCAACTAATGCCCACAAGTCTTGCTATTCCTGTCTTCTATGAAACATCTCCATTATGTATCTCTATCAACAGTAGCCTCATTCACATCTAATTACAGAATTAAAACCCTCTGTAAGACATCAGAGTTTTTAAGATAACCTCAACTGACCTACCAACCACCTCATGTTGATTTTCAGCCTTCACCATTAACTAACTGTGGAAGATTATCTGATCCTCTCTTACAACAGGCTACAGAATATGTTTTGCTATCTTGTCATATACCTATTACACACACATTCTTACTGAAAAGCTGAGTTCTTGGCAGTGCACCTGAAGACCATCAATCATGTCTTTCAGTTCACCATGTTTCTTTACGGTTAATTTTCTAGTGTGGAGACAAAAACGGGCCAAGTGTCTACCATTGCTGTCAGTGTCTTCTCATGCCCATCCATTGAGGAAGCAGCAGTGGACAACAGAACAAAAGTGATCAGTAAGCAGCACACATTATTTTCTCTTTCATTCTCCACCAGTCCTCAGCAGTCTCAACACTCATGTCCTTCTTCTATTTAATAATAACACCATAGTGCAAATCCATCAACAGTGCCCCCAATCGCTTACATTCCATACCCACCCTTGTAAGACACTTGTTCTCAAAGTGACCTCAAGCACTGGACTGTCAGTTCCACATTCTTTTTCACTGTTTCTCTTTTTGTATACTACCTTTGGAAGAGTGGCAGGCTGTAGCATAAGACTCCTGTGTCTTACCACATCTCTATTATACTGGGTCTTACCTAGAAGCCGAGTTCTGGAGAGGTAGGAACTGAAGACTCTCCACCATGGCTTTCAGGAGTTCCCGCTGGGACTCCAGTGTTCTTAATGATCCAATGTGGAGACACATAAAGGGCCAAACTTTCACCATTGCTTTCACTATATTCTTATGCCCACCCTTGAAGGCAGCAGAGAACAATGGAACAAAAAGCTCCCTTGGGATCACCCCGAGAGCATGAATTGCTGCAGGCTCATTATTCAGTAGATGCTGTATAGCAAGATTCAACAGTGTGGGAATTTCCTTGTTGTCCATCTTAATGAACCTGCAGAAGGGTGAGAAACATTAGAATACTTGACAGATGGCCACTGATCTTCTTTGCAACCATTGTTAAGCAATATAGGTAACTATCTGTAGAACAAATAAAACAGCCATTTCTGGGTAACTGCCTCTATTTGTAGGCAAAAGAAATTGGTTTGTGAGTGTATTAAGGTCTACTTGTGTATGAGCAGACATATAACCAACTCCTTTACATATGTGTATACATAAATATTTCTAAGTGAACAAATACCAATAGAAATGAGCACTAGGTTAGCAGAAGACAATTTTAGTTGCTTAGTTACCTGACTCCTGATATTTCATCTCAATAGTATATAAGCCATCACAAAAGAAAGGATAAATCTACACAAAAGTGATACCATCATCATTATCTTGGGAAATATACAATACTAAGACATCAAATAAACTGTGATTAAAGAAAAAAAAAAGAGTGACATTCCAGCCCATGACTTGTCATACTTGGATCACCTTTCTGTGAAGACACACCAACATTGCAGGAGATATGCATGTAAGAAGATGGTTAGGTGCTTCACACTGACCTGAGCCTATAGCCAGTCCCACCATAATCCTAAAATACAAAAGTGTATCCTAAAGATAAAGGGGGAACCAGTGTAATGAAGCAACTTTACTGAAGATGTCCAATTAATTCTTACATTATCCCCATTATGTGGTAACAGTCTACCTGAAAATAGAATTGAAATTCTAAGCATCTAGCAAAGGAACCACATTAGGTGTTGAGTTGAAAAAAGAATTACATGACATGGATAGTGTAGACTAGAGGAAGGTATGGAAATACAGGGTGAATTCCATTAAGATTTGTAATTAGTATATCTTAAAAGTGAATGGACTCAATGGGGAAAGAACAAACACCTGGTTGGGAAGTGATGGGAGAGCTCAAAAGTGTAGTGAAGGTGAGTTGAGGAGGTGAATATGTTCAAAATATACTATATGAAATTCTCAAATTAATAAAATTATTTAAAAATAAGTGAGTGATGTCATATAGTGAAAACTTGAAACTACAGAATTTGTAACAGTTTCTGAGAAAGTGTAAAGTCAAAGAGGCTATGAGAATCATCCAAAGAAGTCTGGCAATTATGGGGAAGGAAACAAAAGGGAGAAAGTAAGAATCTGATAAAGCAAAAAGAAACACAGAATCAGAATATCATAACTTATCCCTTTAATACCAAAAACAAAGAACTTACTGGAAAGAGTTGTCCTCAGACCTCCATAGAACTCTTTGACATGTACTCACCTGCACTTAAATGTATCATACAAACAATAATTTAAAACTAATCCAAAATCAGAGAACAAACAAAACAGAAGTGTCAGGTTAAGAAAAGGTAGGATGTTAAAGTTTCAGCAACCTCCTCTCTTGCACAGGCTGTCTTCTGCTGGGTGGGAATCAAGAATGCCCTGAGACCAACCCCACAAGAAAAATATCAGGGTCCTTTCCTTCTCAATTCTTAAAACACATATGAGATAATTGCATGGACATCAGCAACCTCATAATTTACAAACTGAGGAGTCCCTGGAGAGAGGGAGCACCTGCCCCCTACAGGTATAAAAGCTATGAATGCATAGCAGAGGTTCGTAGGACACAGAAAAAGATGAGATCTCCTAAAAGGAAGAGAGTTGTGTCAGGGAAGTGACCTTTGCCTGGTCAGGGCTCAGCACCAACCTAAAATCAATAAAGGTGAAAAATCCAAAGTCAGTTCTCAGCTGCCATACTCCAGTAGTGGACAGAAATAAGCACCTTCAGGACTTAGACACTTAAAACCTTTGTTTTGGTCAATTATGTTCCCTCCTTTTCTTTCCACTATGCTTCTGTATCATTTGTACTTTACAGCATTTTCAAACCTTCTAGGTTTTAGTCCTTTCCTTACATTTACCTAGTTTTGTTCCCACATTTGTAAGTATGCACTCCTATCATTACCTCTTCCTCTTTCCCCTCCTCTTCCTAACATGCTTCCCCCTTTTCCTTCTCCACTTTCTTTTATTCAGCATTGCTTCTTCTTAGGTTCCTCCCACCCACTTAGTCGATTCAGTTCATTTTCTAAAACCACATGGACCCCACGCAGTTTTAACTTCACAGTCCACTGCACACTGGTTTTGATTCCTGTTCTATTCTCATTTGTGCTGGGCCATCGGAGTTAATAATTTTATGTCTCTTTATAGACATGGTCTACACTGGGGTTACAACTGATACAGTGGTGACTTTTGTCTTCTTTGAATAGTACTGGAGATTTGGCTTGTAAGAGGAGGCTGCTCACTAGTTTCTCCAAATAAAACTTGAAGATAACCCAATAGTAAATGATGAAGAAAATAAAACACAGAAGCACAAATTATATGAAAAGCAGAAAAAGTGATCATAACCCCTCAAATGATTAAAACTAAAGGCAATGAAGTGGTTGAAAGGCTGGGCTAAGAATTCAAACTCCACATGAAAAAATATTATGTGATTTCAAGGAAGATACAAAGTAGCAGGTGGAGGAATCCAACTAAGGACATGGAGATACAAACCAAAAACATACATGAGACATCAGCAAGAATTATGAGTTTGAAAACAAAAACAAGTAGAATTATTAGAACTAAAAATAAAAAATACAAACAAAAAGCAGTGTAGAAAGGTTCACCAGCAAAGTGTATCAATATCAGTTAACCTAAAGAACATTAGAACTGGAAGAAAGATTCAAGCAAATTCTACATTTAAACATCAACAACATAAAAATAAATAAATAGTGAAGGGAAAACTCAGAGAAGTTCTAACTCAGGTCATGCAGCCTGCTCTCCAGCCCACATTAAAAACATCATGATCAAGTTGGGTTCCTATCAGGGACATGGGGTGGTTCACATTACACAAATCAATAAAGATTATACAGCACATAAATACATTCAGAGCCGAGATCACAGGATGGTCTAAAATGTCAAGCAGAAAAGTGTGCTTGCTTAAGCAGGGCACATCCTAAAACTGGAAAAACATGCTGAAAAGACCTTGAAAAACCTAAAAATCCGGCTAATGACAAAAGCCCTGAAGACTCTAAGAGCACACCTCAACTTAAAATGGTTCTACATAACAAACCTATAGCTAACATTCTACTAAATTGTGAAGACCAGAAACCATTTTATCTAAAGTCAAGGTATAAGACAATGGGATCTTCTCCCTCAAACCCTTTAATATGCTGGTTGAAGGATTTGCCCACAGCAATAATACAAAAGAAGGAAATTAGTGGGATAATTTAAAAGAAGAAGTTAAATAATCTCTTTGGCAAGTGAGTGCTCATATGGTGAAAAGAATAAAGACACTCAAACACAAACACAAACATGTGCTTAACACTTCCACCAAGGAAGGAGGGTGCACAGCAGCATATGAAACTGCGAAGTCTAGTGACCAAAACCCTGATACTGAGGAATAAATCAGAAACACAATCCTATGCACAGTGTTTTCAAAAATTTCCAATACCTAGGAACAAACCTAACTGATGGAGTGAAGTACTGAAAAATGAAAACATTAAATCACTGAAGAAATGGAAAGAGACACTAGAAGAGCAAAAAGCTTCCCACCCACACAGATTAGCAAAATGACTATGTTACTGGAAGTTACACACAGATGCAGTACAATGCCTTGCAAAATCCCAATTATATTTAGCTCAAAGGAAAACAACGTCCTAAAATGCAGGGACAAGAACAACAGACCATAAGCAGCCACAGCAAAGCTGGGGGTGGGACAGCACGTGATCTCGGGTTACACTATGGAGCTAGCAACAAAAATGAATGCACTGCAAAAAGAGAGCTATGTATACCCCTGGAATAGAATAGAAGATGCAGAAATAACACCATACAGCCACAGCCACGTATGTATTTTTAAAGATGCCCAAAACAAACATTGAGGAAAACTGCTTCCACAAATGGAGCGGGTAAAATTGGCTAACTAAATCTAAATGAATGATCATTCATCCCGTCCCTCACTCCTCAAAACTAATTCAAAACAGATCACAGATCCTAATGTATGATGGGACGTACTGAAATCTCCAACAAAACACAAGGGAAACATTTAAAAATATAGGTGTAGCACAGTCTTTCTAAAAGGGACCCTGGAAACAGCTCAGAAAATAACAAGAATTGATGAATGAGATTGCATGAAATAAACACGCTTCTGCAAAGCAAGGACGTAAGGAACTGTGAAGAGGCAGACATCAGAAGGGCAACAATGCTTTTCCACTATACACCTGACATGATTAATATCTACAACCTATAAAGAAGTCAAATTTAATCTCCAAATAAAGGAATCACCAAATCAACAAATGGCAAATGCACTCGACAGTTCTCAGAGGAATACAAATGACCAATAGATTAAAAATGTTAATCATAGCCATTAGATAAATGTTCAACAAAAGCACACTGAAACCATACCTTCCCCAGTCAGAAAGGGGGAAATCAAGGAAACAAATAAGAGCAAATGCTGAGTTGAATGCAGGGAAAAGGAACTCAATGGTGGTGGGAATTTCAAGACGACAAATAAAACATGTGTTTTCTCATATTCAGTATTTAGACTTAAATAACTATTCACACACACATATACATGTAATACATATGTAGCCATGCACATAACAGCTCCTTATTTATGTTGACCTTATTATGTTCTTTTGTCCTCCACCCATCTTGCTTTTTCTACCATCCTTACTGTACCCAATCAGTCCTCATTTTACTTTTTATTACATGTAATGAATTATACATATATGTATGTAAGTGTCATAACAAAATGCAGCATTGTGTACACGGTGCAAAAATTTTAAGTGAGACACATCCAAATTGACAGAAGTTTGGAAAGTGTGCCTGACCAGGAATCTTCACATACGTTGAGTTTGTAAAGTCCAGTGAAGATTGAGGAACTGTCCTACTAAAACTGACTATGGAGAAATGATGACTAAATTCACTGAGGTATCTTGAATGGAGTCCTGGAATTCAGTGACATTATTATTTGAATAAATCATCACATTCAAATGAAATATGTAGTGAACTTATTACCCAGCAATGTTGATATATCTCCTTGGTTTTGGAAATTTTTAGATGTGTAAGTTATTTATACTAGGGAAATCTGGGTGAACATTTTCTTATGCACCTAAAATCAGTTTATAATTTGAAGGAAAATAACAGGTTGTGTTCTGAGATACACATCTGTAACACCACCATTAAAGAGACAGAAGCAGGAGTATCATAAAGGCCAGTGAGTGGTTACACAGCAACAGTGTCTGACATAGCAACATATTTCCAAAGTTCCAGAGCTCATTATACAAAATGAAATCACACTCATCTACATCAGTTATAAAACATAGGTACATGAGTATGTAGATGTGAAAACCAAGTTAAAATAATTAAATACTATAGAAAGAGAAATACATATCTACACAGTTCAGTCCTTACTGTTTTAAAGGACTCGCATATAAAAGACATCTCACCACGTTATCCCAGGTTGATGAAGAACTCCAAATCGTTATATCACAACTGTGGATATGCCACCAAGTCCTTCTCAGGAATATAAATCTTCGAAGAGGAGGAGGGAGGATGTATGGAGAACTTTGAAGAAGGAATAGGAAATAGTTAGTCACATAATTGAAGCTACCACCATCTCAGGAGAAACAACTACCTCCCGAGAAACTGCCACCACAAAAGAAAATTATGCCACACATGAGCCGATTCTGAACCCGAGTGATCATCCATCAAGATCACAGATTAATCCCTCTACCCTGGCCATTAACCTCAAAGACTATTGTAGTTTACCTAAATGTGAGGGTCTGTTACATCCTCTGACTTTCCATGTTCTCAAGAGTAGCAGCCACTCATTTTCTAAGAGATGCCCCCCCTGGCAGGGATGCCACAGTCTTGATGGCGATTTACCTTGCAACTGTTGGGTCTTCTCAATTTAAAGCAGCTGCTGGAGTGTTCTGATTGGCTCCTCAGAAGTCAGGGGTCTTGTTTCTAGATCCTTCCGCTATGCTGTACCATAGACTCTGCATTGCCAGCAGGTTCAGAGTATGTACCCATCTACCTCACTAGATATTCTTAGATAAGTACTTTACCTATTAAAAAATTAATCTATGAGTGAGACATAACCACTTACTGGCTACAGTTTCTACAAGGTCAGGTCTCAAGCTCAGATAATGAGCAGTCAGAATTAGTGGGCACAGTAGCAAAAGTTTTTCATTTAAAACTCGCTTATTGGAAAACACAGTTCTAACTTAGCACTTTATTTTCTCTTGACAAAGAAACTTGCCAAGGTGCCTTTATTAAAAAAAAAATTTGGAAATCTGGACAGGATCTCTTCTTGTTTAAGACAAAACTGAGGAGCAAAGGGACATATTACTTCCAAAAATAAAACTACCAAGAACAACAACAGACAGTAGATAAATGAGTCCTGGACAAGGATTTAAAAAAAAGAAAAAAAGAAAAAAAGGTGTTCTGATCTCCCTGCAGAGAAACCATTATATTACTTATCTTGATAATTCAAGAAGGGTAGACTATATTCTCATCTTAGAATATTACTGTCAGTAGAATGATTGTCCCTGTGGTGGTTTGAACAAGATTTGTCCCTAAAGACTCATGTGTGAATGCTTGGCTCACAAGGAGTGGCACTATTTAGGAGGTGTGGCCTTGTTGGAGTAGATGTGGCCTCCTTGGAGGAAGCGTGACATTATGGAGGCAGGCTTTGAGATCTTACGTGCTCAAACTAGGCCTAGTGACACAGTCTCCTGCTGCCTGTGGATCAAGATGCTTCTTGACATGATAATGAACTAAACCTCTGAAACTGAAAGCCAGTCCCAATTAAATGTTTTCCTTTCTTTGTATATGTCTTAGTCAGGGTTTCTATTACTGTGAACAGACACCATGGCCACAGCAATTCTTTAAAAGGAAAACATTTCATTGAGAGGCTTACAGTTTCAGAGGTTTACTCCATTAGCATCATGGTGGGAAGCATAGAGTTCAGTGCTCAGGCAGACATGGTGCTGGAGAAGGAGCTGCTACATGTTAATATGCAGGAAACAGGAAGTAGACTGTCTCACTGGTACAGTAGCTTGTGCATAGGAGAGTTCAAAGCCCACCCACACAGTGACACATTTCATCCAACAAAGCCATAATTCCTAAGAGTGTCACTCAATATGGGGTCCATTTTCTTTTTAAAATTTTTATTTTATTTAATTAAATTTCTTGGTTGAAGGAAATATCCTATTTATATATGAGTAAAGGAAAAAATAAGCAATCTTAAGAACAAATTTCTAGAGTATGACTGACTACAAGATAAAATATATCTACAGGCAGAAAATGAGGGGAGATAAAAACTTAAGACACAGAAACCAGTCATAGAAATTAAAGCAGACAATTTCCTGATTCTACAGAAAATAAATAAATTTTAAGCACTAGAGGCATTTGGACTCCAAACAGATATAACATCTCTAAGATGTATCAGAAGTAAACTGTACTGCTAGAGAACATTGATAGCATGCTAAGACTAAAGACTGAAGACATAACATTAAAAGCTGCAAAGAAACATCCATATCACTTACAAGTGACAACCAATCAGAATAACACCAGACTTCTTGACAGAAACCTGAAAAGCCACAAAAATATCAAATTATGTATTTTAAGCATTACAATAAAAAAATGTCAAGTAAGATTATTATATCCAGCACTTATCCCCTAATCAGGGAATAAAGATTTCCCACAAACTACAGCAAGCAGTTGCTACCAAGCCAGCATCACAGAAATACATTTAAAAGAATTCTACATAGAGAGGAGGAATAATACAGTGTTAACTGTGAGAACACAGAAAATAATTGATCTCATGATAGTAAAAGATGAAGAAGACTACAATTCAGTAAATAATTATGCTAGTACAATGAAGGGGGAATAACAAGCCAATTAATAGTTGAACAAACCATGAAATCAACCAAAAAAAATTCCTTGTATGAAGAAATTCTCTTAATATTAATCTTAATTATAGTGGTCCTATCTATTGACTCTAAAGATATAAACTAACTGACTGCATTACAGATAAGCCTTGATGTTTGGTGTCTGAGGGGAATGAATATATTCATCAAATATAAGTAAAGACTAAAAACAAAAGGGCTGAATTCAATATACCAAACTCTTGGAAGTAGGAAAAAAAACCATGTCTAGTTATATGCTCAGATCTGATAAAGTAGATTTCAAGCAAAAAAGTTATTCAGAATACATAGACAACCAATATATATTTGGAATAACCCATAAATATGCTAACATTACAATAAATAAGTAAACATTGAATATTGTATTCTCAATATCATAAAAAATACTGTACTCAGTAATGACAATACTCTAACCTTGTCAGCAGATAATTAATCCAAACATAAAAATTGACAGTTAACAAAGACATACTATATGATAGATCAAATAGACTTAGACATTGTGCTGGTTAATTTTTGTTAAATTAATATAAGATAAATTCTTATGGGAAGAAGGAACTTCAACTCAGAAACTGCCTCCATTATATTAGCCAATAGGCAAGTTTGTGGGGCATATTTTTAATTAATGTGGGAGCCCAGCTCTCTGATGGAGATGCCACTACTGGGCAGGTAGTCCTGGACTGTATAAAAAGGCAGCTGAGCAAACCAAGGGAAGCAAGCCAGTAACACCATTTGTTCATGGATTTTGCCTCCAAGTTCCTAATGTGAGTTCTTGCCATGACTTCCCTGGATGATAGCCTTACAAGCTGCAAGGTGAAATAAAACCTTACCTCCCCAAATTGCTTTTGGTAGTGGTGTTTCTCACAGCCACAAGAAAGCAAACTATGGTAAGTATCTATAGAATGTTACATTCAATAGCTATAGGATACAGACCTTCTCAGCAGCCTATGGAAAATTCTGTGATATAGATATCAATTTAGGTCACTGAGCAAGTAAAAACATTTTAAAATAAAAGCAATATTTTCTATCTTATTAGATCATAAGGGAGTAAAATTATAAATCACTATCAATGGGAAATAGCAGAAATGAAACAATCCAAATAAAATTAAACTTATATCCTAATGATCAGTAGCTAATTGAAGCAATTGGGGAGGCTGTTAAAAATTCCTGAGGCTGGGCAGTTGTGGTGCACGCCTTTAATCCCAGCACTTGGGAGGCAGAGGCAGGTGGATCTCTGTGAGTTTGAGGCCAGCCTTGTCTCCAAAGTGAGTTCCAGGAAAGGCACAAAGCTACACAGAGAAACCCGGTCTCAAAAAAACCAAACCCCCGCCCAAAAAAATGCTGAAATCAGTTTAGGGGAGTCTAAGACACTCTCCCAAGGAATATAGGCCACTACCATTGCCCTCAGTTGTCTATGAGGACTTGAAGGTATGACCCTACTGTGGAAGCCACCACACACTTCAGGCACAGGACTTTGAAGAACAGAGCTGGAACCAGCCTCCAAGTCTCATCCCTAAGGACTAGTTCTTACAGTATTCAATGGTACTACGAAAGCTGCCAACAGAGAAAAGCAATCAACAGTCATACGCAGCTTTAAGCCCACTGTCTTCGTTATTTTTTCTACTGCTGTGCAGAGAAACCATGACCAAGGAAAAATATAAGAGAAAGTAATTAATTAAAGGTTTGCTTACAGTTTCAGAGGCTTAGTCCATGGCCATCAAGGTGAGGAGTACGGTGACAGGCAGGCAGGCATGGTGTTGGAGCAGTATCTGAGAGCTTACTTCCTGATCTGCAGGCAGGAAGAGAGAAAGTGAGAATGGGCCTGGAATTGGCTTTTGAAACCACAAAACCCACATCCCAGTGACACTTTCTCCAAGAAGGCCACAACCCCTAATCCTTCCTAAATAGTTCACCAACTAGGAATGAAACATTCAAACACTTGAGCCTATGGGGACCCTTCTCATTTAAACCACTACAGTCTACTCCCTGGCCCCCATAGGCCTGTAGCCATATCATAATGCAAAATGCACTCAGTCCAACTTCAACTGTCCCCACAGTCTTTCAGTCACAAGACTGTTTACACGTCCAGAGCCCAGTTTCTTCTGAGACTCAAGGTGATCTCTTAACTGTAAGCCCTGTAAAATCAAAATTTTAAAAAAACCAAATTATATATTTCTAGTATTTAATGGCACAAAATATACATTACTCTTCCAAAAGAGAAGAGGAAAGAGGCCATGGTGAGGAAATGCTAGACCAAAGCAAGACTGAAAACCAGCAGGGAAAATTCTGTATCTCTATGACTGATGTTAAGGGCTTATTAGATGGATCTTCATATCTCCCACTCTTCCTAGTATTGTTGACTATATCACTGGCTTTGCTTAACAATGCAGCAAGATTCCACATCCCCTTTATGCGGGTATCTTCCTTGAAAACAAAACAAAACAAAACAAAAAACAGAGAACCACGTAGCTTATGGTACCAAGTTCTTCTGCTTTACCTGGACTAAAACCTGGGCTCATCCATGACTTACATTAATATAAGGTTTGACTTGGCAATAGTTTCTGACAGAATGCCCATGGTAGCAGAAAACCAAAAGTTCTGCTGAGACTGTCTTGATGTCATTGCTCAACTGTTATCAGTCAGCCAAATTGATATCTCAGCGAGAATTCTTTGTTGAGATAGTTCTCAGGATAGCCTGCTTTGGAACAATCTTTTTGTATACTATGAATATGTTTTAATCTCACTGGCTAATAAAGAGCTCAGCAGCCTATAGCTGGGCAGGAGGAGGTTAGGAGGGAAAACCAGACTAGGAGGATTTGCCAGTCAGATGCAGAATGAGTCAGGCACACAAAATGGGATAAAGGTAAGAGCCACATGGCAGAATGTAGATTAATAGAAATGGGTTAAAGTTTTAAGAGATAGTTAGTAATAAGCCTGAGCTATTAACGGGTATTTAATATAAGCCACAGTGTGATTGATAGTGGCTGTGAGATAGGAAAACTCCACCATTAAATGCCTTTCTAAATTGCCTTTATCATATCTATTCATAGCAATAAAACAGGGGAAACACAATACAAATAATCAGTGAAAAATGATAGTTTCTTTAAAAAAGTGACAAAAACTTTAGTTGAACTAAATGAGAGAATAAATATATAAATTAGTAAAAATAGTTAAAAGGGGACATTACACAGAAACACTAATGAAATTCTGAAAATGGTTCATGAACATTTGAAAACTTATATTCACAGAATATCTAGAAGAAATGGATAATTTCCTAGATTCAGAAGACATAAACCACTTTAAAGTTCCATTAAAATCAACAAGAATAAAGGAACTCCCAACAAATAAAACCCTAGAAACACAAGGATGAAATTTTATCAGACCTGAAAAATGCTCCCCAGACTACTTGATAAAACATAAAGGAAATGCCAAACTTCACTTGTGTGGACAATATATCTTGATCTATATCCTAGTTCAGACTAAAGTTTTTTGAAAATGAGGTTTCTGTGATATACATTATTAATAGATTACTTTATTCCAATAAAGTATTTATAAAGTGAATTTAATAATATATTTAAACATCATGATCAATTTGGTTTATATTAGGTATGCAAGGATTTTTCACATGTAAATAGGTTTGGAGTCAGAGATAACATGATGATCTTACAAGTGCAAAACAGGCCTTTATCCCAAAAGCAATGAAGAATCTAAGACTAGAAGGAAAGTGTCTCACCATAAAAAATCTCTACATAATAAACCTATAGTCAAAATCATATTAAACTTGGAAACCTTGAAAGTAATTTTTCTCATGTCAGGAACAAGAAAACACAGACCACCCTCTCCAATCTTATTCAATATACTGAATGAAGTCTTAGCCCACTGTAGTAGTGCAAAAGAAAATGGTAAATGATACACAAACAGTAAAGGAAGATGGCTAATTATTCCTAAGAACATTTGCTATGATCCTATAATTAAAAGACGCCAAACACTCTAAGTGAAAATACCTAGATTTGATAAAAATCAGCAAAAAAATAAATCAGTATTACAAAATAAGTGCAAACATTGGTGGCTTTTCCATATGCCAATAACCATGACATTGACAAATAAATCAGAAAAACAAATCCATGCACAATAGCTTCAAAAATTAAATACCAAGGAATAGACCTAAATGAGGAGGCAAAAGACTGGAACAATCTGATTTAACAACAGTGAAGAAAGAAATTGAAGAAGACAGTAGAAGAGGAAAAGACCTCCTATATATAAGAACCAGCAAGTAAATATTAGCTGCTTTCAAATTGTATCATAGAGCAATAGAAACAAAAACAGCATGTTATTGCAACAAAAAGATCCGTGTAAGTCACTGTAATGAAACAGACAACCCTGAAATAAGACCATATATCTATAAATCACCTGATTATTGGGGAGGGAAGTGCCCAAAACATCCACTTGAGAAAAGAAAACTGTTTTTAACAACCTTTTGTAGTTTTTGCTGGTTAAGCGAAACTAGTCATCTAAATGTACAAAGATTAAACTGCATCTCTGTATCTCTTTACAAAAATCAATTCAAAATGGATCAATGTTCCTAATGTAAGATGGGACATACTGAAACTTCTATAAGAAGATATGAGAAACACACTTTAAGACACAGGCACAGAAAAGCCTCTTTAAAACACATTCAGGAAACAATAGCAAATACTGACAAATTAAACTTCATGAAATTAAAGTTTCTGCAGAACAGTACAAACAGCAATATAGTGACGATGGACAGAATGGTAATAAATTTTCTAGCTATACATTTTGCAGAGAAATAATATTTAGAATCTTTAAAGAACTTAAAACTTTGAATACCAAATACAGAAGCCGACACACTGATAAATGACTAATCAACTGGACATGTCTCAAAAGAATGCAAATGGCTAAAAAATATAAATGTTTAAATTCCTTAGCCATAAGAAAAACATAATGAAAAGTACTTTGATATGCTAAATGACAAATGCTGGTGAGGATGTGAGGGAAAGGAACTCTTGTAAAACCCTGGGGAAAATAGGAAAATCTTTATGGAAGATCCTGAAAAAAATTAAAACAAGAACTATCTTACTGGCCACACACACAACCCAAATTAATCTAAATGAACACACAATAGAGATACCTGCACATTCAGGTTTCTTATGTTACTTTTCACAATAACCTTGGAATGGAATCTGCCTAGAATTCCATCAACAGATGAATGGATCCAAGAAATAAGGTGTACACATGAAATTAAGTTATTACCAAGTGATAAAGTGAAACAAAATTATGTCATCTGTAGATAAATACACAAAACTGAAAATCATCAGTTTACTCAAAATCATCCAGTCTCAGGAAGACACATATTACATACTTGCTCTCACAGGAAGAACCTAGATTTAAATATATAAATATATATTCATATATACACAAAGATATGCAATGAAAAAAGAAAAGGGTCTGTTTGAGTGAAGGAAGGAGAATTATCTTAAGAGGCTCAAGGGACAAGAGAGGACACTGAGAGGGAACAGGAGCAAAGGACCATGATATACATACTGAAAATGTCATAATTCTCATTTTGTATGATAACCTGTTTTTGTTTTTTTGGTTTTTCGAGACAGGGTTTCCCTGTGTAGCTTTGTGCCTTTCCTGAAACTCACTTGGTAGCCCAGGCTGGCCTTGAACACACAGAGATCTGCCTGGCTCTGCTTCCCAAGTGCTGGGATTAAAGGCGTGCGCCACCGCTGATAACCCTTCCTTTTTTTTTTTTTTTTTTTTTTAAAGGATGTGCTGTGGAATAATCCTTCTTCACACTGTGAAAATGGACTACTATCATTGGTTAATAAAGAAGCTGACTGGCCAATAACTGAACAGGATGGGGTTAGGTGAGAGAGCCAAACTGAGAATGCTGGGAGGAAGAAGTACAGAGTCTGCAGTTAACAGCCAGACAAAGAAAAAGCAAGAGATGAACATGCCAGGCTAATAAAAGTATTGTAAAGTGGCAGAGCATTAAATAAGGAATATGAGTTAATTTAAAATTAACTAGTTAGTAATATGCCTGAGGTTTTGGCTGAACATTTGTAATTATTATTGTCTTTTTTTGTCATTTTTTTCCCAAGACCACACCATGTATCTAGGCTGAGGCAGAACTTGAAATCTGCTTGCTACAGCCTCTGACATGATACCACACCCAGCTTAGAAATACAAATCTTTAAATAAGAGGTTAAAGGATGTGCGAAGTATTTTAGAAAGAGAATATGAAGCAATTGGTCAAAAACTGAAGCCACTCACACCTCAGGAACTAAAGCAATGAGCAAGCAATGCGGATTCTGAGAGCAAATATGGCAGAACTCAAGTCTCCAGCGAACAATGCCACACTGTTAAGAAATCCAGTGAAACTGGTGGTTAATCCCATAATAGGTTCAATTTTAAAAAAGAAACTTCTGCCATTTATTTACCTGGTGGGAGAGTGGGATGAATCAACTTTTTCACCACCTCGGCCGCGACAGCTGCTTATCTCCAGACGAGAGCACGAGGTCTTCGAAAAGCCCTGTGAGGTCCCCGACAGCTCCTTTCCTAATTTAGTGCCGCAACCGGAGGACTCCAACTGGCTTAGCTGGGTCAGCTGGACTCCGATTGGCTAGCTGGGGTCAGCTGACTTCTGTCCCAACTCCCTCTGCGCACTTCCGGTCATGAGACTCTAGGCCCCAAGTCATGTTTAGGTGTCTATGCACTTGCCTGAGTCTTTATTGGTTAAAAGTTTTATATATATGAGTGTGACTTCAGCACTGCCTGACTGGAGGATTCTCCCAAGCCAGGTCTCAAGCTCACAGACCAAAAGTCAGATAGAGTGGACAAAAGAACAGAAGCTTTCACTTAAAAATCAGGCCCTTGCTGGAGAGATGGTTCAGTGGTTCAGAGCCCTGGCTGTTCATCTAAAGGCCACAGGTCGTAAGGATACACAAAATGGCTCACGACTTTCGCTACTTGGAGTTTACCTACATCCATCCCACTCTTTAGGTGTCCATCAAGAACAGATGCCCTCTTCTGGATTTTGTGGGCACTGCATGCACATGGTGAAAAAAAAAAAAAAAACCATTTATGTGCAATGCCATACTGTACATTAAAAATGCATTTGTTAGAAAACACACATACATTAATGTCCCTAGTTCTCTGAAGTATGTAGTAGTGGGACTATCCCTGATACAAAGCTATAGTTGTGGCATTTGGGAGGCAGAAGCAGAAGACTGCCGGAGATGAGCCTGAACAAAGTAGCACAGCCCAGTCTTTAAAAACACAAAACAGACTGGGCGGTGATGGCTCAGGCCTTTGATACCAGCACTCAGAAGGCAGAAGCAGGTGGATCTCGGTGACTTAAAGGCCAGAGTGTTCTATAAAGTGAGTACCAGGACAAACAAAACAGAGAAACATTGTCTTAAAACACATAAACAAACAAACAAACAAATGAATAAAGACAGAAAATGGGCTGGAGAGATGGCTTACTGGTTAAGACCACTTCCTGCTCTTGTGAAGGATCCCCGGTTCACTTTGCAGTGATCTTATCGTGTCTCATAATCATATGTAACTCCAGTTCCAGGGAATCCAAAGCCTTCTTCTGACCTCCATGATCACCAGGCAAAATACTCATATACATAACATGAATCTAAATAATTTTAAAACACAGAAAATAAAAATTACTCCCAATTCTAAAATTTTGGCAAATTATTCTTATTTTCGTCAATTGCTTTTTTTTTCTGGCTGGTGACACAGTCATTTTGTTTTTCTTCTTAAATTTCTTAAGATACTGAAATTATTAACATAATGATCTCATTTTCAGAAGTTGAGTTACTGGATAACAACCACTTTGTAATGCTCTATTATACTTTTTGTGTTGATAGATTTGATTTATTAATGTTTTCCTGTGGATATTTACAAATATGTACAAGTATACTGGTCTATGTTTTCTTTTGACAGTTTTGCTTAGGTTGTCACAGGGAGTTTAGTATCATACAACAAGAAGCTGGTCATATTTATATCCTTGAAAATGTTCTGCAGACTAGATTTACTTCATCTTTAAGTTTTGTTGGAATTTACAAGTTCATTACTATGGACCTGGGAATTATCATTATTGCATTTAAAAAAATTTCAAATACTAATTTAATATTAATTGCTTCAAGGCCAATAATAATCTCTGTTCTTTCCTGGGTGTGTATGTGTCTTTAAAAAACTGCTACGTTTTATATAATTTCAAATTGCTTATCTTGTTATTAGTGTTTTCTTACTATAATATATTGTTTATTAGTTCTGTAATAAAACCTTACTTTCATTACTAAGAAGTTTTAATTTATTTGTCCTACAATACAATGCGTTTTGAATAGTATGTGATCTTTGTGTTGTGAATCATGTTCAAATTTGTGTGTGTGTGTGTGTGTGTGTGTGTGTGTGTGTGTGTGTGTGTGTGTGTGTGTGCATGCTAGAGTTTGATGCCAAGTGTCTTCCTAGATTGGTCTCCTCATTATTTCATCAAAATATGGTCCCTCACTTCAACCCATAGCTTACCTAGCCAGTTAGCTCTGGAGGTTCACTATCTCTGCTTCCCAAGCGCTGGGATTACAGATGGGCTGCCATGCCCATTGGGCATTGTGTGTGTGTGTGTGTGTGTGTGTGTGTGTGTGTGTGTGTACTCTAACTCGGGTCTTCATGCTTTTGTGGCAAGTTAATTATTGACTGAACGATCTAGCCCCCATAATATGATGTTTTATATGTATGTAGTAACTGATATATTTCTGTGAAGCAAAACCATGACCAAGGCAACTAAAAAGGGAATTATTTAACTAGGGACTTGCTCACAGTTCCAGAGGTTTCATCCATTACCTTCATGATGGAGAGCATGGCAGCAAGCAAAGCAGAAGTAGTTGAGAGCTACATCTGATGTGCAGATAGCGAGGCAGAGAGCCTGGGCCTATCATGGGTTTTTTTGAAACCTAATAGACCACTCCCAGGGACACATTTCCTCTAACAAAACCATAACTCCTTATTCTTCTAATCTTTTCAAATAGTTCCATTCCCTGGTGACTAAGCATTCAAATATATGAGCCTATTGGGGCTGTTCTTATTAAAACTACCACATTCGTAAAATTATTTCTATGTTAAGAAGTGTGACGGTTAGTGTTGATTATTAAAATGCTTTTCCTTTAGCCAACTGAAGATAATAGTTTTTCTTTGGTTTTCATGGATACTATTTTTAGTACAATCAGTATCATAAAAAACTTAGTCTTTTGATTTTGACATTTTATTTTCTAAAATGTATTTTAAGAGTAATACATTTTATATAGTATAGATGTGTTTGTTTTCTTTTGATAGGTTAATATTCAATTGCATTTTACCTATCTCTATAAGTTCCTGACTATGTGCTATTTATACTAGATACTTTTTGTGATTAGTGTTGTTATTAATATTTGAATAAAAGTATATAAAACATAATTCTGAATAGTTTCAATAGTTTCACAAGCAGAGACATAGAAAACAGCAGCATAATTAACTGACAATGAAATTCAACTTAGAATCTGTGAAAAATCATTTTACAACTGGGAGTGTGGCTATTAAGAACAGTTTAAATATAACAAGTGTTAGAACAACCGGTACACTTTGAGTGAGAGTAAAATTTACTCCAGCTATTATGGGAAAAGATATGTGGGCTCCTTTGATACAGAGAAATAAATGTATGAATTGATGAAGCATTCATTCCTACAAACATTCTCAAAAGTATTTCTGCATTTATTACAGCACCATGTGCAACAGTGGAGATCTAGAACAGAAATTTTATGATTTGATTAGGGGAGTCCATTATATATACTAACTTATAGTAATTCACTGATTGCATAGTCTGTAATTATTTTACTTCTTCTTTAAGCAGCATGACAAGGATAGTTTATTGAGTACTTGTGGAAGAGCAGCAGGCCAGGCAGGGACTAGTAGTACCACCAACAATGTAAGGTAATCAGCTGAGTGGTGATCCATTTTCAGAAGCACTCTTACAGTTACAGTGAGTTTATTTGTGTGCAGTCCTGCTGTGGGATAATGCTTTTCTACACTGGTTTAATAAAATGCTTATTGGCCAGTAGCCAAGCTAGAAGTATAGGTGGGATAAGCAGACAGGGAGAATTCTGGGAAGAGGAAGTCTGAGTCAAGAGATGGCAGCCTGCCATCCAAAGAGCAGCATGTAATGACAAACAGGTAAAGCCACACAATATGTGGCAACATTGGGATGAACAGAAACGGGCTGAGTTTAAATGTAAGAGCTAGTCAGTGATAGGCCTGAGATAATGGCTGATTTGATGGTCCTTGGCCTCTGGCTCTATGGTCCTGTAACAATTAGATGAGTCGTTAATTAGAAGTTTGAATATATTATTAGAGACACGGGGGTAACTGATGAAGCAGAATATGGTTAGTAGAGACAGGAGAGGGAACCAGGTAGGAAAAACTTGTGGGGTGAAACCTCATTCTTCTAGAATTTCTGACAAGGCAGTTGATACTGGTGTCCTCTGTTACTTGAGAGAGCAGGGCCCTGTCTGTGTCACTGTGTATGAGGAGAGATTTTTCTGGGATGGAAGTGAGATAAAAGGCTTAAGGTAAGACAGGTGAATCCAGTGGGTAAAGCCTTTGAGCTTAGCATCTATGGGTGTTACAAGAATTACCTTGACATGTCCGATATTTAGGGAAAAATGGTGTGGGGTACTGGTCTGGAGGAGAAAGAAGGACCTAATCCCCACTGTGGATTAGGAGTGGGCATGGGTAATCACATGGCTGAGATAAGGAATGGTCTGAAAAGTTCCACAGGAGAGAACAAAGATGATAGAGTAGGGGACTTAATTGGTAATCAGGGAGAGGTGAAGGTTTGGATAGGAAGCCTGAGTTAGAGCTGGTCTTCCATCCATGAGTTTGAATGGCAAGATAGAAAGGGGCTACCTGAGAAGATCCCAGAGCCTGAAAAGAACTAGAGGCAATAATTTTTCCCTGTCAAGTTGAAGTTCCTATGGCATCTTAGTAAGAATGCTTTTAAAGATAGGTTGGTGTGCTCCATCTTCCCTGAGGACTGAGGATGGTGTGGGATTTGAAAATGCCAGGGAATATTAAGATCCTTTGGTCATGTCTGGGAAATCGGGGAGTAAACGCCTGACTATTATTAGACTGGAGAGAAGCAGGAGTCCCAAACCGAGGAATAATTTCCCAGAGAAGATCAGTAACTGTGTGAGCCAGATTATTGGAAACAGGATATGCCTCCACCCAATTAAAAAATGACTCTACCATCATGAGATATTTAATTCATCTGACAGTATGCATATGGGTAAAATCGAACTGCCAGTCAGTCCCTGGAAGGGAATCTTTAGCCTGGTGGGTGGGAAAAGGTTGGCTCTGATATTTGGCATTAGGATCTGACTTTTGGCAAATTTCACAGGAGGCAGTAATAGTTCTTAAGAACTGTATGTCCTCAGAAGTGGGCTGTAGATGGGCTTTTATGAACTGAGACAGAGTAAGACTATTAGGGTGAAAGAGCTGATGTAAATAGGACAGAATTTGCCTAGTATCAGGGGTTGCCTGTGAGGATGTGGGTTGTACTGTACGGATTCCCTGTGGCGGGTGGGGTGAGTCTGGGTCCTGGAGGGCTGCGCTCCTAGCTGCCTGGTCATCCTGGTTATTTCCCTTAGTGATGATGGAGCTATAGGTCTGATGAGACTGGCAGTGGACAATTCCTATCGCCTTGGGTAGCATGGCCATTATTTGGTCTGAGTTAGATATGGATCCTCCCTTTGCTATAAGGGGCCCATGCTCTTTTCAGATAGCAGTGTGGGACAGGAGGATATGAAAATCATATTTGGTGTCTGTATAAACATTTAGGCATTGCCCCTATGCCATTGGAAGGCATAGGTGAGAGCTATCAGCTCAGCCTGTTGGTTAGTAATGTGTGTGGGTAATGCCTGTGCCTCTATTATCTCAGTATCTGACACTATGGCATAACCCACTTTACAGGTCCTCTCATGTAAAAAGGAACTGCCATGTATACCAGGTGTAAGTGGCCTGAGGCAATGTGCCCTCCTGTATGTGTGAAGGATGGGGTTAATAGTTCCTCTAAGGTTTCAGTGCAGGAATGAGATGGAGAATAGTCAGCGTTAGGTCAAGGAAAGAGGTTTGAAATATTAAGGGGTGGGCAAGTCTGGAAAGTAAGTGTGGCATCTTCCAGTAACACCACTTGGAGAGAAAACTCTGGAAGGAGGTAAAGTTTGTAAGCCTTTATGGGATGACACAGGCTATGGTGAGAGAAGGATGACCCAAAGTTTGGCTTCTTTGATTCCTGAATAAGGAGCTCAGCAGCTGCTAAAGCACAGATGCAAGGTGCCCATCCCTGAGTGGTAAGGTCTAGATTTTTTTGGGACAGGTATGCTACATGTGCAAAGGAGGGTCTCAGCTGGTGTCCTGGGGCTCCAAGAGCATATCCCTCTCTTTCTGTTACACAGAGGGACAAGAGATGAGTTAGGTCTGGGAGGTGCTGGGGCCTGACAGAGAGCCTGGAAGTGTTTAGTAATGGCATGAAAAAGGGGTTCATGCAGGGCGCCCAGAGCTGCCTCATATAGGGGTGAGCAAGGAGGGAAACAGATAGAACCCAAGACTGTAAGAAGCCACTGTTCCCAGAAGGGACAGAATCTCCTGATTAGTAGAGGGGACTACAAGAGACTGGAGGGAGGCTTTCTATCAACAGTATTAGCTTTGTGGTTTGGGGTAATGGTTAGACCCAAATAGGTGACCTGAGGAGTGGACAGCAGGACTTTGGAAGGTGAGACACTATAACACTGGCTGGATAAGAAATTTAGGAGAGCAGAGGTGTTAGTTTGGCTAACCTGTAAGGACGGGCTACAGAGTAAAATATCATCTACATATACTTTTACAGGGTTTAAACTATTATGGACAATGGGGACTTTTAAAGTTGAATTTAATGCATTTCTGCATTATGATATGGCTACAAGCTATATTTGAATGCTTGATTATTAGGACATGATGCTACCAAAGAGGGAATAGGAGCTGGAGACAGAGACAGAGAGAGAGAAAGAGAGAGAGAGAGGGGGTGGGTGGGTGGGGGAGAACAGCTTCCAGGATCAACAGCAAGCCAGAGGTTCCACCCGAACATCCTGACATTTTGGGGTATGTGGTCAGTGGATCAAATCTGGCTACTTCCTGTTGGCAAGGGATGATGTGGGGGAGGGGAGTTGGGAGTCAGTGTGCTTGGGCTCAGCAGCAGGTGTGGGTGAAGAAGCATTTGGTTGACTGCCACCCAGGAGACCTCGCAAATCCTTTCCTGGAGGAAGCAAAGAAGGCAAGGGGCTAGAAGAAAAAATAGACAAGTGAGAATAACTGGTTCCACAATAGGGTTGAGCCAGACAAAAATGGAGAACTTCCACCAGAGTAAGAGAGAAGAAGAGGGTTGGTTATGCCTTCTAACGTCCTCCTCAAGTTTCTAGAGTGACTTGACCAGGTCTCCACCAGCCCAGACTTGTTAATGGAGTAGCAGCACTCTTTCCTCAGGGACATGCAGGTGTCTGTAAGACAGCTGGAACATATTTACATGTTTCTATTTATTAACAAGAGATCTAGTAGCTTTAACTAACTAATGAACTGCCAAGGTGGTTGTAACCTTGGTTGGGGGTGGGGCTTATTGTCTGCTGTTACCTAGCTGACAAATCTACAGTTAGCCTAGCTGTCATTGTGATAATAGATTTGAGAAGGACCAACTAGAATGACAGAGACTCATCCACAATCCTTACCCAGACAGTTATCCCAGGATCCTGTGGTCTACAGGGTGTTGGGTGTAAGGGTACCTGGACAACAGCCTTGGCTGCCATACCCAGAAGAAGAGGGGCTTTTCTGTGGAGGAGGAAGGGCGGGACTGACCTTACTTTGTCTAGACAAAGTGAGGCAATTAACTCTCCAGTGTTCTGATTGTCTACAATTTGGGCCAAACCCTGGCAGCAGACAAGGCACTGGGGCAGGCTTGCTCAGTGGTCCACTGTCTTCTTGGCAACTTTGGGGGTCACTGCCGGGATGTGGGAGTCTCTGTCTGTCATATAAGTTTAAATATTTTAAATGACATATTTAGCAAATCTCTGACAAATCTAGTATAGTTCTGAACATCTCAAGTCTTAATCATCTTTAACAGTTTATAATAAAATAATTTCTGAATTGAAGCTCTTTTAGTATCAAGATAAGACTTACAAACATAGTCTGCAAAGAGACTGGGAACTTCCCTGATCCTTATATAGTGTACCATTACAGTCCCTAACAGTTCCTTGTTCCTATCAGTTGGCCAACATAGCTATGGCTTAACAATGCTAGCAAACAACAAGGATGGTAGACATACATCTTTAAATCTGTCTCTGTTAGCTTGAATAGACCTGAAGCAAGGAGAGCATTCTGAGAGCCAGGGTTTCCAAGTTGTTAGTTTTTGTTGTATGATTTTGATTTTTTACTAGACTGCATAGGTCATCATTTTATTGCATCATAAGATATGAATACTTCCGTCTCTGACATTTATCTGTGGGCCTAAGTTTTAGCTTTTTATTTACCTATTTATCAAGAATCACATATTAACAAAGACATTATAATAAAATATGTTATAAATTTTATAATATCCAATAGCCTAATAAATTTAAACATTTTAAAAGCTGTTTCTTAAAAACATCCAATTTACTTAACTTTCTGTAAAACTCTAAAATTTCCTTTTAAAGAAGTTTAAGATCTCTCAACTGTGTGTTTTGGTAATACCCAACTAAAGTACCTTTTGAATTTCAAGAATGAAGACATAGATCAAATCATAATTTGTAGAAGTTTCAACAGTGTAAACATTTCAGTGTCACTAAAATCAATACCACGTGGATTACTCCTATGTTACAAAGTCTGACAGCCAGCAAGATACATTTTTGTATATGAATGCATGGAGGAGCAGTTTTAATACCTCATTAAACCTACATTGTTTTAAATCCTATCTTTCATAACCCTTGCATTCAGGACAGGAGAAGAATTATATAAAAATCTTATCCCAATTGAAAAGTATCCTTTGAGACCTGTTATCTCTTTGGCTGACTCATACCATGTTATCACCTCTGTCAAATTTTTAACGATACCCAATCCCCTTAGCTGTATTTAACAAAGTAGAACAGCATAAAACAACCTTGCCAGGTAGTGGTGGCCCACGCCTTTAGTCCCAGCACTCAGGAGGCAGAGGCAAGCAGATCTCTGTGAGTTTGAGGCCAGGCTGGTCTATAAAGTGAGTTCCAGGAAAGGCGCAAAACTACACAGAGAAACCCTGTCTTGAAAAACAAACAAACAAACAAAACAAAACAAAACAAAAAACAATACCAAAACCAAAAAAAAAACCCCAATAAAACAAAACCTCAACAACATTAATATCATTTACACATTCAAATGACGTATGAATCTCTGATATCACACCAGATTGACTCAGTGGGCAGAAAGCCCAGAGGTAAATTCTGAGCTTCAGGAGCTAGTGTCAACAGTAACAGTTGAGTTATCAACAGGACACACAGAACATATTAAACTCATGCATTCAAGACCATCCAGAAATAACATGCAGTGGTCACATACAATTATACATTCAAGTGAGCCTGTTGCAATTTTAATTTTAAGATCATATCCTCAGTTTTTTTTCCTAGGGGAAATCCAAGTCTAGCGTTTCAGTGCCTAGTTTTGTAAGGTGCTGATGATATGGGAGCAAGTTCATAAATACCTTCCAATTAGCTCTAATACACGAATATAGACCTAACAAGTCCCTAAAATATTTAAGACCCTACAATCATTCAGGTGCTAGGCTGAGTTGATCTGCTATTTCTGCCCGAAGTGTCTTTCACTCTTGCTCACTTTCAGACCTTGAAAAATAGCTAAGTGTATGGAGACAGATGGACTTAGGTTTCTGCAAGACCACCTGAGGATGGACTGGTTGCAAACAAAAGAAGATAAAATAAAGGCACCAGTTAAGTCTGCAAGCTCCAAGGACTAAAATACGATCACCACTAACACAATGAGGGGAATAACAAATTTCCTCCACGAGAATCTGGAGATGAAATTCCAAAGGTTTTCACCAATGGTGGTGGTGACTCCTGTGCTATGAATGTGGTTTTGTAAAGGAGATGAAATGTGTAACTTCATCAGAATTGTCAGGAATATACAAATGACATTTAACTTTGATCAAATGATACCTTTCCAATATCCCAAGGAAAGGGAAATAGATTGCATATTTATGGAGAGACAGGATATGCGATTGGAGCAGGAGGATTAAATGGGGACCAGAATGAATTGGAGTATAAGAGGGAAAACTAGCACTAATGGTAATTTGCGGGATTATATGGAAGCCTACAAGTTTAAATATATATATAAATATATATTTATAATAATATATATATACGTATAAGACATTTTCATGGAGTCGCTAAGTAATGGAAGAGGTAAAGCCTCCACTGGTCATCTTTCACCAAGTGAAACCTCCAGTGCCAGGAATGGGTTACATCTAGTTAAATTGCTGACCAAAGGGGTTCCATGGGAAAGCAAAGCAACCCAGGGTATTGTCAAGGCTATTGATTACTCTCCACAATCTGATAACAAGCCCCCTTTGAAGAACATAATACTTACATTATCTCATTGAACACAGAGACATTGAACATGTGACTAGCTAGAGACTTCACCAGTACTGGTCAGTGTTCATGGTACTGGAGGGTACTCTGCATGCTGCCAGGGAACAAAAGTAACCCCCAACCCATCTCTAAACTCTGCAATCTACACCAGTAACCTGCTTGCATTATATTTTGGTGCAATAGTGGCACAACATTTGTGGGAGAAACCAACAACTCTCTGATTAGAATTGATGTCCACTCCACAAGATATTATCCATGCCTCACACTGCTTGAGTGACCAAGGACTGGAGACTAGATAGGACATGGACCAAGGGGAAAACCACATGCTACTGTTCTGCTAAAGGAATGTAGCAATAAAATGACACCTAAAGACATTTTGCTATACCCATAGATCAGAGCCTTGCTCATTCACCATCAGATAAGCTTCCTATTTCAGTAGATACACAGAGACCCCCCAAACTGGTCAATGTGTAGAGAGTGAGAGAATCTGAAACTTCCAGTCATAATTGGGATGTCATCATCAACCCTCCCTGTCAAGGCTCTTGTATCTATGTGGAAGAGGTGGTTGAAAGATTGTACCAGCCCCAGGAGATGGATGACCTCAAGAAAACAGAACTGATGCACATATGAGCTCACAGAAGCTAGGGCAGCCTGCACAGGGCCTGCAAAGTTTCATGCCAGACAGGGTCCCAGTGTGGAGAGTGGGAAGTGGACATGATCTCCCATTCCTAACCAAGAAGCTATCTCAAAAGGGCATTCATTTGCAAGGGAAAAATTATTTTCTCCATTGTCTGCATCTGTTTCTTGTGCTTTCTCTTTGTCATTTTAAAATCTGGTTTGTTTGCTTTTTGCCTGTTTATTTTGCAGAGAGAAACAGTAAGTGTGATTGTGTGAATGTGGAGATAGTATCTGGGAGGAGTTGTGGGAAAGGGGACATGATCAGAATATATTGTATGAAAAAAATATTTTCAATTAAAAATAAGTTAAAAAAGAAATGTTGTATGAGTGCAATGAAAATGGAAGTTAGAAAAGTATGTCGATACAAAGTGTTTCCAGGTGAGGGATGTTGTAACACAGGCAAATTGACGTAGTGGTCCAGATAGATTGTCTTGGTATAAGAAAGCAGAAGCAGAGGCTTGGCAGAAACAAAAGCAAGCACAAGGAAAGAGCCCACACTTTGAAGCTGACAATTGCTAGAGATTCAAATGCTAATTCATCTGCTAAATAAAGGAAGGGCCATGATCACTCTGAAGAGATCTGATGTGGAAATCAAGGGATAACTTGAATGTTGTGTGACAAGTTCTTCCAGGGGAGACACACAACACATACACATCGACTCACCCCACAAAGAAGGCCCATGAGAGACCAAAGTACAGATACTCCCAAAGTCTAACTTGTGAACCAATGAGTTCTATTGAGGTTACTTAGAGGAATATGGGTGAAGAATTACTTACAGGAGCATTGATAACACATGACCGAAACCCCACCCCAGCACAGGTAACAAACAGCTCACAGAAGCTGGGACCCTGGAGCACACTGCTCAGCCTGCAGGTTGCAGAATGTCCTTTTCAGGTGCCCCAGTTGATGGATACCTCCTCAGGTAGCTCAGCGGGTCTCAGATTCTTTTAGGCTCCTTGGCTGGTTCCTGCTTCTCCCAGGCAGCTTGGCATGTCTCAGAGTGACTCTCAGAAGTTTACTGTGGGAGGGAGGGGCCTAGTGAATCTGGTCAGTTTCAAGGACTTGTTGAAACCATTGGAGTTGCTGGCTTTCTGATTTAAGGAGCTTCCCTTTGGGATGGAATGTTTCAGTCCAAAGGACTGCTACCCAACCAATGTCTAGTGTTGGTCTAAGACAAGGTGAGCAGTGGGCAATATACAATTCTTGCTCCAGTGATATTGGTTTCATGTGATAGTCCAAGTGTCTCTTTTTAACAAAAGCATTAAAAAATGCCACTTCTTTTGTGTTATGAATGCTTTTGTACCATTATAATAGCATGCCTTACTGATTTATAACCACAGTACTTACATTTTATTGCTTCTACCGAGCTCACCCCCATTAGGCTGTGTGCTACCAAAGGATAATTTCTCTATCTCATTATTGACAATTCTGTGATCAATGTTGAGAACAAGGCTTAGAACCCAAATGACATTGAAGAAATATTTCTTTAATGGAAAAAAAAAAGAAATTACCTAGCTGAGCGGAAGTCAAGGTCATGAAGGGCGAACTCACTGAGACTGCTGACCTGGGCTAAGGGGAGCTCATGGACTCTGGGCTGACAGCTAGGGAGCCTGCATGAGACCTACCTAGGCCTTCTGCATGTGTGTTACAGTTGTGTATCTTGGTCTCTTTGTAAGACTCTGATCAGTGATATCAGGACCTGTCCCTGGCCTTTAGCTGGCTTTTAGGAACCTGTTCCCTATGCCGGATTAACTTGCCCAGCCTTGATGCAATGGGAGGAGTTTGGTCCTGCCTCAACTTGATGTGCCATGCTTTGTTCAAGCCCATGGGAGGCCTGACTCTTTCATAAAGGAGACAGAGGGAGTGGATGGGGAGGGAGTAGATGTGGGGGGAAGGGGAGGAATTGTGGTAGGTATGTAAAATAAATGAAAAATGTTAATTAAATAAGAAAAAGAAAACAAAGAAATTACCTGGCTGGCTAGAAGATGAAGTCACACTTGAGCTTCAGGCTGTAAAAAGTACAGTCTATTCGTTTGGCTGTTTGTCCCTGTGCTTTTTCCAATCTTGGGCTGAGCAATTCACACTCTTACAGTCCCTCCTCTTTCTCGACAATTGGACACCTGGAGCTCCACCTGGGGCCTGGCCGATGATCTCTGCATCTACTTCCATCAGTTATTGGATGAGAGTTCCAGCTCGACTGTTAGGGTGTTTGGCTATCTGATCACCAGACTAGGTCAGATCAGGCTTTCTCTTGACCATTGCCAGCAGTCTACAGAGGATGTATCATTGTGGATTTCAGGGAACATCTCCAGCACTCTGCCTATTCCTGTTCTCATGTGGTCTTCATTTATCATGGTCTGTTATTCCTTGTTCTCCCTTTCTGTTCATGATCCAGCTGGGATCTCCTGTACCCCTAAGCTTTCTTTCCCTCAAACCTTGTCCTTCATTACTCCCACTGTCGTCCAGGTTGTTCATGTAGATCTCATCCATTTCTCTGTCATTGGGTGATCCCTGTGTCTTTCACATGAATTATGAACCAAAGGCTGTGGAGCCCCCAGCTGGATAAGTGAGACAATTGATTAGCTTGAACTGTTTGGGAGGCATCCAGACTGTGGGACCAGGACCTGTCCTTAGTGCATGAGCTGGCTGTTAGGAACCTTGGGCTTACACAGGGAAACTTTGCTAAGCCTGGAAGGAGGGGACTGGACCTGCCTATACTGAATCCACCAGGTTTAAATGAATCCCCAGGGGAGTCTTGGCCCTGGAGGAGATGGGAATAGAGGGGAGGGGATGGGGGGGAAGGTAGGGGTGGGGTTGGAGGGGGGAGGACTGGGGAACACATGGCTGATGTGTAAAATTAAAACACAAATATAATAATAAAAAAAGAAATGCGAGAGAAGAGGCCTTCAGCTAAGTAGCAGAAACCTTGACAAGAGTACATTAAAGACACAGCACCACATTACTTAATTTTCTAAGGTTTTTAAGACATTATCCATCAGTTCTAATATTACAACTATTTGTGTTCAAATGGATCAGGCAAAAGAATAGGCAAACACATTTCTGAAACATTAAGGGTTTATACTATGTATGAATTGTGAGCGTCTTCTAACTTATCATTTCTTAGTCTTTAATTTTCTTTCCATTTTTTACTTATTTTGTCCTCATTCTGTTCCTGAGTACCAATGATTTACAAGCTATAATACAAGAAGAGAACATCGGGAATATGGACGTGATCAATTGTAGCATCACATCCACCACTGTCCAGCCAACTAAACCTTTGACCTGTCCTATTGTCCACCTGCCAAAAAGAAGTAGACAGAAATAGGCTTCTCTGTGCAGCACACACTCACTTTTACACACTCATACACAAACCAGGTTCTATTATCATGACCATGAAATTCTCCCAAGAGTGTGATAGATTCGAAGAAGACAGAGTTCACCAGTGCAAACAGTCATGTGAAATCTGCTGTTATAGACAACAGATAAATTGACCAGGCAGCTGAGGGGCAGGAAACTCCAAAAGGAAACTTTCCACCTTTTCACAGCCTGGAGTAGAAATGACCTTGGCTTTGTGGCTGGGATACCAGAAGGGAACTCTGGTTTCTCACCTCCTCCTTAATTAGAGCCTAGGCTTGAGGGACATTGGAAGTTGTGACTGAGAGTCCAGTCTGGACACTAGTCCCTCCTGGGAAACACCTTTGTCATTGGAGCTGGGTTTTCATGGTGAACTTGCCATATGTCTATTCCCAAATGTTAACCCATCTCTTACATGATTTTAGGGCCTCTTCAGGGTATGTGTGACAGTAGTCTTGGAGGCCATTGAGGATGGATACCAGAATTCTGATGAGGCTCTTTAAGGAAAAGCTCCTTCCTGCTGATGGAAAGAATGGAGTACATCTCTGCTGTGGCTGGCTGGAGACATGACAGTGTAAATGACTCTAAAGAATGAATGTTACATACTATCATGTCGTCCCTTAAGAGGTAGTTAAGCTGGGTCTCTTAGTCACCAGGTGAAGCAACAACCCCTCAGGCAAGCTGATTTTCCTGGAGCCGTGCTAAGGAGACAGAAGAACAGTTATCTGCACAACCAGATGATGTACTTGTCCCTCTCAGAATTCCGCCTTTGGCAGGACAGAAGCTTGCAGATCTTTCTTCCCACAGCACTGTGCATCTGATCAGAAAAGTGAAGCATTTCAGTTTTCTGCTCTCTGTCGCTCCCTAAACCTGTGCATGCTTTCCCTGGTGCTCTGGGCTTTCTCCCTGTTTCTCTGTAGCTGTCCATCTCCTTTACCACATGTCTGCTTACAACAACATGGTTCTCTCTCTGCTTCTTCTCTAGCTTCCTCCTCTGGGCGGTTGCCAAGACCCACATCTTGCCCACCCTGGAGTTTTTCTCTCAAAACTAAGTAAAAATTGTCCTTAGCTTCCTTCTGACTCCATTTCTCAATTTATTAGCAAGACTGAAAACTCACAGTAGGACATTTCAATTTCCCCACAGGTTCCAGTAACAGGGTGAACTCAGCTCTTCAGGAGTGTACAAATGTGGAAAGTATGCTAGCCTCACGCTCTAGGTAGCTGAGACTGTTAGAATATTCTAAATAATGTGGTATTATGAAAACTGATTGTCAGATTCACAAGACAGAATACTATACAAGGTTGGAAAGCATGTTATATAAAAACCAGTGGAAGATGGTTTGTAGCTTGTCAGAGTAGTATTGCTTCGTGTGATTTCCAGTGTGTGGGAAAGCAGGCACTTCCACATTGTGTCATCAGGAATATAATTTGTCAACAGGTTCTCCAATGTAAAGTATTATTTAAAATATAGATCTTAGGATTCTGAAAGAACACCTTCAATATTCCGTTATAGACAAATGTTTATAAGATGTACCTTTGGCCGGGCGGTGGTGGCTCATGCCTTTAATCCTAGCACTTGGGAGGCAGAGCCAGGCGGATCTTTGTGAGTTCGAGGCCAGCCTGGTCTCAAAATCGAGTTCCAGGAAAGGTGCAAAGCTACACAGAAAAACCCTGTCTCGAAAAAACCAAAAAGGAAAAAAAAAAAAAAGATGTACCTTTGTAGGCAATAGAAAGTATGGCAATGGAAAATTCCTGTCACTTGAGATCTGGTGAGATAGATTTTAACATATCCCCGACATGGGTCACTGTGGACATGAAACTCAAACCTGAAATTTCAGTAGGATTTATAAAGGTGCCAGAGAAACAAAGTCTCATGCAAATATGGCCATGGAAAGAGGAAACATAGCTTATCATCACATTTGAGAAATAAAATCCCTGCTAAGAAGCTGTGTCTGGCCATGAACATGTGGCTCCTCGAAGGATCCTCCATGACTTCAGAGATAAGTGTAAGGGAGGACCATGTACTTCAGGTTTCCCTTAGAGTAACAAATATCTTAGACTATTGGCTTATACAGCAAAAAGCTGTTTTGATGGTAGTGTGAAAACCTCCACTCCTGGACAGTTTGACTCTGTTGTTTTGACCTGTGGTGAGGCAGTACCATTTGGTTGAGTGCATGGTAAATCAAAACCAGCCCTCTCATGGTTAGGAAGCATATGCTCAAAGAGACAGGCCTGGGTTTCCTTTATCCATCCCTTCAGAGGTACGATCCCAATGGCACAGGGTCTCCCCCAAAGTCTTGCTTATTAAAAGTCTTACCTTCTCCCAACAGTGTTGCCTTGACAACAAAGACTCAACAAATAGACCATTGGAAAATATCCAAGCTTCAGTCCAGAGTACATGTTAGAGACACACTAGTATACTGTGAGTGTCCATATTACAAAACGTCAGGTAGTTCTGGAGTTTGGTGAGAATCACCAGCATGTGCCAGGGAAGGCAGGGGTGAGTGGAAGCAGATGGAGATGCTGGTTCAGGACCTGGCAGCAGAGAGCAGAGCAGACAGAGGAAGGGACTTCAGTAACTGGACACATTTGGAGAGGCCTCTGAAGGGATGGCATGTTGGAGAACTGACACTCTACTCCCAGAGAGAAATCTCTACAGTGATCAATCTGCACCAAGGCAGGAAAATATGAACCTGAGTGGAATGCAGATTTGGGGTCAACAGCAAACAGAACTGTCTTAATGTGCGTGCGTGGCAATTTGCCACACAGATCTCTGTTAGAGTGAACATTAAGATATTTAACTGGGAACAACTCAAAAGGGAACAGCTGTGGTGACTCCTAGTGGCCAGAGTCAGGATTTTCCCTCTGAGAGTCTGAACAGCTTACTCTGTAGTCTGGAAAGTGAGACCAAGACTAGGAACTTGAAGGAATGGTATCAGTCTGAGCTTTATGAATATTTTAATCACTGGATGTGATCGCTTTATGTTTATCCATTCCTAGGATATCTAACTTAAATCAATAATCCTGAGGACTCTCTGCAATGAGGGAAAAACTGCACCTGGGAATATATAATGCCAAAGGAGATACAACCACATCCTCACACACATTGGATACATACACTCAAACAAACAAAACATAGCCTTTATCCATTTTGTTCCTGCATGACACGGAATACAATAAATGCTTTCCCAAAGATCTGTATATCCAAAATACTTGTGTCAATTTGCTCAAAATTATCTTCTGTGATTTTTTAAATTATGAAATTACTGGTTTCTTCACTGAAGAAATTTAAAAACTAGAGAAAATGATGTTATAGAGGGAAATCATTTCCTCAGGGTCCAGTTCCTTTCTCATGAGTCAAAGGTGTCTCTTTCTCATAGAATGGTGCACTCTTCTTATACATTAGTGTATCCCACAAACATTACATCTTCCCAAATATACACACTATTTTCCATTAGTAGAACTACAGCAAAGAACTTCCATGAAAGCTATTCTTTTCCATTTAATATTCTCATGTTTTCTCAGTAACTCATGAGTGCTTGTGTTTTGATATATTAAAAATATGTTGTTATGAACTGCTCAATGAATCACTACCTATCCTCCACATTAGTAGGTGATCTCACAAATAATAGATTATAACCCAGTATTTATGATTCACCTGCAAATGTTTATCACTGGTGTTGACACAACTCAGTGTTTTTATAGTTTTGGTGGGTATTGTGTTCCCTGAAATATTGTGTGTTCCCCGAAATAAACATATCTGGGGTCAGAGAACAGACAGCCACTAGAACAAAGCCAAAAATGGTGGCTAGAAAATAGGAAGAATAAGCCCTAACAGAAGTTGGGCGGTGGTTGCACACGCCTTTAATCCCAGCACTTGGGAGGCAGAGTCAGGTGGATCTCTGTGTGTTCAAGGCCACTTTAGAAACAGCTAAGCATGGTGACCCACGCCTTTAATCCCAGAAACCCAACCTTTGACCCCAGGGAGTGGGGACAGAAAGAGAAAGATATATAAGGCATGAGGGCCAGGAACTAAGGGTTAAGCATTTAATTAGTTAAGCATTTGGCTGGAGAAGTATTCGGGCTTTGGAGCAGCACAGTCCAGCTGAGAGCCATTGGAAGGAGGACTCAGAAGCTTCCAGTCTGACGAAACAAAACCAGCTGGGGGACTGGCGAGGTGAGGAAACTGTGGCTTGTTCTGTGTCTCTGATCTTCCAGCAATCACCCCAATAACTGGCCTCGGGTTTGAGTTTTATTAATAAGACTCTTTAAGATTCCTACTACATATAGTTAGAATGTAGTTTTTAAAAAAAACTTTTTGCTTATTCTCTGTGGCTTCCACAACATGGATCTCCATCCCATTCATCTCTGTGCCTTTGTATCTGCCCTCTGCTGTTGCAACCATCCCCAATAAAATAAAACAAAACAAAATTTAAGAGAAAAGAAAAAGGGAGAAAATAATCTCTTGGTGGAACCTGTAGTGTGGTCCAGTGAGTCCCACAGCATATCCTTGTGTCCATATATCTTTATTTGCAACTGTTCATTGCAAAGAGTCATCGGTCTAGTTCACTGCCTCTGACTTCTGCTACACTGTGGATGCTGGGCCCTCATGGGACTCCTCTTGGATATTCTTGCCCTGTGTCATGGAGACACTGCAGCTTTGGATCTGCAGGTCTGGCTCCTTCATGTGCTCCAGCAGATCATAGATGAGGTGGATGTTGGGGTGGGCTAAGTCATAGCCCTGGTTCTGGGCTATGATGGTTGCTTGGTTAATCATCCTGCCAGCTCTCCCCCATCCTCACCACCAGGGTGAGCTCTCTGCCATTGCCCCAGCTGGTTCACCCTATTCAGGAAGGAGTGAGGGGCAGGACCAATTCTGCTTTCATGTTCCCAGGGTTGGCTCTCCCACACCTACACCATCAGGGACAGCTCTACTGTGTTGCCCAGGCAGGTGCAGGGGTACCCTCCCTAGTGTTACAGCTGGTGAGGGTTAGGGACAGCTCTCCTGCTCTTATGACCTCAGGGCCAGCTCTCCCTCCTGCCATAGGTGGTGAAGAGCAGTGTGGAGGGGAAGTCATCTCTCACTCTCACACACTATCTTATGGAAGATGAGGGGTGGAGCTAGATCTCCCATGCTCTTGTTCTTGGGGTGTCTCACCAATGCCCCTGTCAACAGGGTCCACTCTACTGCCCTGCCCAGCCCAGGCGAGGTGCAGGGCCAAAATCATACCACAAAATAATAGGTTTCATTATTGAATTTACATAAACTTATTTTTAATTTTACAGGAAATCACAGTTAAGAAACTTTGAATTTTTAAAAAGATCTTGGACTGTTAAAGTATTGAAAGAATTAAAGGCTGTGGTATTTTTAAGGTCATACTCTTTTATACTGTGATATTCACATGAGCTATTGGGAATAAACAAGTAGTTAGGTTTGTTTGTCAAGTTAACAGGGTCAACTGCACTGGTTAGTTTCTTGTCAACTTGCCATAAATTAAGTCATGGAGGAAGAGGGAACCATAGATGAAGAACTGTCTCCATCAGACTGACCTGTAGGCAAGTATGTGGGGCATTTTCTTGATTAATGGTTGATGAGGTAGGGCCCAGACCAGTATGGACAGTAGCTCCTGGGCAACTGGTCCTGGGCTGTATAAAACAGGTAGCTCAGCAGGCCACAGAAAGCCACTAAGACCCTTTTATGCCTCTGCTCCTGTTCAAGTTCCTGCCCCGACTTCCCCAGTGACAGACTGAGACTGGGATATGTAAGTCAAACAAACCTTCTCCTCCCTCAGCTGCTTTTGGACAGTTTTTACCACAGCCATGTAGAAGCAACATAGTACACTCCCTTAGATTAGTTTTCAAATCTATTGAAAACAAAGTATCCAGAACTCTTTCTTGCACTAGGAATTTCCAAGAATATCATTCACATTGTCAATATGACAATAATGAGTTCCAAATTCTCTCTTCATTGTATGGTCTAGTTTTCACCTCAGGGTGCAGTGTCTCTGACAGAAACATGGCACCTGAGGAAGGATGGAGGAAAGAGCAAATATGCCAATATTGATCCAGTTGCATCTTCCCAGTATTCTGCCACTGTAACACACTGGTCAGAACTGTACTTCTGACAGCACCAGATCCCAGCTTACTCAGAGAATATATAGTAAGAGCCATAAGGAAAAACAAAAGAGAAAGATCAAAGAAACAGGTGAAACTAATTTTAGTATTTTATTTAATACAAAGTGTCAAAAACTCCACAATTTTTAACTTGGAAACAATGTAAGTAAATCGCTCATTACACTGGCATATTAGTAGGTCTTTGAAATTTTGTGCATTATACAATGAATCAAGCATTTTGGAAAATATTAACAAATTTGAAATGCTTCACAAAAGAAATATGACACATAAATTTCAGTATATTTTAATGTGCTTTTTCTTACTAACTTGGAAATACAATGTTACTACCAAAAAAATTACTAAAAACCAAATGTTAACTATCTTGACAGTTTTCTTATTATACTAATGTTTGTAAAACATGGTTTCATATATTTACCAGTATCAGTACCAAAAACAAAATTCAATTACTTTTATCTATGGTCAGACTGAAACCACATATGATCTCACTTAAAAAAGACAACAATATAAGGATCTAATCCATTGCTTTTACAAATTTATTTCAGTAAGAAAGCATTGTGTAAATGATTACTTACAGTCTACTCTTTTTGTTAGTGAGTCAGTGAAATGTCGTTTTGGCATTTCAAAATGTGGAAGGAACAAATCCTAATTTTATATCTGTACCATGTCTTTGTGATGCAGAATGCTGTTTCCAGAAATTAACAATATGAGTAAAATATTTTAACTGTCCATGTTCATGTGTGGGAGGAGGTGCGTGCACTTGATTCTCTCTCTCTCTCTCTCTCTCTCTCTCTCTCTCGCTCTCGCTCTCTCTGTGTGTGTGTGTGTGTGTGTGTGTGTGTGTGTGTGTGCTCACGCACATGCTCACATGCCTGCCAAAAGTCAGTATCTGTTTTTTTCTTCTACATATATCTTCTGAGGCAGGATCTCTCACTGAACCTCGTATCCCTAATTTGCTAGATATCTGGCCACATGGTCCAAAGGCTCTTCCTTCCTCCACATTTTCACACTGGAGTGACAAGTGTGCACTTGGATGCTCAGCTTTTTACACAAATGCTAGATTAGAGCAGGCCTACATCAAGGAAGCAGGAAAGTATAATTATATTCTTGAAGGTTCTATTGAAACCTCAGAGCCTCTGCCATCTTTCTTTCCTGGCCTCACTATTAAATCCTGACGGATTCCCAAAAGCAACCAAAACCAGCCTAAAGTAACTTAGGGGATGAAAACACTGTCTTCAAGAACCACCGCCCCTTCCACAAATATAGGCAGGAAAGGTTGTCATTGTTCTGATTTGTGGGATGTACCAACAAGCAAACCAAACAGTGTGAGCAGAGATGAACAAACTAGGATTTGATCATCCTGTATTACAGGCAATGCACATCACTGTGGTCAGTAAAATGAAACATATCAATAGTAGACAAGTGATACACAGGAACTCTCAAAGTCCTCTATCTTTTCTAAATTATTCTGTGTAGGAATCAGTTACATGCCTATATTCGCTAAGTGTAATTTCCTACAATGTAAAGAACCTTATATATTGTGTGTGGGTGTCCAGGAAATAACATTAAGTACTTAAGTAGTACATATCGGGTTGAAACTGTGTTGGACTGTGAAATTTATTCTAAGTAAGTGATCCAGGTCATGTCAGCCCTCTCTGCAAGCTCTAGCATCACCTTCAGTTGTAGTTGTACAAGAGCAAGCTTCCTTCGGTCTATACTGCCCTGAAAAGGCCATACTGCATAGCAATGTACAGGGATGGGATAAATCACGTATTTTAGATTCTTCAAGGGTGTTAAATTATTCATCATAGTCACAAGCATAGGCATTGTGATGGGGTTAGAAGCAAAGCACAGGACACGGAGTTGAGTACAACGAATCAGGGCAGGGATAAGGACAGAGATTGCAGTATCATTTATAAGGCAATGATTTATCTCTAGATGTCGAAGAGTACCAGAGAGATTTACCAGAAGAGTTTGAAAGGGCTCAAAATCATCCCAATACATTGGGTTGTTGCTAAGATTCAACATCTTTAGGCAGAAGGCCTGAGAGCTCTGGGCCATAAACCTGAAGTCTCTGTAGGAAAGATCACAGAATGACAGATACAAGAAATGCAGTCCAGGTGGCAGGACTCAGTAGGGTGAAAACAACAACAACAAAAAACTTCTTAAGAATGAAGTCTGAATGAGGAAAACTACACCTTTATATCTAGAATAAACTACTTTTAACATGCATTGTAATTGGGTATTAATGTGTTAATGTGAGCTTTAGTTCACTTAATAGTTTTGTTACTCTGAGAATTGTTTTCAGACAGGATCTTATTATCTAGTCCTGGCTGTTCTGGAACATACTATGGAGGATATACTGGCCTGGAACTCACAGAATCTGCCTGTCTTTGCCTCCTGAGAGCTGAAGTTAATAACTCATGCCACCATATCTGGCTGAAAGTTTTGTTTTCACCACTGAGATACAATTTCTTTTAATATTAAGAATGTGTATAGTGCATTATAATAGATAATTTTAAGAAATACTAAGATAAAAAACTGAAAGCACTTGATACACAACATTATCCATTGTAGATTTCAGTTTCCCTTTTTAGTGGAGAGGGATCAGAAAGAGCAGGCAACTGAAAATTCCCTTTGGTCAGTCCCTAAATACCAACCTCTCCTTTCAGGGCCTATGCCTTGGAGATCACATATCAGTAAAGTGATCTGACATTGTGAACTATGGGCATCTGTGATTAGGTGCATCAACGCTATAACAAAACATCTTCCCCCATCTCAATCCCTCTTCTTCTTCATACCTAGAAGGCTAGTGTTTTCACCTTTAATTTCTGCACTTGTCTGTACATTGCTGACTGCTTAATTTTTGTAATTCTTTCTCCACTTTCAAATTCCCAGAAGTGACAAAGTGGGAAGCACAAAAGCTTTTCAGAAGTTTAGGAATACCCAAGAATGTTTTCTTTGCTCTCTCAACATGCTCTCAGGAAACCCAGGGCCCTACCCCAAACTCTTACCTCAGCACTCTGTCCAGATGCCCTGTGAGACAGAATGAAGACAGGCTGACTTTCTTAAGGTTGTTCATATGTCGCAAGTGACCAAGGAAATTTTTAAAGACTTTCCCACTCAGAGATCTAAAAGTGACTTTAGACAGACTGAGGCTCTCTAGGTGGTCCATCTGAGATAGAACATTGGTAATATCACTCAGCGAACCCCTATCAATTGACAACTGACCAACACAGTTGAGATCAAGAATACTCAGGGTGCATTTGCTGTCACTCAGTTTATCAACTTGCAAATCTTGACAGCATATGCACAAAGACCCTATACTCTCCCTAATTTTACTTATAAGCAAAACCAAAAATTCTTTTTCCACTAAGGAGCCATCTAGGGAAAGGTCCACTAGTAACTCTACAGGCCTGGGGAACTGAATCATGGACTCTGAATTTACAAAATGATTCTGCCCTTCTATTTTCAGGATAGAGCTTTCAGAATAAGCACAAGAATGAAAACAGAAAGGTTCTTTGGTTCTGACTTCAGGGCATGTGGTCTTACAGTCGTTGTCTTGCCTTAAATCTAGGATCCTCAGTTTAGGTATCCTGTAGGGGTAAGAGGAGATAGAATACCTGAGAAAAAGCCAACAATAATGAAACCGAGTAGAATCAATGATGACATCTAGGAACTAATTCTTTTATCATAGCTGACACTCCTTGTATTAACTATCAATAAATGTTTCCCATGAAATTTCAGCCTCCTCCCTGCAATCCTTTATATACCTAGACTCCCTCCAGTCTTAAAGCTCCTGTCTTTCTCTTATGTAACACCTGTTACATAAACCCACCAATAGAATCCCAGTAACAGATTTCATAATGAACATTGAATACAAACAGTAACAGATTTCATAATTAACATTGAATATAATCAGTCTTTAATGTGTTAACAAGTTTGCAGGCAACAGCCTCACACATAATTCTTCAGCATTTACTTGTTACTCCTTCTGGGAGAGTAGAAGGCTGTGCTACAACCTCCTCTATCTTTCCATGTTTCTCTTACACAATCTTACCTAGAAGCAGAGTTCTTTGAAGGACGCACTGGAAGATTCTCAATCATGGCTTTCAGGAGTTCATGTTGAGGCTTCTGTACAGTTAATGACCCAATATGGAGACAGTGAAAGGGCCACACTTTCACCATCTCACTCAATACATTCTTATGCCCACCCTCGAAGGCAGCAATGAACAGGGGAACAAACAAAACTCTTGGCATATCCTGCAGAGCTTGGATTGCTACAGACTCATTTCTCAGCAGACTCTGTATAGCGAGATCCAACAGAGTCTTTGGGTTCTTTGCATCCATCTTTGTGAACCTGAATCAGAAGGAGAAATATTTAGAAGTTCTGGGAAAACATACACAGTCTCTTCTTCATAACCAGTGCCAGAAAAGTAGAAATTTAAAGAATAAATGAACCAGTTAGTCAACACTAGATACATCGACTATAGACAGAGATTAGAAATTGACTTGTGAGTGTATAAAGGTGTGTGTGTGTGTGTGTGTGTGTGTGTGTGTGTGTGTATTACTAATCTCCCTCCCATGTATATATAGAAGGTATATGATAAAACACCATGAGAAATGGGTAGTAGGCCAGGCAGTAGTGGTATATGCCTTTAATCCCAGCACTCGGGACGCAGAGCCAGGTGGATCTCTGTGAGTTTGAGGCCAGTCTATTCTACAGAGCAAGTTCCAGGATATGTTCCAAAGCTACACAAAAAAACCCTGTCCACAGAAAAAGAGAAAGAAAGAAAAGAAATGAGTAGTATGTAAGCAGAAAACTATTTGGATCACTTAGTTACATAACTTCCAGTATTATTCCTCAATAAAGAAAAAAGATAAATCTACAAAAAAGTGGAACAATAGAAAATATTAAAACACCAAATTAATTGTGATTAAAGAGAAAAAGAATGACTGACATTCTAGCCCTTGATTTGTCTCACTCTTATTACTGTATTTGTGACAGACAAAGACACCCAAATGGCACAAGACAGACACAAAGGAAGATGGTTAAGAAAACTTAAAGTTGACCTTAAGCTTATTCGGGTAATCTAGTCATGAATTAAGCCTAAAGATGAAAAAGAAAACATAAAATCAAAAGACTGTGGTACAGTTTAGGACTGTGGTACAGTTTAGGACAAAGACTTTAAAACTGTTCCATTCAAAGCTGTATGTTGTCTCACATGTGGAAAGTAAGAAATAGTCTGATAATGGAGTACTGACTTCTGGGTCTCTGGGATCAGTGCCAGGGTTGGGGTGGCAAAGCATAGTGGGATACAATTCATGTAAGCTAGAGGTTGGTATGGACACATCACAATGAGTCTCATCAGGATGTATTATGAATATGTATTATAAACAATGAATATCAAAGGCGTATCAAATAATTAATATGGAGGTTAGTTTAAAACTGCAATTTTAACAGACACGTACTGTGGGAAGAATACATTGATGTGGTTAGGAGAAACATTCAAGAACATTTGTTAATGATGGGAAAAGAATCAAAATGAGGGGGGTTAAGAATCTTGTAACACATGGAAGATTCAGAAAGCTCCTAAGCTTTTCTTCTACTTCAGGAACAACAACAAACCCTCTGAAAGACCTACACAACACTGATAAACAGAGAACAGCATGATTAAATTAGACAGCTCCTAAAACAATATGAATAAGCCAAATAAAGAAAAATTCCAAGCAAAAACATTAAAACCATAAGAAAACAAAATTAATGTTGCTCATCACCTACCTAATATGGTACTTTCCTACAGAATCTCACACACATTATGGCATTGTCCTTGGATAAATGACTTGATGATTAAGATAAAATTATCATACTTAAGAACAAAGAAGTGGTACATTTTCTTGATGCTTCCAGGATTTCAATCTCAGGGACACATCCTTCATGCAGTCCTAAAAATATGCCCCAGTTTCTTAAAATGATGGTCTTCTGTCATAGCTCAAGTTGTAAGAAACTTTAAGTACACCCTATTTGTCAAGAACTTTCTTTTGTTTGAAGAAAAAGTCAAACAGTCTTGAAAGAAAGGGACTGGGCAGTCACATGATACAAAGCAACTGTTTTCAAACATTGTTACAAATGTTAGTAAAATGTATTCAAGAATTTGCTGTTTGTGCTCTATTACAAGATCACCATGTTCCATTCCTAGGAATATCTGTGAATATTCCAGTATTTTCGGTCAAAATTCAGCTGTGGATGTGCCTGCTATGATTGAATAAGGACTTTAGATTCAATTATAAGGGTTGTGGAGCAATGCTATTTAAATTTGACTTTTCCCTTACAAACTCAGCATTTAAAAAAAGTTCTTCATAAGCTAATGTATATAAATTTAATTCAATTTCAAAAATACCTACATTTTACTGAGTTAGACAGCCTGATGGTAAAGTTCTTATGTGAAAACATACACAAGAATAGCTAATAAGAGAGAAGGAAGACACTTGAGAAGAGACTCCTCACACCATACCAAGAAAATGAAAACTTTCTGGAGAACTTCTGTAATTACAATGTCTTATCACTGCTAGAAAAACAGACAAATAGCTGAATGAAATAGGCTAGAAAGCTTAGAAATAGAAGCCAACATGAATGGACATCAGTGTTTAATGAAGGGCTGAAAAGATGGGGTGGCAGTTAAGAGCACTGGCTGATCTTCCAGAGGGCATGGATTCAATTCCCAGTCCTGGAAACCATCCATAAGTCCAGTTTCAGGGGATCTGATGCCCTCTTTTGGCTACTATGGGCCCTGTACAAACATGTTACACAGATATATAGGCAGGTGAAAAAACCCATACACACAAACCATAATTAAAATAAAATAAAAAAAAAACCTTACAGGTCTTGTGCTTATATATTACAGCTTCAATGTTGTGGGTAATCTTTGTACACTGTGAGGCTGTGTCTTTTCCAAGGCTCCTTCTGTTTGGTTATCTAAATAGCCAATAGCTAGGCAGGAGAGGATAGGCAGGACTTCCCAGCAGAGATAGGAACTCTGGGAAGAAGAGAGTCAGAATCTTCCAGTGAGACACGGAAGTCAGACAAACAGTGTGCAGGAGAGGTGACGGTTCATGTGGCAGAATGCAGATTAATATAAAGGGTTAATTTAAGTTTTGAGAGCTAGTTGGGGACAAGCCAAAGCTAAGGCCAAGCTCTCATGATTAATAGCAACTCTCCATGTCATTATTTCGGAGCTGGTGGTCCAAAGAAATTCTGAATGCACTTCAGATTTTGTTTTTATGAGCTTTCTCTGCGTGTGAATGTGTGTGTCTCTTATGCTTTTTCTGCTGTTCTTTCTTCTGTTTGTCTGTTTGTATTGTCCTATTCTGGTTTGTTTTTATTCTATTTTAGTTTATATTAGTTTGTTAATCTTATTTCTTTGTTTTCTAATGAGAGAGAGATATAAAAGGAACAGATTTGAGTGAATGCAGAGGTGGGAGGATCTGGGGGAGGGGAAACTACAAAAAGAACATATTGTAGCAAAACAATCTATTTTCAGTAAAGAAAGAAATGCTCTTAAGTAAAAAGCAGAAATGTGCACACTATGCTCTCATGTAAGAAGGCAATGTAAGAAAACATGTTACCTTTCCCTTGTGCAAAATAAATATAAGTCATAGAGCAAAAAGTGAATGATATGTTATTCCTTCAGTGAAGGTTAGGAAGAAATGGAACATGAGAACAAGGTAGCATCTGTGGTACTTTTCCAAATACACAGATTTGTTCATGCTGTGGAATATTTGTTTAATGATGCAAGGATATGCTGCATTCTTTTATGTTGCATTTGTTTAACTCTGTAAAGCTGTGTTACTTTGTCTGCCTAAAACACCTGATTGGTCTAATAAAGAGCTGAACAGCCAGTAGCTAAGAAGGAGGAAGGATAGGCAGGGCTGGCATGCAGAGAGAATACACAGGAGGAGAGGAGAGGCAGGAGGGAGAAAAGGAGGAGAGAGGACACCAGGGACCAGCCACCCAGCCACACAGCAAGCAGGAGAGTCAGAAGTAAAGAAAGGTATATAGAATACAGAAATATAAAAACCCAGAGGCAAACGATGTAGGGAAAAGGGGCTGGCTAAAGAAACCCACCCTGACCCTGGAGCCCAGAACTAGGGAAAGATGGCTCAGTTAGGGACAGTGAAAGGAAACAGTTTGGCTCAGATCAGATCCATCTCTGCCCCTGGCCAGCAGACTTGTGAAGCCAGCCAATTACAGAGAAAGACAGTAGCACCTTGTCCCTGGGGCCCAGGACCAGGGAAAAAAACAAAGCCTGGATTTGGGACCTGTGTCAGAGAAATGAACACTTTATCCCCAAACCTAGAACCAAGGAACATGCCCTGACTCTGAAACCAGTACAAATTAACACTCTTGGTCCCTAGAATCAGAGTCAGTGAAAGAAATTTGCCCTGGCTTTAGAAGCAGTGTCAAAATGTCAAGAAAGACCAGTCAAAGAAACACAGTTTGGCTCTGAAATCAGGGCCATCTCTGCCCCTAGCCCACAAAATTGGCCAATCCCTGGGAAGAAAAAAACTAACCAATCACTGGTTGACTCCACCCCCAAGACATCCTATATAAACTGCTCTGCCTGGTCAGTTACAGGCTGTTCTCTCCACTCTGGTAGAGGCAGCTATTCTCCTGGACACCTCCTTCCCAAATAAACCTCTTTCTTTAAAGAGATTTGGGTATGAAGATCTTCATTCACTGGTGTAGAGAAGATCCTTGGTGAGAAGTCCCTCAGTGGACAGAGGAAGGAGGAGCTGAACAGATAACCTTTGCTGAGATGTCCCTCAGTGGACAGAGCAAGGAGGAGCTGAACAGACAAGCCTTGCTGAGACATCCCTCAGCAGACAAAGAGAGAGCTGAACAAGTAACACTTTCTCCAGAGCCAGAGGAGATTGCTACATTTCTGCAGGGGTTTCCTTTTTTTGCAGAGCAAAGCAAAAGAAGCAACATCTTAGTCCACAGAAGCAAAGCTCTACTAGGAAGCCCCCTTAAGTGGGGGCTGAGCAAAGCTCAGCTGTAGTGGCTCTCCAGGAGAGGAGCAGGATTGCTATATTCTGCAGGGAGACCATCCTCCACCACACCAGGTATAGCCTGACTCTCCCAAACAGTCAGTATACCCTTCCCTACTGAAGCAGTTCCAGGCCTGACACTCCCCAGAAGTCAGAAAAACTCCCCTTCTAGGGCTGAGATGTCTCTTTGCAGCTCCAGCCATCACAGCTGTCCTAAGCAGCTCAAGATGCCTGACTCCCCGAGTAATAAGGTTACCTTTCCCCTGAGTTTCAAAAGTCATGTTTTGGTGCCAAAATCTGGGACCAAACCCACAGAGTTGAAACAAATTTACTTACAAAAGGTAAACAGGATAATTTAAGAAAAGCTGGCTAGAAACAAGACAAGCTAAGGATGGGCATTCCTAAGCAAGAATAAGTCTCCATTTCTTTATTTGGGAGCAGGGAAGTGGGCACCTAAGAGTGGGAAAAAAACTAAAGGTATCCTTGCATATTGTGAAGATTTCACGTCTGCTGCCAGGTATCATATATCAAGCCATTGCTGAAACCCTATGGTGAACACACCTCCCACACCAAAATGACCAAAGGGGAGTATGGACGCCATTAGAACAGTTATTTTTGTCAGAAACGTATAATGCAAATACAGTCATAAGAAAACATGAAATTCTTTGGTAAAATGACCTTAGAAGCTGTGTAGAAACTACATGGTGAGCAGAAAGAGTCAGAGAACTAGGTGTAGTCACATATGCCTGCAATCCCAGAACTCAGAAGGTGGAAGCAGATGGACTAGTAGGTGAAGGTATTCTCAAGTATATAGTGAGCTAAAAATGCACCTTGGGATATACACACCCTATCTCAAAAGCCAAATCTGTACAAACAAGCAAAAGAGAAGCCAGGGTAAGAAAATATAGACTAATGAAGGGGAGAAAGATTAAAACATCAAGAATCTGCTGGGAGATGGTGGAACATACCTTTAATCCCAGCAGTTGAAAGGCAGAGCCAGGTGGCTCTTTGTGAGTTCAAGGTCAGCCGGGTCTACAGAGTGAGATCCAGGACAGGCACCAAAACTACACAGAAAAACCCTGTCTCAAAAAAAAACAACAACAACAAACAAACAAAAAAAAAAAACCACATCAGAAATTACAAAGGAAAGGCTAGGACAGTTTAAAAGTACTGAGAGTCAAAGGTTATCCATGCAAGAGTAGCAAGCTCCAAAATCTCCAGTCCAGTTTCATGGTGGAGGTATGAGGAATGAGGAAAAGCCCATTAAAATGTGGCTCTCCAAATGTAATGTGCCTCTGACAAAAAGAAAAAAAAAAGGTCAACATCCCTACCCCAAAGGAACAACTGCAAAATGAGAAGGACTAGAGAGTCTGCCAGACCAGCTTTGTGGGAGACACCTGTCGAAGGCAGTGATGGGTTGTGTGAATGACAGGCAAGGACACACTATAAAATGTAGGCAGTAGATCCTCTGGTACTGAAGGGCCCACTGCTCTGAGGTCCTACCACTTGTGTGGTCATGAGCAATCTCCACCACCTGGTGATGACTGAGGACATTGGTGATCCCACGCTTGAGGTTGGGGAGCAGTTCTACATCTGCAGCCACTTACCTTCTGTGTGGTTCAATGCTGGTGAAATGGAGAATCCTGAGTTGCAGGTCCACGAAGGTCTCGGGGTGCAGCAGCCTCCTCCCTCTCACAGATGGTCTACTGTTGGGCGAAAAATGAATGCACTAAGACCAAAATTCCAACACAAATCTCTGCACTCTATTTCCTGCTCCTGTGTCCTCTTCATTTACTTTATTCATTTTTTATTATTTCTACTTTTACAATAGAACATTTTAATTAATTATTTGAAACTGTCACACATGCATACAATGTATTCTATTAGTATACAATCCCAGTCCTGCCCATATACCCTCCCATGTCCATTTCCACCTTTAAACTCCTCCCAACTACATGTGCTCTTTCTCACAGCCACTGAGTACAATTAGTCCCACTTTTACCCAAACTGAGTTTTAGTTTAATAGTTGACTGAACATTATTTCTGTGAGTATCTGATTCATAGTTGTTGGGGCACAGTGGTTGACTTTAATACTTTCTGAGTGTATTTCTATATATAGTTTAACTATTACAGTGGTTTCTTTGCTTCTGTCTTTTTGGGACTTGAGACTGAGCCCTCCATAGATGGTCTATACCCTATGAGAAAGGGAAACTTGAACACATATTCATCCAACGTGGTATAGAGATCACAACACAAAAATATAATAGGAAAAAACAAAGCAAATGATAATATCTCCTCAAATGCCATATCCAAAAAATGGAAGAAGTGTTTGAAATGCTGGACAAACAGTTTAAAAGTATACTAGAAAACAAGTTCAAGGACCTTCATACATATGAAAGAAATGATGAAATCAACTCAGAATGTGTATGTACAGGCCAGCAACATGGATGAGAAAGTCATAAGGGGTTTGAAAGTAAACAATCAGAAATTCTGAAAATTAAAAACTCAATTTCATCAATAAAAATCTGTAGGTAGTATCACTAATAAGCTAATCACTAATCAAAATTTAAAACAAAGTTTTAAGTAAAGTTAAAGAAAATATATTTATACATAAGTAAAGAAAAAATAAGCCATCTTGAGCACACAATTCTGGAGTATGACTACAAGATAAAATATATCTACAGGCAAAAAAAATGAGGGGTGATAAAACTTAAGACACAGAAAACAGTCATAGAAAGTCTTAGCCCACTGTAGAAGGGCAAAAGAAAATGGTAAACAATACACAAACAGTAAGGGAAGGTATCCAATTATTCCTAAGAACATTTGCTATATAATTTTATAATAAAAGGACTCCAAATGCAAACAGCAAGGGAAGGTATCCAATTATTCCTAAGAACATTTGCTATATAATTCTATAATTAAATGAATCCAAATGCTCCAACAGAAAATACTTAAGAGTTGATAAAAGCAGCAAAAAAATCAGTATTACAAAATAAGTGCAAACATTGGTGGCTTTTCCATATGCCAATAACCATGACATTGACAAATAAATCAGAAAAACAAATCCATGCACAATATCTCCAAAAATTAAATACCAAGGAATAAACCTAAATGAGGAGGCAAAAGACTGGAACAATCTGATTTAACGACAGTGAAGAAATAAATTGAAGAAAACAGTAAAGAGCAAAAGACCTCCTACATACAGGAACCAGCAAGCAAAAATATTAGCTGCTTTCAAATTGTATCATAGAGCAATAGGAACAAAAACAGCATGTTATTGCAACAAAAAGATACGTGTAAGTCACTGGAATGAAATAGACAACCGTGAAATAAGACCATATATCTATAAATCACCCGATTTTTGGTGGAAAAAAAAGTGTCCAAGAAAACATCCACTTGAGAAATGAAAACTGGTTTGTTTTTGTTGCTGTTGTGTTGTTGTTACTGTTGTTGGTTTTGGTTTTTTGAGAGAAGGTTTCTCTGTGCAGCTTTATGCCTTCCTGGAACTCATTCTGTAGCCCAGGCTGGCCTCGATCTCAGAGATCGGCCTGGCTCTGCCTCTCTAGTGCTGGGATTAAAGGTATGTGCCACCACTGCCCGGCTAAGAAAACTATTTTTAACAACCTTTTTTTAAAGGTAGTTTTTGCTAGTTTAGTAAAACTAGCCATCTAAATGTAGTAAGATTAAACTGCATCCCTGTCTCTCTTTACAAAAATCAATTCAAAATGGATCAATGTTCCTAATGTAAGACGCAACATACTGAAACTTCTATAAGAAGATATGAGAAACACACTTTAAGATACAGTCACAGAAATGCCTCTTTAAAACACATTCAGGAAACAATAGCATATACTGACAAATTAAATTGCATGAAATTAAAAAGCTTCTGCAGAACAGTACAAACAGCAATATAGTGACGATGGACAGAATGGTAATAAATTTTCTAGCTATACATTTTGCAGAGAATTAATATTTAGAATCTTTAAAGAACTTAAAACATTAAATACCAAATACAAAAGCCGACACACTGATAAATGACTAATCAACTGGACATGTCTCAAAAGAAATACAAACGGCTAAAAAATATAAATATTTAAATTCCTTAGCCATAAGAAAAACATAATGAAAAGTACTTTGATGTGCTAAATGACAAATGCTGGTGAGGATGTGAGGGAAAGGAACTCTTGTAAAACCCTGGGGAAAATAGGAAAATCTTTACTCTGAAAAAATGAAAACTACAACTCTTACACTTATCACCCAAAGCAATCTAAATGAACACACCACAGCGATGCCTGCACGTTCAAGTTTCTCATGTTACTTTTCACAATAACCTTGGAATGGAATCTGCCTAGAATTCCATCAACAGATGAATGGATCCAAGAAATAAGGTGTACACATGAAATTAAGTTATTACCAAGTGATAAAGTGAAACAAAATGATGTCATCTGTAGATAAATGCACAAAACTGAAAATCATCAGTTTACTCAAAATCATCCAGTCTCAGGAAGACACAAATTACATACTTGATCTCACAGGAAGACTCTAGATTTAAATATATAAATATATATTCATATATACACAAAGATATGCAACAATAGTAGAAAAGGGTCTGTTTGAGTGAAGGAAGGAGAATTATCTTAAGAGGCTCAAGGGACAAGAGAGGACACTGAGAGGGAACAGGAGCAAAGGACCATGATATACATACTGAAAATGTTGTAATTCACATTTTGTATGATAACCTGTTTTTAAAGGATGAGCAGTGGAACAGTGTGAATATGGATTACTCTCACTGGTTAATAAAGAAGCTGACTGGCCAATAACTGAACAGGATGGGGTTAGTTGAGAGAGCCAAACTGAGAATGCTGGGAGGAAGAAGGGTGGAATACATCCACATAAAGCCTGAGAAAGCTTTTAGAAAGGTTCCAAATGCACAGACATAGAGACAAACATGGATTCCCAGTCTCACAGTCTCATGCCAGCCTAAGAGCAGAGACACATCTCCCTACAGGTGCCTGCAAGATGGAGCCACCTATTGTAGTGAACTAAGCGGGGTGGTGGGTTCCTGCAGTTTCTCACACAGGCCACAGTACAGAGAGGCTTCTGCTAGCCATTAACTGCGGGCCTAAGCTACCAGTGCAAGCTCTGCCAGCATGCTGTCTGATCATGCAGACAGGAAAGGTTACAGACATGCAGTGAAGACAGATGCAAGCGGAAAAAAAACCCAAACCTCTAAACAGGTTGCAGTGTGTTTAAAGATATACATAGTTTTGAGAGAGAAAATTAAAATGGTAGAGAATGTTCATAAATAGAAATGGAGTAATAAAAATATAAGCCACATAAAGATGGGAAATACATAGAGTCTGGATCCTGTATTCTATTGTTTTATCTTTTAATTTTTCACTGCTAAGAGACACCAGTTTATAAAAACTGCTAGATTTGACCAAGCTAGATTTTTTAATATCTTGATTTCAAAATTTAAGTCAAAAGATATGTTAACTATAGGGGAAAGGTTATGCTTATATTTCCACAGGAAATGAGAGGCTATGGACTCATTTCAGGTTAAGGAAAATCGGGCTTGATTGAGGAAGTCCTCATGAAAAAATCTAACTACAAATGTAAAGAAATAAACCGAGAAAAACTGCAAGACGTGATGTATATTCTACCTGCTCAAAAATAAACCAAAAAAAAAAATCTTTGCCTGACTTATGTACAATGCACACTCTATACTTGTATTAATGCAGATATGTATTAATGTATGTATTTTCAGAGCAAGGGGACCAATCACCAACAAAACGGATGACCCTGGTGTTTAAGCATTTCGAAATGCCTCTGTGACAGTCTCCTCAGAAGTCTGCATCCAGAAGAGTTTCAAGGCTGCTGCCTGAGATGATACAGCCTCACAAAATAGTCCAGTCAGGACTTGACCATAATCCTAAATTTTCTCAGGGTCTCCCAAAGATAACAGCACCCACAAACAACAGGAAACAGTCCTGAGAACTATGCTCACATTCCCAAAAGATGGGTTATGGATATTTATTATCATTTAAAGGAGGTTGGATCAAGTTGTTTTGGTATGTTATGTATTGTCAAGTTGTTATGTATTGGTAATGGTCAGGAAAAAATATGAACAAAGAACATTAGACTCAGGGATCGCATTCTAAATTGAAAAGGGGAGAGTATAGAAATGATAGGATAAAAAGGTAGATTGTTGAATCTATTTTAATCCAAAAAGCAACTATTAATCTTAAAAGCAACTATTAATCTTAAATATTTTACATTGGTATGGATTATGGTTTATTGATACAAATTTAAAGTTAATTTTGTTATACTGTATGTATATTTCTACTCTTGTTTAAGATATTATGTTTATGCAGCTTGTTTACAAATGTAATTAATCGTCATCTATAATAGTCAAACTTATAGTCATATTAGGTATGTTTTCAAGGCCATACACAGACATACTTATATAGATAGATGGTTTTCAAACACTTCAAAGACCCAGAAATTATGGCATTTAATATGTTTAATAACCCAAGGCTTTTAATGACAGTGAGGCATGTCTGCTCCTGGCAACACCAATTTACTTCAAAGGAAGATGGGCATAGAAGAACCTCCATATGGAGTTTGCGTTCCTTATGGCAAAAACCAGCCATTTGGGCAAAGAAACTCACCTTGTCTCAATTGCTAACAGTTATTGTCCAAACTGAACCAACAGGATACAAAAGAATGTGACAGCCAGACTATGCCAAAACAGAGTAGGACAGTTCTTCAAAATTCCCTGCTTCACAGGAAAGTCTGTCAGATATGCTAAGCCTATAGGCAAGAGCTTGATGCCCCAACATTATAGAGGAACCTTGGGTGACTGTCCAGGCAGCCTAATGATGTCCCTGTCATTAGGTAACATTTCATCCTTCTGGGGTCTCTGATGGAGTTGAAGCCTAGACAGTTAAATTTACAGTTTTCCTTAGGTATGATAGAAAGCAAATTAGGTATAAAAGTTTAGACTCACCAAGATAAGATAGATAATAGAGTATTTTCTATAATTTTGTCAAATACAAATGGACTGGATAAGCATAATTCTTAATAACTGTTTTTGTTGCATTTAATTTTACGATGTCATAGCTAAAACCTTCCTTTTAAATTAGACAAAAGGGGGAAATGCTTGGGAATAATCCTTCTGTACACTGTGAATACATATTACTCTCACTGGTTAATAAAGATGGCTAATAACTGAACAGGTTAAGCTTAGATGAGAGAGCTGAACTGAGAATGCTGGGAGGAAGAAGGGTGAAGTCTGGAGTCAGCAGCCAGGCACAGAGAGAGCAGATGAACGTGCCATGCTAATAAAGGTACCATCACATTACAGAGCCTAAATAAGGAATATAGGTTAACTTAAAACGTAAGAGCTAGTTAGTAATAAGCCTGAGCTATTGGTAGAGCATTTGTAATTAATATTAAGCCTCTGATTATTTGAGAATGGCTGCAGGACAGGAAAACTCTGACTAGAGAAAGGAACCCACAAAACTTGAATAAAAACAATTCCTGACCAGTACTCTTCAAAAGTTTCAGGCTTATATCCCTGGATGGGACTATGGAGAGATATGACTACCACATTCAATGAGGTATCCTGGAGAGGATCCTGGAATATGAAGGGAAAACATCTGAAATAACACATATGTGGCATTAATTGGACTCAGTGGGTTATCAAAATAAAAAGACACCAAGATGAAGCTGGGAGGGGAACATGTAGGGGAGGGGATGTGGGAGAATTGGAAAGGGGAAATGGGGGTGTATATGATCATATTTCATTGTATACACATAGGAAATTCTCAATAAAGACAATTTATTTAATACAAAGTAAAGGATAACACTGAAAAAAAGGAAATAAAATCTATAATAACTCATTTCAATGCACATCTTAGTTTTGACATTTTATGGATTTATAAGATGTCTCTCAGTAGAGATGTCTGAGAGAACACATTTTAGAATTGTAAAATTATTTTCTAAATACTGTAAAGATAAAAGCCAGCCATAGAGGGAAACATTTGTAATTCTCACTTTCAGAATGCAAAGACAGAAAAATCATAAAGTTTCTGACAAGACTCAGTAGAGAACTGAAAAATGTTCCAAATGCCTTGCAAATGAAATCACACTCGTCTCCAGTATGTATTTGTTGTTGTTGTTTCTTTTCAAATGAAAAAGCATTTAAAAATATGCGGTGGTGGCACATGCCTTTCATCCCAGCACTCGGGAAGCAGAGCCAGGCAGATCTCTGTGAGTTCGAGGCCAGCCTGGGCTACCAAGTGAGTTCCAGGAAAGGTGCAAAGCTACACAGAGAAACCCTGTCTTGAAAAACCAAAATAAAAAAAACCAAAACAAAACAAAACCTAAAAAAAAACTAAATAAAAGTTACAAAACATATTAAATAAACTGAAAGGGAAGTAAGTATATTCACAGCTCATTTTTTTCTACCATTTTAAAAGCCTCACATATGAAAACTAATAAGATTAAGATTCAAAGGAAGGATTTTTTTTTTTTAAGTCAAGGCCTCACCACATAATCAGGCTGATGCAAAAGGGGAAAAATAATTTTAAACAAGGATAAACCAGGTACTCAGGCTTATGCAAATGATTTTTTTGTTATTGCTGGATACTTGGATTTGTTTTTGAGGAATTTTGTTTGTTTTGCTTTCTTGTTTTTGTCTTTTTTTCTGAGACTAGACTCCTCCATATATCCAGGCTGAAGCAGAACTTAAAATTGTCTTGCTTCAGCCTCCAATGTGCCACCACACCCAGCTCAGAAATACAAATCTTTAAATAAGAGGTTAAAGGATGTGTGAAACCACTCACACCTCAGGAACTAAAGCAATGAGCAAGCAATGCGGATTCTGAGAGCAAATATGGCAGAACTCAAGTCTCCAGCGAACAATGCCACACTATTAAGAAATCCAGTGTAACTGGTTGTTAATCCCGTAACAGATTCAATTTTAAAAAAGAAACTTCTGCCATTTATTTACCTGGTGGGAGAGTGGGATGAATCTTCCAACTTTTTCACCACCTCGGCCACGGCAGCTGCTTATCTCCAGACGAGAGCGCGAGGTCTTTGAAAAGCCCTGTGAGGTCCCCGACAGCTCCTTTCCTAATTTAGTACCGCAACTGGAGGACTCCAACTGGCTTAGCTGTGTCAGCTGTACTCCGATTGGTTAACTAGGGTCAACTGACTTCGGTCCCGACTCCCTCTGCGCACTTCCGGTCACGAGACTCTAGGCCCCAAGTCATGTTTAGGTGTCTATGCACTTGCCTGAGTCGTTTTTGGTTAAAAGTTATATATATATGAGTGTGACTTCAGCACTGCCTGACTGGAGGATTCTCCCAAGCCAGGTCTCAAGCTCACAGACCAAAAGTCAGATAGAGTGGACAAAAGAACAGAAGCTTTCACTTAAAAATCAGGCCCTTGCTGGAGAGATGGTTCAGTGGTTCAGAGCCCTGACTGTTCGTCTAAAGGCCACAGGTCAGAATGATATACAAAATGGCTCATGACTTTCGATACTTGGAGTTTACCTCGAATCCACCATGCTATTTATGCGTCCATCAAGAACAGATGCCCTCTTCTGGATTTTGTGGGCACTGCAGGCACATGGTGAAAAAAAAAAAAACCATTTATGTGCAATGCCATACTGTACATTAAAAATACATTTGTTAGAAAACACTCTCCTACATTAATGTCCCCAGTTCTCTGATGTATATAGTAGTGGGACTATCCCTGATACATGGCTGTAGTTGCAGCACTTGGGAGGCAGAAGCAGAAGACTGCCCGAGATGAGCCTGAACCCAATAGCCCAGAGTAGCACAACCCAGTCTTTAAAAACAGAAAACAGCCACTCGGTAGTGGCACAGGTCTTTGATCCTAGCACTCAGGAGACAGAGGCAGGCAGATCCTAGTGAGTTCGAGGCCAGCCTGGTCTATAGAGGGAGTACCAGGACAGCCAAAGCTGCAGAGAAACCCTGTCTCAAAAACCCACAAATAAATAAACAAATAAATAAATAAAAACAGAAAATGGGCTGGAGAGATGGCTTACTGGTTAAGACCACTTCCTGATCTTGCAAAAGTACCTCCGGTTCATTTTGCAACGGTCTTATCATGTCTCAAAATCATATTGGCCAGGCGATGGTGGCGCACGCCTTTAATCCCAGCACTCGGGAGGCAGAGGCAGGAGGATCTTTGTGAGTTTGAGGCCAGCCTGGTCTACAGAGCGAGATCTAGGAAAGGCGCAAAGCTACAGAGAAACTCAGTCTTGGAAAAAAAATCATACATAACTCCAGTTCCAGGGAATCCAATGCCTTCTGACCTCCATGATCACCAGGCAAATGCTCATATACATAAAATAAATCTAAAAGATATTAAAACGCAGAAAATAAAAGTTACTTTTCATTCGAAAATTTTGACAAATGGTTCTTATTTTCATCAGTTGCTTTTTTCTGGCTGGTGATGCAGTCATTTTATTTTTCTTCTTAAATTTCTTAATATAGTGAAATCATTCATAGGTGATCTCATTTTCAGAGGTTAAGTTACTGGGTAACAACCACTTTATGATGCTGTATTATAATTTGTGTGTTGATATATTTGATTTACTAATGTTGTCCTGAGTATTTTTACCACTATGTACAAGAATACTGGTTTATTTTTTCTTCTGACAGTTTTGGTTAGGTTGGCACAGAGAGTTTAGTACCATAAAATAAAATAGGAAACTGGTCATATTTATATCCTTGAAAATGTTCTGTAGACAAGATTTATTTCATCTTTAAATTTTGGAATTTACAAGATTATTACTATGAACCTAGAGAATACCATTATTGCATTTCAAAAATTTATCAACTATTAATTTAATATTTTAATTACTTGAAAGTTAATCAAAATTTGTGTTCTTTCCTGGGTATGTTTGTATCTTTCAAAAAATTGCTATGTTTTGTCTAAATTTCAAATTATTTATATTGTTTTTAGTGTTTTCTTACTATATTTTTTATTAGTTCTGTAATAAAACCTTACTTTCATTTCTAAGAAATTTTAATATGTGTACTTGACACACAATACAATGACTTTTAATGTGTATGTATATGCTGTGTATCATGTTGGAATTTTTATGTGTGTGTGTGTGTGTGTGTGTGTGTGTGTGTGTGTGCTAGAGATTGATAACAAATGTCTTCCTGGGTTGGTCTCCTCAACATTTCATCAAACTATGGTCCCTGACTTCAACCCACAGCTTACCTAGCCAGTTAGCTCTGGAGGTTCCCTATCTCTGCTTCCCAAGCACTGGGATTACAGATGGGCTGCCATGCCCAGTGAGCAGTGGTGTGTGTGTGTGTGTGTGTGTGTGTGTGTGTGTGTGTGTGTGCGCCAGGACTCTAACTCAGGTCTTCGTGCTTTTGTGGCAAGTAAATTATTGACTGAACTATCCTCTTAGCCCACATAATATGATGTTTTATATGCATATATATGTTTTAGTCACTGTTCTATTTCTCTGAAGTGAAACCATGACCAAGACAACTGAAAAGGAAAACATTTACCTGGGGCCTTGCTCACAGTTTCAGAGGTTTCCTCCATTACTGTCATGATGGAGAGCATGGCAGCAAGCAAAGCAGGTATGGTGCTGGAGAAGTAGCTGAGAGCTACATCCTGATCTGCAGGTAGAGAGGCAGAGAGCCTGGGCCTATCATTGGCTTTTTGAAACCTCAACTCCCACCCCCAGTACCAGGCTACTTCCAACAGGGACACACCTTCTCATCCTTCTTAAATAATGGTACTCCTTGATTGTGTTACAACTCAGATGTGAAAGGTATTCTGGCAGTTGGGGGCCAAAGAAAACCACAAAGTCATACCACACAACTAACCTCACACAAGAGATTCATTGGGAGGGAAAAACCCAGGAGGATGGCTGCCTCAGCTCTGCTCAGGCAAGAAGCATCAGAGAACTGAGCAGAAGAAAGGGTTTATACATTTTGATTTCCAGGGGCACCTTGTATTGGAGGGAATATATGGCCTATTCTTGGGGCAAGTTCAGGGATTAGTGGGATATTTTTCTGTAGCTAGAGATTTCCTGCCTGGCCCACAGTCAGGACAAATCTCTCTTATCCACCAGGCCCATAGACACTCAGACCCAACCAAATAAACACACAGAAACTTATATTGCTTACAAACTGTATGGCCGTGGCATGCTTCCTGCTATCTAGTTCTTATATCTTAAATTAACCCATTTCTGTTAGTCTGTAAGTTGCCACGTGGCTCATGGCTTACCAGTACCTTACATCTTCCTGTCATGGCGGCAGCTGGAAAGTCTCTCTCACTCAGCCTTCCATTTCCCACAATTCTCCTCCTACTTGTCCCACCTACCCTATCCTTCCTGCCTGGCTACTGACCAATCAGCACTTTATTTATTTTAACCAATCAGAGCAACACATTTGATATACAGAACGTCCCACAGCATTTTTCTATAGGGCATGGCCTGGTCACTCTCCTACCTTCAGGGGGCCATTACATCCCTTAGGGTCTGGGAGAACATGGCCTGGCCTTTGGAGCTACTCAAGGCAGGGATAGGGAGGTAGGGGGTGGCGGGATGGCCACTCACATCTTAGGGGGTCAGGCCTGCCACTAGTGCACTCTGGGGGGTGGAAATTAGTGGCTAGAGGTCTCCAGGGCCATCTCTAGGTGTAGAAAGCTTCCCCCACCATCCAGGTTGGCACGAATACCTAACACTGATGACTAAGTATTAAAGTTATGAACCTATTGGAACCATTCTTATTCAAACTATCACATTCCATCCCTGGCACCCATAGGCTCACAGCCATATCATAATGCAAATATTCATCCAGTCCACCTTCAAAAGTCCTCATAGTCCATAACAGTGTCAACACTGCTTCAAAGTTCAAAGTTCAAATCATCTTCTGATACTCCTGGTAATCCATTAACTGCAGTTCCCTGTAAAATCAAAATCATTAAGTAGATCATGTACTTCTAACATACAATGGCACTGGCTATACATCTCCATTCCAAAAGGGAAGAAAGGGTGCATAGTGAGAAAATACTGGATCAAAGTAAGTTCAAAACCAGCAGGACAAATTTCAGATTCTGTATCTCCATGACTGATGTCAAAGCTCTCTGCAGAACTCCAACTCCTTCCAGTTTTGTTGACTGTAAGATATTGTCTCTCTTGGGCTGATTCTACTCCTAGTCTGCAGCTCTCCTTGGCAGATATCCCACAGCTCTGGCTCCACCTTCACAGCTTCACAAATTGGCCTCTCCCAGCCTCCATTCAGGGAATGCAAGGTCATGTGCCTGGCCTCAGCTGTTCTGCTTAAGCATAGAGGAAGGTTCCACAACCTCTGTCTTCAATCCTTGACACTGAAGTCAGAACCATGTGGCCAAAACTGCCACATTCTGATGCCTTCCCCCTTGTTCAACTACATTTGCATCAGATTGGTGATGTTCATGGTTTCCTTCACTGCTTAAGCTTTTCTTTAATTGCTTTCCACAAGTTGGAAGTTCAGCTGGACAGGATCTTGCTCTGAGGTCACCACTCCCTTTATTCTACTTACCATCATGCACTTTCTTAAACTTTTTATCTCCTTGAGTACTGAACTGAGCTCAATTATACTTCCTAAGGTTCCTACAGAAATTTTGGACAAGGGCAGAAAACAGCTACATTCTTTACCAAAATATCACTAGAATGGGCTCTAGGCCTTAGTAATATTCTTCCCCTCTCAAACTTCTTGAGCTGGGCCCACATTGCTCTCAGAGCTACTGTCTTCCATCCTATCAGCACAGCCCATTAAGGCCCACTTAAGTGTTCAGCTGCTTTTCTATTCCAAAGCCCCAAAGTCTTCCATATTCCTCAAACGACAGTGTAGTTGGACCTTTCACAGTGAGATCACAGTCTTTAGTACCACCTTCTCTCTTAGTCACTGATTTATTGCTGTGAAGAAACACAATGGCCAGGACAACTCTTATTAAAGAAATCAAAGGCAATGGGGGCTTCCTTACAGTTTCAGAGGTTTAGTCCATTGTCATCATGGCAGACAATGTGGTAGCAGGCATGACAGGCATGGTGCTGGAAAAGTAGCTGAGAGCTACATCCTGATCTGCAGGCAGAGAGTGACAGAGACTGGGCCTATCATGGACTTTTTGAAACCTCATAGACCACTCCCAGGGACACCTTTCCTCTAACAAACCACATCTCCTGATTCTTCTAATCCTTTCAAATAGTTCCTGGTGACTAAGCATTCAAATATAGGAGCCTATTGGGGCTGTTCTTTTGCAAGCTATCACATTCCTAAAATCATTACTAATGTTACAAAATGTGATGGTTTGTGTTGATTATTAAATTTCTCTCCCTTTAGCTGATTGAAGCTAATATTTTTCCTTTGATTTTCAAGGATACTATTTTTAGTATATGCAGTATCATAAAACACTTAGTCTTTGCTTTTGACATTTTATTTTCTAAAATGTATTTTAAGATTAATACATTTTATATAATATAGACTTATTTGTATGTCTATATTATGTCTATTAAGAAGACATACAAATATGTCTATTTGCATATATATATATGTCTATTAAGAACAGTGTAACTATAACAATTGTTAGAACTACCAGCACACTTTGAGTGAGAGTAAAAATTACTCCAGCTATTATGGGAAAAGATATGTAGGCTACTTTGATACAGAGACATAAACTGAGGAATTGGTGACACATCCATTCCTGGGAATATTCTCAAAAGTACTTCCACATTTATTACAGCACCATATGCAATAGTGGAGATCTAGAACAGAAAATTTATGTTTTGATTAGGGGAGTCCATTACACATTCTAGCTTATGGTACATTCGCTGATTATATAATCTGTAATTATTTTATTTTTTTCTTTAAGCAGCATGGCAAGGATAGTTTATTGAGTATGTGTGGAAGAGCAGCAGGCCAGGCATGGACTAGTAGTACCGCCCACAATGTAAGGTAATCAGCTGAGTGGTAATTCATCTGGCAGAAGCACTCTTACAGTTACAGTGAGTTTATTTGTGTGCAGTCCTTGCATATAATTCATACCACACAAAGGGGGATATTCCAGATTGTCTTGTGTATAGTTCTCGAGTGTTAGCATGAGCCATGGTGCATAGAATTTACATCTGCATGATCTTTGATTTGTAAATATGGGTTCATGAGTGTCAGGGTTATGGAAATAAAGATAGTCCTGGTTGATCAAATGTCAGCTCATGTCAAAGTCTTGGGTCACAGACTGTAGGCCTGCAGCTCTCAGGTGTCAGGTTTATGAAAGGTCCTAATGAGGACCAGCTTCATTCCCTTGGGTCTTTTAAAAATTAATTTACTTTTTGTGTTGGTGTGTAGGAGGTGTATTCATATGCATGGGGGTGCTCATATTCATGTGCATGTACAGTCCAGTGGTCAACTTTGGGTATTATTCTATATCACTTTCTATCATATGCTTTGAGACAGAGTCTCACACTGCATGTGGGTCTTGCTGTTTTGGCTAGGCTAGTTGGCTGGTGAATGTTCAGATGCATGCATCCCAATGTTGTGGAATAATAATTTAAGATGTGTCATATTTATTTATGCTGTGGAATATTTGTTTACTGATGCAAGGATGAGTTGTGTTCTTTTATGTTGCATTTGTTTAACTCAGGAAAGTTGTGTTAGACTATTGCTGAAGATACCATACACTAAATGAAAAATATGAAGATAGCAACTGGTACTGATATGGAAGCTTCATTCCTACATGCTAGCTTTAATAGTACTGAAAGGTGCTATATATAATACCAAAGGGAGTTATTTTCATTTTTACAAAACTGGAAATGCTGTGAGCTTATGATAATGACTGGCCTGGCAAGATGTGTCCACTGCTATAACAGTAGCATGAACATCATGGAAGGAACCAATCACTTTCTGATTTGAATTCAGTCCACCTCCACAAAATGAAACTCATACCTGGAACCATTGTTGGGCCAAAAACTTGTAGCTAGCCAGGTCATAGGCCCTTGAAGAGGATCCTACTATGATTATTCTACTAATGGACACAGTATTATACCAACTCCTAATGACTTATTGTTATCTCATAGACTAATACAATTCTCAACCTTCCTCAATTTAGCTTATAATTGCAGTAGATGGTGGTTAACACTGAGACCCAAAACTGGCCCAGTTGTAGAAAATAAGAGACTGTAGCTGCTCTGACTTAAATGGGACATATATGTTGCACTTCCTCCTCTCAAAGCTCACAGGTAATTGCAGGAGAGGGGGCAAACAGACTATAAAAGTGAGAGGCCTTTGATTAATACAAGGAAACCACATCTTCCAGACACATCAGAACAGCTGCACGTATGAACTGACAGTTACTGTGATAACATGCACAAGTCCCATGCAAGCACAATCCAGACAAAATCCTAGCATGGAAAGGATGAGGTAGGCTTAAGTTCCATTCTTTGTTCATCTGTTTTGTTTTTCACTTTTTGTTTACCTGTTCTGTTTTTGTTGAGAGAAGACATGAAGTTGCGTGGGAAGGGAGGTGGGGAGGATCTCTGAGAAGTTGGGAGATGGGGAAATAATATGATCAAAATATATTGTATTAACAAAAAGACTGTTGGCCCTGGTAAGTCTACCACATTCATGTTCCAGTGGAAGGCCACACATACAGGAATTTATGGGCAGCACAAATTGAACTGGGTTGGTGAAAAACACACAAAGTTGGGGCTTTAGGGAATAATGGATAGATTTGAGAGGAATGGTGTGGTAGTTTGAATTAGAATGGCCCCCATAGGCTCAAAGACTAATCATGGCTTTTGTGTATTAATTTCTGTCTGTTATCTGGCTTGATGCAGGCTGCAAAGCTAATGGACAAAGTAATAGACATATTAGAGATTTGTCCATATGCTCATTCCCTGGATACCAAGGAGAAGAGGTAACTGCTCTTTCCAGCCAATTCTGGGTAACTCTAGTGAGCAGAGGTTTAACAACTGTGGGAAGGGGTGTCTGGCCTCAGGATATCACAGAGAATCACATCAGAAGACCACACAAACATGATGGCTTGATATGGTCTTCAACAGCTCATCTGGGAGATGCACATAAATTTAGTCATTCCAGTCAATGAGATCCACCACACCTCTTGCTTCGAGGACTTCCTAAGACACTCAAGAAGGACGATCTTGCCCATTTGTGGCTTTCTGGGAATGAATCCACATCAGTCATCACACAGTGATTATCTGGAACGAGTCACTAAGTATTAACTCTTGCTTAAGGCATCAAGATGAGCCACTAACCTGAAACACAATTTGTCTCTAGAATTCCTATAAATAAATAACTAGTGTATGTACAGCCTCATCATTTTAGTGCATTTTTCTAGATGTATTTATTTATATGTGTATAGGTGTTTGCTCTCATGTATGTTTTGCACCATGTGACCCAAGTGCCCTTAGAGGCCAGGAAAAGGTGTCATCTCCTTACAAGTAGAGTTGCAGATGGCTGTGAGTTCCTATGTGGGTGCTGAGCATCAAACCCTAGTTCTCTCGGAGAACAGTTGGTACTCTCTTAACCACTAAGTGTAGTCCGAAGGTTTCTCCTGTCCCGCCAGGCCCACGTGGTCAGACTAATCTTGCTCACCTGCAGTCCCACAGTTGCTCTGGCCCAACTCAAGTACACACACAGAGGCTTATATTATTTACAATCTGTATGGCCTTTGGCAGGCTTCTTGCTAGCAGGCCATCTCTCCTGCCTCCATTATATTACATTTTAAAACACTTTTTATTGATTCTTTGGTCATTTCAAAACATGCACCCCAATCCCACTCATTTCCCAGTCCCTCTGTATCTGCTCTTTACCTATGTAGCATACCTCCCTTGCAATGAAAACTTAAAAAAGAAATAGTAAAAATACAATTTTTTTAAAGCTCACATTTTCAAAGTTCATGTCACACTGAAATTACCCTGACTGGCCTGTTCAAAGTATTGCTGACATGCCTAGTCAAAATAAATGATAGGTGGGATTTTAGGATTGTTGCTAGTCTGTTCTTTCCCCCTTTCCAAGGTCTTTCTCTCAGTCAGGCCCAACTGAAATGTGAATATTGAAATGATCACTTTGAGCCCCCTGGTGGAACACTCAGGACTCAGCACTTTCAACGGTTAATTCTGGAAGTTTAGGCTGAGAAAGAAAATCCACAGTTACTTTATGTTTACAAAGCAGGCAACCACATGATCTATATAACAAATGAAAATTGAAGTTGATTATCTAATTCACCATGCAGAATTTGGATTTTACTATCCATTCACAAACCAGGTAGGTCTATACTGTCTTACAAATGAAGGCACTCTCAACTTCTTAAAACCTTTCAGAAAGTGGCCAGAGTTGGCTGCTCAGTGTGTGAAGTCACCTGCCACCCAGCCTGACAATCCTCTGGACCCATATGTTTCCTCCTGCTAGTTTCCTCAGACCACTGCACTTGTGTGCATGTGGAGGAAGCACAACATAAAAATGTAGGAAAACATAAATTTCAATAAAGAGATGTTGAGTGTAAGTTTTTGTGTGTCGTCTTAGCATGAGCTCTATTTATCTGTGCCATGGAATTTCAACTGAGAAAGTTCCTCCTTCTGAATGTAGGCTAGTCTGTGGAGGCATTTTCTTGATTACTGATTTATGGAGAAGTGTCCTGCTCACTCTGGGGATGCCACCCCTGGGCAGGAGGTTCTCTGCGCCTAATGCGCCTAATGCGCCAGCCACAGCAGAGATCTAATAAGAAAGCTTCCTCCATGCTCTTTGTTTCTGTGTCTGCTTCCAGGTTAATGTCCTGCTTGAGTTCCTGCCCTGACTTCAGTCAGGTTACTGCCCTGCTTGAGTTCCTGTCCTGACTTCCATCAGGTTACTGCCCTGCTTGAGTTCCTGTCCTGACTTCCATGATGTAACTGCCCTGCTTGAGTTCCTGTCCTGACTTCCATAAGGTTACTGCCCTGCTTGAGTTCCTGTCCTGACTTCCATTGGTGATGAAGTGAAACCTGATTGTTGTGAAAGGAAATAAACCCATGCCTTTTCAAGTCGCTTTAAGTTATAGTGTTTTTCACAGCAATAGAATCCAACTAAGCAAAAGGATGTATTTGGGTCTCATACCTATGTAACAAAACATTTAAATGAGTGTATAGAGAATGTTTAATATATATTTATATATGTGTTAGGTCTCAAACTCAGGACCAATGGATAACCGAAGTGCCTATTTAACACATCAAAGTGGACTCTGGCTGCCAGTTTCTCTCAATTTCTACTTGTTACAGGGTCATCCTGGCTGGCAGATCTCACTTTCTACCCTAAACTTCTTCAGTCTAGTTTCTGGGCTGGGCTTCCCTTCCCTCGGCTTCTCTGATTCTTATATAACTCAACCTGGCCTCACCTGTCTCTTGGTCTCCTGGCTAACTCTTGACCTCATGGCTCCTGTTCCTCTTTCTTCTTCTCTCATTCTCTTTTCCCACCCTCCTCTGGTGGCCCAGTTACTACTTGTCCTAGGCAGGTGAAAGACAGTCACAGGCCACCTTGGTCCTCACAGTCCAGGTTTGCTGAAGACATCCACAGAACCGCCTTTGCAGAGCCTGGTGGGTAGGTTCCATTATGATGAGCAAATATATGGTGGAGAAATGGGAGAGAAAGAGAAGCAGATCGGTTCATGTGCTGTGGAAAGGGACAGAACTGAAGAAGCAAAGGGCATGAGGAACAGGCTGATGTGGGTATCCTGCTTGCCACCTGGGGCCATGGTGGAGTCTAGGCCCAGGCTGCTCCCTAGCCAGGGTCTGAGTTGATGTCTGTGGTTCCTGTCACCACAGAGGTCTGTTCAAATGCCTTCTATCTGGTCATCAACATGAGTCCATTTTGGTGTCTGAACAACATGCAGCCACCAAGGCCAGACTGATATGGGTGGCCTGTGCCACCACCAGGGCCAGGGTGACCTCCTGGAGTAAGCTGCTGCCGAGGGCCATGTCTAGTTCAGTGGTCCTGCTGCAGCTGGGGTCCTCGTTGATGTTTAAGGCCCTTGTTACCACGGCAGAGTGTGGGTCAAAGGAACCATGCCCATTGAAATCTGAGAGTGTGCTGAGCCAACCCTGCCCTTCACTGGCCCTGGATAGCTGACTCTGTGCCTGGCTAGACACTGCAGCAAGAGAACTGGCCTCACCCCTCATTGGAGCAGATTCTCAAGTAAGTAGTTTTTCAAAGAGGATCCTCCATCCTCTGCTATAAACGGCCACAGGCCACCAAATGCCACAGTAGGTGTATAAAAGTCAATGACTTAGAAAAGCTCTCTCTGTTGAGACAGACCTGCTCCTGAAGCTGCAGAAGCATCTATCACAGCTCTCTTTGCTGCATCCTGTTTCCTTGGTAACATTCTTTATTTCAGTGTGGGCTCATACTCCAGGAAACTCGCTGGATGCTAAGCAAGGCCTGAGATTGTCTGAGAAAGAAAAATAAGGTTGTCTCTGGAATCATCAGATACAGTGTTGAGTAAAAGCAAACCCTGACTAGAAAAAAAGAAATCTTAGGAATGTTTGCGAATGACATATGTCAGCTCAGCTTTAATTGGAAAGTTCTATTGACCATCAAGAAATGCGAAAGTGCCTGTCAGCTAAGTAGCAGAAGCCTTGACAAGAGTATGTTAAAGACACAGCACCACATTACCTAATTTTTTTAAGGTTTTGAAGACATTATCCATCAGTTCTAATATTACAACTATTTGTGTTCAAATGGATCAGGCAGCAGGGAAATGTACAAGGCAAAGAATAGGCAAATGCAGTTCTGAAACATTAAGGGTTTATACTATGTATGAATTGTGAGCGTCTTCTAACTTATCATATATTAGTCTTTAATTTTCTTCCCCCCCCCTTTTTTTTTACTTATTTGTCCTCATTCTGTTCCTGAGTAACAATATTTTACAAGCTGTAATACAGGAAGAGAACACTGGGAATATGGACGTGATCAATTGTAGCATCACATCCACCACTGTCCAGCCAACTCAACCTTTGGCCTGTCCTAGTGTCCACCTGTCAAAAAGAAATAGACAGAAATAGGCTTCTCTGTGCAGCACACACTCACTTTTACACACTCATACACAAACCAGGTTCTATTATCATGACCATGAAATTCTCCCAAAGAGTGTGATACATTCAAAGAAGACAGAGTTCACCAGTGCAAACAGTCATGTGAAATCTGCTGTTATAGACAACACATAAATTGACCAGGCAGCTGAGGGGCAGGAAACTCCAAAAGGACAAGTTCTACTCGCTCTTTCACAACCTGAAGTAGAAATGACCTTGGCTTTGTGGCTGGGATACCAGAAGGGAACTCTGGTTTCTCACTCCTCCTGAATTAGAGCCTCAGCATGACGGACATTGGAAGTTGTGACTGAGAGTCCAGTCTGGGAAACTAGTCCCTCCTGGGAAACACCTTTGTCATTGGAGCTGGGTTTTCATGGTGAACTTGCCATAGGTCTATTCCCAAATGTTAACCCATCTCTTACATGATTTTAGGGCCTCTTCAGGGTATGTGTGACAGTAGTCTTAGAGGCCATTGAGGATGGATACCAGAACTCTGGTGAGGCTCTTTAAGGAAAAGCTCCTTCCTGCTGATGGAAAGAATGGAGTACATCTCTGCTGTGGCTGGCTGGAGACATGACAGTGTAAACGACTCTGAAGAATGAATGTTATATATTGTCATGTCATCCCTTAAGAGGTAGTTAAGCTGGGTTTCTTAGTCACCAGGTGAAGCAACAACCCCTCAGGCAAGCTGATTTTCCTGGAGCCGTGCTAAGGAGGTGGAAGAACAGTTAATCTGCACAACCAGATGATGTACTTGTCCCTCTCAGAATTCCGGTTCGGCAGGAGAGAAGCTTGTAGATCTTTCTTCCCACAGCACCGTGAATCTGATCAGAAAAGTGAAGCGTTTCAGTTTTCTGCTCTCTGTCCCTCCCTAAACCTGTGCATGCCTTCCCTGGTGCTCTGGGCTTTCTCCCTGTTTCTCTGTAGCTGTCCATCTCCTTTACCACATGTCTGCTTACACAACATGGTTCTATCTCTCCTTCTTCTCTAACTTCCTCCTCTGGGCAGCTGCCAAGACCCACATCTTGCCCATCCTGGAGTTTTTCTCTCAAAACTGAGTAAAAATTGTCCTTGAGATTCCTTCTGACTCCATTTCTCAATTTATTAACAAGATTAAGAACTCACAGTAGGCCATTTCAATTTCCCCAGTATCACAAGGGTCCCCACAGGTTCCAGTAAGAGGGTGAACTCAGCTCATCAGGAGTGTACAAATGTGGAAAGTATGCTAGCCTCATGCTCTAGGTAGTTGGGAATTGTTAGAATATTCTAAATAATGTGGTATTATGAAAACTGATTGTCAGATTCACAAGACAGAATTCTATGCAAGGTTGGAAAGTATGTTATATAAAAACCAGTGGAAGATGGTTTGTAGCTGGTCAGAGTAGTATTGCTTCACATTATTTCCAGTGTGTGGAAAAGCAGGCACTTCCACATTGTGTCGTCAGGAATATAATTTGTCAATAGGTTCTCCAATGTAAAGTATTATTATAAAATATAGATCTTAGGATTATGAAAGAACAACTTCAATACTTTGTTATAGACAAGTATTTACAAGATGTACATGTGTAGGCAATAGAAAGTATGGCAATGGAAAATTCCTGTCACTTGAGATCTGGTGAGATAGATTTTAACATATCCCAGACATGGGTCACTGTTGACATAAAACTCAAACTTAAAATTTCAGTAAAATTTAAAATGGTGCCAGAGAAACAAAGTCTCATGCAAATATGGCTATGGAAAGAGCAAACATAGATTATCATCGCATCTGAGAAACAAAATCCCTGCTAAGAAGCTGTGTCTGGCCATGAACACATGGCTCCTCGAAGGATCCTCCATGACTTCAGAGACTAAAGGACGATGGGGATTTCAGTAGTCTGGAGACATAGGAATTTCCTAGGTTCAGAGACTATTTACTTTATCTTGGACTAGTGTTAGGAACAGCTGTTTCCTGCCCCACACTGTATCTGAACTTACACCTCTTAGAAGAAAACCCTCACAAAAGCTATTAACTTAGAACTTCCATCTTGTGATCATAAACAAAAGTCACTTAGAAGCTATCAACTTAGTAGGCACTATCTTCCACCAATCCAAGAGCTAAAAATGACATAGACAATGTTTTAGGCCTATAAAAGAGCTTCTCCACTCTCAGTGTATCCCCTTCTCTGGTGTACCTATCTATGTAGTTTAAACTTGCCTTGACTTAAAACTTTTTTGTGTGCTATAAACACATTTAAAAGGCATGAATCCACTTCTTCATTGGAACATGGAATTTGGGGTAACCTACATCTGTGTCCCTGTGTCATGGCCACTCAACATGGCTCCTGAATAAACTATCCCTCACTCCCTTTAATACGAGAGCTGAGATTTTAACATCAACAAGTCAAAAATGACACAAATTCACTTTTGTTTATGCAGATCTCTATCCAGAGGTCTCAGAATAGGAAAATTACAGAAAACCTTCCACTCCTGGTAGCACAGAACTCTCTGATACAGAAAATGATCTAATTTTTCCCCAGAGGCCACCAGTGTCCCTCAAAGATTTGAACCTTTGAATTCCTTTCAGTTTCTATGTCTTTTGTTTGTAGTTCATGACTATGCCACAAGGTGGCACTATGATAAAATAATTTAAGTCCACAAAGATCTAAAGAAACATCTTGGAGCTGGGGGTGTACTCCCTTGTAGAATTCTTGTCTGGTGTAGATACAGCAAACAAGAACAGAAATACTCTGGGATGGCAGTGTAACTCATTAGCAGAGACTTTGCTTAGCTAGTATTTACAAAGACAGGGTTTAGATTCTCTGAACCACAAAAATGAACATTTAATAATTCCTGAAAAATCTAGTTATTATTGTGCTGCACACGTTTGACCGCAACACCCACAATATATGAATAAGCAAATATCTGTGACTTCAAGGCCAGCCTGATATCTACAGTTGTTCCAGGCCAATGAGGGCACAGGGAGACACTGTCTAAAAAATTCACTTTGTGCACCTAAGTAAAACTTTAATTATTCTGAAAATCCTGATAAGTGTAAAGGAGGACCATGCACTTCAGGTTTCCTTCAGAGTAACAAATATATTAGTCTATTGGTTTATAAAGCAAAACCTGTAGTGAGGCAGTCCCATTTGGTTGACTGCATGGTAGATCAAAACCAGCCCTCTCATGGTCAGGAAGCATAGGCTCAAAGAGACAGGCCTGGGTTCCCTTTATCCATCCCTTCAGAGGTACAATCCCAATGGCACAGGGTCTCCCTGAAAGTCTTGCTTATTAAAAGTCTTACCTTCTCCCAATAGTGTTGCCTTGACAACAAAGATTCAACAAATAGACTATTGGAGAATATCCAAGCTTCAGTCCAGAGTACATGTTAGAGACACACTAGTATACTGTGAGTGTCCATATTACAAAACGTCAGGTAGTTCTGGTGTTTGGTGGGAATCTCCAGCATGTGCCAGGGAAGGAATGGGTGAGTGGAAGCTGATGGAGATGCTGGTTCAGGACCTAGCAGCGGTGTGCAGAGCAGAAAGAGGGAGGGACTTCAGTAACTGGACAAATTTGGAGAGGCCTGTGAAGGAATGGCGTGTTGGAGAACTGACACTCTACTTCAGGAGAGAAATCTCTACAGTGTGCAGAGCTCAATCTGCACCAAGGCAGGAAAAGATGAACCTGAGTGGAATGCAGGTTTGGGGTCAACAGCAAACAGAATTGTTTGAATGTGCATGTGTGGAGATTTGCCACACAGAAGCACTGTTACAGTGAACATTAAGAGATTTAACTGGGAACAAGTCAAAAAGAAACAGCTGTGGTGCCTCCTAGTGGCCAGAGTCAGGATTTTCCCTCTGAGAGTCTGAACAGCTTACTCTGTAGTCTGGAAAGTGAGACCAAGACTAGGAACTTGAAGGGATGGTATCAGTCTGATTTTATGAATATTTTAATCACTGGATGTGATCGCTTTATGTTTATCCATTCCTAGGATATCTAACTTAAATCGATAATCCTGAGGACTCTCTGCAATGAGGGAAAAACTGCACCTGGGAATATATATATAATGCTAGAGGAGACACAAACACATACTCACTCGCACTGGACATGTACACACAAACTAACAAAACATAGCTTTTATCCATTTTGTTCCTCCATGACACTGAATACAATGCATGCTTTTTCTAAAGATCTGTATATCCAAAATACTTGTGTCAATTTGCTCAAAATTATCTTCTGTGATTTTTTAAATTATGAAATTACTGGTGTCTTCACTGCAGAAATTTAAAAACTAGAGAAAATGATGTTATAGAGGGAAATCATTTTCTCAGGGTCCAGTTCCTTTCTCATGAGTCAAAGGTGTCTCTTTCTCATAGAATGGTGCACTCTTCTTATACATTAGTGTATCCCACAAACATTACATCTTCCCACATATACACACTATTTCCCACTAGTAGAACTACAGCAAAGAACTTCCATGAAAGCTATTCTTTTCCATTTAATATTCTCATGTTTTCTCAGTAACTCATGAGTGCTTGTGTTTTGATATATTAAAAATATGTTGTTATGAACTGCTCAATGAAATCACTACCTATCCTCCCCATTAGTAAGTGATCTCACATTTATTAGATAATAACCCAGTATTTATGATTCACCTGCAAATGTTTATCACTGGTGTTGACACAACTCAGTGTTTTTATAGTTAGAATGTAGTTTTTAAAAAAAACTTTTTGCTTATTCTCTGTGGCTTCCACAACATGGATCTCCATCCCATTCATCTCTGTGCCTTTGTATCTGCCCTCTGCTGTTGCAACCATCCCCCCAAAAATAAAATAAAACAAAACAAAATTTAAGAGAAAAGAAAAAGGGAGAAAATAATCTCTTGGTGGAACCTGTAGTGTGGCCCAGTGAGTCAGTCACACAGTATATCCTTGTGTCCGTATAGCTTTACTTGCAAGACTTCATTGCAAAGAGGCTAGTTCAAGGCTTCTGACTACTGCTACACTGTGGATGCTGGGCCTTCATGGGACTCCTCTTGGATATTCTTGCCCTGTGTCATGGAGACACTGCAGCTTTGGATCTGCAGGTCTGGCTCCTTCATGTGCTCCAGCAGATCATAGATGAGGTGGATGTTGGGGTGGGCTAAGTCATAGCCCTGGTTCTGGGCTATGATAGTTGCCACGTTGATCAGCCCGCCAGCTCTCTCCTGTCCTCACCACCAGGGTGAGCTCTCTGGCATTGCCCCAGCTGGTTCACCCTATTCAGGAAGGAGTGAGGGGCAGGACCAGTTCTGCTTTCATGTTCCCAGGATCGGCTGTCCCACACCTACACCATCAGGGACAGCTCTACTGTGTTGCCCAGGCAGGTGCAGGGGTACCCTCCCTAGTGTTACAGCTGGTGAGGGTTAGGGACAGCTCTCCTGCTCTTATGACCTCAGGGCCAGCTCTCCCTCCTGCCATAGGTGGTGAAGAGCAGTGTGGAGGGGAAGTCATCTCTCACTCTCACACACTATCTTATGGAAGATGAGGGGTGGAGCTAGAACTCCCATGCTCTTGTTCTTGGGGTGTCTCACAAATGTCACTGTCAACAGGGTCCAATCTACTGCCCTGTGCATCCTAGGCGAGGTTCAGGGCCAAAATAATCCCACAAAATAATAGGTTTCATTATTGAATTTTCACAAACTTATTTTTAATTTTACAGGAAATCACAGTTAAGAAACTTTGAATTTTTAAAGTGATCTTGGACTGTTAATGTACTGAAAAAATTAAAGGCTGTGGTATTTTTAAGGTCATACTCTTTTATACTGTGATATTCACATGAGCTATTGGTAATAAACCAGGAAGTTTACAGTTCTGTAGTTATGTTTGTGTCAAGTTGACAGGGTCAACTTCTCTGGTTAGTTTTTTGTCAACTTGACACAAACTAAAGTCATGGAGGATGAGGGAACCATAGATGAAGAACTGTCTCCATCAGACTGACCTGTAGGCAAGTATGTGGGGCATTTTCTTGATTTATGTTTGATGAGGTAGGGCCCAGACCAGTGTGGACAGGGCCTCCTGGGCAACTGGTCCTGGGTTGTATAAAACAGATAGCTCAGCAAGCCACAGAAAGCCACTAAGAACCTTTTCTGCCTCTGCTCCTGTTCAAGTTCCTGCCCCAACTTCCCCAGTGACAGACTGAGACTGGGACATGTAAAGTCAAACAAACCTTCTCCTCCCTCAGCTGCTTTTGGACAGTTTTTACCACAGCCATGTAGAAGCAACATTGTACACTCCCTTAAGTTAGTTTTCAAATCTATTGAAAACAAAGTATCCAGAGCTCTTTCTTGCACTAGGAATTTCCAAGAATATCATTCACATTGTCAGTATGACAATAATGAGTTCCAAATTCTCTCTTCATTGTATGGTCTAGTTTTCACCTCAGGGTGCAGTGTCTCTGACAGAAACATGGCACCTGAGGAAGGATGGAGGAAAGAGCAAATATGCCAATATTGATCCAGTTGCATCTTCCCAGTATTCTGCCACTGTAACACACTGGTCAGAACTGTACTTCTGACAGCACCAGATCCCAGCTTACTCAGAGAATATATAGTAAGAGCCATAAGGAAAAACAAAAGAGAAAGATCAAAGAAACAGGTGAAACTAATTTTAGTATTTTATTTAATACAAAGTGTCAAAAACTCCACAATTTTTAACTTGGAAACAATGTAGGTAAATCACTCACTGCACTTACATTTTAGTAGTTCTTTGAAATTTTGTGCATTATATGATGAATCAAGCATTATGGAAAATATTAACAAATTTGAAATGCATCACAAGAGAAATATGACACATAAATTTCAGTATATTTTAATATGCTTTTTCTTACTAACTTGGAAATACAATGTTACCACCAAAAAAATACTAAAAACCAAAAGTTAACTATCTTGAACAGTTTTCTTATTATACTAATGTCTGTAAAATATGGTTTCATATATTTACCAGTATCACTACCGAAAACAAAATTCAATTACTTTTATCTGTGGTCAGACTGAAACCCAGTATGGCCTCACTTAAAAAAGGAAACAATATAAGGATCTAAGCCATTGCTTTTACTAATTTATTTCAGTAGGAAAACATTATGTGTAAATGATTACTTACAGTCTACTCTTTTTGTGAAATGTAGTGGTTTTGGCATTTCAACATGTGGAAGGAACAAATCCTAATTTTATATCTTTACCATGTCTTTGTGATACAGAATGCTGTTTCCAGAAATTAACAATATGAGTAAAATATTTTAACTGTCCATGTTCATGTGTGGGAGGAGGTACGTGCACTTGATTCTCTCTCTCTCTCTCTCTCTCTCTCTCTCTCTCTCTCTCTCTCTCTCCCTCTCTCTCTCTCTCTTTCTGTGTGTGTGCGTGTGTGCATATGCTCACGCACATGCTCACATGCATGCCAAAAGTCAGTATCTGTTTTTTTCTTCTACATATATCTTCTGAGGCAGGATCTCTCACTGAACCTCGTTTCCCTAATTTCCTAGAATGTCTGGCCACATGGTCCAAAGGCTCTTCCTTCCTCCACATTTTCACACTGGAGTGATAATTGTGCACTTGGATGCTCAGCTTTTTACACAAATGCTAGGTTCAGATATGAGCACAGGTGGGCTTGTGTGGTAAGCAACTAGACGACTGAGTCATTTCCTTAGCCCTGTATACATTATTAACTATAGACTTTACATACGTCATTTCTAAGTAAGTCTAGGATATACAAACTAAATTTATAATTATGTTATGTTCTGGAATATAAAATAAGTTGGACTTAGTATTCGCACAAGGCTAATATGTATCATATCAAACAGGGCAAAGCTAATGGAAAAAGAATCAAAATATATATAGGGAATGATTTATACAGCTAAGGAAATGACAGGATTAACAGAATTGGGAGTAAGAGAACTAAAGGAAGCAGGGGAATATTATTGTAAGGACCCTAAATCCCACCTAAAAAATCATCTGACAAAGGCTGGATAGCCAGCTGAAGACTTCTTGAGAAGTAGTGGAAACTTTAGAATAGGCCTACATCAAGGAAGCAGGAAAGTATATTTATGATCTTGAAGGTTCTATTGAAACCTCAGAGCCTCTGCTATCTTTCTTTCCTGGACTCACTATTAAATCCTGACGGATTCCCAAAAGCAACCAAAACCAGCCTAAAGTAACTTAGGGGATGAAAACACTGTCTTCAAGAACCACCGCCCCTTCCACAAATATAGGCAGGAAAGGTTGTCATTTTTCTGATCTGTGGGATGCACCAACAAGCAAACCAAACAGTGCAGGCAAAGATGAGCAAACTAGGACTTGATCATCCTGTATTACAGGCAATGCACATCACTGTGGTCAGTAAAATGAAACATATCAATAGTAGACAAGTGATACACAGGAACTCTTAAAGTCCTCCATCTTTTCTAAATTATTCTGTGTAGGAATCAGTTACATGCCTATATTCGCTAAGTGTAATTTCCTACAATGGAAAGTACCTTATATATTGAGTGGGGGGGTCCAATAATAACATTTAGTATTTAAGTAGTACATATCGGGTTGAAACTGTGTTGGACTGTGAAATTTATTCTAAGTAAGTGATCCAGGTCATGTCAGCCCTCTCTGCAAGCTCTAGCATCACCTTCAGTTGTAGTTGTACAAGAGCAAGCTTCCTTCGGTCTATACTGCCCTGAAAAGGCCATACTGCATAGCAATGTACAGGGATGGGATAAATCACGTATTTTAGATTCTTCAAGGGTGTTAAATTATTCATGATAATCATAAGCATAGGCATTGTGATGGGGTTAGAAGCAAAGCACAGGACACGGAGTTGAGTACAACGAATCAGGGCAGGGATAAGGACAGAGATTGCAGTATCATTTATAAGGCAATGATTTATCTCTAGATGTCGAAGAGTACCAGAGAGATTTACCAGAAGAGTTTGAAAAGGCTCAAAATCATCCCAATACATTGGGTTGTTGCTAAGATTCAACAGCTTTAGGCAGGAGACCTGAGAGCTCTGGGCCATAAACCTCAAGTCTCTGTAGGAAAGATCACAGAATGACAGATACAAGAAATGCAGTCCAGGTGGCAGGACTCTGTAGGGAGAAAACAAAACAAAGAAACAACAAAAAAAAAACTTCTTAAGAATGAAGTCTGAATGAGGAAAACTACACCTTTATATCTAGAATAAACTACTTTTAACATGCATTGTAATTGGGTATTAATGTGTTAATGTGAGCTTTAGTTAACTTAATAGTTTTGTTACTCTGAGAATTGTTTTAAGACAGGATCTTACTATCTAGTCCTGGCTGTTCTGGAACTCACTATGGAGGATATACTGGCCTGGAACTCACAGAATCTGCCTGTCTTTGCATCCTTTGTGCTGAAATTAAAATCTCATGCCACCATATCTGGCTGAGAGTTTGGTTTTTAACACTGAGATACAATTTCTTTTAGTCTAAAGAATGTGTACAGTGTATTATAATAGATAATTTTAAGAAATATTAAGATAAAAAACTGAAAGCACTTGATATACAACATTATCCATTGTAGATTTCAGTTCATCTTTTTAGTGGGGAGGGATCAGAAAGAGCAGGCAACTGAAAATTCCCTTTGGTCAGTCCCTAAATACCAACCTCTACTTTCAGGGCCTATGCCTTGGAGATCACATATCAGTAAAGTGATCTGACATTGTAAACTATGGGCATCTGTGATTAGGTGCATCAACGCTATAACAAAACATCTTCCCCCATCTCAATCCCTCTTCTTCTTCATACTGCACTTGTCTGTACATTGCTGGCTGCTTAATTTTTGTAATTCTTTCTCCACTTTCAAATTCCCAGAAGTGACAAAGTGGGAAGCACAAAAGCCTTTCAGGAGTTTAGGAACACCCAAGAATGTTTTATTTGCTATCTCAACAGGCTATCAGGAAACCCAGGGCCCTACCCCAAACTCTTACCTCAGCACTCTGTCCAGATGCCCTGTGAGACAGAATGAAGACAGGCTGACTTCTTTAAGGTTGTTCATACGTCGCAAGTGACCAAGGAAATTTTTAAAGACTTTCCCACTCAGAGATCTAAAAGTGACTTTAGACAGACTGAGGCTCTCTAGGTGGTCCATCTGAGACAGGACATTGGTGATATCACTCAGTGAACCCCTATCAATTGACAACTGACCAACACAGTTGAGATCAAGAATACTCAGGGTGCATTTGCTGTTACACAGTTTATCAACTTGCAAATCTCGACAGCATATGTGCAAAGACCCTGAACTCTCCCTAATTTTAGTTATAAGCAAAACCAAAAATTCTTTTTCCACTAAGGAGCCATCTAGGGAAAGGTCCACTAGTAACTCTACAGGCCTGGGGAACTGTATCATGGACTCTGAATTTACAAAATGATTCTGCCCTTCTATTTTCAGGATAGAGCTGTCAGAATAAGCACAAGAATGAAAACAGAAAGGTTCCTTGATTCTGATATCATGGCATGTGGTCTTACAGTCGTTGTCTTGCCTTAAATCTAGGATCCTCAGTTTAGGTATCCTGTAGGGGTAAGAGAAGATAGAATACCTGATAAAGAGCCAACAATAATGAAACCGAGTAGAATCAATGATGACATCTAGGAACTAATTCTTTTATCATAGCTGACACTACTTGTATTAACTATCAACAAATGTTTCCCATGAAATTTCAGCCTCCTCTCCCCAATCCTTTATACACCCTAGACTCCCTCCAGTCTTAAAGCTCCTGTTTTTCTCTTATGTAACACCTGTTACGAAAACCCATCAATAGAACCCCAGTAACAGATTTCATAATGAACATTGAATATAATCAGTAACAGATTTTGTAATTAACAATGAATACAATCAGTCTTTAATGTGTTACCAAGTTTGCGGGCAACAGCCCCACACATAAGTCTTCAGCATTTACTTGTTACTCCTTCTGGGAGAGTAGAAGGCTGTGCTACAACCTCCTCTGTCTTTCCATGTTTCTCTTACACAATCTTACCTAGAAGCAGAGTTCTTTGAAGGACACACTGGAAGATTCTCAATCATGGCTTTCAGGAGTTCATGTTGAGGCTTCTGTACAGTTAATGACCCAATATGGAGACAGTGAAAGGGCCACACTTTCATCATCTCACTCAATACATTCTTATGCCCACCCTCGAAGGCGGCAATGAACAGGGGAACAAAAAAGACTCTTGGCATATCCTGCAGAGCTTGGATTGCTACAGACTCATTTCTCAGCAGACTCTGTATAGCGAGATCCAACAGAGTCTTTGGGTTCTTTGCATCCATCTTTGTGAACCTGAATCAGAAGGAGAAATATTTAGAAGTTCTGGAAAAACATACACAGTCTCTTCTTCATAACCAGTGCCAGAAAAGTAGAAATTTAAAGAGTAAATGAACCAGATAGCGAACACTAGATACATCTACAATAGACACTGATTAGAAATTGACTTGTGAGTGTATAAAGGGGTGTGTGTGTGTGTGTGTGTGTGTGTGTGTGTGTGTGTATGTATGTATGTATTACTATTCCCCCTCCCATGTATATATAGAAGGTATATGATAAAACACCATGAGAAATGGGTAGTAGGCCAGGCAGTGGTGGAATATGCCTTTAATCCCAGCACTCGGGACGCAGAGCCAGGTGGATCTGTATGAGTTCCAGGCCAGTCTATTCTACAGAGCAAGTTCCAGTATGGGCTCCAAAGCTACACAAAGAAACCCTCTCCACAAAAAAAAGAAAGAAAGAAAAGAAATGAGTAGTATGTAAGCAGAAAACAATTTGGGTCACTTAGTTACATGACTTCCAGTATTATCCCTCAATAAAGAAAAAGATAAATTTACAAAAAGTGATAAAAATAAAATATTAAAACACCAAATTAATTGTGATTAAAGAGAAAAAGAATGACTGACATTCTAGCCCTTGATTTGTCTCACTCTTATTACTGTATTTGTGACAGATAAAGACACAAAAATGGCACAAGACAGACACAAAGGAAGATGGTTAAGAAAACTTAAAGTTGACCTTGAGCTTATTTGGAAAATCTAGTCATTAATTAGGCCTAAAGATGAAAAAGAAAAATATAATATCAAAAGAATGTGGTAAAGTTTAGGGCAAGGACTTCAAAACTGTTCCATTCAAAGCTGTATGTTGTCTCACATGTGGAAAGTATGATATAGTCTGATAATAGAGTACTGACTTTTGGTGTCTGGGATCGGTGACAGGGTTGGGGTAGCAAAGCACAGTTGTACAAGATTCATGTAAGCTAGAGGTTGGTATGAACACATCACAATGAGTCTCATCTGGATGTATTATGAATATGTGTTATAAACAATGAATATCAAAGGCGTATCAAATAATTAATATGGAGGTTAGTTTAAAACTGCAATCTTAAAAGACACAGACTGTGGGAAGAATACTTTGATGTGGTTATGAGAAACATTCAAGAACATTTGTTAATGATGGGAAGAGAAACAAAATGAGGGGGGTTAAGAATCTTGTAACACATGAAAGAGTTAGAAAGCTCCTAAATTTTTCTTCTACTTTGGGAACAACTACAAACCCTCTAAAAGACCTACACAGCACTGATAAACAGAGAACAGCATGATTAAATTAGACAGCTTCTAAAACAATATGAATAAGCCAAATAAAGAAAAATTCCAAGCAAAAACATTAAAACCATGAGAAAACAAAATTAATGTTGCTCATCACCTACCTAATATGGTACTTTGCTACAGCATCTCACACACATTACAGCATTGTCCTTGGATAAATAACTTGATGACTAAGATAAAATTATCATATTTAAGAACAAAGAAGTGGTACATTTTCTTGAGGCTTCCAGGATTTCAATCTCAGGGACACACCCTGCATGCAGTCCTAAAAATATGCCCCAGTTTCTTAAAATGATGGTCTTCTATTATAGCTCAAGGTATAAGAGAGTTTAAGTACATCCTATTTGTCAAGAACTTTCTTTTGTATGAAGAAAAAGTCAAACAGTCTTGAAAGAAAGGGACTGGGCAGTCTCATGATACAAAGCAGCTGATTTCACACACTGTTACAAATGTTAGTAAAATGTATTTAAGAATTTGCTGTTTGTGCTCTATTACAAGGTCACCATGTTCCATTCCTAGGAATATCTGTGAATATTCCAGTATTTTGGTTCAAAATTCAGTTGTGGATGTGCCTGACATGATTGAATAAGGACTTTAGATTCCATTATAAGGGTTGTGGAGCAATGCTATTTAAATTTGACTTTTCCCTTACAAACTCAGCATTAAAAAAAGTTCTTCATAAGCTGATGTATATAAATTTAATTCAATTTCAAAAATACCTACATTTTACTGAGTTAGACAGCCTGATGGTAAAGTTCTTATGTGAAAACATACACAAGAATAGCTAATAAGAGAGAAGGAAGACACTTGAGAAGAGACTCCTCACACCATACCAAGAAAATGAAAACTTTCTAGAGAACTTCTGTAATTACAGTGTCTTATCACTGCTAGAAAAACAGACAAATAGCTGAATGAAATAGGCTAGAAAGCTTAGAAATAGAAGCCAACATGAATGGACATCAGTGTTTAATGAAGGGCTGAAAAGATGGGGTGGCAGTTAAGAGCATTGGCTGATTTACAAGAGGGCATGGATTCAATTCCCAGTCCTGGAAACCATCCATAAGTCCAGTTCCAGGGGATCTGATGCCCTCTTTTGGCTACTATGGGCCCTGTACAAACATGTTACACAGATATATAGGCAGGTGAAAAAACCCATACACACAAACCATAATTAAAATAGAAAAAAAACTTAAAGTACATCCATGAAACAGAGTAACTAAAAATTGAGTTAAAAATTTAAGCAAAAATTAGAATCACAGAGGTTCTTGAGGAAAACACAACAGATTTTCTCTAAGCTTACTGTAGGGAAGGGTTTTCTAAATCTCACTTAAATTCTAGAGGTAATGAAAGGAAGCAATTAGTGATCTGACCCAATGAAAACCAAAGAATTTAAAAATATCAAATGCAAGCATTTCAAAGGAGAAATTACAGACTAACAAGATGGAGTAGTAAAACATCCCAGCCAAGTGGAAACTCTGCTTCCTATATAAAGAACTCAAAAACTGAGGAATGAAGCACCAAAAATGGCATGAAAAAGAAAAAAAGCTATGAACTAACAGTTCACACAAAAATGTCAAGGGACAAAACAAATAATAAATGTCCAAATGTAATGATAATTAGATGTATGTAGTATATTAAAATAAAACACTGAGTTATTTAGTCTCTGGTAACATACAGGCAAAATTATGAAGTGATAGTGTTCTATTATTAGGGAAACTGTGAGGAATAAAATTTTAAATATCTTACAAAGATCTTCTTCTATAAACACAGACCCAAGGACATTCAATGAAGCATTATATATAATTTCAAGATATAAACAATTAAAAACCTCACACAGAGGTAGATTAAAAAGGGTACAGAATAGCCATACAAATGTGTCTGATGCATGTGTAAAAAAGAACAATGAAAATCTCCTAAGAAATACAAGGGAGACATTTCAAGACATGCTATTAGCTTGGAACACTCAGTCCTAAATGGAGTATCTCCTTCGACTCCCTTCCCACAGGGGATCAGGGACCTCTCCAAAAGAGGAGGCAGAAAGATTGTGAGCCACTAGGGATAGAACAAGGCCTTCTAGACCCAACAGGAATGATGCCCTTATGAACTCACAGAGACTGTGGAAATATGTGCAGGGTCTGCAGAAGTTACATAAGACCCCATCCCTAACTCAGAAGCTATTTCTAACTGATAACCACTTGAAAAGAAAAAAAATAGTTTTCTCCAAGAGTCTCACTGGATATACAAACCAGATTTAAGAGCTGATTCTATACCTAGCAGTAGATGGTTAACACAAAATGAACTCAATGGTATTTTCGGAGTTTTGTTTTGTTTTTTAGACATTAATGCACTATTTGGCTATTTCTTAAAAAAAAAAAAAACCTTACAGGCCTTTTGCTTATATATTACGGCTTCAATGTTGTGGGATAATCTTTGTACACTGTGAGGCTGTGTCTTTTCCAAGGCACCTTCTGTTTGGTTATCTAAATAGCCAATAGCTAGGCAGGAGAGGATAGGCAGGACTTCCCAGCAGAGATAGGAACTCTGGGAAGAAGAGAGTCAGAATCTTCCAGTGAGACACGGAAGTCAGACAAACAGTGTGCAGGAGAGGTGACGGTTCATGTGACAGAATGCAGATTAATATAAAGGGTTAATTTAAGTTTTGAGAGCTAGTTGGGGACAAGCCAAAGCTAAGGCCAAGCTCTCATAATTAATAGCAACTCTCCGTGTCATTATTTCAGAGCTGGTGGTCCAAAGAAATTCTGAATGCACTTCAGATTTTGTTTTTATGAGTTTTCTCTGCGTGTGAATGTGTGTGTCTCTTGTGCTTTTTCTGCTGTTCTTTTTTCTGTTTGGTTGTATTGTCCTATTCTGGTTTGTTTTTATTCAATCTTAGTTTATATTAGTTTGTTAATCTTATTTGGTTGTTTTCTAATGAGAGAGAGATATAAAAGGAACAGATTTGAGTGAATGTGGAGGTGGGAGGAGCTGGGGGAGGGGAAACTACAATCAGAACATATTGTAGGAAAGCAATCTATTTTCAGTAAAGAAAGAAATGCTCTTAAATGAAAAACAGAAGTGTGCACCCTATGCTCTCATGTAAGAAGGCAATGTAAGACAACATGTTACCTTTCCCTTGTACAAAATAAATATAAGTCATAGAGCAAAAAGTGAATGATGTGTTATTCCTTCAGTGAAGGTTAGGAAAAAATGGGGAATGAGAACAAGGTAGCATCTGTGGTACTTTTCCACACAGATTTATATTGGATTATCTGAATAATAGTAATATTTCACATACCCAAAATATAAACACAGTTGAACTTCTACAGCAGCATCTGTTGTGGAATATTAGTTTAAGATGTGTTACATGTGTTCATGCTTTGGAATATTTGTTTAATGATGCAAGGATGTGCTGTATTCTTTTATGTTGCATTTGTTTAACTCTGTAAAGCTGAGTTACTTTGCCTGCCTAAAACACCTGATTGGTCTAATAAAGAGCTGAACAGCCAGTAGCTAAGCAGGAGAAAGGATAGGCAGGGCTGGCATGCAGAGAGAATACACAGGAGGAGAGGAGAGGCAGGAGGGAGAAAAGGAGGAGAGAGGACACCAGGGACCAGCCACCCAGCCACACAGCAAGCAGGAGAGTCAGAAGTAAAGAAAGGTATATAGAATACAGAAATATAAAAACCCAGAGGCAAACGATGTAGGGAAAAGGGGCTGGCTAAAGAAACCCACCCTGACCCTGGAGCCCAGAACTAGGGAAAGATGGCTCAGTTAGGGACAGTGAAAGGAAACAGTTTGGCTCAGATCAGATCCATCTCTGCCCCTGGCCAGCAGACTTGTGAAACCAGCCAATCACAGAGCAAGACAGTAGCAACCTGTCCGTGGGGCCCAGGACCAGGGAAAAAAACAAAGCCTGGATTTGGGACCTGAGCCAGAGAAATGAACACTTTATCCCCATACCTAGAACCAAGGAACATGCCTTGACTCTGCAACCAGTACAAAAGTAACACTCTTGGTACCTAGAATCAGAGTCAGTGAAAGAAATGTGCCCTGGCTTTAGAAGCAGTGTCAAAAAGTCAAGAAAGACCAGTCAAAGAAACACAGTTCGGCTCTGAAATCAGGGCCATCTCTGTCCCTAGCCCACAAAATTGGCCAATCCCTGGGAAGAAAAAAACTAACCAATCACTGGTTGACTCCACCCCCATGACATCCTATATAAACTGTCCTGCCTGGTCAGTTGTGGGCTGTTCTCTCCACCCTGGTAGAGGCAGCTACTCTCCTGGACTCCTCCTTCCCAAATAAACCTTTTTCTTAAAAGAGTTTTAGGTGTGAAGATCTTCATTCACTGGCGTAAAGAAGATCCTTGCTGAGATGTCCCTCAGTGGACAGAGCAAGGAGGAGCTGAGCAGAGAAGCCTTGCTGAGATGTCCCACGCTGAACAGACAAGCCTTGCTGAGACATCCCTCAGCTGACAGAGAAAGAGAGAGCTGAACAAGTAACACTTTCTCCAGAGCCAGAGGAGATTGCTACATTTCTGCAGGGGTTTCCTTTTTTTGCAGAGCAAAGCAAAAGAAGCAACATCTTAGTCCACAGAAGCAAAGCTCTACTAGGAAGCCCCCTTAAGTGGGGGGCTGAGCAAAGCTCAGCTGTAGTGGCTCTCCAGGAGAGGAGCAGGATTGCTATATTCTGCAGGGAGACCATCCTCCACCACACCAGGTATAGCCTGACTCTCCCAAACAGTCAGTATACCCTTCCCTACTGAAGCAGTTCCAGGCCTGACACTCCCCAGAAGTCAGAAAAACTCCCCTTCTAGGGCTGAGATGTCTCTTTGCAGCTCCAGCCATCACAGCTGTCCTAAGCAGCTCAAGATGCCTGACTCCCCGAGTAATAAGGTTACCTTTCCCCTGAGTTTCAAAAGTCATGTTTTGGTGCCAAAATCTGGGACCAAACCCACAGAGTTGAAACAAATTTACTTACAAAAGGTAAACAGGATAATTTAAGAAAAGCTGGCTAGAAACAAGACAAGCTAAGGATGGGCATTCCTAAGCAAGAATAAGTCTGCATTTCTTTATTTGGGAGCTGGGAAGTGGGCACCTAAGAGTGGGAAAAAAACTACAGGTATCCTTGCATATTGTGAAGATTTCACGTCTGCTGCCAGGTATCATATATCAAGCCATTGCTGAAACCCTATGGTGAACACACCTCCCACACCAAAATGACCAAAGGGGAGTATGGACGCCATTAGAACAGTTATTTTTGTCAGAAACGTATAATGCAAATACAGTCATAAGAAAACATGAAATTCTTTGGTAAAATGACCTTAGAAGCTGTGTAGAAACTACATGGTGAGCAGAAAGAGTCAGAGAACTAGGTGTAGTCACATATGCCTGCAATCCCAGAACTCAGAAGGTGGAAGCAGATGAACTAGTAGGTGAAGGTATTCTCAAGTATATAGTGAGCTAAAAATGCACCTTGGGATATACCACACCCTATCTCAAAAGCCAAATCTGTACAAACAAGCAAAAGAGAAGCCAGGGTAAGAAAATATAGACTAATGAAGGGGAGAAAGATTAAAACATCAGGAATCTGCTGGGAGATGGTGGCACATACCTTTAATCCCAGCACTTGAGAGGCAGAGCCAGGTGGATATCTGTGAGTTCAAGGTCAGCCTGGTCTAAAGAGTGAGATCCAAGACAGGCACCAAAACTACACAGAGGAACCCTGTCTCAAAAAACAACAACAACAACAACAAACAAAACAAAAAAAACATCAGGAATCACAAAGGAAAGGCTAGGACAGTTTAAAAGTACTGAGAGACACTCCAAAATCCACAGTCCAGTTTCATGGTGGAGGTATGAGGAATGAGGAAAAGCCCATTAAAATGTGGCTCTCCAAGTATAATGTGCCTCTGAGGAAAAAAAAAAGATGAACATCCCTAACCCAAAGGTCAGCCCAAGATTCTCACTAACATTAATTTAATCTGGGAAGTCTGGGACTGGGACTGTTATTGGCACTAGTCAACATAAAAAGAAAAAAATACTTTTTTCCTCTTCAGTGTCTAAGGGCTATCCAGCCAAGTGTACTCTTGAGAGAGGCTAACTCTGAGACAAAAATACTTTTGTAAATAAGAAAACAAGGAACAACTGCAAAATGAGAAGGACGAGAGATTGTGACAGACCAGCTTTGTGGGAGACACCTGTCGAAGGCAGTGATGGGTTGTGTGAATGACAGGCAAGGACACACTATAAAATGTAGGCAGTAGATCCTCTGGTAATGAAGGGCCCACTGCTCTGAGGTCCTACCACTTGTGTGGTCATGAGCAATCTCCACCACCTGGTGATGACTGAGGACATTGGTGATCCCACGCTTGAGTTTGGGGAGCAGTTCTACACCTGCAGCCACTTACCTTCTGTGTGGTTCAATGCTGGTGAAATGGATAATCCTGAGTTGCAGGTCCACGAAGGTCTCGGGGTGCAGCAGCCTCCTCCCTCTCACAGATGGTCTACTGTTGGGCAAAAAATGAGCACACTAAGACCAACATTGCAGCACAAATCTCAGTGCTCTATTTCCTTCTCCTGTGTCCTCTTCGTTTACTTTATTCATTTATTATTATTTCTACTTTTACAGTAGAACATTTTAATTAATTATTTGAAACTGTCACCAATGCATACAATGTATTCTATTAGTATACAATCCCAGTCCTGCCCATATACCCTCCCATGTCCATTTCAACCTTTAAACTCCTCCCAACTACATGTGCTCTTTCTCACAGCCACTGAGTACAATTAGTCCCACTTTTACCCAAACTGAGTTTTAGTTTAAGAGTTGACTGAACATTATTTCTGTGAGTATCTGATTCATAGTTGTTGGGGCACAGTGGTTGACTTTAATACTTTCTGAGTGTATTTCTATATATAGTTTAGCTATTACAAGTGGTTTCTTTGCTTCTTTCTTTTTGGGAATTGAGACTGAGCCCTCCATAGATGGTCTATACCCTATGAGAAAGGGAAACTTGAACACATATTCATCCAACGCGGTATAGAGATCACAACACAAAAATATAATAAATATGAAAAAACAAAGCAAATGATAATATCTCCTCAAATGCCATATCCAAAAAAAATGGAAGAAGTGTTTGAAATGCTGGACAAACAGTTTAAAAGTATACTAGAAAACAAGTTCAAGGACCTTCATACATATGAAAGAAATGATGAAATCAACTCAGAATGTGTATGTACAAGCCAGCAACATGGATGAGAAAGTCATAAGGGGTTTGAAAGAAAACAATCAGAAATTCCGAAAATTAAAAACTCAATTTCATCAGTAAACATCTGTAGGAAGTATCACTAATGTGCTAATCACTAATCAAAATTTAAAACAAAGTTTTAAGTAAAGTTGAAGAAAATATATTTACACTTAAGTAAAGAAAAAATAAGCCATCTTGAGCACAAAATTCTGGAGTATGACTACAAGATAAAATATATCTACAGGCAAAAAAAAATGAGGGGTGATAAAACTTAAGACACAGAAAACAGTCATAGAAAGTCTTAGCCCACTGTAGTAGGGCAAAAGAAAATGGTAAACGATACACAAACAGTAAGGGAAGGTATCCAATTATTCCTAAGAACATTTGCTATATAATTTTATAATAAAAAGACTCCAAATGCAAACAGCAAGGGAAGGTATCCAATTATTCCTAAGAACATTTGCTATATAATTCTATAATTAAAAGGCTCCAAATGCTCCAACAGAAAATACTTAAGAGTTGATAAAAGCAGCAAAAAAATCAGTATTACAAAATAAGTGCAAACATTGGTGGCTTTTCCATATGCCAATAACCATGACATTGACAAATAAGTCAGAAAAAACAAATCCATGCACAATAGCTTCAAAAATTAAATATCAAGGAATAGACCTAAATGAGGAGGCAAAAGACTGGAACAATCTAATTTAACAACAGTGAAGAAAGAAATTGAAAACAGTAACGAGGAAAAGACCTCCTACATACAGGAACCAGCAAGCAAAAATATTAGCTGCTTTCAAATTGTATCATAGAGCAATAGGAACAAAAACAGCATGTTATTGCAACAAAAAGATACGTGTAAGTCTCTGGAATGAAATAGACAACCGTGAAATAAGACCATATATATACTAATAACCCGATTTTTGGAGGGAAAAAAGTGTCCAAGAAAACATCCACTTGAGAAATGAAAACTGGTGGGAGAGTGGGATGAATCTTCCAACTTTTTCACCACCTCGGCCACGGCAGCTGCTTATCTCCAGACGAGAGCGCGAGGTCTTTGAAAAGCCCTGTGAGGACCCCAACAGCTCCTTTCCAAATTTAGTACCACAACTGGAGGACTCCGATTGGCTTCGTTGTGTCAGCTGTACTCCGATTGGTTACCTAGGGTCAGCTGACTTCGGTCCCAACTCCCTCTGCGCACTTCCGGTCACGAGATTCTAGGCCCCAAGTCATGTTTAGGTGTCTATGCACTTGCCTGAGTCTTTTTTGGTTAAAAGTTATATATATGAGTGTGACTTCAGCATTGCCTGACTGGAGGATTCTCCCAAGCCAGGTCTCAAGCTCACAGACCAAAAGTCAGATAGAGTGGACAAAAGAACAGAAGCTTTCACTTAAAAATCAGGCCCTTGCTGGAGAGATGGTTCAGTGGTTCAGAGCCCTGACTGTTCGTCTAAAGGCCACAGGTCGGAATGATATACAAAATGGCTCATGACTTTCGCTACTTGGAGTTTACCTCGAATCCACCACACTGTTTAGGTGTCCATCAAGAACAGATGCCCTCTTCTGGATTTTGTGGGCACTGCATGCACATGGTGCAGAAAACATACATACTCGTGCAACGCCATACTATGCATCAAAATTACATTTGTTAGAAAACACTCTCCTACATTAATGTCCCCAGTTCTCTGATGTATATAGTAGTGGGACTATCCCTGATACATGGCTGTAGTTGCAGCACTTGGGAGGCAGAAGCAGAAGACTGCCCGAGATGAGCCTGAACCCAATAGCCCAGAGTAGCACAACCCAGTCTTTAAAAACAGAAAACAGCCACTCGGTAGTGGCACAGGTCTTTGATCCTAGCACTCAGGAGACAGAGGCAGGCAGATCCTAGTGAGTTCGAGGCCAGCCTGGTCTATAGAGGGAGTACCAGGACAGCCAAAGCTGCAGAGAAACCCTGTCTCAAAAACCCACAAATAAATAAACAAATAAATAAATAAAAACAGAAAATGGGCTGGAGAGATGGCTTACTGGTTAAGACCACTTCCTGATCTTGCAAAAGTACCTCCGGTTCATTTTGCAACGGTCTTATCATGTCTCAAAATCATATTGGCCAGGCGATGGTGGCGCACGCCTTTAATCCCAGCACTCGGGAGGCAGAGGCAGGAGGATCTTTGTGAGTTTGAGGCCAGCCTGGTCTACAGAGCGAGATCTAGGAAAGGCGCAAAGCTACAGAGAAACTCAGTCTTGGAAAAAAAATCATACATAACTCCAGTTCCAGGGAATCCAATGCCTTCTGACCTCCATGATCACCAGGCAAATGCTCATATACATAAAATAAATCTAAAAGATATTAAAACGCAGAAAATAAAAGTTACTTTTCATTCGAAAATTTTGACAAATGGTTCTTATTTTCATCAGTTGCTTTTTTCTGGCTGGTGATGCAGTCATTTTATTTTTCTTCTTAAATTTCTTAATATAGTGAAATCATTCATAGGTGATCTCATTTTCAGAGGTTAAGTTACTGGGTAACAACCACTTTATGATGCTGTATTATAATTTGTGTGTTGATATATTTGATTTACTAATGTTGTCCTGAGTATTTTTACCACTATGTACAAGAATACTGGTTTATTTTTTCTTCTGACAGTTTTGGTTAGGTTGGCACAGAGAGTTTAGTACCATAAAATAAAATAGGAAACTGGTCATATTTATATCCTTGAAAATGTTCTGTAGACAAGATTTATTTCATCTTTAAATTTTGGAATTTACAAGATTATTACTATGAACCTAGAGAATACCATTATTGCATTTCAAAAATTTATCAACTATTAATTTAATATTTTAATTACTTGAAAGTTAATCAAAATTTGTGTTCTTTCCTGGGTATGTTTGTATCTTTCAAAAAATTGCTATGTTTTGTCTAAATTTCAAATTATTTATATTGTTTTTAGTGTTTTCTTACTATATTTTTTATTAGTTCTGTAATAAAACCTTACTTTCATTTCTAAGAAATTTTAATATGTGTACTTGACACACAATACAATGACTTTTAATGTGTATGTATATGCTGTGTATCATGTTGGAATTTTTATGTGTGTGTGTGTGTGTGTGTGTGTGTGTGTGTGTGTGTGCTAGAGATTGATAACAAATGTCTTCCTGGGTTGGTCTCCTCAACATTTCATCAAACTATGGTCCCTGACTTCAACCCACAGCTTACCTAGCCAGTTAGCTCTGGAGGTTCCCTATCTCTGCTTCCCAAGCACTGGGATTACAGATGGGCTGCCATGCCCAGTGAGCAGTGGTGTGTGTGTGTGTGTGTGTGTGTGTGTGTGTGTGTGTGTGTGCGCCAGGACTCTAACTCAGGTCTTCGTGCTTTTGTGGCAAGTAAATTATTGACTGAACTATCCTCTTAGCCCACATAATATGATGTTTTATATGCATATATATGTTTTAGTCACTGTTCTATTTCTCTGAAGTGAAACCATGACCAAGACAACTGAAAAGGAAAACATTTACCTGGGGCCTTGCTCACAGTTTCAGAGGTTTCCTCCATTACTGTCATGATGGAGAGCATGGCAGCAAGCAAAGCAGGTATGGTGCTGGAGAAGTAGCTGAGAGCTACATCCTGATCTGCAGGTAGAGAGGCAGAGAGCCTGGGCCTATCATTGGCTTTTTGAAACCTCAACTCCCACCCCCAGTACCAGGCTACTTCCAACAGGGACACACCTTCTCATCCTTCTTAAATAATGGTACTCCTTGATTGTGTTACAACTCAGATGTGAAAGGTATTCTGGCAGTTGGGGGCCAAAGAAAACCACAAAGTCATACCACACAACTAACCTCACACAAGAGATTCATTGGGAGGGAAAAACCCAGGAGGATGGCTGCCTCAGCTCTGCTCAGGCAAGAAGCATCAGAGAACTGAGCAGAAGAAAGGGTTTATACATTTTGATTTCCAGGGGCACCTTGTATTGGAGGGAATATATGGCCTATTCTTGGGGCAAGTTCAGGGATTAGTGGGATATTTTTCTGTAGCTAGAGATTTCCTGCCTGGCCCACAGTCAGGACAAATCTCTCTTATCCACCAGGCCCATAGACACTCAGACCCAACCAAATAAACACACAGAAACTTATATTGCTTACAAACTGTATGGCCGTGGCATGCTTCCTGCTATCTAGTTCTTATATCTTAAATTAACCCATTTCTGTTAGTCTGTAAGTTGCCACGTGGCTCATGGCTTACCAGTACCTTACATCTTCCTGTCATGGCGGCAGCTGGAAAGTCTCTCTCACTCAGCCTTCCATTTCCCACAATTCTCCTCCTACTTGTCCCACCTACCCTATCCTTCCTGCCTGGCTACTGACCAATCAGCACTTTATTTATTTTAACCAATCAGAGCAACACATTTGATATACAGAACGTCCCACAGCATTTTTCTATAGGGCATGGCCTGGTCACTCTCCTACCTTCAGGGGGCCATTACATCCCTTAGGGTCTGGGAGAACATGGCCTGGCCTTTGGAGCTACTCAAGGCAGGGATAGGGAGGTAGGGGGTGGCGGGATGGCCACTCACATCTTAGGGGGTCAGGCCTGCCACTAGTGCACTCTGGGGGGTGGAAATTAGTGGCTAGAGGTCTCCAGGGCCATCTCTAGGTGTAGAAAGCTTCCCCCACCATCCAGGTTGGCACGAATACCTAACACTGATGACTAAGTATTAAAGTTATGAACCTATTGGAACCATTCTTATTCAAACTATCACATTCCATCCCTGGCACCCATAGGCTCACAGCCATATCATAATGCAAATATTCATCCAGTCCACCTTCAAAAGTCCTCATAGTCCATAACAGTGTCAACACTGCTTCAAAGTTCAAAGTTCAAATCATCTTCTGATACTCCTGGTAATCCATTAACTGCAGTTCCCTGTAAAATCAAAATCATTAAGTAGATCATGTACTTCTAACATACAATGGCACTGGCTATACATCTCCATTCCAAAAGGGAAGAAAGGGTGCATAGTGAGAAAATACTGGATCAAAGTAAGTTCAAAACCAGCAGGACAAATTTCAGATTCTGTATCTCCATGACTGATGTCAAAGCTCTCTGCAGAACTCCAACTCCTTCCAGTTTTGTTGACTGTAAGATATTGTCTCTCTTGGGCTGATTCTACTCCTAGTCTGCAGCTCTCCTTGGCAGATATCCCACAGCTCTGGCTCCACCTTCACAGCTTCACAAAATGGCCTCTCCCAGCCTTCATTCATGGAATGCAAGGTCATGTGCCTGGCCTCAGCTGCTCTGCTTAAGCATAGAGGAAGATTCCACAACCTCTATCTTCAGTCCTTGACACTGAAGTCAGAACCACGTGGACAAAGCTGCCATGTTCTGACGTTTGATGGGGCTGGAAGTCCAACTACATTTGGATTAGATTGCTGTTGTTTATGTTTTCTTTCAATGCTAAACTTTTCTTTAATTGCTTTCCACAAGTTGGAAGTTTAGCTGGACAGGATCTTGCTCTGAGGTCACCACTCCCTTTATTCTACTTACCATCAGGCACTTTCTTAAACTTTTTATCTCCTTGAGTACTGAACTGAGCTCAATTATACTTCCTAAGGTTCCTACAGAAATTTTGGACAAGGGCAGAAAACAGCTACATTTTTTTTTTTACCAAAATATCAAAAGAATGAGCTCTAGGCCTTAGTAATAGTCTTCCCCTCTGAAACTTCTTGAGCTGGGCCCACATTGCTCTCAAGCTACTGTCTTCCATCCTATCAGCACAGCCCATTAAGGCCCACTTAAGTGTTCAGCTGCTTTTCTATTCCAAAGTCCCAAAGTCTTCCATATTCTTCAAACGACAGCATAGTTGGGCCTTTCACAGTGAGATCACAGTCTTTAGTACCACCTTCTCTCTTAATCACTGATTTATTGCTGTGAAGAAACACAATGGCCAGGACAACTCTTATTAAAGAAAGCAATGGAGGCTTCCTTACAGTTTCAGAGGTTTAGTCCATTGTCATCATGCCAGACAATGTGGTAGCAGGCATGACAGGCATGGTGCTAGAAAAGTAGCTGAGAGCTACATCCTGATCTGCAGGCAGAGAGTGACAGAGACTGGGCCTGTCATGGGCTTTTTGAAACCTCATAGACCACTCCCAGGGATACCTTTTCTCTAACAAACCACATCTCCTGATTCTTCTAATCCTTTCAAATAGTTCCTGGTGACTAAGCATTCAAATATTGGAGCCTATTGGGGTTGTTCTTATTCAAGCTACCACATTCCTAAAATTATTACTAATGTTGTAAAATTTGATGGTTAGTGTTGATTATTAAATTTCTCTCCCTTTAGCTGATTGAAACTAATATTTTTTCTTTGGTTTTCATGGATACTATTTTTACTATATGCAGTATCATAAAACACTTAGTCTTTGATTTTGACATTTTATTTTCTAAAATGTATTTTAAGATTAATACATTTTATATGATATAGACTTATTTGTATGTCTATATTACGTCTATTAAGAAGACATACAAATATGTCTATTTGCATGTATATATATATATATATATATATATATATATATATATATATATATATATATTAAGAACAGTGTAACTATAACAAGTGTTAGAACTACCAGCACTCTTTGAGTGAGAGTAAAAATTACTCCAGCTATTATGGGAAAAGATATGTAGGCTACTTTGATATAGAGACATAAACTGATGAACTGGTAACACATTCATTCCTGGGAATATTCTGAAATGTACTTCCACATTTATTACAACACCATGTGCAACAGTGGAGATCTAGAACAGAAAATTTATATTTTGATTAGGGGAGTCCATTACACATTCTAGTTTATGGTATATTCGCTGATTACATAGTCTGTAATTATTTTATTTTTTTCTTTAAGCAGCATGGCAAGGGTAGTTTATTGAGTACCTGTGGAAGAGCAGCCGGCTAGTCATGGACCAGTAGTACCGCCCACAATGTAAGGTAATCAGCTGAGTGGTAATTCATCTGGCAGAAGCACTCTTACAGTTACAGTGAGTTTATTTGTGTGCAGTCCTTGCATATAATTCATACCACACAAAGGGGGATATTCCAGATTGTCTTGTGTACAGTTCTCGAGTGTTAGCATGAGCCATGGTGCATAGAATTTACATCTGCATGATCTTTGATTTGTAAATATGGGTTCATGAGTGTCAGGGTCATGCAAATAAAGATAGTCCTGGTTGATCAAATGTCAGCTCATATCAAAGTCTTGGGTCACAGACTGTAGGCCTGCAGCTCTCAGGTGTCAGGTTTATGAAAGGTCCTAATGAGGACCAGCTTCATTCCCTTGGGTCTTTTAAAAATTAATTTACTTTTTGTGTTGGTGTGTAGGAGGTGTATTCATATGCATGGGGGTGCTCATATTCATGTGCATGTACAGTCCAGTGGTCAACTTTGGGTATTATTCTATATCACTTTCTATCATATGCTTTGAGACAGAGTCTCACACTGCATGTGGGTCTTGCTGTTTTGGCTAGGCTAGTTGGCCGGTGAATGTTCAGATGCATGCATCCCAATGTTGTGGAATAATAATTTAAGATGTGTCATATTTATTTATGCTGTGGAATATTTGTTTACTGATGCAAGGATGAGTTGTGTTCTTTTATGTTGCATTTGTTTAACTCAGGAAAGTTGTGTTAGACTATTGCTGAAGATACCATACACTAAATGAAAAATATGAAGATAGCAACTGGTACTGATATGGAAGCTTCATTCCTACATGCTAGCTTTAATAGTACTGAAAGGTGCTATATATAATACCAAAGGGAGTTATTTTCATTTTTACAAAACTGGAAATGCTGTGAGCTTATGATAATGACTGGCCTGGCAAGATGTGTCCACTGCTATAACAGTAGCATGAACATCATGGAAGGAACCAATCACTTTCTGATTGGATTTCAGTCCACCTCCACAAAATGAAACTCATACCTGGAACCATTATTGGGCCAAAAACTTGTAGCTAGCCAGGTCATAGGCCCTTGGAGAAGATCATACTACTATTATTCTACTAATGGACACAGTATTACACCAACTCCTAATGACTTATTGTTATCCCATAGATTAATGCAACTCTCAACCTTCCTCAATTAAGCTTATAATTGCAGTAGATGGTGGTTAACACTGAGACCCAAAACTGGCCCAGTTGTAGAAAATAAGAGACTGTAGCTGCTCTGACTTAAATTGAGCTTTCAGGGGAATCACTACATCCTGTTCATTTTAGACTAAGGGGGTAATATCAGGACCCTCCCCCCATTGAGGTGTTTATTTTGTAACTTTAATGCTTTGTTTTGTCTTAATTCTGACACAGTTTGCATATGATGCAGGTACTGGCTTCTAAGGAGAACCTAAAAACTTGCTTCCAAGACTGGCATACTAACAGGAGTTAACACTTTGAGATTCATGGATTCTAACATGGACTCAAAGGATAAATTGCCAAGTGCTAGGCAAGCTGCTGCTGCAGAGGAGCTGTTATGGTAGCCCAGTACCTGCTATTTCAGCCTGGTGTCTCCAGGCCCACTTTCCTCTAACTGAGACAAAATGTTCTTTCCCATCAGGACTCCTTTGTTCCACACATGTCTGCTTTTATTTTAGCCATATCTAGCAGTAAGTTGACTAAAAATCTTTATGTTGTTTCCCCTTCAATATGAGGATTATAAAATAATACAAACAAATAATAGAGTTCAAAATCTTGGTTTAATAAAATATACCTTGAGGAAGGTTGATTCATGATGGGAAAACCTACAGAGACAACCAAACCAAACTAGTGGGAACTCATGAACTTTAGACCAACAGCTGTGGAGCCTGCATGGGACTGAACTAGGCCTTCTGCATAAGCGAGATAGTTGTGTAGCTTTGACTACTTAAGGGATCCCTTGGCAGTAGGATCAGAATCCATCCCTGGTGCATGAGCTGGCTTTTTAGAGCCCACTACCTATGGTGGAACACCTTGCACAGCCTTGAGGCAGTGGGAGGGGCTTGGACCTGCCACAACTGAATGTACCAGGCTCTGTTGACTCCCCATGGGAGGAGGGGATGGGGGTTGGAATTGGGGGGGGGGAGATTGGAGGAGTGGGAAGAGGGAAGAGGGGAATCTGTGATTGGTATGTAAAATGAATAAAAAATTTTCTTAATAAAAAAGGAAAAATATATAGACAAAAAAGTGAAAATAAATAAAATATATGTTATGTATGATCATGCATATACAAACTGTCTATCTACACGTGATTATGTTTTGTTATTTACAACACATATTTAATGTCAAATTAACATATAGGTAAATGCTCATGTAAACTAAAGCTGTTGACTTGGCTCAATTTCATTTTGCTAATAATAAAACTGAAGTTTAAAAAAAATAAAAAATTTAATCAATATAACTATATAGGTAAAATAAATATAAATGACTAATGGTCTTAAATGATTCTTTGGGACAATTACAATTAGTTTTTAAATTTTAATTTTAAAATTTATTTAAAAAATTTTTAGGTTCAAGGTATATATTATCATTCAGTTATAATGTCATCTCCTTGATCCTATCCTAATTACAGTTCTATGCCTGGTCCCTATTTCTTGAGGTTATAAATTAACTTTAAGAGATGATTATTCCTACTCCAGGATACATTTTTTCCTATTGAACAATTGCCCTTCCTTTACATAAGAACAACTTATGTTTGTGCTTTTAAATGTACTTTATGTATAGAAGAATGTATATGTACATATAAATATTTTAACAATTTTAAGAATTCTTTTTACTACTATGGCCTCTTTAAAAACAAACAAATGAATAAATTTATTTTTTCAAAATCCAATCCAGGACCTCTGTCTTGTCTTCTAAGTTCAGCAACTTCACACCTTCAGCTGTGTCCACCTAAAATTATCACAGTGAGACTTCCTAACTATTAATGTTTCTTCACAAAAGATGGAGATCTCAGCCAATTTTATATAAATAGGCTTAAAAAGGGTGATCTGTCTATGTGGCTATAAAATGTCCTCATACACACTGAGTATAGTCTTTGGAGTGTGACTGTTTCTGAACCACCCACACTCCCATCAATAATCCCTTACCAGTTTTCTGAAATTAAGCTCATGAACACATTTGTTCTCCAGGGTGAACTCTGATGAAAATGAACTTTGGTTTGCCATTGGAGTCTTATGACTAGGGGATAGACATTGTTTAGTATCCTATCTATCCTAGGGAAAAACTTCTCACAAAAGATAGTAAATTCATTTGTTAACACTAGTATGTTGCATGGTATTAAGAAATTTTTAAAAATGATAGAAGGATGTAAAGATAGAAATTGTGTTACTAAGTACATTTATATGTATGAAGATTAAGATAGTTGGTTGTTTCCAGAATGGAAAATAAAATTATAAATCTTATTCAAGTCATGAATAGCTGAGTTATTTAGGCATGTAAAGGATAAGACTTAGAGAAGATATCTATCTATCTATCTATCTATCTATCTATCTATCTATCTGGTATTAAAATTTCTAAGGCCAGAGATCTACAATTACAATAAGTGACTAAAATGTATGTCTAACCAAAATTTATTTAGAAATTCTTAGCCATTAAAATATTATACAGTAGTTAAAATGCCAGACTGACCTTGGGTGTTCAATAACCATATTTAGAGGCCTATAGTAATGTGCTCAAAGATATTAAATGGAGTATATTTTCTCCCTTGCCTTCCAAGGTCAATGAGGTCACAGGAGACTGTTGACCATCTCTAGAAAGATTCTACAAGTGTAGAAAGTCACCTGTTCTCTAGTTGAGAGGCCACAGAGATCCCAACCAATGAATTCTAACCAGCATGCAGCCTACACAGTCAGTCAAGCAAGGCCTTTGACTTATCTTACATGCATGGACAACTAGTCAAAGAAAGGCTTGAGGAACATGAGATTCCTCATAAGTCCAAGTGACTGCTGAGGATTAGATTCTCAAGTAGCCTTGACAATACAAAAACAAAATTTTGGCTACCTACGGAATTTGAAACACACAGCAGAAAATTATACACATGATAAAAATTATCAGTAGGTTTAACTGTTGAAGGGATTGCAGTCCCCAGACACATTTAACCATATGAAATGTTCATTTGACAACTATTTCTCACTAATGAGTCTTTCTCAGATATAGGATAAAAACTTAGTTTACTTCAGCACTTCAGTGTCTATTAACTGATAAATAAGCATATCTTCTTAAATACTGAGGCAAATCTAAAAGCTGTGTTTACCAATGATGGAACATTGTTGTTTTCAGGAAGAGTATATCTCAGAGCTCTCATGTGTTCTTCTTCACCCTAACCACTACCTTAGAGGAGGCTGCCAGATACTCTCAGGTTGGGAAATTATTCGGGATACTCAAGTGGTATCTTTAGAATGTTGCTATATATTCCTATTAAAATGATTTAATATGATTCTGTCTCTTTTAAACTGCCATTTAGATGCTGACTTTAACTGATTTCTCTTAGAAAGCTTCCAGGTGCTTGTTCCTTATGCAGGAGTCTGAGGTAACAAACAGCTGACTACATGGTTACATTATCCATCTACAGAGCTCTGATACATGGTCCAGCCAGTTGTACAATTGCATTTCATCTTACTAAACAAAACTGATGTTAACAAATTTTTCATGTTAACTTTGTCTCTTAATGTTCTTCACAAGGTTGTAATAGAGGAGACCCAATGGCTGATTTTGAATTCATGCCTGCCAAAAATTAAAAAAAAATGCTTCAAACTCTTCTACCAAACCAATTGTCTTACAAGGACATTTGCTCAACCATGTTTACTGCTGCTTTACTCATAATAGCCTATCTAGAAACAATCTAGATGTCCCTCAACTGAGGAATGGATAAAGAAAATATGGTACATTTTGTAATGGACAACATTGAAAAAAATATGTAGTCTTGCTAACACCCCTGAAAAAGCCTGCCCAAGGTTCTTTAGATGGGTTCCTTATATGTTCTTTTTCTCTAATAAAGGCAAAATTGCCCGAAGTATTTTCTTAACTATATTGTCAATAATTGTATTAGTTGGGGTTCTCTAGAGTAACAAAACTTACAGAATGAATCTCTCTCTCTCTCTCTCTCTCTCTCTCTCTCTCTCTCTCTCTCTCTCTCAATGTGTGTATACATACACATTTATTGGAATGACTTACAGGCTTGCAGTCCAGCTAATCCAACAATGGCTAGCTGTGAATGGAAAGTCCAAGAATCCAGTAGTTGCTCAGACATGGTGCTGGAGAAGGAGCTGCTACATGTTAATATGCAGGCAACAGCAAGTAGACTGTCTCATTGGTACAGTAGCTTGAACATAGGAGACTTCAAAGCCCACCCCCACAGTGTCACACTTCCTCCAACATGGTCATACCTACTCCAACAAAGCCATAATTCCGAATAATGTCACTCAATTTGGGGGCCATGTTCTTTTTTATTTTATTTTATTAACATTTTTCATTTATTTTACATTCTAAACAAAGTTCTCCCTCCCTCCTCTCCTCCCATTCCCTTCCCCTGAATCCCGTCTACTCACTTCCCCATCCACTCCTCCTCTATCTCCATTAAGAAAGGGGCATGTCTTCCATGGGCTTGAACAAAGCATGGCACATTAAATTGAGGTGGGACCAAACTCCTCCCTCTGCATCAAGGCTGGGTGAGGTATCCAGTATGGGGAGCAGGTTCCTATAAGCCAGCTAAGCGACAGGGACAGGTCCTGATCCCATTACTGGGAGTCCCACAAACAGACCAATCTACACAACTGTCACACAAATGCAGAGGGCCTAAGCTGGTCCCATGCAGACTACCTAACTGTTGGTCCAGAGTCCATATGCTCCCACACATGAGCTCAGGTCAGCTATCTATATGGTTTCTCCCACCATGACCTTGACACCCCTGACTAGTACAATCCCTCCTCCCTTTCTTCAGGAGAACTCCCAGAGCTTGGTCCAGTGCTTAACTGTGGATCTCTGCATCTGCTTTAATCAGTTTCTGAATAAAGGCTCTCTAATGACAATTAAGGTAGTCACCAATCTGATTACAGTAGATGACCAGTTCAGGCACCCTATCTACTATTGCTAGGAATCTTAGCTGAGGCTCTCCTGTGGATTTCTGAGAGTTTCCCTGGCACCAGGTTTTTTCCTTACCTCAAATGATCCCCCACATCAAGACATCTTTTTCCATACTCTCCCTCTCTGTGCTACCTCCAACCCACCTCCTGCACCCAGCTAGTCCAACCTATTCCCTCAAATTCCCATCCTCTAGAGCCTCCACCCCTGTCCCCAGTTTACCCAGGAGATTTCTTCTATTTCCCCTTCTCAGGGAAATCCATGCATCCCTCTTTGCTCCTTCTTCATGAACTAGCCTCTCTGGGGCTATGGATTGTAGGTTGGTTATCCTATACTTTACTTCTAATATCCATTTATGACTGAGTACATACCATGTTTGTCTTTCTGGGTCTGGGTTACCTCATTCAGAATGATTTTTTCTAGTTCCATCCATTTGCCTGCAAATTTCATGAGGTCATTGTTTTTTACAGCTGAGTAATACTCCATTGTGTAAATGTACCACATTTTCCTTATCCATTCTTCAGTTGAGGGACATCTACATTGCTTCCAGGTTCTGGCTATTATGAATAATGCGGCTATGAACATAGTTGATCAAGTGTCCTTGTGGTATAACTGTGCATCCTTTGGGTACGTGCCCAAGATTGGGTCTTGAGGTAGATTGATTTCCATTTTTCTGAGAAACCACCATACTGATTTCCAAAGTGGCTGTACAAGTTCACACTCCCACCAGAAGTGTTCCCCTTATGCCACATGCTCTCCAACATAACCTGTCAACAGTGTTCTTGATCTTAGCCATTCTGACAGGTGTAATACGGTATCTCAGAGTCATTTTGATTTACATTTCCCTGATAACTAAGGATGTTAAACAATTCTTTAAGTGTATTTTGGACATTTGGGATTTTTCTGTTGAGAATTCTCTGTTTAGATTTGTACCCTCTTTTTCAATTGGATTGTTTGGCATTTTGATGTCTAGTTTCTTTATATATTTTTGAGATCAGACCTCTGTCAGATGTGAGGATAGTGAAGATATTTTCCCATTCTATAGGCTGCTGTTTTGTCTTATTGACAGTGTCCTTTGCCTTGCAGAAGCTTCTCAGTTTCAGGAGGTCCCATTTATTAATTGTCAATCTCAATGTCTGTGCTACTGGTATTACATTCAAGAAGTGGTCTCCATTGCCGATGCATTCAAGGCTACTTTCCACTTTCTCTTCTATCAGGTTCAGTGCAACTGGATTTATGTTGAGGTCTTGGATCCACTTGGACTTGAATTTTGTGCAGGGCAGTAGATATGGATCTATTTGCATTCTTCTACATGCTGGCATCCAGTTATGCCAGAACTATTTGTTTTTAAGATGCTTTCTTTTTTCCACTTTACAATTTTGGCTTCTTTGTCAAAAATCAGGTGTTCATAGGTGTATGGATTAATGTCAGGGTCTTCAATTCAATTCCATTTGTCCACATGTCAGTTTTTTTTTTTTTTTTTGAGATGAGGATCGAACCCAGGGCCTTGTGCTTGCTAGGCAAGCGCTTTACCACTGACCTAAATCCCCAACCCCCGCATGTCAGTTTTTATGCCAATACAAAGCTGTTTTTGTTTGTTTGTTTGTGGGTTGGTTTTTTTTTTTTTTTTTTTTGAGACAGGGTTTCTCTGTGTAGCTTTGCGCCTTTCCTGGCTCTCCTCTGTAGACGAGGCTGGCCTCGAACTCACAAAGATCCGCCTGCCTCTGCCTCTAGAGTGCTGGGATTTAAAGGCATACGCCACCACCGCCTGGCTTGTTTGTTTGTTTGTTTGTTTTGTTTTGTTTTGTTTTGTTGAGACAGGGTTTCTCTGTGTAGCTTTGTGTCTTTCCTGGAACTCACTTGGTAGCCCAGGCTGGCCTCGAACTCACAGAGATCTGCCTGGCTCTGCCTCCTGGGATTTGACTGTTTTGTACAATTGCCAGAACAGTAGATATTTGTTATACTTACAGTTAACATAGGAGAGGAGGTAAATAATACTATGTTGTAACAGATCTATCAAGGACTCTACTAATGAGTCCATGTATATAATGTTCTTCACTAGTTTTTTTGTATTTCTATAGATGTACATGCATGTATATATACAAAAAGTAAACATTAACTTTTGGAACCCAAAATGTCTTTAATAGTATACCCCAAAGGGCATGGACTGCAAACATCATTTCATATCATATGGATAGTATAGGTACAAATGATAAATCAAACAAAAATAAAAGATGTTATAATGGCTGAAATTTTCTACTTTAAAAAGTACTTTTAAAAATATTTGTTTTATTTTATGTGCACAGGCATTTTACTTGCATGTATGTCTGTATGCCATGTGTGTGAAGTGCCTGTGGAAGCCAGAAGAGGAGTCACAACTGGAGTTATAGAGGATTTTGAGGCAACATATGGAAGTTGAGAATTAGACCTAGGACTTCTGGAAGAACAAGTGTCCATAACCACTGATCCATCTCTCCAGCTGGCTGAGAAGTACTTTTAAAATAAATAAATAAACAAACAAATAAATAAATAAAAAGGTGTACAATCTTTTAATGCTTATTATGTTTTCACAAAGCAGAAAATGTGGCTAATTCTCATTTACAGATGAAAAACTGAGACAGAGAAAGTGATGTCTTTGTTCAAGGCTGCACAGGCAGGGAGTGAGACAGTTGAATGGAAACCCAATATACAATGCTTCTGAGCCTGGGAAGCTGTCAAAGATCTCCTGTTAAAGAAGCAGGCTGCACCCTCAGGATACGAAAGACAGTTGTTTGGCTTGAACTGTTTGGGGGTGGGCACCCAGGCAGGGGGATCAGGATCCATCCTTGGTGCATGGGCAGGCTTCTGGAATCTGGTGCCTGTGGTGTGACACTTTGCACAGCCTTGGTGCAGTGGGAAGGGGCTTGGACCTGCCTAGGCCCAGTGTGCTGGGCTCTTCTGACTCCCCATGGGAGACCTTGATTTGAGGGATGAGGGGATGTGGGGTGGCTTGGGAGAGAGGGCTGGGGAAGGGAGGAGGGAGGGGGTGGGATCTGTGGGTGGTATTATGTGGAGTGAGTAGAAAATTTCTTAATAAAGACAAATGAAAAAAAAAAAGAAAAGAAACAGGCTGCACAAGCATGCCTATTTTGGAAAGTCATTCATTAAAGATAAAAAGTAGTATGCTAATCCATTTATGTAAATTCTGCCTTCACAACTCCAAAGTCCAGGCACATTAAAGAGATCTTTGCTTTGTTGGTGACAATGTTTTTGTGGTCGAAAGAAACAAATTGTTTTCATGATGCCTGCCTTAGATGTGAAGCTTTGAAAACCATGCTTCTCGGATGGGAACAAATACAGAGACCACAGCCCAAAATCACACACACACACACACACACACACACACACACACACACACACACACAGAGAGAGAGAGAGAGAGAGAGAGAGAGAGAGAGAGAGAGAGAGAGAGAGAGAGAGAGAGAGAGAGAGAGGCAGGGGGAGGACCTTGGAATACTCAGTTCTAAATGGAATATTGCCATCAAATCCCTCAGAGCTCAGGGAAACCCAAGGAAGAGGAGACAGAAGGAAGGAATGTGGGAAACAGAGGGGATGAAGGACACCAGGAGAGCAAGTCCCTCTAAATCAACTGAGCAAAGCTTATATAAACTCATGGAGACTGAAGCAGCAGACGCTGGGCCTGCATGAGTCTGTACCAGTTCTCTGCGTATGTATTACAGCTTTCAGTTTAGTATTTTTATGGGACTCCTGAGCGTGTGAACAATTGCATCTCTGATTCTCATACCTTCCCTTGGGCTCTTTTCCTTCTGTTGGTTTGCCTTGTCCAATTTCAATGTGATTTTTTTTGTTTTATCTTATTATGTTTTATTTTGTCAGGTTTTTGGTTATCTCCTAGAAGTCTATGTTTCTAATGAGAAACAAAATGGAGTAGATCTGGATGGGAGGGAGGAGTGGAGGAACTGGGAGGAGTAGAAGAAGGGGAAACTGTAATCAGGACATATTATGTAAGAAAGAATCTATTTTCAATAAAATGGGGAAAAAAGAAAACCCCGATTCTGTGTGGTGGCTTGTAAAAGCTATCAATGTAGCTGAGCATAGTGGTACATGCCTTTAACCCGAGTACTCAGGAGGCAGAGGCAGGCAGACCTGTGAATTTAAGACCAGTTTTGGTTATAAATAACAAGTCCCAGGCCAGGCAGGGATATATAATGAGAGCCTGTCTTAAAAACAAACAACCCACCCAAAGGAAAATAAAAGCAGAAAAAAGTGCCATTAATGTTCTGTCCCTTGCCATTAACACTGAACAGGCATTCGTTAGCTATATAAGAACAGTCTGGTAAGTCCTTTTATACTGCTGCCTAAGCTCAAACTCACAGAACCTAAGTCACTTCTTCAGGTAACTGGCAAGGTTTGAGGAGAGCTATCCCCTTCCCCTCCCCCTTTAGGAGGGGGCTATCCCTTCTCCCCTACCAAGAGGACAGGGGACAATTCCTGTTGCACTTTTACCGTAGTTTTGGGTGGGAGGCAGGGGTCGATATCAGCTTTAAATGTCCAGACACTAAGAGATACCAAAGTGTTTTTTCCATTATCCCAACAAATCCAGGAACCCCGCCAGATAGCTGGGTGCTGAGCTCCAAACATGTGATCTTCCCCTGTGCTTTCTCAGCTTCTCGGTTGCAGGCCACACACTTTAGCCCAGGCAACATCCACCTCCGTTTTTCTTTCCCCTTTTCTTTCTTATTATTTCAAGCTAGCATGTACAGTAAGGGGTTTCGTTAGCACTTATTGCTTTGTTGGGCCTCCTCGCCTCCCTTCCCGCCTGCCTCCCAGTCTGCACGTGTACCCTTCTCCCCACAGGTAGCGAGCACCCTTGTAGCTTTCATCTGGTGTGCCTTCTCTTACCCTAGCTATTTCTCCCTCCCTCCCTGACATTTTCAGGGAAACGGATGGATCTGTAAATTATTAGGCAAAGTCATTCAGAATCACAAACACAAGTTCTTCATGTTTGCTCCTACGTGAGGGTCTTAGATATGTGGAGAGGAGCTTTGTCGGTCAAGATACTAGAAAAAAAAAAAAGACTGTGAATGGGTTGCTTTTAAGGAGAAGGAACATCTTTTTGCACAGCAGTAACAAATGAGGCGAAGCTATTCATTTACTGTGTTTCTAGATCTTTCCGGAAACTATTCATATACTAAAGCCATTTCATTTGTTGGTGATTTTAAGCCTCACTGGTACTCACTGTGATTCATCTCTTCCTATCTCAGTATAAATTGAGGTGTCCATACTGCAGAGGGGTCCTCCCAGAAAACAGACCTTCACCCTCTATTAGTCTACTCTATGCATGTTTCCTAGAATGCCTCCTACCACTTTTTCAAGGAGCTATGTTACAGCTTCTCATACACATAATATAGTTTTATGTCCTCTAAAAGAATCTGATTCATCCTCCTTATAAACTGGTTTTAAGAGCAACGTCATGTTTTTCTGCACACTATGGAAGCTTCTCATCAGACAGTTGATAAGCTCTGGTGCCACCTCATGACAGACTCCTGAACTACAGCTTGAACACAACTAAGCAGAAGATGTGAAGGGAGAGGCTGCAGCCTTTCAGAACTTTCTGGAAGGCTGGTTGGAAAAGGAACCATTCCTGGTAGGAGTACTGAGAGTCATAAGACAGAAAGCTGGTCTTTTCACTATCAAGAAGAGAAGACGCTATATGATATGAACAATATGATATTGTTTGTTTTTATGCTTAAAGTGCTGGGTATATTGCTGGATATGTAAATGAGCGAAAACAAATCTTGGCCATGTGTGATTTTGTACCTGCCTTTACCTGTTTGCATGTAATTACATTTCTAAAATAACATTATAAAATGTTCATCAATCTGATTGCTTTAGATTTTAGATAAAATATTTGTTGTACATATGAATGCTAGTAAGTTTCCCTGTATTCTTGTAATAAAAATTAATCAAAGTGTTTAAAAACACTGTTAAGCATAAGATGATATAAAAATCCAACTGCCTTGTATAAAGGCAGGCATTAAAGAAAATTAGAGTAAATAATGACATTATTTAAAATACATTAAGCCCAACACTCAATTCACATTAAACCAAATCAGTGCTTTAGGGAAAGAAAAAAAATTTCTTATTTATTTTGAAAACTTTAGCTGTCTTACTGTTTTTTAATTACAATCTATAGTTTAATATCTTCATCATTGTATGTGAAGTTATATTTCTTTGTAATAATTTCTCAAGATATTATTTTAAAAACATGAAATCTATACTATGCATTAATATAACACATTTTGAATAATATTACTGTGCTGCATAGTTTCATGTCAGCATGGCACAAGCTAGAGTCATCAGAGGAGGGAGCCTTAAGTGAGCAAATGCCTCCATAAGATCCAGCTGTAAGGTATCTTCTTAATTAGTGATTGATGGGGGAGAGCCCAGCCCAGTGTGGGTGGTGCCACCCCTGGATTGGTGGTCCTAAGTTCGATAAGAAAGCAGGCTGGGCAAGCCATGAGGGGCAAGCCAGTACGCAGCACAATCCATGGTCTTTGCATCAGCTCCTGCCTCCAGGTTTCTGACTAGTTTGAGTTCTTGTCCTGACTTCTTTCTATGAAAAAGCATGACGTGAAAGTGTAAGCCGAATAAACCCTCCCCTCTCCAACTTGCTTTCGTTCATAGTGTTTCACCACAGCAATAGTAACCCTAAGTAAGACAATTACTAATGCCTATTGTTAACAATATGAAAAGAAAATGTTTCTCTATACCTTGGAAGTAACATAAATCATTGTTAATCTGACAGGAAACATAGTACCATAGCACCTCCCATCATTAATTCACTGTCATTTATTTTTATGCCTCCTAGAATCCTGTTTTGAGATTTTGTTTTCTGAAATTCATGTTATTTGGCATGTTCTGATAGTTCCCATTATTAATGCTATATGGATGGCATTTTCAAAGTGCACATCTGGATCTTTAGGCAACAGGAAGTGAACTATGACACTGGTCGTAGTTTAAGGATAGAAGACATCACAGCCCATCTCCCACAGTGATACACTTCTTCCAACAAGGTCACACTTACTCCAACAAGGCCACACCTTTTAATAGTGCCACCCTTTGGGGGCCATTTTCTTTCAAACCACCACAAACAGGAAACATTAATGCCTACTGTAAATGGTAGTTTTAAAGAATTCATAAAACAGTATTTAGCAATTTCTTCTCATGTCACTTTCTAGCTTCTTCTTCTGAGATGACTTTAAATTACAATGACCTCAAGGAGTCCTGCTGAGCTTCTCTCCAAAAAACAGAAATGAAAACAAACTCACAGACCCACATTGTGCACAAGAGATTGTTCCATATTATAGAGTTATGCCATAGAAATGGGATGGAGAAATATCACTCATTTCCATAGAATTGTCCTGTATCATTGAATTCTTTCATGCTCTCCTGGAAGAAAGTGTGTGTGTGTGTGTGTGTGTGTGTGTGTGTGTGTGTGTGTGTGTAAAACTAAGTGGACTGAGCATGTTGAATTTATATATTTATGCATATATATGAAATAATAACAAAGAAAAAGAAGCCACAATTTGAGAATGAGCAAATGTAGTCATGTGAGGGTTTGGATAGAGGAAAGAAAAAGAAATGAAGTAGTTATATTTTAATTTTTAAAAAATTAACAAATAAGATTCTAGTTTAAGACTGAATATCATCTTCCATGAAAATTTCTTATTTGGGAAAGTCAAGCATCTTTTCATTTCAAGCCTATGATTGGATGAGGCTCAATCTCATTATAGAGAACAATCTTCTTGGAAAAAATACACATATATACTCAAATTCACAGAAATCTGCCTGTCTCTGCTTCCAAAGTTCTGGGACTAATAGTGTGTGCCACCACACTCAGCAACTCAATTATATCTTAATCTTGTACTAAGAGAACTTCTCACACAAAAAGAAGCATACAGAAAAATAATAATGAGCTATCTGGACTTCAATAATAGATTATCTTCTATTTTAATCCTGCAACACAAAATGTGGAGGGCTCTATGCATAACCCATGGGCTCCGGGCAACAGCCACAGCTGAGCTTCCAGCAGATGTCCACAGAAGTCTCTGTGATAGCTGGATATTCCCTACAGCCTCAGACATTTGGATATTTGGTCACCAGTTGGTATTTTGGGGGAGGCTTAGGAGATGTGGCATTGCTGGGAAAAGAGTGTCAATGGGAGTGGGCTTTGGAGTTTCAGAATGTGTATATTGTTCACAGGTGCCCTTCTATGTGGAAGAAAATATCAGGAATGGAGGATAAATTATTCCTCAGCATAAACCAATATGTGTTTAAAATGACGAGGCATTGCCCTAATTAATGGCCACTTGATCTAGTCCTAATTCTTTAAAATAGCCCTGGAATTATATAAATGGCATTTTTCTATATTCTTAGATCATTTAGTCACAAGACTGTAGACAGATTTTTTTTTTCTTTTTAAGACAGAGTCCAGGCTGCCCGCCAAATTTGCACTACTATGACCAGCACAGACACCCATTTCTGCCATAGACAGCTAATTACTTATTATGATGTGTGGTATAATTGAATCTCAGAGTACTAGTAATACCCTCCCAAGGTCATTTGTTATTTTTTTTATTATATTCTTGAGAATTTTGCACAAACAAAATGGTTGACAGTATGGACTTCCTTTCCTTTATCATAATGAGCAGAGTTGGAGAATGTTCCCGGTCCTAGTTAGTTCCACCAACTAATGTGATTTCTCAAGTGGTAGGCTGAAGAGTGAAGTGTTTTTTCTCTCAGTGAAATGCAAAAGGCAGACAGCTGTGTGGAAGGATTTCCAATGTGAAGACTAGCCTGCACAGCACAGTTGCCATAGAAACCTGCTGTCTTGCTGGTGACCTCAATTACAATATTGGAACAGCGATTTCCAAGGCTTGATTGGAAGAGCAGGGGCCTTCCATGTTTTAGACTCAGCTGGAGGTATGAGAACCCTGCAGTGCCGGCTGAATCTCCTTGAGGAATGGGGAGACAGAGATCCTAGAGCCAAGTCCCAGGGCAGGGTGTTCATGGGAGAAGAAGACTCTTTTTTAGTCAATTTGCCCAGTCTGTGAAATATCATTGGAATGCTCACAGAACGGTCCCAACCTTCAGTGATATGACAGGAGCAAGCACATAGCCCTGTCTTTATGAATGAATCCAGGTCACCTCTTATTCCTTCTCAGATTTGTTGGGAGAACACAAGGGATGAGGAAAGCAGGTGGGAAAAGGCCTAGGGGAGGTGCTCCCGCACCTTTTAGGTGGTGATACAATTTTATGAAAACATATCTTATATTTCAAGATACTGGAATTTGGCTGGATCTCACAGCCAAGTTAATAATCATCCCTGGAGGTCACTTGAGCTTTAGCCTGCTATCTTGCTGTACTCTGCCTGTTTGTTTATCCTGCCTTTAAGAGAACAATGTAACAACCGACCCTGCTTACCTGGGATTTTCCATGGAATCAGCTTTGACAGCCTAAGCTAATACATAGCTGTAATCTTAAACTATATACTCTTCTATGGCCCTGACTCAGACAGTAATGCATGTGTGTGTGTATATTATGATTATCATTTGCTGAAAACAGAAGACAGGTTAAAAGTGTCATTACATAACAAATATGCACCATTAAATGTTGTAAACAGCATATGGATATTGCACAATAAGAGTGTTTGCCTTACTGGATGCTTTTCGGGTCAGTTGGAGTTAATAACTTAATCCCCCTTGTAAAACTCTGTTAAAGATTTCTGTAAAGTATCCCTATTCCTTCCCCCCATGTGTTGTTTTCTGTGCTTTTCAGTAAATACAGAACAAAGTCCTTTGTTAGGGACAAGACACATGAGATACAGGCAATAGGGATGGATCAGATATACACAACAGACAGACTACAGAAAAGCCAGATACCACAAATTATAGGCGGAAGGAAGACACAGACAGAGAAGTGTAGAATTTAATCATGAGTTTGCTTTTGGTCAAACTAAACGCAGAGGAAGAGCTGAACTGTCTTTGATGAGATACCAATACACCTTGGTGCCTCTGAGACTATCGTAAATGCATTTAACTGACACATTTTTCATAGGACTTGGCTGTTTTGTAATCAAATGTAAGTGCAAAGCCAAATAAGCAAAGCTAAGACATAAAACAGTCAAAACACTTGTATCACCTCAAACAGGCTAGGAGAGCCCCAAGGTCATTTCCAAAGCAACATTTGCCCAGAGTAAAGGAAGCATGGTGGTTTTATTCAGGGGAAAGAATGTGTATGAAAATATACATATAAACATGAGTGGGTCCATTCCCAAACATGCTCAGTTAAGGAGTACATGCTCCGTCATGTACAGATAAGCTAGTAATTTAAAAAGAAAAGATAGTAGATGCATTTTAGCTTAAATCAGCACAGATATAAAAGATTAAAGTGATGGATAGAAATACCTCTAAGCATGCTCAACTTGCACCATAGAGTTTTAATAGAAAATCAATGAAAGAATACTTTGAGCCAGGCAGTGGTGGCACACACCTTTAATCCCAGCACTCGGGAGGCAGAGGCAGGCGGATCTCTGTGAGTTCCAGGCCAGCCTGGGCTACACAGTGAGTTCCAGGAAAGGCACAAAACTACACAGATAAACCCTGTCTTGAAAAAAACAAACAAACAAAAAAGGCCTGGCGGTGGTGGCACACGCCTGTAATCCCAGCACTTGGGAGGCAGAGGCAGGCGGATCTCTGTGAGTTCCAGGCCAGCCTGGGCTACAGAGTGAGTTCCAGGAAAGACACAAAGCTACACAGACAAACCCTGTCTCAAATAACAAAACAAAACAAACAAACAAAGAATACTTTGAAGGCACATTAACCAAGAGTCTGCCCATGAAGCCAGGGTGGCACTCGCCTTGCTCAGTCATTAACAGTTTCATTGCTACTCATCACTGGTCAGTAACTACCGTGGTGCCTGGCAAGGATGAACTTAATGAATCATGGTGGTTGCTGCATTCTTTTTCTCCCTGGACAACTTTTTATTGGATGACAGAACACAGTGTGTGTCTGAAGAAGTTGAGTTCTAGGGATGTAGATAGTGATGTCTGATGAACTATCTCCAGATCAGAAGGGCAGCAGTACTCAATACAGGCCACTGCTTTCCACTTCAGTGGAGTGTTTTGCTTGCCTCCTTCGATTTCACGGAACCAAACAAAAGTTCACAAGTAGAGAACTGTTTTGATTTCATGATTTAGAGATTTGGTTGGTGGAAGCCCATCTGCTTGATATGCTTAGTAGTAGCAGCCCTTGAAATCCATCTCAGAGAGCTCCTCTTAATCTGGAAAAAAAATACATAGATATATACATGTATTATATATGATTAGGGAAGGAGCATGATGTTTAACTGGAATTTACAATACATTTACTTGTATTAACCGGCAATAAATAAAAACAAATGGCAGGCTGTGGTGGCACACACCTGTAATCCCAGCACTCTTAAAAATGACAAAAAAAAAAAGGAAAAAAAAGAAAAAGAAAAAACATGTAAAAGCTCCAATCAATGAAGGTGAGAGGATAGGGATGTCACAAAGTTACTTTAAATATTCAAAGGTAAGGAATGCCAATGAGAAACCCTATCTTGAAAAACCAAAGAGGAGGGTTGGAGATTTAGCTCAGTGCTAGAGCACTTGCCTGGTGCAGACAGGCAGAGGCAGGCAAAATGGCTCAGTGGGTAAAGGTGATGGTGGCTAACTCTGATTGCCTGTGTTCAGTCCCTGGAATCCAAGTGGTGGAAGGAGAGAACCAATTCTCACCAGCTGTCCCCAGAAAGCCACACATGCACCGAGGCACATGTGCACACTCACAAACACACACATAAAATAAGTGAAGAAAAGTTTTAAAAATACTGACAGATTTACCTATTCAAGTACTTATAGCTACAATACCTGACAGACTGGGAGAGGGAAAGAGAGTTAATTGCATGTGTGTGTTTGTGTGTATGTGTGTGTGTGTGTGTGTGTGTGTGTGTGTGTGTGTGTGTGTTTTAAATTCTACAAAGCAACACTGATGATAGAAGGTGGCTTTCATTCACCAAGAGACTTGGATAAAGACATTTACGGGAGTGCTGGGCAGCAGTGGTACATGCCTTTAATCCCAGCACCCGGGAGGCAAAGCCAGGCGGATCTCTGTGAGTTCGAGGATCTCTGTGAGTTTGAGGCCATCTTGGTCTACAGAGTGAGATCCAGGATAGGTACCAAAACTACACAGAGAAACCCTGTCTGGATAAACAAAAAACAAACAAACAAACAAAGACATTCACAGCACCTCCCCGACATGGCCAAGACCACAGATAACTAATAGAAGTGCAGATACATAAATTGGACTGTACACAGTCACTGAAATATCACACAATAATTTTCTAGGAGTGGTAGTGTCTGCCTGCGATAAGAGCATTAGAGGCAGAGTCAGGGAACCATGGGATCTAACCCAGATTGGGCTACAGACTAAGTTCCAAGCCAGTGTACACTAAACAGTGAGACTGTCACAAAAGGAAGCCGCCAAGACAGGTGTTGTGGCACACATTTTTAAATTCCGGCACTTAGGAGGCAGAGGCAGGCAGATCTCGGTGAGTTTGTAGCTAGCCTGGTCTACATAGTGAGTTCCAGGTCAGTGAGAGCTATGTAGACCCCTTGTGGGCATGGAGACAGAACGATAATTTACTTCCTAGGTGGTGGCATACAGCTAACACCAGTACTTGTGAGGTGGAGTCAGAAGCATCAGGAGTTCAAACCAGCTTTGGCTACATAATGATTCTGAAGGCAGCCTGGGCTACACGAGAAACCAGAGAGGGGGGGAGGGAGGAAGCCAGGGAGGGATGATTAGGAGGGAGGGAAGGAGTCGGGTATGGGGGGGGGAACTACACAGCAATTTAAAAAGTAGGTAAGTATGGTGACAGGTGATGGTGAAGGCCTGTAATTCTAGCACTGTAGAGGTGGAAGCCAGAGCATCAGATCAGGGCAGCCCTGGTTACACAGCCTGTGCTATATGAGATTCATGTTTAAAAAAATAATAATAAGCGAAACCTAGAAAATAATGACTACCTTACAACATAGATGACTCTCACTGGCATAATGGACCCTCTAAAGATAGTAACCCCATTATCTGTCCCAGAGTCTTCTAGAATGTTTGAATAGCCAAGTCTAGAGATAAAGTCTATGTGCCCTCCCCTTGATTCCAGAGAGACTCTATCTCAACACACAGAAGGTGGTAGATATGAGGCAGTATTACCTAAGGCTAGACCAAAAAGTCTTGCTCTTTCATCTTGCTCTCAGGATGGTCCTCTCTTAGAAGGAGCCACCATGCTGTAGGGAAACCCAAGCAGCTCAGGAAAGACCCACATGCATGAGCAGTAAGCCTGAGTAAGCTGCACTGCTGTAGCTGAGCCGCTCACCAAGAGCAGCACACACACTTGTCCACCACATAGCTTCCTGATCTGTCCATTCCAAAATGGGTAATTTGCTTCCTTCCCATCTGCATGTTCTCCTCATCTCCAAATACGTAAGCAACTTATGATGTTTAAAGAGCAGGCATGGTGGACACATCTGCAATCCTAGACTTTGGGAAGTGGGAGAAGGGGATCAAGAAGTCCAAGGCCAGCCTGGGCTACCCAGTGAGCTACAGGACAACCTGGGCTACAAACTGAGACCCTGCTTCACAAAACAACAAAGATTGGGGGCTGGAGAGATGGCTCAGTAAGCAAATATATTACTTTTGCAGAGGACCCAAGTTTGATTCCCAGGTATATTTTAAATTATAAATTATAAAACATAAACTTAAAAATGACAAAAAAAAAAAGAAAAAGAAAAAACATGTAAAACCTCCAATCAATGAAGGTGAGAGGATAGGGATGTCACAAAGTTACTTTAAAAATTCAAAGGTAAGGAATGCCAATGAGTGTCAGGTATGGTGGCCCATACCTTTAATCCCAGCACTCAGGAGGCAGAGGCAGGAAGATCTCTGAGGTCGAGGCCAGACTCGTCTACACGGCTGTTCCAGAACAGTCAGGGTTGTTACACAGAGAAACCCTATCTTGAAAAACCAAAGAGGAGGGTTGGAGATTTAGTTCAGTGGTAGAGCACTTGCCTAACAAGAGAAAGGCCCTGGGTTCGATGGGCAGAGAGGCAGAGAGGCAGAGAGTGCTGGGATTAAAGGCATACACCACTATTGCCCAGCTGTTATTTTTAAAGTCTTTCTATAAGTTTCAAAGGGATTATCAAATTAAATTGAAGTCTGAAAGGACTGACAAGTTAATGAAGAATTATGTCAAAATCAAGAATAGAGAATGCAATACTATAAGGATGATCCCAAGTGTTTTAAGATCTATATTATTTCAGAGCTCTTCCTAGTTCCTGATCCATACCTGTGAACTCAACTGGAAGACTATTAGGAATCAAAAAACACAAGTGAAAATCCACAAGAGGAGTGAGTTCAACTCGTCCCTTGGAATTAAGCAGAGATCCAGAGGGAGTACCAGACAAATATCAAACTACCAAAAAGTGCATTGTTGACTTGACAAATAGGCACATAGGACTGCTAGAAATGAAGTTGATAACAACCAAGATAAAGAATTCAGTGGGTAGGTATATTAGTAGAATGAACATTGCTGAAAAGACACTTTCAAACTAGAAGATGTGCAAACAGACGGAAATATCCAGAATGAAGTACAGGGGGAAGTGATTAAAAATGTAAGAGAATGTATCGGGGATTTAGCTCAGTGGTAGAGTGCTTGCTTGGTACACACAAAGTCCTAAATCAAAAACATCTAAAGAAAGAAGATACAGTAGAAAGATTTAATGCATACTTAAATAATTTTAGAAGGACAGGAGAAAAAAATCAATGACTGAGAACATCAATAATGAAAAAAGATACCAGTGTGAATTAAATGGAACCAAAAAACCCCAAGCTCAATACATATATAAAAAATCCACTTAGAATAAAGAAAATCTCCAGACACCTTCATAAACACCAATCAAGTCAGAAGCCAATGGGGTGTTATTATCAGTGTGGATACAGGGAAGCCTTTGGAAATCCAATTTTAGAATCCTTTGCAAGCAAAAGCAAAAATTTTCTAGTCTTTTCATGCAAACCAATTATCAAGAGATTTTTGACAGTAGCTGGTTCTTAGTGAGAGGATTTCTTAAATAAATACTTGAGCTTGAAGGAAAGAGATTTAGAAAGAAAGCACAATGGAAGCCAAGGAAATGTAAAACAAGGGCAGTACAAGACAGTGTTACACAATAAAGTACAAAAGTTATTTAGGATTAGTATAGTGGGGTTGGGGATGTATCTCAGTTAGTGGAGTCCTTGTCTAACACTTACAACGACCCAAGTTTAGTCCCTAGCTCTGCAAAAACTGGATGCGATGGGCCATGCCTATAATCTAATCACAGACCTTGAGAGGCAGAGGCAGGTGGATCTCTGTGATTTGTGACTTCAAGGTAATCTTAGTCTACATAGAAAGATTGTCTCAAAACTAATTAAGGTGTGTGGGGAGAAACAGTATTTTATATGTTTACAAGTCTAACAGGCTAGGCTTTTTTACTAAGCCAGAGTTTAAAAAATTTTGTGGCTATAGAAAATTAGCCTAGCAAAGGTTTTAGGATTTCAATTTTTTTTTAACTTATTTTAACTATCAGTGTGTGTGTGTGTGTGTGTGTGTGTGTGTGTGTGTGTGTGTGCAGAAGGTGGACATGACTATGCCAAAGCAAGCATGTGAAGGTTAGAAGACAACTTTTGGTGAGTCAGTTCTCTTTCTATCATGGATTCCAGGGATCAAAGTCAAGGTTTGAACAGCAAGTGCTTTCATCCAATGAGCATCTTGCCAATCCTTCAAACATGTTTCTATGTATATACATGCATATAATTCTATGCATGTAAGTGTGCTATACAGTTAGTTTGGGGATCTTTTTAAGTTTTGCCCAAGACACAGTCCCATTAACCACCCAATAAAAGGATTAGCAAGTACCTTGTGGTGCTTCTTCCTCTTCCTCCTCATCCTCACTGGAGGAAGCTAAGTTGGCCTGGAAGTCCATGAACAAAAGCTCCTCCTTTTTAAACTTTCTGTTAAGTGTTGTGATTCTTTCATGATCAGTCTCATCCCAAGTAATCTCCACCTTGAACCAAAGAGTGAAAATAAAACACCACACAAAAGCCCAAAGGTAAACTCATAGTTATTAAAGCACACTGTTAAACTTAGATCTTTAGTATTAAGTTAAAAAGCACACTAGGCATGGTGGTGCACACCTTTAATCCCAGCACTTTGGAAGCAGAGGTAGAGCTCTGTGAGTTTGAGGCCAGCATGATCTACATGACAGTTCCTGGCCAGCCAAAGCTACATAGTGAGATCTCCCTACCTCCCCCTGCAAAAGTTACAATGCACATAAAAAATTCAGACATGGACACACTTAAAAAAAGAATACATGAATGGCAGGATTAAATAAATGGTATCTTATTTGTGGACAGAGAATCATATATGTCCACTTTTACCTTCCCCCTAATTCTCAGCTACATGAATGATATTCCATTACCTCATTTATTATTGAACAGATTAACTATGGTAGAAAAAAGAAGGAAATATGGTAGAAAAAGTTAACATTATTATGAACCAGTGAGAACATGATTTTCTTCTAGAGAACTAAAATGACAGTTTATTGTTAATAAAGCAACATCTCAAAAGGTGCATTTTCCTAAAAAAGATTGAGTTACTGATAACAAAGGTTTTCATGATTATAAGTAGAGCACAGCTCTACAGCAAGTAAGTTCATCAATAATATGACTGAGGGAGACTGGCTCCTCCTATCCTGTACTCTCAACCTTTCTAATGCTGTGACCCCCAACCATAAGATTATTCCCACTGCTACTCCGAAACTCTGAGTTTGCTACTGTTATGAATCGTAATGTAAGTCTCTGTGTTTTCCAACGGTCTTAGGGAAACTGGTGAAAGAGTTGTTCAACTTCAAAGGAGTGGGGAACCGCTGCTTTACTCAGTGCCTTGTGAAAGGGTCCTTGTGAAAGGGTTTTATGTTTACAGCACAACAATTTCAAGTCCTTGCTTTTTCTGTTCCATCCAATTTCTGCACAGTAGACAACAAGCTAGGTACTAATTAACCACGAGATCCTTAAAATATCCTTGCCACTCTCTTAGACGTTCTAGCCAGTCACAGGACTGGCTACTCTGAAAACTATGTCTGTGTTGATAATGACCAAACGGTTGCTGTAAGGAAAACAGATATTGGTGATACAGATCAGGATGCAGAATCTCCAGACAAGCAGGCTACACATGCTACCTATTGTAAGTGCTTAAGTGTTGAAAACAACATGATGGGCTGTATCTTTTAGAATTCCTATACTATACTTTGTAACTAATCAATACCAGAATACCCCCTCACAGCACACCAGGAAGCAGACATCTGACACTAGCTTTCTTGGAGGAGCATAAGTCCAAGTGTGAGTCTATTACACAGTGAGTACTGCTGCAGGCAGAGTTCAGGGGAGAGAGAAGCCATTTAGCTATGTAACAAACTATTGTGATACACAGAAATCTGAATACTTGTTATTAATATGAAAACTAGTAGTACTAAATTATTCTACTTCTGTTGTTTATAAAACTTTTAAAATCACATCTGCAGAAAAACATGCTCCTATTTCAAGTGGTCAACAATTCTGTGTAGCTGTCATGTGAGGTGCAGCTATGTCCTTCCTATTCCCTAGGATCTTAGTAACCGACACACTGCCTATTAAGAGAATCTAAGATAAAACGCTGGGCTTCCACATGTGCTAGATAAATGTTCTACCATTGAAATACATCCTTGGGTACAAAGAATCCAGTTCAAAGTATATGAGTAAAATAATAGAGGGAAACAAACAAACAAATAAAAGTCCCCAAACAAAACAAACAACATAAAACATTAGCAGACTGACTCAGGCTTAAAGACAAAAAGACACTCTGAAAAATATCTTCAAACAGTATAGTATCCAATGCACTAACATTCAGAATACCACCTAATTGTAAAAGCAAAGAGTCTAGGTATACATTTAATCTTTCTTTCTTTCTTTCTTTCTTTCTTTCTTTCTTTCTTTCTTTCTTTCTTTCTTTCTCTCTCTCTCTCTCTCTCTCTCTCTCTCTTTCTTTCTTTCCTTCTTTTTTTTAAATACAGGGTCTCATGTATTCAAGGCTGACTCTTGAGCTCCTGGTACCCCTGCTCAACTTCCCAAATGCTGGGACTACAGGCATGTGCTACCATGCTTGGCCCATCTACACATTTTTAAGAGTTAAGAAATACCATTGAGGAGCTGGAGAGATAGCTTAGCAGTTAAATGCACTGGCTGCTCTTGCAGAGGACCTGGGTTCAATTCCCGGCACCCACATGGCAGCTCACAACTGTAACTCCCAGTTCCAGAGGATCTGAAACCCCCACACAGAATATATACAGGCAAAACATCAGTGTACATCAAATAAATGAATAAATGAATGAATGAATAAATACTGTTGATGTTCCCATTGCAGCAGATGTGAAATACTTTGGTTTATATGCTGTTAGGTCAACTTCTGAGTCCACATCCTTGGGCTCATCATCAAAAGTAATATCATCTGGCATAAACCTAAAAAAAAAAGTAGTGATTACCAGAGTCTAGATTTTTCTAATTAGTTATAGTTTATATACTATACAAAAATTTCTATACAAATGTAAAAATTCCTAAAAAGCCAGAAACAATCTTGGCACATCTCTGAAATTTGGAAACTATAAATCTGAAATTTCATTAAGTTTGAGAGAACTCTATATAGAGACTTTGCATTAGAAACAAGTTAATATAAACTACCTTCCAAAGACCCAATGCAGTAACACAGTCATTGACTCACTTTAGAGTTCAAAGATCAAACAGAATTAATACTGGGTAAGTGGTCTCAATACATAGCACATAATCATGAAAAGTCACTGAAAATAAAAAAAGGTTTAAGGCTGATTAAGAATAATCTTAGCCAAAAATTTCATTTCACAAATAACTACTCCTTACATGTAAATCTGCCATGGTGACTGACAATGTTTAGGTATCAGGCTAGGGAATGTGAGATGAAAAGTAGAGGTAAATAATCTGATTATTATAAACATGTTTTTATAATTTACATAGATTATTTCCACATACATATAAAATGCATCTACTGTATAGTGTATCAAGAATCATTGGGAGGGGTGGTGGAGAGATAGCTTAGCAGTTAAAAGCACCTGTTGGCTCATGCAGAGGATCTAGGTTTGAATCCTAGCACCTATCTGGCAGCTCACAACCACCTGCATCTCCAATTGTAGGGGAGCTCATGCACATGAAGTAAAAAATAAATAAATCTTAAAAATGTTTTTTGAAAGAATTATTATTTCAAGGACATAAATAATGAAATGGTTCTTATATTACTTTTTCTTCAATTAATATTAGCTTTTTCTTGTTCATTTTCTAGAATGTAAGAGAGTACTGCTCATTCAAATATTTTACTGCACTATGATCTGGCTATATTGTAAGATTCAGCAGTGAAGACATGGACTGAATTACCTTAGGTCTATGAAAGAACAACTGCTTTCATATTCCAGGCCATCACAATCTTCATAAATCTTACTTGCTGTTTCTGGAGAATCACATTCCACTACTGCATAATAGTATTTCAATCGTTTGAACTGATAGTCTCTTAGCTTCTCTCTAGAGGACCTAATGGGGAAAAACTAAATCCAACATATGTACACAAGAACATAGAAACCTCTCCATTAAAAGGTAAGAAAACAACTTTTTCAAAAGTTGCTTTTCTCTTTCTACCATGTAGGTTCTGGATATTGAATTCAGGTGCATAGGTTGTCATACTAGAGGGTAAGCACCTTTACTTAGCTATCTCAATGGCCAGGATCTGAACTTTGTAAGTTTAATTTCACTTAACTATCCTCTGTTCCTTGAAGGTCTTCCTCTGCCACTTTCGTCACCATCCACTTAACCACTGGTTTTATTAAGTGCACATGCAGCTCCACCTAGTGGTTTACAACTAAAGTTGTTTTCTGTAACATAAAACCATGTTTTATTCCTTTATTTTTCTATTTAACACTCAAAAATATAATATGGAGATAAAAACAACACTAATTCACAGCAATGAAGATAATTATGAACTGTTTTTTTCAAATACTGCAATCATTATTTCCAAGCATACACACAAAATGCTGGCACAATGCGCCGCCAACTATAATCAGTTATCAAGCTGTCTGAATCCTAACTGTTAGTGTAAGTGCAAACTTCAGTCCTATTAAGGTAATAGAATTCCGAGTGAAGCACGTGACTTTACTAGGGTTAATTTTATATTATAGAGTGACTCAGTACCAGTATTTCTCGGGGGCATCCTCAGGAATACTCAGTAACTCTACTGGTCCTTGAACTTGCTCTTCCTTCATCTGCTCTTTTCCAAACTCCGAAGGATATATCTGAACACAAAAATTAAGACTGATATAATCCATACATTCTTTCTTATAGAATATGAAGACCTGTCAAAACTAAGACGTCAAGAGACAGCACTAGGTTCAAAAACAACAACTCATTTCAAACTCACTGCAGGAAAGCAAAACTCATTTCTAACTACATGAAGCTAAAGCATACTGAAGAGTTTTCGCTAAGTAATTTTGGCCAGAGTATAACAAATAGGGTGGGGACAAAACCAAAGCAGCATGAACAACAACCTGTACTCCATCTCCAGAACCCATGTCAGAGGAAATAATCTACTTTTGAAAGGGGTTCTCTAACTCCATACACACATGCGTGCATACACACAAAACTAAAATATAAAGCAAAAAAATGATTTGCTTCTCCTTTCTTACTACCTGCTAATTAAGTTTCATACTCAAATGTACTGAACAATTTCCAGATTAATACAATAATTTTTCGAAGAGGAAAATTAAGGCAGTTTAATTAGAAACAAAGTCAGATTTAAGTTAAAACACCTAGAAATATTTACTTTAAATACAATCAATTTTCTCACCTTTACAGAAAATACAACTCTTCCTTTGGGCTTAAATGAATTGAACAAAGCCAGCAAATCTTTTGCCTTTAATCTATCCCAGTCCATGTTGCAAACTTCTAGTCGGTGTGTAATCTGAGAAAGTTAAAGTATTATTAATTATTATAGAATCTGTATTTTTTTTTGAGACAGGGTCTCACTATGTAGTCTAGGGCTGTCCTGGAATTCACTATACAGTCCAGGCTGGCCTTGAACTCACAGAGATCTATCTGCTTCTGCCTCCCAAGTGCTGGGATCTAATTCATTTTCAATGCTTGAAAAAAGAAAGATAAACAATGTAGTATAGTTTTTCTCCAGTTCTGAAATCATCTGTGTTATTTAACTGATTTCACATGCAGAGGGAGAGGCATGTGAGGCAAACAATAGGAAAACCACAAGAGATAAGCACTACCTCTAAATTGGTTTTTGGAGTTCTTGAACCAGGGTGTGATCACAAACTGATGTTTTAACCACAACAGTTTTAAAGATAGTTTACCACCAGTGCGGAGTGAGGAAATGGGTTACTCCAGAACACTTCGTATGGTGCAATAAGAACATAATACAAACTCCTAGCAAAAACAAGTCTAAAGCTGCTTTTATGTATTTTAAATGTCTTATGTAGAAATTCTTCCTGAGCAGGACGGCACACACCTGACATCCCAGCACTCCAGAGGAAGGCAGAAGCAGCAGGACCACAGCAGGCTCAATGTCAGCCAAGTATTCACAGAAAGGTTCTGTCTCCAAAGGCCTTTGACAAAGATCAACATAAATTCATGATACAATTTCTAAAGAAGCTAGGAATAGGAGGAACACTTCTCAACAGAATAAAGTCTCTAGATGACAAATGTATATCCAACATTATACTAAATAGGGAAAACTGAAAAGTATTTCCTCTAAAATCAGGAAGGAGATAATAGTGTCCAGTTTCTCTACTCTGATTCAAAATAGTACTTAAGCCAGAGGCAACATATTGTTCATATTGTTTTCTGAACAAGCATTTTGTCAACCTGTGTGTTGCTACCCCTTGGGCAACCCTCTACTTCCAAAAATATCTTCATTATGGTTCATAACAGTATCAAAATTACTGTTATGCAGTAGCAGTGATAATAATTTTATGGTTGGGGGTCACCACAACATGAGGAACTGAATTAAAGGGCCACAGCATTAGGAGAGTTGAGAACCACTGACTTAAGGGATACATACAGGAAAGGAAGAGGTTAAACATCCCTATTTTCAACATAATCACATACTTAAAGGTTTCTAAAGGCTCTACCTGGAAATTCTTAGACCTTCCACTCTATCTCCTAGAATGTTCTCCAAGACTTGGAGTGTGTGTGTGTGTGTGTGTGTGTGTGTGTGTGTGTGTGTGTGTGTGAGATAAATGTCCCCTTTATACCTGAGCAATCAAGTCACTTATTCTCAGCGTCTGACCAGTTGGTTTCGTAAGTGCTGCTGCTCCTTGTAAAAAGGAGCTTCTCTGACTAAGCTGACAGCAGCACTCATTTCTGGGAATAAACTTAGTAACTTGGAGACAACTCAGCAGGCACATCATGTCCATTTAGCAAAGCTATAGCTTCCTCCTTAGGGCCTATGACCCAACAGGAAGTAGACCAGTGGATGTGGGAAGAAGATGAGAGTGGATAATCATAGGAATGAATGATGCAAATACATTAGATACATGTATGAACATGTATGTATAATGAACCCATTATTATGTATAATTGATATATGTTCACTAAACACATTAAAAAACAAAGACAAAAACAAAACAGAAGAGTCTACTCAGGAGACTGGAATGATGGCTCAGTTCATATTGTTTTCTGAACAAGCATGAGACCTGAGTTCAGATCCCAGGACCCAAATTAAAATTTGAAAGTTGAGTATGCCTATAACCCAGTATGTGGGAGGCAGGGACAGGAGTATCCCTCCGGTTGCTAACCAGTTAGGTTAGCTGAATCAGTGAGCTCTGTCTTCAGTGAGAGACTTGACTTACAAATAAGGGGGAGCTGGAAAGGATGGCACACATCTTTAATTCCAGCACTCAGGAGGCAGAGGTAGGTGCGTCTCTGTGAGTTCAAGGCTAGCTTGGTCTGCACAGTGAGTTCTAGGACAGCCAGGGATGTTAAACCCTGTCTCAAAAAACCAAAAACCAATGAAAAAACAAAAACAAAAACAAAACAAAACCCACCCCAAACCAAACCAATTCAACCAAATAAGGTAGGGAACAATTGAGGAAAACACTTGATGTCTGCCTATGCAGCCCCCAACACCACAAACTCAAATAAAAAAGGAAAAAATAAAAATGAAATTATGACCTTTGCAGAAAAAAGGGTGGTATTAGAAACTGTGTTAAATGAGATATACCAGTTTCAGAAAACAAATACTTCATGTTTTCTTTTTTGCTGGGTTTTTACTTTTTGGGGTGTGTGTGTGTGTGTGTGTGTGTGTGTGTGTGTGTGTGTGTTACATGCAGAAGCTGGAGGTCAACACTATAGTGTCTTCTTTGATCACTTTATATGTTGTTGTTATTATTATTGTTAGTTATTATTAAAGACAGGGTCTGACTATGTAGTTCTAGCTGTCCCGGAACTTAGACCAGGCTGGCTTCAAACTCATAGAGATTTACCTGCCTCTGCCTCCTAAGTACTGGGATTAATTGTGCCACTACACCAGGCTCCATGTTATTTTTTTAAAGACAGGGTCTCTCACCAAATCTGAAGCTCACTGGTTGGTTAGACTGGCTGGCAATTAGCCTTTAAGTTCCTACTATTTTTGTGTCATTGAAACTTAGGTCCTTATAAACATTAGCACTTTATGGATGGAACCATCTCCCTAGCCTGCTAAATCCAGATTTAGATTTGTGTGTATATATATCATGAAACTAGAAAAGGTCCATGACAGTGGAGGAAGAGATCTTAAGGGAGTTAGAGAAGAGATAATGAAGGAATACATGTGCAGAAGGCGGAACTATTTGGGGTGAGGCAAAGGATGAGTAAGAGCAGGGCAGAAATGATGGAGAAGGCAGAACGGAAGGAAGATAAGCAGGAACGAAGTATACTGGCATAAATGTATGAAAATGCCACAGCAAGGTACATTACTTTGCATGCTATCTTTAAAAACAGCATTTTACAAAAGAAACAGTGCCTCAAAAAACAACAAAAAGGGGTAAAAGGAAAGAAAAGAACTTCTTTGCCATTTCATCTGCTCGGACACACAACTAATCTACATACATTAGCTTCATTTCAAGGTGTTTATTCTTTCTAGTGTTGGAATCGAACTTAAGAGGCTTGTACATGCTGGGTAAGTGCTGTACCACTGAGTTTATCTCCAGTCCTTAAGACATTTTATTCTCAATCATCATTAATTCTGCCAGGGTCTGATGATGTGGCTCACTGGCAAATATTGTACCTGGCAGATAGGAGGCCCTGGGTTCAATCAACAACAAGTCCCACAAACATTTTTACCAGTGAAGCTTCTCTCAATTTATTTTTAATGCTTTCTTTTGTTTACTTTTCTGAGATAGGGTTTTACTGAGTGGGTGTATATATATATATATATATATATATATATATATATATATATATATATATATATATATATACATACATATATATTTCAAGCTAGCTTAGAACTCACTATTTATTCCAGGCTGATCTTAAACTAAGAGCAATTTTCCTGCTTCCTCAGTGGTGCTACTATGGGTGTGTGCCACCGAGCCCTGCTTTATTTAGCCTACACATGCTAGCCAAGAACTCGACCACTGAATTAGCTGTCCAGTTCTTTCCTAGTTAATTTAATAATATCAACCCTATCACCCATAAAAGTTAACTGTCCTGTTATTCATAATGCCCAAGGAGCATCTTTATCTAATTTTCTCCACGCATGTTCAAAACCAGGTTCTTCTGGAAATAAATCTTCGAAATCATCTTCATCTTCAGAACTAGTTTCTATATTTCCTTTACCCTTTGCAAGATCAGGACCACTGTCACTTTCATCATCCTCCTCACTATCTTCATCTTCCTCTTCTTCCTTGTCTTCATTTTTATCATAATCATCATCAGCTGAAGTTCTGTCATCACTTGTGACTTCAGATTCCTCATCACTTCCTATTTCACTGTCACTGTCTGAATTTCCTCCAGGGCATCTTTGTCCAGCGTTTTACCATCACTGTCTCTTGCCATTGTGACTGGAAGCACTTCAACACATTGGGGGAGGGAGAAAGGAGACATACATTCTGAATTAAATTAAATCCAAATTATTGACATTAGATCCAGTATAACTTTTACAAAACAGAGAAAAGGAACATAAGCTCAGTAAAATTCATGCTATAGCAAGTTATTTAAGTGAACTCATAACATTTATAAGATGATGTAAGTGTGTTTATATACTCATTTAGTATTCATGGAGTACCTGCTTTGTGGTGTGTTTAATACACAACCACTGGCAAAAAAAGGTATCAATTTCCAGTTGAATAAGTGACAAGTATTACAATCAAATCAATATGCACACACATAAAATGGAACTACTCTATAAGCATTAAAGCTTCCAAGAGCTACTCAACAGCTAACTAAAGAATGAAGAGAAATTAAGTAATCAAAGTGAGAAAGATGATGAAGGAAATTTGTTCCAAGTAGTAAGAAAAGCATCTGTAAAGAATTGCCAATTACAAAAAAGCAGCAATCATGTGTGGTCTGTAGCTAGCAAGGAGTCAAGTAACAAACAGTCTAAGGAGTTAACATGGAAGCATAATAAAGGGGATGGGTGATGGGTAATGTTCTGTATGCTGTGAATATGTGTTGTTCTGATTGGTTGATAAATAAAGCTGTTTGGCCAATGATGAGGCAAAATAAGGTTAGGCAAGACATTCTCACTAGAGAGAGGAAGGAGAAAGACAGAGCTGGGAGGCACTGCTAGCCACCACCAGGAGAAGCCACAAGCCACATGGCAAAGTATAGATTTATAGAAATGGGTTAATTTAAGATATTGGAGCTAGCTAGCAAGAAGCTTGCCATGGCCATAATTTCAAAATAATGTAAGTCTCTGTGCGTTTATTTGGGTCTGAGTGGGTGCAGGACCGGGCGGGTCAGCTAAAGATGGGCTTTGCCACTGCTACATTTTCAAAAGGAGGACACTACTAGATTTGCACATTGAGATATCATCTGAATTATACTGCAGAAAACTGGAGGGGTAGAGGGTATGAATAATAAAAATCAAGGGACAGTATAGTACTCTACACAAGACATGAAGGCAATATAAAGCTGATGGCAATAAAAATGTAGCGAAGTGAAAAGCTTTGGTAAAATCAGATAGTGCAGTGACAGGGGGTATTTGACATGGGGAACAACAGTTTTAGAAGTGTCAATGAGGCCTGCTTTCCTAGCTTACAGACACAGCCAGCTAGCTGGCTAGACAGGTAAACACTGAACACTGGAAAGTAACTAATTTGATGAAGAGACTTTACTTTAGTTAAGTTCTGGATATTTGAATTGAAGTGTCTTCAAGGTTAATAGAGTGCTTGCCTAACATGTCCAAAGCACTAGGTTCGATCCCTAGAACCACAAAACATGGCCTTTGAGTCACATAACAGAAAACATCAATAAAGCTGTTTACTATAAGAGATATGCTCAGTAAAGTGTGAGCTGGAGATAAAATTTATAATTCATTCATACGTAACTGACAAAAGAAGTTGCATTATGAATGAGATCACTAAATAGAAATACTAAAGAAAAATTTTCTAACTCTGACATTTTGTAACTGCTAGTTAACCACACAAGATGTTTTATTTAAATACCATTTCCCTTTTCTTTCACAGCTCTGAAAGAGCTCATCTTCTACTTCTAACAGCAATCACCTCTGCATGTGTCTTGTACACTATGTTTAAGTTGGCATTCCTGTTTCAGCTTACTCCAGAGGCTCTAAGTTTGGAGAATGTAAAGTAAATCTTAAAACTTAAGATGAACAATAAAATTTGTTTTTAATACTTTTTTATAGTATTTATTCATTAATCCACTACTTATTGCCTACAATGTGTAAAACATTGAATTAAGGAAGGCAAGAGGGAATTTATAAGCTCTTATGCCCATGATGGGCTCATAAATGAAGAGAAATTATTGATTAATGAATCTATGAGTTAATGTACCATATTGAGGCATTAAAAGTTGTATACAGGGGAACTGGAGAGATGGCTCAGTGGTTATGATCATGTAGAAATCTGGGTTTGGTTTCCAGCACCCACACGGTGGTTCCTAAGCACCTGTAACTCAGTTCCAGGGATCTAATGCCCTCTTCTTTGATCACCACAGTACATGTATATACACATACAAACAGCTTCAAACATTTGTTTGCATGGCTGTGCATGATGTGCCTGTGCATGGTGGGTGGGGAGGAGGCACACATGTCATGTGCTGAGGTCAGCACAATTCTGTGAAGTTAGTTCTCTACTTCCTCCTTTCCATGGATACTGAGGATCCAACTCAGGCTACAGGGCTTGAGTAGCAAGCACCTTTACTTGCTGAGCCACTTGCCTGTTTAATTGAAAACAGGGTCTCATGTAGCCTACACTGGCCTCAAGACCACTATGGAGCTGCAGATGACCTAGAACTCCTGATCCTGTGACTTATCTTCCAACTGCTGGGATTACAGACATTTATCAGCATGCCAGGATACAGGGAGGTATTTCTAGTAAGAAGACTTTACAGATACTATTGGGCTTAGAGCGACAAACCTCTTTAATACTCTGTCTAAAAGAATGGGACTACCAATCTACATATATCCAATTCTAAATTTGCTCAAAAAGTACTTTGGTCCTCAAACTTAGTCTCAATCACCACCCCCATGCCCCCAAATCCCAATAGAAACAATGGATTCCTTAGGAATTTTTCTCTGGTTATATTTTGATTAACAACTTTTGAATTTTTTCAATCTCACTTACAGACCTTCTGTTACAGTATTTTGTATTAAACATTTGACTTTCCTACTTTAGGTCTACACTGTCCAATATGGTAGCTAACAGTCTAAAGAGACAATTTAGCGCTTGAAATATGGCTCTTTCAATTTGAGATTAATGCTAAAATATAAAAGTATAAATTTGTTACCATTAATTACATAGAAATGAAATTTTGATTTACTGGATATAAATAAATAAAATTATTTCAAGTGCTTATTTTTCCTTTTTAATGCCACTACTAGGAAATTCATCACTATGTATTTCTAGTGGACAGTGTCACTAGACCAGGGTCATCATACAGAGTTTAGCAGGTTGTTATCTACCTAAAGAGAAAAAGAGCTACAACCAATCTAATCTCCATTCATCAAGTCATGCACTCTGCAGATGTCATGCTTCCTCCAGGGAAATCAACATGTTGCTTCACTCAAAATTGCCATCCTCTCACCAAACTATGAATCACAGAGCAGTCTGTGTCTATGTGGTCAGAGGACATGCAATTTTCTAATTTGCAAAAGGCATCATATAAGCTAGCAATAATCCTAAAGGAGGGACCCATGCCTTATAGTAGTTGTCACTTAGTAGCTGAACATACTAAATGAATGAGTACTCAACTCTACTTACCTTCTTCGAACACATCTCTTCCTATATAACAACATACAGCAGCTCGCAGCATGGCTTATGACCCAAGCTTTCATGTTTGTCTTCTGGTACCAAAACAAGAAGAAATCATTGCATATTGTTTCTTTCATAACTTTATATTATATAATAAACATCCGACCGTTCTCATCATGTTACAAAAATAATTATTGTATACTTCTTAAAGAGATATCAATAAAATAGTGTAATACAGAAGAATCAGCACTCCCAACAAACCTGATTGCTTTTCTCATCAACAAGTGATGGAGATTTCAGTTTCAGAGGTACTGGAATCTTTGGTCCTTGGTTTTCCTTTAGGCAAAGAGTCTGCACTGTGGTCAGTGATGCTTCTTTTCTTTTTTGTATTTTGCAGAAATTCTTCTTGGGACTTATTTCTCAATCTATCTTCTGAGATTTACACAAGTTTTTCATTTTCTGAATTCTTTCAGAATTATCTAAGTCATTTTTATTTATAGGATCCTTTTGATATTTTTTTTTTTTTGGTTTCTTTGTTTTTCTCCTCAATCAGTATTTTTGACTTTGCTTCTTTCTTGGTCTGTTTTTGTTTCTGCTTTACTTTTTTTTGGTTTGGTACTTTGCTTTCTTCATCACAGAGATCAGAATCAGAGTCTGAAAGCTCATAGAAGCGTTTCAAGTCTTCTGTAGTGCTGTGGTTGATAGGGCGCCCTCTTTTATCAACAGCATAATTCAATTTAAACTTTTTGTCATGAAACATGGCTCGAATCCTCTTGTCAATTTTGACTTTTCGGTCCTTTTCTGGCATTTCCCAAAATCTGGGATCCTTTGAACCCTAAACCGCTGGTCATTCATTATTTCTTGTTTGGATGACATTTTAAAAGTCCTACTGAAGAAATATCCAGAAAAACCAAACACTAAAAAATAAAATAAATATTACAATGATGAATGGTTAATAATACAACTAAAATATAAAAAAATTGTTCATTGTGTATGCACATACACACATATACATACTTAAACACTCTAAATTTACATAAAATTAAGGCAACTTAAACTTAATTTCAGCAATCCAAACTATTCTGGATCAAACAAAAAAAGAAAAGAAAAACATGGTAAAATATAATCCTTACATTACAAATCACTTGAAATAAATTTAAGACAAAGCAAACAGAAATCCTAGGGCTTTGTGGAGGGCAATGTTTAGTAGCTGACTGCCCTCATAATTTCTATATTTCTTGATTGTATTTGTCATCAATTAAAAGGTTACTAAGGTGGAGTCACACATGTAAAATCATAATTCTAAAGGCACAGACATGATTTTCATGAGTTTGAGGCCAGACCTTACACAGTTAAACAGGGAACTGGTGGTCATCCTGGGTTCCATAGCAAGACTGTTTCAAAAAACCAAAGACCGATGCTTGGGAGAAGGCTTAGTCAGTGAAGTGCTTGCTGCACAAGTATGATATGGATTTGATCCCCTAGAACACACATAAAAACCCTGCATGCCTTTATTCCCAGTGCTGGGTGGCCGGGGTAGGCAGAGGCAGGAGGATCCCCTGGTCATATTACTTGAGGAGCTTCAGGTTCCAATATCTCAAAAAATAAGGTGGAGTGCAAGCACCCTCCCAAACATGGGCACACAGTGCATGGACATGTGGCCTGATGTGAGCAATTGCATATGCAACACACACACACACACACACACACACACACACACACACACACACACACAGAGTGAGAGAGGGGGGGGAATATTCTCAAATCTCAGTTGGTCTCATTTGTTTTTCAAACTTTTGTTCCATTCTCTTTGTTAATCTTTATTTAATATTTTCTTTTCTCCCCCCCCCCACCCAGGTTTCTTTGTGTAGCTTTGCGCCTTCCTGGAACTCAGATATCCGCCCCGCACTGCCTCCCGAGTGTTGGGATTAAAGACGTGCACCACCACCGCCCGGCTATATTTTCAACAACTTTTCTCATAACTAATGGTGGGGGGCGTTCAAACCAGATTTACCTCAGAGTTCCTTCTGTAAATCCTTCCATCTATCAAGAACCAAATTAAGTGTCTCACACTGCTGGGTGATGGTGGTGGTGGTGGTGGTGGTGGTGGTGGTGGTGGTGGTGGTGGTGCTGCTGCTGCTGCTGCTGCTGCACACCTTTAATCCCAGCGCTTGGGAGGCAGAGGCAGGAGGTCTCTGAGTTTGAGGCCAGCCTGGTCTACAGAATGAGTTCCAGGACAGCCAGGAATGTTACACAGAGAAACCCTTTCTCAAAAAATTAAGCAGAGAGAGAGAGAGAGAGAGAGAGAGAGAGAGAGAGAGAGAGAGAGAGAGAGAGAGAGAAGAAAAAGTCTCACACTACAGTTAACAAATGTTATTCTTTTTCTTAAAAATTTTCATGTGTATGGGTGTTATGCCTGTATATATGTCTGAGCACCACTTCTGTGATTGGTGCCCACGGAGGCCTGATGAGTTCTGATCCCCTGGAACTGGTTTTATGGACTGTCCGCCATCACGTGGTTGCTGGAAATTGAATCCTGGTCCTCTAGAAGAGCAGCCAGTGCTCTTAACCTTCGAGCCATCTCTCCAGTTCCAAAGTCGTTTTCTTAAGACATTTTATTCTCGAAGTCACTAAGGTCTAGATAGGCTGATCTGCTATAAACATATGAAAACGCACAGATGTTTGTACAAATGCATACTGTTCCCTTGTGAACAGTCTCTGCCCCAATACTGGGATTACAGGTGTGCTCCGCCATCACACAGGCCAGGGCTGCTTTACTTCAAAATCCTTTACATTCTAACGAGAAAAACATAAAACTTCACGGCTGCACTTATGAAGTTCAGATGTATTGCAGCACTTAACCTTTGAATAGCGTTACGATATAGATATCACCGCACCCAACAATCAGAGGTAATGCGTGTAAATGCTGGAAATTGAAGCCCTCGACAAACGTAGGATGTTCAGAGGGGCGAAGGCAACTTGACCTCACTGCAAACGCTTCCCCTCATCCTTACTGTCCACTCACCCTCTGGCCTGAGAGCCCCAGGCTACCTGGTTCCGGAACCATCTTCCCATCTCACAAACTTTCGGGGAAAGTTACTTGGCCGAGGTCTCTTGAGAAGCAGCCCTAAAGAGAGCAACGAGGCCAGGAAGGGACCAAACAATAGGCGGACTACTCACAGACCCCAAGGAGATCCCGTCGGAGCCCCACACAGCTCCTTAGATCTCTTTTCCGAGCTTGGTCTGAGTTCACATGGAGCGCACACATACAAGCCTTCGCGTGATGCTCCGCCAGTGACGGCTCGCGAACTGGGCCAAACTACTCCAACCTTGTCTTTCCCTCTTGGAATAATCTTGTATTATTGTGCTAGCCATAGTCCCACCGGTGCATGCGCACAATAGAAAACATGCCCTGCCGTGGCGCCGCGCCTAGAGATGCTGTGACCGGTCGTGCTTTGGCGCCTAAGCCCGAGGCTTGGGAGCCTGGCGGTCTCTGCCGGGAGCTGTGGTCGCAGGGAGGTAGCATCCAGTGTCCCTCCATCAGGCAGCACTTCGCCCAGAGCCCTAAACATCTTCGACAGGGAATTGAAGAGGAAGCAGAAAAATTGGGCAGCCCGGCAGCCTGAGCCTAGGAAATTTGACTACTTGAAGGAGGAGGTGAGACTGCGGGACCGCGATGCTTGGAGGCTCGGAGCCTGGCAGGGCAGACCGACCACTCCGCCTTGTGACCTTGAGAAGAAGCTTCACTTTTGTGGGCCTTTCTATTCTGAAAGGACGAGGCTCGGCTACTGTGCGTGACAATCATTCATTTGCTTAGCAAGGACTGCCTGAGTTCCAGGGCAAAGCAATCCCCCCACCCTCACCCCTCCCCTGCCCCCGCCTTCGCAGGATAGCATTACAGAGAGAGCGCGAGACGTGCATAGACAAGGAATGTAATTTCAGCTATAAAGTAAGGAGAAGAAAAAGTGAAATGGTGGTATTGGTGACTAGGATGGTCAAGAACAGCTGCTATGGCGGAAAGTGTGATAAATAGTCGAGCTGAGATGGGAGACAATAAAAACAAAAACGTGGTTAATTCATTTAGCAGTTACACAAAGTTTGTACTAAGTTTTTATTAAGTGATCAGTTATATACTGATTTTTAATCCTTAGCCAAGTGAATAATTTTTGTTTTAATGGTATCTCATGCTAATGTATCAATTGTATTTTGTAGTGGGTAGCCATCCCAGCATTGGCCGGGAAGTTCCAACCCCCATTGAGGCTTCGGTAATGGTCACGCCCACAAGGCGGGGCGGAGGAGGAGAAGGAAAACGAAGAGGAGGATCGAGAGGAAGGCGGGCTCTCGGTTCCGGTACCCTGGACGCTGGAGGGAGACCGAGCAGAGTTCTCCAGAGAACACCACCAGACTGCACTATACCTTTGCCAGACCCTGCAACCTACCCCTTCATTGTAAGTTACCCCACAAAATAAACCTCCCTTTTAACTACGTGGAGTGGCCTAAATAATTTCACCAATAGTATTTGTCTGAATTGGGGTTTCTATTGCAGGGGTGGCACCACTCATAATGAATGGATCTTCCCACATCCATAATTAAGAAAATGCCCTACAGACTGGCCTACAGGCTAATCTTATGGAGACATTTTCTCGATTAAGATTCCCTCTTATATGCTGGGCAATGGTAGCCCACACCTTTAATCCCAGCACTCAGGAGGCAGAGGCAGGAGGATCTCTGAGTTTGAGGCCAGCCTGGTCTACAAAGCAAGTTCCAGGACAGTCAGGGAGGTTACACAGAGAAACCCTGTCTTGAAAAACAAAAAAACTAAACCTAGTTTTTAAGATTGTTTAGAGCGGGTTTTGGTCTTGTTTGTTTTGGGGCAAGATCTCACTGTAGGCCTGGCTCTCCTGGAATTCACTATGTAATATATGACAGTCTGGCCTCAGACTGGCCTCAGACTGGTTGCAGGCCTCTTGCCTCAGCCTCTTAAATGCTAGGACTATAGACATAAGCTGCCACACCCAGCAGATGGTTGAATTTGGTTTTGTTAAATTGGCTGTAAAGTAATTTACTTCAGTTTGTTTCCAGGGATATTTTATTATGTTTTATATTATTTTATCCATATCCAGTATTTATAAAGAAAGTTACTGTGGGAAAATAGAAAATGGGATATAAAGTACTTACCATTTTGAAGTGTAAATTGAAGAAAGAATGTTACTCCTCTGTTAAACCTTCTCCATGTATTTAACCCATCGACTCTTGAAATCTTTCAGGTTGGAAGTTGGATTGCAGACTGTGTGTATGACATAGCCAGGTAGGAGTTGATATTACAGTGAGATGCTGTCACTTCCTCTTTCTCCCTCTCCCCTGCTCTCCTTGTCTTTCTGTCTCTTAGTCTCTGTTTCTGTCTCTTTCCCAAAGCAGAGTCTTGCTCTAACCCTAGGCCTTGCCTCTAACTGAGCTTGGGCAGTCCTCCTTTCTTAGTCTGTTGAGCATCTGGGAATCAGGACATGTCTCACCAGTCCTGAAGGACAACAGAATCTGCTGTTGATTGGAGACTTCGAATTAAATGATGAGAGCTTGATATGTGGAATAGTCGGATCTGAGAAATTTACTACCAGGATTGGTGATTGACGTCACTCTAAACATGGTCTTTCTGTTTCAGATTTTTGAGATAGGGTCTCACTATGTAGCTCAGGCTGGCCTCTAGCTCATGGCACTCCTCCGGCCTCCGATTCCTAGGTGCCGAGATTATACGATTGCACAGCCACACCTGGCTGTTCTTTTTCTGGGAAAGCAAATGACATTTTCTTCATTGTTATAGTCTTTTTTAAAAAAAATAGTATGGATGTAAAACTTTTGTCTTTCTTGAAGCCTGAATGACTGATCTACTTGGTTTAGCCCAAATTTTTTAATAGACAGATTGCTTAAAATATAGAACTAAAAAATCAACTACATGTGAAATTTTAAGATTTATTAAATCTAAGTTTAGGTTTTACTGAAATGGATAATAGAATCTTTTGCCACTTGAGTGAAGGAGAAAGTGTACCTAGATTTGTTCCTGGTACTGTATTACAATTTACTACATTGCTGATGGTAGTACAGATTTTATGACAATTCTGTGGGGAATGGCTTGAGAAAGCCCGTTGATTGAGTAGTATAACAATCTTGATGGATCTGTTGCTGAATGCTTTGGGCATAATGAAAGCTTGATTGATTCAGACTGGTCACCTGTGGTGGGACAACAGCCAAGAATGGCTGTGCAGTAGACCTGCTCTCTGCATTAGCAGATCACTCCTTTTCGTTGGCTTTTCTTTTCCTTTTTTGTTTTGTTTTGTTTTGTTTTTTTGAGACAGGGTTTCTCTGTAGCTTTGAGCCTTTCCTGGATCTTACTCTGTAGACCAGGCTGGCCTCGAATTTACAGAGATTCGCCTGCCTCTGCCTCCCGAGTGCTGGGATTAAAGGCTTGCACTACCGCCGCTGCCACCGCCACCACCACCTGGCTTGGCTTTTCTTTAATTAACATTCATTGAATTATACTAACATGGGATAAATTTATCATCATTATCTCATAAAAGCAGGGAGATTTTTATAAATTCATAGACTCTCCAGCTATATTTTGGATACTTCTTTACAAATGCAAAGGAGTCTATAATTTTGTAAGGTAAAAAATACCTCCTTGTTGCAAATAGGCCCCTCCTTGTTTCATTTTTTGTCACAAATTAAAGACACAAAAATGGCTCACTATTATCATTTGCCTGAATTATAGTTTATTTGTGATTTAATGAATGAAACACTGAATTTTGATTTTTAGTTTGGAGTTTACAAACTGTGCCACAGCTCTGAGGATAATAAAGCCAAGTCCATTAAGACTTGTGATTATGACTGAAAGGATAATTTAAACATTATATGTTTGGAATTAAATTATTTAAAATGCTAGTAAATGTCCTTGTGTTGATACTCTATTATTAGAGTACGTAACAGGCCTTGATTTGTAGCCACTGTGCTTAGTATGCACAAGCCTGCAGTTTCCATCCCTTATATGATGCTAGATTGGTGTCTTCGTTAGGGTTTCTAATGCTGTGTAGAGACACCATAACCACAGCAACTCTGGCTTACAGTTCAGAGGTTTACCCCATTATCATGGGAGCAGCATGATGGTGTACAGGCAGACATGATGCTGGAGAAGTAGTTGAGAGTCCAACATCTTGCAGACAACAGGAAGTCAACTGAGACACTGGGCAGTATCCTGAGCATAGGAAACCTCAAAGCCTACCCTCACAGTGGCACACTTCCTTTAACTAGGCCACACCTCCTCAACAAGGCCACACCTCCTAGTAGTTCCACTCCCTTTGGGGGCCATTTTATTTCAAATCACTACAGCTGGCTGTCTTGCAAGGCCCAGAGATCTGTCTGTCTCTGCCTTTCTAGCACTGGGATTATCGGCACATGCTGCCACGCTTAAGCTTAATTTTCATGTGGGTGCTGGTGGTTAGTCATCATGTTGTATGGCAAGCACTCTGTCAACTGGGCCATCTCCCCAGTCCAGTTTTGTCAACCATTCTTAAAAAGAATTAAACTGACAGTTCTTTTTGTTCTTTCTTCTGTTTATGGAAACCTATGGCTTACAGTTGCTGTGTGTCCCAATTTAGAGGAGCTAGTCTAATATGGAGGTTTACTCTTCCGGCTCTGGCTTCAGATTGACTGAATTCAAGTGTTCAATTCAAGTGTTCTTTGCTCCTTACATGATATGTTTGAGCTGGGATCTGGAAGATAGTTCAGTAGTTAGGAAGACTGGTTGCATGCACTTGGGTTCTGTTCTCAGTACCCTCATGGAGGCTCACAACCATCTGTAATTTTAGTTCTAAGGGATGCCCACTTTGGTTTTCATGGGCACCAGGTATGCATATACATACATTGCAATCAAAACATTCACATATATCAAATAAGAATTTAAAAAATATATATGAAGAGGAGATATTTGAGTTGACTTAGCACTGGACACTTGGAACTTACTGTACTCCTAAGTTTTCGATAATTCTTGAAGTTTTGGGTTTTTAGTTTTAACCCTGTAGCGCCGGAGATTAAACCGAGGGCCTTGCACATGCTGAGCAAGCACTTTACCACTGAGCTCTATCCCCAGCCCAAGTTTAAAAATGCCTTATGAAATTTCATATGGAGAAAAGAGCACGTTTCCAAGTGTTCTCCTGCCTCAAAGTATTTGAGAAGTAAAGATAATTATTGATTTGCTGCTAAGTATGCCATTGTTTCCATATTAACTGGCATTTAGCTTGATTTCAATCTTGCATTATTGAACTCAGATGCCTTTGTTAAGTGTGTTCTTCAAATTCATGTCTAAACCTTTTTGTTTGTTTGTGGTGCTAGAGCTTGAACCTGCACATGCTAGGAAAGTGCTGCACCGCCGACCTACATGCCCGCCTAAGCTGGGTCTCCATGGCTCAGTGTGAGGGCCTGTGGATTAGTGACTCGATCAGACAGACTGCCTCTGTACATTCTATCTTCTGCTAGATACTCTGCTATGGCAAGGCTCCCCAAAGGTGTACTTACTAAAATCGCTTTACTTAAGACAATTAGTTCTTGATTATTTTATGGACGGTATTGCAAAGCTTAGCTTCTATGTCTTTTTTCAGAGATTTCCCTCTTGCGCTGGATGTGGGCTGTGGAAGAGGCTTCATAGCACAACATTTGAATAAGGTATTTGATACACTGGCTTAATCAACTTTGAAGAATACAATTGACTAATTGTGTGTGTGCACATGCAAAGCGTGCCTGGAGCATTTCTTTGTGTGTATAGGTACGTGTGTGCTCGTGCCCACAGAGCTCAGAGCACAGCCTTGGTGTCGTTCCTCAGGTGCTCTCCCTGGGTGCCATCCATCTTTGTGTTTTTTTGAGATAGGTCTCTTGTAGGCCTACTCCTTGCCAATAAAAGCAATAATTTCTTTAAACCTATATATTTTTCTCTTTGTTCTCACTTTGTTTAAGCATTTTTGATGATTCACCATAAAAGCTGGTGTGTAGCTCACTGGCAGAATTCTTGCCCAGCATATGAAGCTCTGAATGTGATTCTTGGCAATGTAAAAAATATGTGCTCACACATATATACATATATATTCATATTAATTGTATTAGTTAAAAACTGTATAAAATATGGATAACATTTAATAGTGTTCATATTATTTTATTTCATATTTTCTAATGCAAACCATGTCTTAGGAGAACATTTAATTGGGGCTGGCTTACAGTTCAGAGGTTTATCCTTTATTGTCATGGTGGAAAGGATGGCAGCATGCAGACAGACATGGTGCTGGAGAAAGAAGTTCTATATCAGTATCTGCAGGTAGCAGGAAGAGACAGTGGGCCTGGCTTGAGCATTTGAAACCCTAAAACCCACCCCCAGTGACATATTTCCTTCAACAAAGCCAAATCTACTCCAACAAGACCACACCTCCTAATCCCTAAGTAGGGCCACATTCCTAATGACCAAGCATTCAAATCTGTGAGCTTATGGGGCCATTCTTATTCAAATCACCACAAACCATGAATACATTCATTTGTTCACATATACTTTTAGCCTTTGTGATTAAGACACTGTGCTAGACACAAAGATTAAAATGGGATTTAAAAAAAATATTTATTTGTCTTATTTTTAATTATGTGTAGGTGAGTATGTTGGCAAGTGGATATGTGCAGTTGAGTGCAGGTGCCCACAGGTACAAGAGGCATTGGATTCCCTAGGACTGCAGTTCCAGATGGTTGTGAGCCACCTGACATGGATGGGAAATGAACTTGGATCCTCTGAAAGAGCAGAGGATGCTCTTAACTTCTGAGCCATCTTGAAACCCCTGGGACTTCTGAAGGAAAATCTGTTTTGATAAAATGTCTATTTGGACTGGGGTGCAGGGGGAGTGTGGCCCTCCCCAGACATGACTATTGATGAATATAACAAGTTCCATAGGAAATAAAACACTTGCTGAAATGCAGCAAGAGTTAAAGAGCAGGAGAAACAAGGAGTTACTTGATGTAGTCTTCGAGGCCCAGAATCCGGTTGGTTCCTAGCGTTGAGAATCAGCTTGGCAGAAGAAGGGAGAGTGCAGTGGAATGTGATCGAGTGATGCTGAAGGACCATTAATTTGGGCATGTCATGTCAGAAAGAGTAAAGAAGAGGGAGTAGACAGATTCTTTAAGAGGCAGTGTTAAGGCAGTACAGTCTTGGGAGATGAAGCAGATTTAAAGATGTAATATATGAGAGTCTTACTTGATCAGTGACTGGATCTGGACTCTGGGACAGATAACGGGGTTACTGTCTTCAGAGGGTCCATAATGCCAGTGAGAGTCATCTATGTTGTGAGGTAGCCATTATTTTCTAGGTTTCGCTTCTTCTTCTTTTTTTTTTTAACATGGATCTCATATAGCACAGGCTGTATAACCATGCTGCCCTGATCTGATGCTCTGGCTTCCACCTCTCCAGTGCTACAATTACAGGCGTTCACCATCACCTGTCACCATACTTGCCTACTTTTTAAATTGCTGTGTAGTTTCCCCCCCCCCCCATACCCGACTCCTTCCCTCCCTCCTAACCATCCCTCCCTGGCTTCCTCCCTCCCCCCCCACTCTGGTTTCTTGTGTAGCCCAGGCTGCCTTCAGAATCATTATGTAGCCAAAGCTGGTTTGAACTCCTGATGCTTCTGACTCCACCTCACAAGTACTGGTGTTAGCTGTATGCCACCACCTAGGAAGTAAATTATCGTTCTGTCTCCATGCCCCCATGGGGTCTACATAGCCCCCAGTGTCCTGGAACTCACTATGTAGACCAGGCTAGCTACAAACTCACCGGGATCTGCCTGCCTCTGTCTCCTAAGTGCCGGAATTTAAAAACGTGTGCCACAACACCTGTCTTGGCGGCTTCCTTTCATGACAGTCTCACTGTTTAATGTACACTGGCTTGGAACTTAGCCAATCTGTAGCCCAATCTGGGTTAGATCCCGTGATTCCCTGACTCTGTCTCTAATACTCTTGTTGCAGGCAGACACTACCTAGAAAATTATTGTGTGATATTTCAGTGACTGTGTACAGTCCAATTTATGTATCTGCACTTCTATTAGTTATCTGTGGTTTTGGCCATGTCGGGGAGGTGCTGTGAATGTCTTTGTTTGTTTGCTTGTTTTTTGTTTATCCAGACAGGGTTTCTCTGTGTAGTTTTGGTACCTATCCTGATCTCGCTCTGTAGACCAGGATGGCCTCGAACTCACAAAGATCTGCCTGGCTTTGCCTCCTGAATGCTGGGATTAAAGGCATGTACCACTGCTGCCCGGCACACCTGTAAATCACACACACACACACACACACACACACACACACACACACACACACACACACAAAATTAACTCTCTTTCCCTCTCCCAGTCCGTCAGGTATTGTAGCTGTAAGTACTTGAATAGGTAAATCTGTCAGTATTTTTAAAACTTTTCTTTGCTTATTTTATGTGTGTGTTTGGGTGTGTGCATGCAAGTATGGGTGCACATGTGCTTCGGTGCATGTGTGGCTTTCTGGGGACAGCTGGTGAGAGTTGGTTCTCTCCTTCCACCACTTGGATTCCAGGGACTGAACACAGGCAATCAGACTTAGCCACCATCACCTTTACCCACTGAACCATTTTGCCTGCCTCTGCCTGTCTGCACCAGGCAAGTGCTCTAGCACTGAGCTAAATCTCCAACCCTCCTCTTTGGTTTTTCAAGATAGGGTTTCTCTGTGTAATAGCCCTGACTGTTCTGGAACAGCTGTGTAGACCAGTCTGGCCTTGAACTCAGAAATCTTTCTTCCTCTGCCCCCTGAGTGCTGGGATTGAAGGCATGGGCCTCCATACCTGACACTCATTGGCATTCCTTACCTTTGAATATTTAAAGTAACTTTGTGACATCCCTATCCTCTCACCTTCATTGATTGGAGCTTTTACATGTTTTTTCTTTTTCTTTTCTTTTCTTTTATCATTTGTAAGTTTATATTTTAGAGACATTAACCTTTCATAATTTATATCTGGGAATCAAACTTGGGTGCTCTGTGTAAGCAATATATTTGCTTAACTACTGAGCCATCTCTCCAGCTCCCAGTCTTTGTTGTTTTGTGAAGCAGGGTCTCAGTTTGTAGGCCAGATTGTCCTGTAGCTCACTGGGTAGCCCAGGCTGGCCTTGGACTTCTTGATCCCCCTTCTCCCACTTCAAAAGGCTAGGATTGCAGATGTGTCCACCATGCCTGCTCTTTAAACATCATAAGTTGCTTACGTATTTGGAGATGAGGAGAACATGCAGATGGGAAGGAAGCAAATTACCCATTTTGGAATGGACAGATCAGGAAGGGATGTGGTGGACAAGTGTGTGTGCTGCTCTTGGTGAGCGACTCAGCTACAGCAGTGCAGCTTACTCAGGCTTACTGCTTATGCATGTGGGTCTTTCCTGAGCTGCTTGGGTTTCCCTACAGCATGGTGGCTCCTTCTAAGAGAGGACCATCCTGAGAGCAAGATGAAAGAGCAAGACTTTTTGGTCTAGCCTTAGGTAATACTGCCTCATATCTACCACCTTCTGTGTGTTGAGATAGTTAGAGTCTCTCTGGAATCAAGGGGAGGGCACATAGACTTTATCTCTAGACTTGGCTATTCAAACATTCTAGAAGACTCTGGGACAGATAATGGGGTTACTTTCTTTACAGGGTCCATTATGCCAGTGAGAGTCATCTATGATATAAGGTAGTCATTATTTTCTAGGTTTCGCTTATTTTTTTTTTTAACATGGATCTCATATAGCACAGGCTGTGTAACCACGGCTGACCTGATCTGATGCTCTCGCTTCCACCTCTACAGTGCTAGAATTACAAGCGTGCACCATCACCTGTCAGTTTACTTGCTTACTTTTTGAATTGCTGTATAGTTTCCCTCCCCCCCTCATTCCCTTTCCTCCCTCCGTCCGTCCCTTCTTTCCTCTGTTCCCCCCCTCCCCATCTGCTTTCTTGTGTAGCCCAGGCTGCCTTCAGACTCATTATGTAGCCAAAGCTGGTTTGAACTCCTGATGCTTCTGACTCCAACTCACAAGTATTGGTGTTAGCTGTATGCCACCACCTAGGAAGTAAATTATCGTTCTGTCTCCCTGCCCCCATGGGGTCTACATAGCCCCCACTTGCCTGGAACTCACTATGTAGACCAGGCTAGCTACAAACTCACCGAGATCTGCCTGCCTCTGCCTCCTAAGTGCCAGAATTTAAAAATGTGTGCCACATCTGTCTTGGCGGCTTCCTTTTGTGACAGTCTCACTGTTTAGTGTACACTGGCTTGGAACTTAATCTGTAGCCCAATCTGGGTTAGATCCCGTGATTCCCTGACTCTGCCTCTAATGCTCTTGTCACAGGCAGACACTGCCATTCCTAGAAAATTATTGTGTGATATTTCATTAAGTGTGTATAGTCCAATTTATGTATCTGCACTTCTATTAGTTATCTGTAGTCTTGGCCATGTCGGTGAGCTGCGGTGGATGTCTTTGCTTGTTTGTTTGTTTGTTTCTTTGTTTGTTTTTGTTTATTCAGACAGGGTTTCCTTGTGTAGTTTTGGTACCTATGCTGGATCTCACTCTGTAGACCAGGCTGGTTTGGAACTCACAGAGATCCGCCTGGCTTTGCCTCCCGGGTGCTGGGATTAAAGGCATGTACCACTGCTTGCTGCCTGGCACTCCAGTAATGTCTTATCTCTTGGTGAATGAAAGCCACCTTCTATCATCAGTGTTGCTTTGAAGAATTAAAAACACACACACACACATACACACACACACACACACACACACACACACACACACACACACACACAAAATTAACTCTCTTTCCCTCTCCCAGTCTGTCAGGTATTGTAGCTATAAGTACTTGAATAGGTAAATCTGTCAGTATTTTTAAAACTTTTCTTCACTTATTTTATGTGTGTGGTTGTGTGTGTGCACATGCTCCTTGGTGCATGTGTGGCGTTCAGGGGACAGCTGGTGAGAGTTGGTTCTCTCCTTCCACCACTTGGATTCCAGGGACTGAACACAGGTAATCAGACTTAGCCACCATCACCTTTACCCACTGATCCATTTTGCCAGCCATCTTTATCCTCTGAGCCATTTTGCCAACCTCTCTGCCCCTCTGCCTGTCTGGATTGAACCCATTTCTTAGCTCTTTTTTTTTTTTTTTTGAGCTGAGGATTGAACCCAGGGCCTTGGGCTTTCTAGTCAAGTACTGAACCACTGAACTAAATCCCCAACCCTCCTCTTTTGTTTTTTCAAGATAGGGTTTCTCTGTGTAACAGCCCTGGCTGTTCTGGAACAGCTGTGTAGACCAGGGTGGCCTTGAACTCAGAGATCTGCCTGCCTGTGCCTCTGGGCAGGCCTTCCACAATGTAGGGTTAGAGGGCTTGAGGTTTGATGGATGCTGAAGGAGCCCATGTACAAGGCAGAAAATGCATACCATCTCCAAGGTAACGTTTCTGCAAAACATTTCCTAGAGGACCAACATGTCTTCATGCAGAGCTGAGGGGACCTGGTCCAAATATTAGAAGAGCAAAGGAGAGAGACACTGATCCAGGCCTCTTGTCCCATTTTCATTGCCCATCAGATAGTTACAGGCTCAAATGAAGGGTGAGTGTTTTCAGCAAATGCAGCCTTCAAACTTCTGTTACCTAGGAAACTGTCAACATAACTCACACCTCAGAAGTGTTGTCTACAGGAATGCTAGAGTTGGAGCAATGATGTATTATCAAGCTGTGTGACTTCCAAAATTCAGTGCTCTGAATTCAGCCAGTGCTCTTACCAGCTGAGCCATCTCTCCACCCACCTACCCCCATTTAAATTTATTTTTTCTTTCTGGAGCTGAGGACTGAACCCAGGGCCTTGTGCTTGCTAGGCAAGCACTCTACCTCTGAACTAAATCCCCATTCCCTAAATTTTAAAACAATATTGTTAACAATAGGACACCTAATGCTATTGGTAAGTAAGCATTAATATTCCAATATATTTAATATCTTGGACTCATTGGGGCTATAGCTCAATGGTATAGTGTTTGCCAAGCTTCATGAAATTCTATGTTGAACCTTCAGGATTGTAAAATAGAAAAAAACAAAAAACAAAAAAACAGAAAACAAACTTAGACCCTGCTGGTTTCACATTTGGACTTAACCACATAGTGAACACAAAGGTCAAGTTTTCTTAACACCCTGTTCCTTTGTTTGTGTAGCTGTGAAACAAGAATTATAATAATACCTGGCTTGTAGATAGAAATGATATATATATATATATATATATATATATATATGAAGTATTTAGCATAGTACCTTGTATCAGGTTTTTTAATTTTAATTCTTAAAAATAAAGATTAATTTCTTTCAGTTTGAAATATACTAATTATGCTTTTTCAAAAACATTCCTTTCCTTCAGTATTTTAATTGATTACAAACACACCTTAATCTGTAATTTAGTGCATTGGTCTAGTATATTTGGATACTAAACGTTCCTGATAGTTGTTTGTAAGAGTAGCTCACTGTTTGAATTTATTTTTAAAAATCTTATGTACTATTAAGGTGTTCACAAAATATTGTCCTTGAGTTAGGAAAACAGACCTGCTTGAGTTGTCCTACATTTTAGAGCTTCAGAAAGTACAATGTTAGTACTGGAAAAAATCCATTTAAAGTAAGCCATCAGACTTACCACTAAAATTTCAACCTGGAAGGAGCTTGCTTCTAATTATGTTTTCAGAAGTAAGCTTTTAATAGAATGAAATATATTGCCATTTTGTTAATGTGTTCCTCATGTTTTATCCATTGAATTACGGGATACATGACAAAATTCCATCCAACATTATTATTGTGGCACAAAGCACAAACAGCAAACAAATGAGCTTCAGCTGTTTGAGTGAAATATAAAAGTGTGATAAGATGATGGTGGGAAGAATGCCCACAGCCGTTTCTATTCACTTAGAGAGAAAAATAAGTTTTAAATATTTGCCTAACCAACTTTTTTTTTTCTTTCGAAAATCACTTTTTCTTTTTGGTTGAGATTTAAGAACAAGGTGTTAACACTGTTTTAGAGCTCCATGCTTTTATCACAGTTTTGATGACCATAGTTACAAAAACAGGAACATCACTGTATCGCTTCCAAACTTTTCTCCACTGGCAATGTTTAATGAATTTGATAAGTTTGTGTGTTTTACATTAAAACCCAGATTTCTAATTTATGTTACTGACTTGAAGAATTTACAATGAAACTGTAGAAAAAACAAACTTTATGGGTTGATTTTTCTCTGATGTTTATTGCCCAAGGGTTTAATACTGTTTCTTCACATTTAAATTTTTTGTGAAACTAGAATTCAGAAATGTCAATCGTTTTCCCACACAGTGGAAGTAGTTGAATTAGCTCATAGTCTTTTTGTCTTTATCATTGATTGAACAACACTCTAAGAGGATCTGTGCTCATTCACAATCAATGGAAGGACGTCATAGGCTCAGGTTTATATTCTAAACAACTTCCTTTCCTCTCTTGTGTGGCCTGAGAAGCTAATCCCATGTGTCAGGTTCACACCAGCAGCATTCAGACTCCATTTATTGAACAGAATATTTAGAGGGGACTAAAATGTCACACTTAGTGCTCTTGCAGTTTGCATAGAAGGGAATATTGTGTAGTACTCTGAGTTTTACTGAGGACAAGACCAAAGTCTTTGTTTTCATATTCACAATTGAAGTCTGATTTTATGTTCTGTGGTTGCAGTATTTCTTTGACGACACTTTTTAGCCATGTACTGAATAGACCAGGATACCTAAACACTGAAGTTGGAAGGTAATTGTTTCTTTCTGTCAAGTGACATTGAAAAATTTAATTTTGTTTTGTTTTATTTAGATGAAGATGGAATCAGCGTATGAGAAGATGGGAAAACAAAGAAAAATCAAAAGGATGATGAAGAACAAATTGCTAAATATAGACAGCTCTTGGAGATTATTAAAGAAAAAGAAAGAAAAGGAAAAGAAAACGATATGGAAATGGAAATCAAGTGGGTTAGAGGTGAGGATTAGATATTAAGTAAGTTTTCCAGAACTGTATGGTAAGGAAATGGTATTTAATTCACCTCGGGCTCTTAGAATTGTTCTACCTCCTCTTCCCATAGATCCTTTGGTTACACTCTTTCCAGCTTACATTTGTTTTAGTTTCTTCGTTTTACTAAGTACAGATTATTCCTGTTCAGTTATAAAAATAGACCTTTCTTAGGTTTGATTCCTCAATTTAGAATATAGAAAATTGAAACCAAGTATCATGTTTTCTCATTATTATAATTCTTTTTTAAAAAAGCAAAAAACAACAACAACAAAAAACTATGATTCTCAAGTGATCCCTTTTCCTGTAGCTCTGGCTGTCCTTGCTTTGTAGACCAGGCTGGCCTTGAACTCACAGAGATCCACCTGCCTCTGCTTCCTGGGTGCTGGGAATTAAAGGCGAACACTACTATTGCCTGGCCCTTACTGTTTATTAATTCATGACGTTTCACAAATGCAAAATATATGTTATTGAGTGTTCATCTCAGTTTTGCTATAGTTAAAGAAATGTGGCCTAATAGAGTAGTATACTGAAATGCCAAACCTAAAGATTGATAAAAGCTAGCATAAACAGGAATTTTCATCTACAATATACATTTACACTCACACACATCCCGAGAGTTGTAAATTTGCATGTACTTTTGCAAGCAGTGATGTTTATGGATTATTGCTGTTTACATATGATAATCTCTTACTGGTTTTGGTGAATTCATTCCAGGATCTCCTACAGGTACAAAAACATGGCCTGTTATTTGCAGATAACTTATACACATCATTTTTTATACTTAAAATCATCTCGAAATGACTAAGTAAAGGCCATGTAACAGATGTCATATTGTATTTTTTTTCTTGAATTATGACAAGAAACAATATATAGTTCTACTACCCTGACTCAGCTATAGCTTAGGTAAGTTCTGGTTCCACTTGCCATTTTTCTGTTGTCAAATGCTTAACCATATTTCTGATCTATCACTGCAGTAGACTTACGGCATTGAAAAGAAACATTTTCAATGGCTACAAATATCAGTCCTTTCAAAGGGCTCTTCAGTTTGGCTTGCTCTTTTTGACCTTTTAATTTAAAAAACGTATTTTGAACAACATTCCCCGCTTTTTAGAAGACCAGTGAAGAGCACCTAGGCATGGTGAGAAGGAGATGCTGGCATTCTGGCTTAGGCAGTAGTCAGTTGTGTGACTTTCTCTTCACACAGCTGTCACGGATACTCCGGAGCAGCCTGTGGGCGGTCCTCTCACACGCTGGTAAAACTACCACTGACAGAAACACAATGGTAACGCTCAGGTGCCAGGCGTCTAAGATGTTATAAACAACCTATAGGTTTTTTATAGAATAGCCTCCCCAAATAGAAATACTAGGAAGGGGTATGGGCACTTTCTGTGTCTTGAGGTCACTGTCAGATTTCTTTCCTGAAATGTTACATCAGTTTATAGTGTCTTCAGTAGTAAGAGTGCCAATGTCCTGGAATCATCATTATTAGGTATGTACTTTTCACATGTTCCTGAATTGAGTAAAGTTGGTTTTCTTAGAGAACTAAACACCTTGATTTAAAATGTTTTGAAAGCTCTATACATACATATATATAATACTTTGTGTGTTTGTGCGTGCACTCATGCATGTGTGTATGTGGAGTTCACAGAACAACTTGCAGACATCATTTTTCTCCTTTCTAGCATGTAGCTTCTTAGGATCAAACTCCAGTTGTCATGTCTGGTGACAAGTATCTTTATCCACTGAGCCAACTTGCAAACCTAAACTGTAGTTTTGAAAGCTCCTGATAGGGTATTTTTACTGTGAACATGTGTTATATGTGTGCCTATGTGTGCATTTGAGTATAATAGTGAAAGAGGCCTTTTTACATATTATATGTAGTGTATGAGATAATTGAGCTACTCTTTCTTAACATTGGTTTACACATTTGAAGAGTAGGACAAATAATACTTAGTTTTTGAGACATTTGTGAAGGTACATTTCATGTCATGTGTATTTTGGTAGATTTATCTTAAGAAATGCAGTTTTTCAGTAACAATTACTGTGAAATTTCTTCTATGGTCTTCTATGATATTATATTTGAGTCAACCACAGAAGACCATTTATCAAAGTCCAGAGGGAAATAGATAGCAGGCTCCAGTCAGATGAAAACCCATTGTCCATGAACTTGACTGAGATGAACTACTCCTTCTATTGATACTTATTTCCTATGGAATGTAGTAAACCAACCTTATTAACTAGGGCATGTAGCAACATTAATTAGAAGATTCTTGAAAAAGCTGTAATTCCTTATTTCTGTGTTTGTGAAGTAGTATCTTCTACCAGATACTGTTCCTAAAGTTCCTATCTGACTCTTAAATTTGGTAGATAAGGTGATGCATGTAATTAGCATTATCTAATGATCTAATTAGTGAATATGCATTATTAGACAATTTGTAATAAACAGATAAATTAAGTGTATCTCTTATATAACTTTTCACATATTGATAATTCTAAATAGGCATGGTGCTTAGAATAAGAAGGAGATAGTAGATGGTATGGGATGTTAACATACATATTCAAAGTTGAAAGTATTCAGAGCGAGAGCCTGTTTCAAGCAGAGAGGGCAAACACAGGGAGCAGGAGAGAGAAGAAGGAGAGGGAAATCAATTTTTAAAAGAACGTTGGGGGCATTAAGGAGTCCTCAATCATCTCATAGACTGGAATTGGCAATGAGTAGCAAGAAGGCTACACTGTGGGGGAGAAAAGTTCACCAGTTCACTTCTTTTTTTGGTTTTTCGAGACAGGGTTTCTCTGTGTAGCTTTGCGTCTTTCTTGGAACTCGCTCTGTAGACCAGGTTAGCCTCGAACTCACAGACATCCGTCTGCCTCTGCCCCCCCAGTGCTGGGATTAAAGGCATGCGCCACCACCACCCAGCTTTTTTTTTTTTTTTTTTTAATTTCCTGAGCTGAGGATCGAACCCAGGGCCTTGTGCCACTGAGCTAAATCCCCAACCCCACCAGTTCACTTCTTAAAGGAATCCTTAAAGGCCACCATGTATCGGGGGACTCAAATTAGTGCCTATGGAGACAAAGGGGATTTTGTTAATGGCTAAGTGTGACTGCTAATGAGTAAAAGCCAGTCTCTGAGGAAGATTGGAAATTGCGTGTTCATAGCTGGTTTGATTAGTAACTGAAACTGGAGATGATTTGTGAGAGATTTCAATCAATATTAATAGGGGATGTAGGAGATTCCTTCTGAAGACTACTACACCGGTGGTAAAGCTGTGAATGTCATAGGCCTTTGTTGTTAGAAACACTTGGGATTGGGATCCTTACTCTTGAGAAGGAGGAATGGAGTAGAGAAGTATCAGCAAGAGAGTTCCCCTTTCTCCCTGCCTTGGGCCATGGAGCAGGGGTACATCTTTCTCTCCACCTTGTCTTCCTCCACTTTCAGAGCAGTGTTCCAGTTTTACCCTCGTGTTTGCCCTTTAGCCTTGTCCTTCCCCGTCTTCCTGTAGTCTCCATCTGTTGCTGTCTTCCACTGGAAGCTTACACAGACATCAGGGACAAGCATGGATGACTGTTGAATTCTTCATCCTTTATTCAGAAACAAAATGGTTTGAATCAGTTGTGCATTCATTTTGTTAGGTAGCCCTGATCCAAACATTTCATTTTCAGACATCTTAAACCTGTTCAGTATTTATTTTTGGCTATTTCTTTATTTCCGTTTATTGTCAATGTATTCATTATTTGAAATATTCACAAAGTGGTTTTTGCTCATAACTTTTAAAAAAGCCAGATGTTTTAAATTTTAAGTTGAAGGCCAGGGATATAACTCAGAAATAGAGTACTTGTCTAGCAAGACCCTGGGTTAAGTCCCTAGTGCCACAGTGGGGTTGTGGGGAAGTTAAAGGATGGGATGTAACTCTGTGGCTGAGTACTTGTCTAGCTTGAATGAGTTCCCAAGTTTGAGCCTTAGAACCACAAACCCAAAAAAGCTCCAAATGTCATACCCAAAACAGCTAGCCTTGGGCTGAAAAAAACAAAAAGAAAAAGGGTTGAGTTGAAAGGAGAGTCAAAAGCCTGTGCTTAAAAATGAGCTAAAAGAACTTGCAGTCTGCCTCCTAGTTTGACAATGGAAAAGCAAGTTTATGTGGTAACTGCAGAGTCACACAGCTGTTAGGTGATTAGAATTTTAAAGCTTAATCACCCAGTTAACAGGGTAACTATAAAAGCTTTGTAAGGTAGTGAGCTGAAATTAATACTGTGTAAATGACATTTGAGTCATTTGTGGACTGTATAATAAAAAAGAGAAGCAGGAGCTAGAGAGATGGTTCAGCAGTTAAGAGCACCTACTGTTCTTTCAGAGGACCTGGGTTTGGTTTTCAACACCCATGTGATGGCTCACAACTGTCTGTAACTCCAGTTCCTGTGGCTCTGACACCCTCTTCTGGCCTCCAGGGGCTCCTGCCTAAATGCACAAGCCCACGAGCACATATCTATTAAAAAATAAATAATTTAATAAATAAATTTCATTAATAAATTTAATAAAAATAATTTTTTAAAAATCTAAAAGTGTTTCTGGAACATTTTCTTTATAGAGTTGCTTGTCAATCTCTCAGTTTCCTGGGTTATTGAAAGATATTTTCTTCCTTAATAAAATTAAAGTGAAAACTGGAGATACTTTTTATGCTGATTATAATATATTTGGTTTCTGTTTCATTTATATTTTTATATTTTTCTAATGTTTATAATAACATCTAGGATTGTTTTTTAATTATTAATTTTATTTCTTGAGATTATAATATAGTCACATCACTTTCCCCATCCCTTTCCTCTTCCAAAGCCTCCCATTTACACTGCCTTGCTCTCTCTTGTCCTGTTTTTGCGTTAATTGTTGTTACATAAATTGTGTGTATGCATAATTCTTAAATACAGAAATATAACCTGTTCATTCTGTATAAGGTTACTTGTATGTGTATGATTTCTTCAGGGCTGACCATTTAGTTTTATATAACCAATTGGTATGCGGTTCTTTGGAGAAGACTGTGTCTACTGACTGCTCTTAGCAGTCTTTACTTGCCTGTAGTTTCTTTGTGGGCTTGAGACCTCATGAGCTTTGGTGCCATTCTTGTTTAAGCAGTTATGTTGGTGAGACTTTCTGGATGTAGCTTCTGACATTCACAGTGTCACAGTAAATGCCAGTCCTCTGGCTCTTACAGCCTTTCTGCCCCTCTTCCGTAGTGATCCCTGAGCCTTAGGTCCAGGAGTTGTATTGTAGATATAGCCTTTGGGACTAGGCTCTGCAACTGTAATTTGATTGGTTGTGGTTTTCTGTAATGACCTCCGTGTGTTACAACAAGAAGTTTGCTTGCTGAGAGGTGAAGACTACACTTATTTGTGGGTATACTGACAAATATTGAGAATATAGTTAGGGATTATGCTGGCTTAGTAAAATGGTGGTTGTAGGTTCTCCTCTAAGATACATGAATTCACTAGCCCTGTGTAGTTGGCTAGGTTTCTACTACTAGGTATGATTTCCCTCTTGTTGGGTTAGGTTTTTATTTTTGTTTTTGTTTTAAGCTTTTTATTTATTTTCATTTTATGTATATTGATGCTTTTTGTGGTAGCCAAAATGAATGGCTATAAAAGAAAAGAGACTATTTCTGGTGAGTGTGTTCTTAGAGCCAGCTGTGCTGGTGAGGCTGTGAGCGTTGCAGATTGGAGTAGGGAGAGCACCTGCTGTTGTGGATATCCCAGGCAGTCCCCATCTCAACCCCTTTCCCAGAAGAAGGAAATGGACTGTCAGTGTATGTGAGGAAGCCAGTTCAGAAGATGCTGTATTGGGTTCCTAGCTTTAAAGTATGTTTACCATCTGCTGTGTTAGACTTTAGTATGGTGTAAGTGGTATGCTTGTTTTTGCTTATTTTTAACTCTTGCTTGGAATTAATTGAATACTGTAGCTTAAATAATATCTTTCATCTGCTGAAAATTCTTCTACCATTTTCCTCTTAAAGTCCTAGGTTTTCTTCATCTCCTCTGGCTTCTCTTCTAGAAAGCATGTTCGTATGTGTTACTTTCTTTGTTTGTGTCTGATAACTCTTGACTTCTGTCCCTTTAGATCTGCACAATTTACTGGGTAATTTCTTCAGTTCTGCTTTGATTTCATTGATTCTTTCTCTGTAGTATATGTGTTGTAACTTGGACACTGACTAGATTTTTTTTTTTTTTTATCTCTGGGAGTTGCTTTTTTTCTTTTTTCCTCCAAACTTGTCTCATCCTTTTGATAACCATACTTTTTTTAATTTTCTTTTTTTCACTTTTTAAGTGATGATTTTATATTTTGTATCTCAATTTCCAAATCCATAGTTTATGCTTCTGTCTTACTGTTATTTTTTTCTATTTTCTCTAGTTCATTGGGGATTTTAATTGGAATCTTGTTGTCTTGGATCTTTCTTTTCTTATAGGAAATCTGTATCAGAAGGCCTCTTTTAGAGAATATTTGGCAGGTGCCTGGGGCATTTCTAATCCAAGACCTATCGAATTTTTGAGTTGGTGTATTTGGGACCACACAAGTAGTGTGAATTCCAGCCACAAGTCCATGGCTTTGTGGGCTTATGATTACAAAGTCTCTAAGGGAAACTGTATTTTTACTCCCCCTGATCTACATGTACTTCCCCCCTGAACTGTAGGGGGAGGGTCATCATCTACTGGGCACATTTAAAGATCCCGGGACCTCCCACCACCATCAGACTCCAAACTTTGTCCCCTGCCTCCTTGGCTAGCAGGCCATAACAACCCCAAATCCATACTAGACCATATTAGCTTAGTATGTATCCCCAAGGAAAACTCCATGCTTCTGAACTAGTTTAATATTTCTGTTTGGGCTTCCTTGTTGAGACTTGACTCGGGAATCCTTTTTCTTTGTATCTTAGTCATTCATGTAAAAGATTTCATTCATTTTCTACCTTGCCTGTAAATGTATAAAAGTAACAATAGAACAAATAATTTCTCAGTCTTTGCCATCAATAAGTTAGCAGATTGTCTTTCCCAGACTTGGCCAGAAGTTAGTCTGCAAATATGAGGCTATCTTGGTAGTATGTTACTGTGATTACAAACTGCTTGGAAAGCAAAGAAAACATACAAATAAACATGAGACAAATACAAGAAACAATAGCTCCCTAATGAGGCCCACATGTCTTGTATTTGAAGTCAGTGTTTCAAGAACATTGAACTCTAAGAAGCAGGACTAGGGGACACTTTGATGTGTAGTAAAGTTAATACCCTTCAAAGTGGAAGCCATTATTTTTCTAAGGGAGACTGAAAGGGCATTTAGAAGAGATTAGAGAAAGATAACTTAAGTTCTTGACATATGTAAAACATGTTCTACCGGTGTTGTTATTGTCTAAAGTGAAATAACTTTAACAATAACAAAAAGTAACATCTATTCAATGAGTACTTTGGGCACATCTTCTGTGGATATTTATTACTTGTTTGGGGGGGAGACACAATTGTTAGGTGAGTAGAAATTCCCAGTCTGAGCATCTTTCTTAGACTTATCCTTATTATCCTTATTTTATCTTTGTTGTTTACACATAGTAAATGTAACAGGCTGGGCGGTGGTGGTGCATGCCTTTAATCCCAGCACTCGGGAGGCAGAGGCAGGTGGATCTCTGTGAGTTCAAGGCCAGCCTGGTCTACAGAGTGAGATCCAAGACAGGCACCAAAACTACAGAGAAACCCTGTCTCAAAAAACAAAACACAAAACAAAACAAAAAAACTGTAACAGGATTCTAATAGCATTGAGTACAACCATAGAACGTTTGTTGACTGACTGACTGACAGCTTTAGCTATTTGCTATTTTTACAGAAACTTGGTTTTATTTTACTTTCCAATTCCATGTGTTGTTGCTCCCAGTCAGTAGGGTGAAACAGATTTGAGTCACTTTTCCCGTCACTTGCTTTCTTATTCTGTAGACGTTTATAAGATGTGTACTGTAGGACTCGCACTAGCTACTAACTGGACCAAGTGTCCCTTCGGCCCTTGTTAAGTGAGTAAATATGTCCTTCCTTGTCCTAACACCTTCAGGAGTAATATGCTATTTTGAAGAGTTTCCTTGATGGCAGTGCTCCTCAGGACATGATTGGTGGTTTTCCTCTATAAACCTAGTACCCAGAATGAGTTCCACATTTGGAGTTTTGGTGTTAGTGACGGTGGTTAGTAATATTTTAAAAGTGTTTGGAATTCAGTGCCACGTAGTCTAATTTATAACACATACAAAAATTTTAAGAGATTGATATGTAAGTGTTCATAAATATTCATAAATAACCCTTATTTAAGTAAAAAGTGCCAGTTTTGACCTGTATGAGAACTCTTAAAACCTGATTTTTGTTTTTATAAACAAAGCCTGTAATAGTACCTAGTTGAGTTGTTTTAAAACATTCATATTCTTTAAAGACTTTTCAAATATTTCATGTGGATAAGGTCAGAAGGAATGTATATTCTTCTTATAGATTTTGTGAGACTATATATGAGTCTTTTTGTATGCACAGAAACTGCCAAAATGATTTTGAATAGATTGTGCTTACTAAATTATTATTGTTGTATTAAATCATCTGTAGTTGTAGCTCACTTTAGAAGGGGCTTTACCCCTTATTTGTGGGATTATTAATATCCTTAATCTATCAGTCTGTGGATATATGCTTCAAGATTTTTTTAAAAAAAACCAGTTTGTACAAAACTAAAAGCAGTTATAATGAAGTTGTTTTTCATCACATTGTGGCTTCTCTTCAATGAGACTAAACTGACTCTGAAGAATGTTCTTGTGCGTTTGCCAGGAGACTTCTGGGATGGGCATATTTTTCAGAATTCAGAACATAAACAACTGTAATCTGTGGCAAGAGATTTAAATGACCTCATGATGACAATGAGAACAAAGCATTTTTAAGTTACTGTGGTGGTGTGTTAATTCACTGCACTGTGTTTGTCATCCTTCTATTTTGGTATAGTAAGTGAGAGCCAGGCAAAGGAACCTACAGACTAACTTGAACTCGAGATATTATTTCTTTATTGCTAGAAACAAACTAAGTTCCAGAGAAATATTATTTCCTATGGATAAATAAAACATGCATTTTTCTAGAACTAGTGGCTCACATGAACCAGCTAGAGACAGAAGCCATTTAGACCTTAAAGTTTTGATTCATTTTCTATTGAAAATAATATGTTCTAAACATCAAAGATCAAATATTTGGCAGGAAATAGGAATCATTCCTTCAAAAAGTTCAAGACAGACGTGTTTATTAAGTACTTACTGTGTGTTTGGGACTGTGCTAAATATTATGGAATGTGAAAGAAAGTGCCTCTACACTGTTTTTAGTATACAGAACTGGCATATGCAGGTGGAACTTAGGAAAAAGAACTATATATTCAAGTACCACATAAAATGACATCTCACTTACCTGATGCAAATAATCCCTTTTCAGAAATTACCTCTAGCCTTGGGCATGGTGGCACATACCTTAATTTCCAGCTTTTGGGAGACAGTGGCAGGTGGATCTTTGTGAGTTCATATCACAAGTTCTAGGGCAAACCTTGTCTCAAAAAAATAAAAACAAAAGATTTTTAGAGATTTATCTATCATCCAATAATATACTAGTATGTCTATGAAATTTGACATTAGACTGATTATATGCTGATCTGCATGCATTATATATGTTACTCTGTCTTGTTATGTGAAATCAACTTGTTTTATCAGAATTTACTGCCTTCTCCTATATGAGGATCTCATCTTACATTCCCTAGGTACATTATTGGTTCATTTGAAGATCTGTATATGACTGTATCATTCCTATATCTTCTAAAAACTGTGTACTAATGTAAAATGTTTTTCTCATAAAGAGTGGGTTTTAGTGATTTATTTTATGTGTATGAGTCTTTTATCTCCTTGTATGATATGCACTCAGGGCATGCTTGGTGCCCACAGAAGACAGAAAAGGGCACTGGATCCCTAGAACTGGAGTTACAGGTGGTTTTGAGCCACCATGTGGGTGCTGGGAATCAAACCTGGGTCCTCTGAAAGAGCAACCAGTGCTCTTAACTTCTGAGCTATCTCTCCAACTCCAGATACATTTTTTTAATTGAAGATTGTGTTTCTTTTTTTTGCATCTAACAAATCAGAGCTCCTACCCTCAGTATTTCATATATAATTTAATTTAATACTTTTCTAAGTCCTAGATTAAGTCTTTGCCTAACAGTCAGGAAATGGACCTTAGCACTCACCTGTTTCAACCTGGTCTTTAGTGCTCACAGCACTATTGTTACTAGTTCTATGTATTTTGACATCTACCAAGTATTTTGAAGTTCAAAGGGAGAGAAGTATATGAAGGAGGGAAGGTTTGCATCCATCTAATCTCTACCAGATTTATTTTGTATCCTAAGACCTAAGGTAAAGTTGAATGAGTAGATGGTAAAGCCTAAACTGGCCCAGGTCATCACTACTACCAGAGTAAAAAAATATATAACTACTTTTCTGTCTCCTTTGAAGATGATATTTATTTATTCATCTATTTTTGTTAGAAATTTTGAAGGACGTAGTTGGATATGGAGTTTTAAATATTTATATGACATATAATCCATCTTTTAAAAATAGCAAATGGTTTGGCATGGTGGCACACACTTATAATCTAGTCTAGGCGGCAGGGCTAAGAGGATCACCACAAGTTCAAGGCCTATCTGGCCTACATAGTAAGTTGGGGACCAGCCCAGTCTTCAAGTTCTGCATAGTGTGACCCTGTTTCCATATAAACAAAATAAAATGTAACAGTGAATGGAATGATCAAAATGTTCATTTGAGAAAAGAGGTGACTGATCTAATTCATCTTCCCGAACACATTCAAAATGCTATAAATACAAAAACAGTCCTGGAAATGATTCTAATTGCTAAATACATTCAAAATTCTAGTTTAATGGCTAAAGGATATATGAGTCATATAGTTGGAATCTTGAAGGTTCTTATTAATGAAATCAAACCTGAGGCCAGTTATTGGGGTGAATGCTGGAAGATCAGAGAAGCAGAACAAGCCACAGTTTCCTCACCTCGACAGTTCCTCAGCTGGTCTGTTTCCTCAGATTGCAAGCTTCTGTGTCCTCATCCCAATGGCTCTCAGCTGAACTGTGTTGCTCCAAAGCCTGAACGCTAAACCAGCCAAATGCTTAACTAACTCTGGTGCCTGGTTTTCATGTCTTATATATCTTTTTACTTTCTGCATCACTCCCTGGGATTAAAGGCTGGGTTTCTGGGATTAAAGGCATGGGTCACCAAGCTTAGCTGTTTCCAATGTGGCCTTGAACTCACAGAGATCTGCCTGGCTCTGCCTCCCAAGTGCTGGGATTAAAGGCGTGCGCCACCATTGCCCAACTTCTGCTATGGCTTACTCTTCCCATTTTCTAGCCACCATTTGTGGCTCTGTATCTAGTGGCTGTCTGTTCTCTGACCCCAGATATGTTTATTTTGGGGAACACACAATATTTTGGGGAACACAATACCACCACAGAGTCAAGAGCAGAATATAGGAGCAAAAGCTTTAGAGATGAACCATGAAGACAAATAACAGCATTGAAAGAACCAGGCCAGGTAGAGTCAAGGGAAGCTGGTGACCCTTGGATCTTAACTCTATAGCCATGCAGAATACTTAAGCAGTGACTCAAGGATTTGTTCTCCAGTTTTTGTTGGTCACAGTGCCCAGGGAACACAGGCTTTCATTTAAGTGACAGGGAAAACTAGAGAAGTTTTTGCTTAATGAGTTGTAGCTTGTGTTTTTGCTTCAGAATTTTTCTTCACTCAGTCTTCACCAAAAGGCAGAGAAGCAGGAATTCTTCTTGGAGGCTCAAAACAAGTGTAGAGAGAGGAAGTTTAGACTTAAGTAAATATTTGGGTTCCTTTTTCCTTTATTTTTTAAATTTTGCTTGTTTGTTTTGAGACAGTATTTCTATTATATAGCCCATTTGAACTGAAACTCAACCTTGAAGTACTGGGATTGTAGTAAACCACCATGTTTGACTAATAATAGGTTTTTTTCATTAATGATCGTATATAAAATTACTAAATATGTTGATTTGATTTCATTTGGCTAGATGTATTATTCCCTCACTTTCCCTCCCTCGCTTCCTCTCCCCCTCCCCTCTGGAAATTGTTAACCTATCATTTTGTGGCCTTGATATTGCAGGTATTCATTGTTGGATATACCTACTTATGTAAATTATGTATGTCTCTTTTTGCTTTTGTAAGCTTCTAACTGACAGAAGATACACCATTTTAAACTAAACGATTTCCCTTTTCCAGGCCTTAAGGAGAGTGCAGAAGAGATGGTCAAAAACAGGTTGGAGGGAAAGGATAAACTGACCCCTTGGGAACAATTTTTAGAGCAGAAGAAAGAGAAGAGAAGACTGAAAAAGAAACAGAAGGTAGTCATGCTAATTGACCAGGTGTTTATTGAATGCCACTTGTATGCTTCACACCTCACCCATTAGTTTGAAATGTTTGTCTCTGTGACAGAATCTCACTGTATGTGTGGCCCACGCTCCTCCCCAGTGCTGGGACTGGGGTGAGAGCCACCACACCCATCAACAAGAAAATGATTTTTGGACCTTTATTGTAATAAAGTGGCAAAGTAGGGTAAAAGTCCTATCCCCTAGATATGCTACCTGTTTTTACTACAGCTTTCTTCAAAACTTATAGAAACAGTTAAATGCCATTAATAGAATAATTCCACAAGTAATGAAGCTAACAGTTTCTGGGAAGATTTTCTAATCTGAGACTTTGCCCTACTTTTAGTTTTGTTTTGTTTGTTGCTGTTGGTTTTTGTTTTTGTTTTTGTTTTTGTTTTTGTTTTTTTGAGACAGGGTTTCTCTGAGTAACCCTGGCTGTCCTGGAACTCACTTTGTAGACCAAGCTGGCCTGGAATTCCGAGACTCACCTGCCTTTAATCCCAGCACTTAAAGATATGCACCACCACCACCTGGCTAACTTCTCTTTTTCTTATTGGTATCCCTTGAATTTCTTTCTTTTGCCTTATTGCTTCAGCTAATGCATCAAGCTCAATATTGAAAAAAGTGGGAATAATGGACAGCCCTGTCTTGTTCCTTATTTCAATAGAAGTGCTTCAAATTTTTCTCCATTTAGGATGGTGTTGACTGGGTTTGTCACATAAAGCTTTTATTATATTGAGATATATTCCCTCTAGTATATAAAAGAGAGATAAAAATCTCTCTTGGATTTTTATCATGATGGCATTTGGGTTTTTTTTTTCCCAAAGGCTTTTTCTGAATCATGTGATTTTTCTTTTTAAGTCTCCTTATGTTACTCATTACATTTATTGGCTTGCATATGTTGTACCTGCATCTAATGCAAAGCCAACTCGGTCATGGTGGATAATCTTTTTGATATATGTCTGTCTTGCAAATATTCAGCTTGCAAGTATTTTATTGAGGATTTTTTCAAAATCTATGTTCATCAGGGATATTGGCCTGTAGATTTCTTTTTCTGTTATGTCTTTATCTGACATTGGGATTAGAATGATAACTGGCATCCATTTTAGTAGGCGTTTGGGAGTACTCCTGTTTCTATTATTCCTTAAAATTTTAAGAAGATTGACTCAGATCTTTGAAAGTGATGAAATTCTTCTGTGTATTCATTTGGGCCTGGGCTTTTTCTGTTTGTTTTGTTTTGTTTTATTCAAGACAGGGTTTCTCTGTGTAGTTTTGGTGCCTGTCCTGGATCTTGCTCTGTAGACCAGGCTAGCCTTAAACTCACAGAGATCTACCTGGCTCTGCCTCCTGAGTACTGGGATTAAAGACGTGCACCACCACAGCCTGGCTTTTTCCCCCCAACAGAAGCTTATTATTACTTTTTTAGTCTCATTTGTTATGGGTCTGTTTAGATTGTTATAACTTTCATAGTTTGGGTGAAACTAGAAATTCATCCAGTTCTTTTAGATTTTCCAACTTACCCTGACCAGCAGTGTTTCAACGGGGGCGACCCACCTGTGGGAGCGAATGAAAGAGACAGAGGGCAGGAGGGGGGGCCAGCAAGACAAGATTCTGATCAAGCTGCAGATTTTATTTTTCTCCACAAGGCTTATATAGCATAGGAGGGGAAGGGAAAAGACATGGAAGGGGTGCAAGACGTGGGAGACATGCAGGTCATGCAACTGCAAAATGTCGGCTAAGGTCACTGGTCAGGGGCCATTTGTTCTGTTGCTAGGCTACCTGACCATGGAATGATCTTTACATTCAGTTGCCATGGCACCTGACTGTGGAATGTTCTTATCTTTGGGAGCCTCTGGTTAGTAAACAGGTGTTACTGCTCTGGGGAAGGGCAGTGGTCTTATGACTTGTTCCCTGGCCTAGCTAGTACTTTCCATGGTTCATGTTCGGTTCCTGTCATCTTGGTCCTTGACACCAACTTAATGGCATATGGGTATTTTAATTGTCCCCTTATCTGAATTTCTCTTATGTCTGTTGTAATGTTTCCCTGTTTATTTCTGATTTTGTTAATTTGGGTCTTCTCTTTCATTCTTTTGGTTAGTTAAGCCAAGGGTCTGTCGACTTGTTTATCCACTCATGGAACCAGCTCTTAGACTTGTTGATTCTTTGTATTGTTTTCTTTGTTTCAATTTCACTGGTTTCTACTCTGGTTTTTATTATGTCTGGCCATCTACTGGATTTGTTATCATTTGTTCCAAATTTTTTAGTTGCATCATTAAGTCATTTATTTGTGCTCTTTATAGTTTTGTTATGAAGGCCCTTAGGGCTATAAATCTCCCTTGCAGGACTGCTTTTAATGTCTCCCAGAGATTTTGTTGCATTGTGGTTTTATTTTCTTTTAGTTCCAGGATTTTTTTTTTCTTTCTTGGTTTCTTCTTTGATCCATTAATCATTCCAGTAATGAGTTGTTTACTCTCCATAAGTTTGTATACTTATTGAAGATTTGTTATTGATTTTAGCTTTTATTTAACTATGATCAGGTAAGATACATCTGAATTTGTTAAGAATTTTTTGTGAGCTGGGCGTGGTGGCACATGCCTTTAATACCAGCACTGGGAGGCAGAGTCAGGCGGATCTCTGTGAGTTCGAGGCCAGCCTGCTCTACAGAGTTCCAAGATAGGCTCCAAAGCTGCACAGAAAAACCCTGTCTCAAAGAACCAAAAGAGGGGGTTGGGGATTTAGCTCAGTGGTAGAGCGCTTGCCTAACAAGTGCAAGGCCCGGGGTTCGATCCTAAGCTCCAAAAAAAAAAACCCAAAAGATTTGTTTTGTGTTCCATGATATAGTCTATTATAGAGAAGCTTCCATGGGCTGCTGAGTAGAATACATAGTCTTTGGTGTTTGGGTGGAATAAGTCCATTGGATATATATTATTTGTTTCTGATGTTTCTCTGTTTATCTTTTGTCCAGATGATCTGTCTATTGGAGGAAGCGGGGTATTGAAATCACCTACTGTTAATATTGATATTAATCTGTGCTTTTAATTCTAGTAGTACACATGAAATTGGGTGTACCAATTTCAGTACATATATGTTAAGATAGTAATATCTTTTTTGGTTAACTGTTCCCGTGATTAAAATGAAGTGCCTATGGTAGTTTGAATGTAATTGACCCCTGTAAGCTTATTGGGAGTGACGCTCTTAGGAGGTATAGCTTTGTTGGAGTAAGTTTCTCACTGTGGGGCCGGGCTTTGAGGTCTTCTATGCTCAAGATACTCCCAGTGTCTCAGACCACTTCCTGTTGCCTGTGGGTTAAGGACTCTCAACTCCTTCTCCAGCACTGTGTCTGCCTGCATGGTATGGTGATAAGGGCTAAACTTCTGAAAATGTTAAATGCTTTTCCTTTATAAGAGCTGCCATTGTCATGGTATCTCTTCACAGCAACAGAACCCTAAGACAGTATCCTTTATCTCTTTTGATTAGTTTCTGTTTGAGGTCTATTTGTCAGATGTTAGGACAGTAATAACACCTGTTTGCTTCCTATTCCTTTTGCTTGGAATACTTTTTCCATCCCTTCACTTTAAGATGGTGCCTATCTGTAGTTGGAGATCTTCTCTCCAGGTGTCACCAAGCCCCGGCGGTCCCATAACCCATGTATAAAATAATCACTCAGATGCTTATATTACTTATAAACTGTATGGCCGTGGCAGACTTCTTGTTATCTACTTCTTCTATCTTAAATTAACCCATTTCTGTTAGTCTATACTTTGCCACATGGCTTGTGGCTTACTGGTGTCTTTACATGTTGCTTCTCATGACAGTGGCTGGCAGTGTCTCTCTCAGCCTTCCCTTCCAAGAATTCTCCTCCTCCTTGTCCCACCTACCCTATCCTTCCTGCCTGGCTACTGGATAATCAGAACTTTATTTACTTTAACCAATCAGAGCAACACATTTGACATCCAGAACATCCCACAGCACCTATCTTTAAAGCTGAGTTTCTTGTAGACAACAGAAAGATGGACTTTGTATCTTAACTCATTCAGCCAGCCTGTGTCTTTTGATTGGAGATTTGAGGCTTTTTTTTTTGAAACAGGGTGTCTCTGTGTAGCTTTGCACCTTTCCTGGAACTCGCTTTGTAGACCAGACTGTCCTCAAACTCACAGGGATCCCCCTGCCTCTGCCTCCCGTGTGCTGGGATTAAAGGCGTGTGCCACCACTGCCTGGCTATGTTGAGTCTATTAATATTTAAAATTATTGAAAGGTGTGTATTAGTTGCTGTCATTTTATTGATTTATGTTGTTGGTTGGTTGAGTTGTGTTTGGTATTTATGTTCTCAGTTGTATTTAGTATTTCATTAATTACAGTTTCATGTATCTTCTTTCTGGGGTCTCTTGGCTGTGCTTATTCTTCACTAAGAGGTATTGTTTCCAGTATTCTCTTTAGGCTTGGCTTTTCTGGACATGAACTTTTTAGCCCATTTGAGTCATAGAAAGTTTTTCTTTCTCCTTCAACCATGACAGATGGCTTTACTGGGTACAGTAGTCTATGTAGGTGGTTTTGTAGAACTTGGAGTGCATTGCTCTTTTGGCTTTCAAAGTTTCCATTGTGAATTCAGCTGTTATTCTGATGGGTTTTCCTTTTTATGTGACTTGTGATTTTCCTCTTGGAACTTTCAATACTCTTTCTTTGTTCTGTTTAAGTGTTTTAACTGATACGTTGTGGGGAGTTTTGCTTATGGTCTTCTCTATTTGGTATTAGCTGTGCTTCTTAGATCGTCTGGGTATATCTTTCCTTGGTTTGAAAGTTTTCTTCTAGGAGTCTTTTGAACATCATTGTTCAAAAGCCATTGACCTGGGATCATCTGTGCCTATAAGTCAAAGATTTGGTCTTTTCATGGAGTCCCAGTTTCTCTCCTGTGTTTTGTTTTGTGTTTCTGCTTTCTTCATATTCTTCACTTGTCTTATTCCCCTAGTTTGTCTTTAGGTTCTGATCATATGTCTTCTATTTGATCGATTTTACTTATAAAGCTTTTCTAATTGTGTTAAATTTATCAATCCTGTCTTCATTTCAGCTTGAAGTCTCCTCAGTATTTCTCTGCCTGTTGAATTCCTTTCTCGAATCTTGTACTGTCTTTATTGTGTCATTTCAGACTCAGGTTTGTGTTTTCTTGGGCACCACTCAGGTGTTTTATTCTCCTTGAGTTCATTGAGCTATTCGATTGTGTCTTTAAACTCCAAGTTCTTTGATTAGTTTTATGATTGTTCAGTTCTGTGTCCTGGAGTTCATCTTGGTAATACTCACTGGAGACTATTGCTATAGAACTGATGAGTTTGGGAGGACATACTATCTTGACCTTTCATAGTTATTGTGCAATGAAATCTGGAAGTGTGGGCTTCTTGTGTTGGTCATGTATCTGATGCGAACACAGCGGACTGGTGTGATGCCTGGAGGATAGGACAGGAATGAGTGGGTCTGTGATTGTGGGTATGCCTGGGAATTGGGGAAGGTGCAATCACGGTGGAGTCAGGTGGGTTCACCAGGCTGAGCCAGAGCACATAATGTACAGGCCTAGCTGGGCCTTGAGACTGGATCTGACACATGCAGCTTCAGAACCTAAGTTGGGAGGAATTGTGCCATGTACTGGTGTCTTACCATCTGGGCTTGGCTAAAGGGTCCCTCTGAATGAAGGCTCCCTGGTCTGGCAAGTGCCAGAGGGAGGAAGAGCAGCCAAGAGTAGATCTGGATTTGTTAACATTTAAAATACATACAGTAAGTAATCAGTGTCTTCAAGACTTGGTGTTCTGCAACAGACTTGATGATAGCATCAGATGCCTTCTGACTTCCTGGTGCTTCCTTTAAAGCTTAATGGATCATTTTGTATCCAGGATGAATATATTCTAAGTATATTTATCAAAATGACAGGGATGTTTTAGTTTCTTAGAAATAAACCCAGTCTGATTAGTCTTACCTCTGTTTACTTTATTTGTTAATTAAATGGACCAATACAATATAGATAGTCTGTTCAAATTGTATTAGGGAAATTTTAGCTTTCAATTTTATTTAAAATAGACTGATAGTTTACAGTGGTAGACCACAGATAAAACAAGGTATTTGTTTTTGTTTTGTTTTCTTTTGGAAGTGGTCTTACTAGGTAGCCTTGGCTTGCCTGGAACTTGTTATGTAGACCAGGCTGGCCTCAAACTCACATCTGCCTCTGCTTCCTCAGTACTGGAATTAAAGGTGTGTCCCACCATGTCTGGCCTTTACAATTTTTGTTTTTTAAATTTTTTATGTGTGTGTCTGTGTAAGTGTATATGTAGATGCCCAGCTAGGCCCTTAGAAGCCATAATTGGGTGTTGGATCCTTTGAAGCTAGAGTTAAGGTGGTTGTGAGCCACCTGACATGGGTTCTTGGTATCAGAACTCTGGTCTTTTAATGATAAAGTAGTGGTTCTTTTAACTTCTGAGCCATCTCCTCCCTAAGGTCATTTTTTAAACTGAAAATAAGAACAGAGCATTAATTTATATGTTTTAAAATTTTGTGGAAATCATTTCCCCTTTAACCAAATAGATTGTTCTAAATGTTTGAGATAACCTATAGTGTTTGACTTTGTTATTGATAATCACTGCCGTTTCTCAGTTTTATCAAATGTCAAGCCATTCTCTTTACTGATTAACTAACAATGATCTCCTATGAATATCTATATCCTTTTATAATTCGTATGTCAGTTGAATATTGAATTCAATTGCGGTATTATTTTATAAATGTCTATGTATGCATCGTAGTTTGAGTTCTGTTGCTCTGATAAAATTTTCTGACCAGAACAACTTGGTGAAGGAAGAGGTTTATTTTATCTTATACTTCCAGGTAATAGGCTGTCTCTGGGGAAGGACATTGGGGTAGGAACTAAAATAGGACACCACTTCTGGCGTGCTTCCTCTGGCTTTCTCAGCTATATGCTTTATGCAACCCAGAACTAAAGATGGCACCACCCACAGTAGACTAGGCCCTACTGTGGTGATATATTGTACCCTAATAAAGTTTGTTTGAGGATCAGAGGACAGAGCCAGCCACTAGATTAGACATAGAGGTCAGGCAGTGGCGGCATACACCTTTAGTCCTAGCACTTGAGAGGTAGAGATCCATCTGGATCTCTGTGAATTCGAGGCCACCCTGGACTTCATGAGATTGACTCAGTCTAGAAGAGAAACAGAGCCAGGCAGAGGTGACACACACCCTTAATCCCAGGAAGTAATACGAGTGGGCAGAGAAAAGTATATAAGGCGTGCGGAGACAGGAACTAAATACTCATTTTGGCTGAGGCCTTTCCAGTAAGGACTCAGAGGCTTTCAGTCTGAAGATTCATGGAAACAGAATTGGCTGAGGAGTTGGCGAGTTGAGATTGGCTGTGGCTTACTCTGCTTCTCTGATCTTTCAGCTCTTACCCCAATATCTGGATCAGGGTTTTATATTAATAAGATCATTTAGCATTCAAACACCACTCTACTTCATCAATTAGCAGTTTAAAAAGTGCCTCCTTGGGGGTTGGGGACTTAGCTCAGTGGTAGAGCACTTGCCTGGCAAGCGCAAGGCTCTGGGTTCAATCCTCAGCTCCAAAAAAAAAAAAAAAGAAAGAAAAAAAATAAAGTGCCCCCTCAGACATGCCCACAGGCCAATCTAATGGAGGCAGTTCTTCAATTGGGATTCCATCTTCCCAATTGACTCAAGTTTCTGTCAAGTTTACAAAAACTGAACAGCATAGTATGTCTCATTACTTTCTGAGGACGAGGACCACATATCTGATAATACTCTCCTCTTATAAAAACTGTAGTTTCCTGTTATTATTTTCCATGCATATGTGAACATATTCTTGTGTGTGTGCACATATATATGTGATTACATGTACAGACTGCTGTGTACCTTTGGGGGTTGTAGTTTCTTTGTCTGCATTTGTTTGCAATCTGATCTCTCACTTACCTATTAGCTAGATGTCTCAGCACTCCAGGCCTCATCCTTCCTGCCCAGTACTGGAGCTACAGATGTCCTTTTTTTAACATGGGAACTGGAGATATGAACTCAGATCCTCATGCTGTATGTAGCAAGCATTTTGCCAATTGAGCATCTCATCAGCTCTTCTTAACTATTTTCTGATTGTCTGGTGAAAAAACAAAATGACTGAGTTAGAATTATTTTATAAATTAACCTGTTTTAGACTTTTAATTTTATATTGAATTTCTTGACTTCAAAAATGCTTATCATTTTCTTGCTGTGGATATCGCTCTGTATAAATAAAATGCTGTTTGGCTAGTGGGCAGGCAGGAAGTATAGGTGGGACAAGAGAGAAGAGAATTCTGGGAAGTGGAAGGCTGTGGGGGAGACACTACCAGCCGCTGCCATGAGAAGCAACATGTAAAGACACTGGTAAGCCACAAGCTGCCGCAGACTGGATCTCAGCTAGACCACCAGACCGAGGGAGAACGGGGTGAAGGTACTCAGGATAAGTGGGATTCGGCGAATGACAGACAGCCACAGACACGAGAGTATGTTGTGAAGCTGCTGCAATTTTACTCAGACCAAGCAGTGAATTTTATACAGTCATTTGAGGAAACATGGCAATCGGCCAGTAGGGTCATAGACATAGAATCAACAATGTAGTTACACACTTTTCTCAGAATGATTAACAGATCTCATGAGTATAGCCTTTGCTTTTTCTTTTGTGGTTCCTCATCCGGACAGAGAACATTACGGCCCTAGCTGTAGTTTTCCTTCTACACCTTTGTTCTGTATCAAAATTAAACCCTTTCCATCATTGTTCTAACCATGGTTTCATTTGTGTGAAAATATTTTAACCTTTACCTGTGGGTGAGAAGGCACCAGGGGGGTCGGTACCTAGCTAATCTTTCCATGAACTGTAACTTATGCCATTCTGTTTTCATACCATTATGATTCACACATTGGTTCCCATGTACGTCATAAGCTCCCGTAAAAGGTAATGGCTCTAAATAATTATTATATCTAAGATTAAAGTTAGGGGGTTGCCACCATCGACCCTTGATGAGAAACTTTATTTGTCCCTGAATAATTCTTGTAGGAATGGCTAATTCCTGTAACTGCTTCCTCGCAGCTGCTGTCGGCTGCGCGTGTGAATTGCCTATGAGTGCCTGAACCTTTACTTTCATTCTCTCCTGGCTAGAATCTTCGTCCTTCTGAATCATAAGTTCTTTCTGCTCTAAATCATTCATGAATTCCTCCAAACTTTAGGGACCCTCTTGAACTGTTGGCCTAAAAGCTTGAATCATAGGTGGGGGTATTGAAGCCACTTTTGAGGAATCATTACTCTCTTTATGGGGCACATCAGGAACATTAAGAGTTAACTTCTTGGAATTAATACACAAGGAAACAACAATAATTACAGCTGCAAAGAGAAGAAGGCAGAGTGCCAGCCAGCCTCTGCAAGCAGATCTGCGTGGTTCCGTGTAGCCTGGCACCTTGATTCGGGCAAATTGATGAGGGGTCGCCGGGGGCATAGACCCAAGGGCCGCGAGCCCCCCTTTCCCACGTAACTACCTTATTCAAGGCATTTGTCACGCAGGCGACACTGTCATGGGCGTGGCAACAAGCCATGTGGCAAAGTATAGACTAACAGAAATGGGTTAATTTAAGATAGAAGAAGTAGATAACAAGAAGCTTGCTACGGCCATACAGTTAGTAAACAATATAAGTCTCTGTGTGTTTACTTGGGTGGTTCTGAGCGTCTATGGGCCTGGCGGGTGAGAGATTTGTCCTGACTGTGGTGGGCCAGGCAGGAAAACTATAACTACATATTCACTTATTGCAGTCCTTACAATGTTGAAACTCTCTTTACATTCCTCTTTAAGGCTCTTGCTGAAGAAGCTAGTGAAGATGAGCTTCCTTCTGATGTTGATATGAATGATCCCTACTTTGCTGAAGAAGTTAAAAAAATAGGTAAGCCAGCCTGTATTTGTGATTTTTTTTCAGTTTTAGTCCAAAGAAAAGATATGGGCTGAAAAAATAATAGGTTGAAACTAACCATTCTCTCAAAATTACTAGACTTTGTATAGCTTCATTAATGGTTTATAACCAAGTCTGTCCTGTAGAGTTCAATCATAAATCATATTGAGAAGAGCCAACATGCCCCCTGTACATAACAGATATAAAATAATTCCCTTATAAAAGAAAATTTTCTTATTTTTATGTTATGTTATGTATGACTATTTGGCATGCATGTATGTGCACCACATTCATGCCATGTCTGAAGAAAGCAGAAGAGGATATCAGAACACCTGGAACTGGAGTTCCAGATGGTTGTGAGCTGCCATGTAGTGCCTGGAAGCTAACCTGGGTCCTCTACAAGAGCAAGAAATACTCTTGACTGCTAAGCCATCTCTCCAGCTCCCTCATTATGAGACTTTTAATAAGAGTGAGTTTAACAGTTTAATGAAGGCTCTTACCTGGAAATTTTCTTTATAGCTAGCCAGATGGACTCTAAGAGAATAATGGGATTTAGAATGAAGAATAGTCTCGTTGCATGATAATACTTGCACTCCAGCACTCTCTCTGCAAAGGCAGTGAAGAATTTGACTGGCATATATAGTTTTTAAATGTATATGAATGTGTTTGGTAAGGTTGAGGCCATACTTGGGCAAGTCAGTGCAGAAACCATTGTAAGTATTTCCAGTTGACCTTGGGCATGAACTGCTAGAGGAAGAACATTGCACAGGAAAGAAAAGATGTAAAATAAGAAAGGACATTTTATGCAGTGTTGGAGAAATGGAAAGACATCCATATTGCTGGGACATGTTCAGAGAGGGAGTTCTGTGTGGAGCTAGGGTGGAGATCTAATAGGACGTGGCCTGCAGAGCTTTATTGTCATGACAGAAAGTTAGGATTTTATTGTGGATTATAGCAAGCCACCAAATAGCTTTAAAGCAAGAAAGTGACATCATCTGGTATATTTGTTAACATACTACTAATTGCTGCAAAGAAAACATGTTGAAAAAGACACTGGTGAGAACTAGGAAACTCAATTTTTGCAGAAAAAAGTCCATTGCTGGCCCCAAAACAGATCTTTCTAGGGAGGGTTATTGCCTAAGGAAATTGATTAAAGAAGTTCTCAGTTTTAAAGACTACTTTGCTCAGGATACCTGAGCGTGGATAAAGACAAGACATACAAATCTGAAGGCCAGCCAAGAAGCAAAAGTATGTGCAGCAAGGATAGCAGGAAAGGAGCCGAGATAGAAGAGAACCAGCTGAACCTCACAGGCTGATTCACAAAAAGAACATGTCCCTTTAAGTAGTACCCCTTCCCTAAATCCAGACTGTGTAGGCCAAGTGCAAAGCCATTTGCCCTCATTCACTTAGTATCCATTCAGTGAGCAGGCAGTCACGGTCAGCTACTTTCAGCACTTGGTAGAAGATACTTCCATAAAGCCATGCACCATACAACAATGCAAAGTGCATATGTGATGGATGGAACTCTGCAATGTTCACACAGTGACAGAATCTACTAGTGACACATATTTTAGACAACAAACCATGTTATTAAATGACTCTTGACTTCTGTCACTCTGATGTCTTTTCCCATACTTTATGTTTCTGTCCAGTATGTACTTACAGTATAACTGGACTTTGAAAGAAATATGTTTGACATATAGCATGTACATGCACAAACCGATGGATTTAATTAATTTCAGATATGTTCTTCTCAGGATAACTGACATTTTCCCTACCAACGTAACACAATATAACAAGAATAAAGATTGATGTTAATGTTTTGTGCTCATGATCCAACAGGATGTAAGGAAAATAGTGTCCCATTTTGGAGTCCATTGCTATGATAAAACACTAGCCAAAACCAATATGTATTAGTTAGCTATGAAGAGACACCATGACCATGGCAATTCTTTGTTTCTTTTTTTTTTCTTTTTTCTTTTCTTTTCTTTCTTTTTTTTATTTTTATTTTTTTTTTGAGACAAAGTTTCTCTGTGAAACAGTTTTGGCTGTCCTGGAACTCAGAGATCTGCCTGCCATGCTGGGATTAAAGGCATGCACCACCACAGCCCTGTCCTATAACAACTCTTAATGAGAAAAACATTTAGTTGGGGCTGGCTTACAGTTTCAGAGGTTTAGCCCATTGTCATCATGGTGAGACAATGTACAGCAGCATGCAGGCAGACATGGTGCTGGGGAAGGAGGTGAGAGTTCTGCATCCAGATCCACAGGCAGCAGCAGGAGACTGTGGGCCACAATAGGCCTGGCTTAAGCATATGAGACTTCAAAGCCCGCCTCCACAGAGACACAAAGCCATACCCCGAGTAGTGCCACTCCCTATGGCCAAGCATCCAAACACATAAGTCTGTGGGGGCCATTCCTATTCAAACCATGACAGCATACTTGTCTGACATTTCAAAAGCAGTCCATCATCTCAAGGTAAGAACCTGGAGGGAGAGAGGGAATGAAGCAGAGACCATAGAAGAGTGCTGGTTTGCACAGCTTCCTTTCTTATACCACCCAGAATCATTTGCCCAAGGGTAGCGTGGCCCACAGTGACTGGATCCTCCCCCACATCAACCATTAATCAAGAAAATGCTCCCAGACATTCCCATGAGACAATCTGATGAAAGCAATTCCTCAATTGAGATTTCCTTTTCCTAAATATATCTGGGTTTCTGTCAAGTTAACAAAACCAACTAGCACATATGGAAGCATATTTATAGCCTTAGAGAAGTCAGTTGCTGTAAGGAAGTCAAAAAGAGGTTGTGTCTTTTTGTATGTGCCTCCAGATGTAAGGTTTGATGGTGGATTCTTTTTTCCCTCCAGTACTTGTTAGTCAGTAGTTATTCTTAAGGGGAACTCAAAATTCATTGTCTTGTTTTTTTGTTTGTTTTTTTTCTTTGAGATGTAAAGTAACTCAGGTGGCCTAAATTGTATGAATGTATCACCACAATATTGCCTTCATTGTTAATTTTTCAAGATACATCTGGGACATTAGTACTTTAGAAGTAAAATGCAGTCTTTACTTAAGGATATATACCTAGTTTCCAAAAAATACTCAAGATATGATGATTAGAAGTATGATATACCATGTTGATGATAATCATGGGAGACCTTCCCTTTCCTAAACAGAAACTGAGGGGGAATGAATTGGGAGGTGGGAACAGAGTGGGGATACAGGGAAGGTCTAGGAAGAGAGGAGAAAGTACTGTCAGGATGTAAAATAAATAATTTTTTTTATAAACATTCAAGTTCTGTACATGAAACGGTACTATAAGAATGTGAACTTGAGTATATTTGTAACAATCTTGCCCTTGGGCATCCTGTAGAGCTAAACTTACACACCTTATAAAATTACATTAACTTTCAGAATATGAAAGAATTAATTTTGATTGATGCCAGATGTGGTATTTATTTGGGTTGGGTTAGGAACCAGTGTGATCACCAGAGATATGTTACAGTTTCCCCCCTAAACTGCAAACTTGTTATCAAGAGAGTTATGAGAGTTTTAAGAATATACTTCTAAGATGAAAGTTAATTTTTTCTTTTGGAATGAAATATTGGAAATTTTTTCATAGTGCTAATTAGTAACTTTCCCTTTTTGGTGCTAAGGATAGATAGAAGGCCTCATGAATACTAGACAATCACTTGACCACTGGCTCACACCCCAATCCTAATTGTATAAACTCTGTAATAAGATTGTGCTTTTGAAAAAGTAGGACTAAAGTGTATAGTACATCCCTGTTTTTTTAAATGTATTGTTTGTCTTGCCATCTTTAAGTATTTTATAAGCCATCATGAAATTCAACTATATTTTACCTATTTGACTCATCAGCTAGTGTGTTATGTTTACAACATACAGTATGGATTTTGCACCGTCCTTGAGTCCATTTTCAGCTCACTTTCTAGTTGAATATAATGAAGGTGATAGATTGCCCAGGAGCAGTTGGTAGCTGATAGAATCTGAATCATAATGTGCTTCTGCAAGGATATTGTAAAGGTTAGAGACAGAGCCAATACCCACATTGAATATAAGCTAGATGTGGAAACAACACTGTTTCATTGTTTTATTTTTTAAGCAAAACCACAATGTAGCACCCTAAAGAAAGGATAGGTGATCTTGGATGCAGAAATTTGCATCAAAAAGGAGTCAGTGGAGGGTCTTAACCATTCCCCATCTGCTCAATATCGAGACCTCACCTACATCTAGGGAGAACTCCTACTGTCTGCCCCATATGGAGCATTCAGCTAAAGTAGAAGAAGCTTTTTCTCAGACACTAAAAGTGATACAGAATTTCCTTATGGTAGTTCTGTTACAGACTTTGTTTTATAGCACATCATTTTTCATAGGTACATCATTAAGCTTTTTGAAGATTTATTTATTTATTCATTCATTCATTCATTCATTCATTTATTATGTATGCAGCATTCTATTTGCATGTGCCCTTGCAGGCCAGAAGAGGGCACCAGATCTCATTACAGGTGGTTGTGAGCCACCACGTGGTTGCTGGAAATTAAACTCAGGACCTCTGGAAGAACAGCCAGTGCTCTTAACCGCTGAGCCATCTCTCCAGCCCAAGCTTTTTGCTTAATTATAACCAAATACAGATTTACATCTTGGTGAGTGAAAAGGGACAAACAAAAATAGCCAAGAAATTAAAATTAAAAAAAAAATGGAGAGAGGTTTATTACCTACAGCGGATCAGTACTACATGGAGGTTTTACTAAAGCAGTGCTCTCTTCAGCATGAGGCTGTTGCTTGGAAAGCCTACACATGCATATTCCTAAGCATACTCAATAAAGGAATACACTACTGAGCATGCTCAGTTTAAAGTCAGTTCAAGGACAAATAATGCACAATTTTTAAGGCATGGTTAGCTCAAGACTATAGAATTTGTTTGAAGGTTAAAGTTGGAGCTGACAAAATGGTTCTGAAGGTAGAAGTGTTTGTCCCACATACCTGATGGACATGAGTTTCTTCCCCAGAACCTCACAGTGGATGGAGAGAATCAGTCTCAAAAAGTGTCTTCTGACTGTCCACAAACTGAACTGTGGTGCTTGTGTGCTGTGGATATCGCTCTGTGTAAATAAAGTTCTGATTGGCCAGTGGCCAGGCAGGAAGTATAGGTGGGACAAGAGAAAAGAGAATTCTGGGAAGTAGAAGGCTGGGGAGACACCGCCAGCCACCGCCATGAAAAGGAACATGTAAAGACACTGGTAAGCCACAAGCCATGTGGCAAAGTATAGACTAACAGAAATGGGTTAATTTAAGATAGAAGAAGCAGATAACAAGAAGCCTGCCATGGCCATACAGTTTCTAAACAATGTAAGTTTCTGTGTGCTTTCTTGGTTGGGTCTGAGCAACTGTGGGTCTGGTGGGTAAGAGAGATTTGTCCTGACTGGGCCAGGGAGGAAACTCTAACTACAAATGGTGCCCCACGTGTTGGCAAGAATTTCCACCTAGAACCTGAGAAAAAGAAGATTCTAAATGGAGCTAAAAACAGCTTCCTAGTTGTCTCCCTCAAGTTAGTGGCAGCCTGCCTGTTTGAGCTACTATGGCAGGTTCCTGGCGTGTGCGTCTGACCTGCAGTGTGGTGGGAATGAGGAATCTATAAACGACACTTTACTCTGCTGCTTGTTGGATTTAGCCTTTGCTAGTTAAAAAAAAAAAGATTTCTGGGCTATGCGCTGCTTTAATAGAACTGTTTCTGATAGTTGATGGTACACATGGCTCCAGACACAGAGCTGGTGGTAAACTGAACCACCACCATGTTGGGAAGCTGAGGTGGGTGGAGCCAGCAGCCACAGAGGCGTTTCAATCTTACAAAGATGGATATTACACAGAGAATCTGGTTTGTCTTGTCTTTGGGACTTTTAACTGCAGAAAAAGATTTGATCGTAAATGCTTTTGAGTTAAATAAATATGTAAATTTTAAAGGTAACTTGACTTCAAAATTTGGATATAAGGATATGTTGCTTTGGAAAAGAGTCTCTGCTTTTGTTTCCACAGAAAGCCAGAGGCTGTGGATTTGTTCCAGATTAAGATACATCAGGTTTGATCAGCCAAGACCACTTGAAAGGTCTCTGATGACACCATGGCCCAGATGATCCAACATCCAGAATGCTTTCAAGGCAACTGTCTCAGAGGTTCACCCTAATGGACTACTCCATAATCCTAAAATTTTCTTTGTGTCCCCATAAGATACCACGCCCCCTCTCCAGCAGGAAGTAGTAAGAGAAACTACGCGCACATTCCCAAACTTATCAAGCTGGCTTTGGAGATGGAATTGGCTCACTCCTTCTCTAAACCCAGACATATTGCTAAAAGAAAAGGTTAAGAGATTCAGAAGAGCCCTCTGGTGTGGGACAGAGAAAAACCAATATTTTTCTTTAAAGCAGTTTGATTATAAATGAGATCTCTTTCTAAAGAAGAAAAGGGGATATGATACAGATATAATAGGATGAAAGGGTAGATTAAGGAACTTACTTCTAAAGAGCAACAACTTGTTTAAAATGTTTTACATTGGTATAGATTTTAGTCTATTGATACAAACTTAAAGTTAATTTTGTTATACTGTGTGTATATTTCTAATCGTGTTAAAGGTATTATGTTTGTATAGCTCATTTTAAATTGAAATGGATAATTAAAAATAGATTAATAATTAGTCATCTATGATAATCATACTCGTAGCCATGTTAGTTAAGTCTTCTAGATATACATAGACATATTTCAGATAGGTAGGTAATCTTCAAATACATCAAAGACCTACAGAATATGGCATTTAAAATACTTTTAAAATTTAGACTTTCTGGACAGTGAGACATGTCTGCTCCTGGCAGCACCAATTTACTTCAGAGAGGAGGATGGGCATTGAAGACACTTCATATGGAGTTTATCTTCACCTTGGCAAAAATAGCCATTTGGGCAAGAAACTGTTCTTGTATGGACTGCTTGATCAACTAGACATGCAGGACCCATAGAAAGGTGACCACTGAACTTTGCTTGACAAAATGGTCCTTCAGGTTCCTGCTTCGCAGAGGAAACTGCCAGACATTCTACAGGACACTGAGAGAAGTGATTGAGAGATTCTACCCCTGTGGGCAAGACAAATGCCCCAACTTTACAAAGGAACATTAGGTGACTGTCCAGGCTGCCAGCTGTCTCTGTCTACTCTTGCAAGAATCCCGAAAAATGCTTGCATCCTTCTCCCGGTTCTCAGGTAATATTATATCCTTCTGATGCCTTTGATATGGTTGAAGACTAGATAGTTATAATTTCCTCAGTTATGATAAAAGATAAGTTAGATATAAAACCTTAGACTCACAAATATAAGATAGATAGGCTATCTTCTTTAATATTGTAACTGTAATTCTTGCTTGATAATTGTTTTGTTATATGTAATTGTACTATGTAAAAGTTAAAACCTTCCTTTAAAAACAAAGAAAAGGGGAAGTGCTGTGGATACTGCTCTGTGTAAATAAAGTTCTGATTGGCCAGTGGCCAGGCAGGAAGTATAGGTGGGACAAGAGAAAAGAGAATTCTGGGAAGTAGAAGGCTGGGGAGACACCGCCAGCCACCGCCATGAAAAGGAACATGTAAAGACACTGGTAAGCCACAAGCCATGTGGCAAAGTATAGACTAACAGAAATGGGTTAATTTAAGATAGAAGAAGCAGATAACAAGAAGCCTGCCATGGCCATACAGTTTCTAAACAATGTAAGTTTCTGTGTGCTTTCTTGGTTGGGTCTGAGCAACTGTGGGTCTGGTGGGTAAGAGAGATTTTTCCTGACTGGGCCAGGCAGGAAACTCTAACTACACTTGTGCATATGTGTGTCCCTGCACATGAGCATAAAATGAAGTTTTTAAAAGGTTGAAATAGGGCTGGAGAGGTGGCTCAGTGGTTAAGAGCAGTGACTGCTCTTCCAGAGGACCTGAAACACCCACATGACAGCTCACACCTGTCTGTATGTAACTCCAGTTACATGGGATCTGATAGCTTTACACCAATGTACATAAAATAAATATAAATAAGTTATTTAAAAAAAAAGGTTGAAATAGTAGGTAGGAATATTTTGGACAAATTCAACCTGTATCTTGAAATTGGTAGACAGGAATGCCTCTGGGCATGATCAGTTTTCTTCATAATGTTTTAACTGACAAAATAACAAAAGATACTTTGACAGTCTATTACGGGGTTGGGGGTTTAGCTCAGTGGTAGAACGCTTGCCTAGCAAGCGAGCGAAAGCCCTGGGTTCGGTCCTCAGATATGGAGAAGAAAAAAAAGGAGAGACTATTACTATAGATATAACAATTATTTTAATTTATTTTCTGTAACTATAAAATTCTCACATCTGACTTAGAGTCTTGGTTTTTATGTGAGTCAATAGATTTGATCCTTATGTGCTTCTTGCAATATTATATTCCCAAGAGATTAAAAAAAAACAGCTTTGTTTATTTTGCTTTGTTGTTGTTGTTTGGGTTTTTTTGTTTTGGTTTTTGTTTTGTTTGTTTGTTTGTTTTTTGAGACAGGATCTCACTATGTACCTAGGCATGTCCTGATGCTAACATTTAAGGCATGTATGACCAAGACTGTCTTAAGAGATATTTCCTATTTGCTGTGAGATTCCCTGATGAGATAATGTTTCAGATCACAACTTTTCATTTCTCTAGTATCCTGCATGTAACTGGAATCAATTTTTTTTTAAAAGATGTGCTCTCTTCCTGGATCTCCAGGATTGGAGTTACAGGCAGTTGTGAACCACCATGTGGTGCTGTGAACTGAATTCAGGATTCCTTCAGGAACAAGTGCTCTCAACCACTGAGCCATCTTTCCAGCATCTTGATTTGTTATTACTGTAGAAATCATTGGGGGGTGTGTTAATTACATTTCTATTGTGATAAAACACCATATCCAAGGCAACTTAGAGAAGAAAGAGTTTACTTTGGTTTATGGTTCCGGAAGGTTAGAGCCCATAATGGCAGGGTGGAGGCAGCAGACATGGTGGCAGCGGCAGGAAGAAGCTGAGGGCTCACATCTTTGACAGTCACGAAGCAGAGAGAGTGTACTGGAAATGAGGTGAGACTAAAAACACTCAAAGCCTGTTCTCAGTGTAATGCCATACCTAGCAAACCTCCTCAGACATCACCACCTACTGGGGACCAAGTATACAGATTCTAAAACTATGGGGGACATTTCTCATTCAGACCACTACATTGGGTTATTTTTGTTTTGTTTGTTTGGAGGTGGAGTCTCATATAGCTCAATTTGGCTTTTTACTCCCTGTAAGCTAAGGGTAGCCTCTTCCCTCCACTTCCCAAGTACTTCAGTTGCAGGCATGAGTTGAACCACCATGCCTGTTTTTATGTTGTGTTGAGGAGCAAATACAGAATTTAATGCATACTAGGCAAGCACTCTACCAACTGAGCTATATCCCTAGCCCGAGTTTGTTGCTTTCTATTCATTGGAAGAAAAAGCAGTTTATCAAAAGAAGACTGTCCCACGGTTCACAGAGAATCAATGATGCAGTAACATTCTAACAGCTTTCAGATTAATCTTTCATACTTTATCACCCTGACTCCTTCTACCTTTGAAGTCACCACACTCAGACACACAAAAGAAAAAACAAAGTCATAGTGTCTGCATAACTACTAAGGAACTTGAGATCTATATGTATAACCAGACAATAATGGAACAGTTGCAGGCCTCTTAGAGGACTGTGTGCCAAGCAATAACTACATTCCTACAGTTTTCTAGTTCATGAAGTCCCTAGAATAACTCTACAGGTGGCTGCCATTACTAAATTCCATATTTGAGGCTGGAGAGATGGCTCAATGACTAAAAGCACTCACTCTTTTGCAGAGAATTCCATTTCAGTTCCCAGCACCCACATGGCAACTCAACTGTAGCAGTTTCAAAGGATCTGATGCTTTCTTCTGACCTCCATGGGTACCAGGCATGCACTTGGTACACTCACATATGTGCAGGATATAGCTCAGAATGTAAAGATGCTTGCTGCTACACCCAAGACCTGAGTTTGATCCCCAGGACCCACATGGCAGAAAAGGAAAACTGTTAGAATTCCTGGCCACTCCCCTAGCTACATGACTGCACATGTGCTGTTCAGATATTTAGTCATTCAAGGGCTTTAGGCCCTACGGAATCTGTGTGCTGCATGGTCACGTAATTTGCACACAGTGTGATCACGCAATCTATGCGCATGCCTGGCATAGCTCCATAAGCCCGTATGCGTATGTGCGGGGGAATCCATAAACAGCAGATCACAGACTCCTCTTCTTCTTCTCAACCCCCACCCCTACCCCCATTGCCCCTTAACATGTCTTCCACAGGCCTCATCACATTCTCTTCTGCTGTCCTTCCCTTCTAATAAAACTCTGACAGTGGCTTTTCTCGCATGGTAACAGCGCTGCTTAATGAATAACATTGCACTACTGCATTAAGACCAACAAAAACCAACTCCCACAAGTTGTCCTTTGGCCTTCACATTGATGTGGTACATGCATAGCCACACACAGACAAACCAAAATAAATTAATTTAAAAACAAAAATATATAAGCAAAAAACAAAAACCCACCTGTTTTTCAGATAAGAGCATAACCCGATTCTCTGTTTCTAGGATGAAGCAAATTGTTCAACATTTAAATAATCTGTGTATGTGTCAGGAAGGGGGAGGGTGTTCCTTCACTACAAAAGGACTAAACTGTTGTGTTCAGTCCATGGTTTAGTGATTCTCTTTATTAAATACTGCTGTTTTGGTGATGGTCTCACTATATATCAAACTTAGAACTCAGAATCCTTCTTCCTCTGCTGAGTGCTAGAATTAGAGAAATGTGCCACCACCCCAACAAAAATGCCTTTCTTCCTATGCTTAGTCGCCTCCCAGAAGGTCTGTGTACTATGTTTATAACCGTTGCCTTCTTTCAGGGTTGTGCTTTTCCTTCCTGTAATTTCAACATTTATTGTTAAGATTATTCCTAGATATTTTGCATTTTGTTCAGAGTATAAACAGATTTTGGCTGTTAATCCTGTCATTTTAACTCCCTCTGTTGGTTTGTTGTACTAGGTATAAAGAAAAAAATCAACAAAATCTGCAAAAGACAATGTATCTTCAGAGGAAGAAACTGAATTAGAAAAACAAAAGGTAGAAAGTGGTCATTGTTGAGTGTTTATTGATGATTGATATATGCAATTGATATGGTTCATGTGCATTTTCAGTGTCTAATTTAAAACTGATTTTTCCATTGGATTTTGTAAATACATTATAAGATACATGTTTTAGCCACATAGTTTTTAAATGTTACCTTTAACCAAACACTGTTTCTCCAGCTAATATGAAGTCAAAGTTTCTCAAGAACTTTGTAACTAAGAAGAGACATTCTTATTCTCGCCCTCTAGGATGACTGGAACAGAAAATACTGTTGTTGAAACATAAAATAGTATTTCCATATCCTTTGGTTCTGCTTGAATCAACCACATTACAGTTTCCATTATAGCTTGTCAAATTAACAAAGACTGTAGGGTTCCAGCCCTTCATAGACTTTTCCCAGAGTCTCTACATGTTTCCCACTGTTCTTTTTATGTTCTGTCTTAGTACTACCCCATGTCAGTTCTCCATCTTAGTTCTCCTCAAGGCCCTGAGGTTTACAGTTATAGACCCATGCAATCAGCAATACTCTGCTAAAGCAAGGTCACATGGCTTGAACTCTTTCAGGGTTAAACAGAGAGGTGATAAGATCCACACAAAAAGCAGTCATTGTCAGCATTATTTGCAACCCAAAAGGGAGTGATTAAAGGAGGTGGGATCAACTAAGAGCTAATCAGTTAATAGATCAAAAGGGGGAATTTGTGTGCTCAAACTATATTCTTAGAAGTAGTTAGCTAAAATATAAGGAGTTTTATGTTACTAAATCATGAGTAAAAGAAAACTGCCCCCCCATCTTGGCTGTGCCTTTTTTTTCGTGGGGGGGGGGGTGGGAACTGTGAACTCCCAGGCTAGATAGCCTGTGTCACAGCTTGATGTACCTGGTGTGTGAAAGCCCCTTTGTCCTGTGTTAAAGGCAGACTTGGGCTATGGGAGAAAGGAGGGGTTAAGCTTAATTTGCACAAGAAATAAAGCTTTGTACCTAACATCCCCCTAGTCTTGGCAGTTGTCTCAGTAAGATATTTTTGTCTGGAGATGCTCCTGGCCACATACTTGCTAATGGAGATAATTGCAGAAAGGCACACAGTTGCAGGATGTTATCCAAATACCCCAAATTGTATAGGGAAAAATTGTGCCCAGTGAATGATCACTCAAATGGGAAAACTACAATGGCACACGAGGAATTCATTGGAGGACACAGCTGATATGTTCAAAAGCTGATATCACCAAGAATCCTTGAGGCTTGACTTTATCCTCTCTTCCAGGTATTAGCTTTTGCCATTGTCAGCTGAATTCCTGCTTCATATTTCTGCAGCCTGCAGCATCAAATGCTAATTTCTCTGTTATTAGTAGTAAATATAAGTTTAATGTACAAATGCTAAATCTTTATTAGAAATGCTGTGATGCTTATGTATAACCCTGTGGCTCGGGCAGTGGGCCTTGACTGGTCACCTAAACTGGTCAGTTTAATGCATATTTCTGTTTTCTGTCCATTACATGTAAGTGCTCATAAAGTTACTTAAAGATCCATCTGTTCATGGGACGTGGCTCTATAGGGAAGTCGAATGTGACGGAAGTGCCAGTGATGGAAGGAAAGGAAACTAAAGTATTCTGGTGTGTGAGGGTCAGGGAGCATGCTCCTCCTGTGTGTTTTCTCTAGTGCTTTCGGTTGTTTATTTGACTCTTGAGGTGTCTCTAATCTCATATTCAGTAGAAACAGAATGCTTGGTCTCCAAAGCAAATGCTGAGTCTAGCTCATGAAAGTATATCAGTATTGAAAGAGGCAAGGAAAAAAAAAGCAAAAGATTTTTCCTAGTTGCTAAAGTACACATCTGGAAACTGAAATTGGAATCACGAAGTAAATTTCCTGTCATTACTTAAAGAGAACAAGGTGAAGATGAAATGGTCCTTTGCCTGCTAATTTGATGACTCTGCAGGGATAGATGTCTCTCCTTTGCATGAAGACTGTTCTTGCCTCCTTCCCTGTAGCTAATTCTCACATAACAGCCTGGAATGGACCAAAGCTCTTCTGTATCTTGGGCCTTTTTCTACTCTCCGGTCATTGAGTACAAGCAATTCCCAGAGTAGCAGTGCAGGAAAACTCCACTGTACATTTGAGGTTTTGTTTGTTCGTTTTTCTCTCCATAGGTGGAAATGGCCTTGCTTGTAATGGATGAGGAAGAGGACAGCAAGAAACACTTCAACTATGACAAGATTGTAGAGCACCAGAATCTGAGCAAAAAGAAGAAGAAAGAGCGTATGAAAAAGAAGAAGTTACTTGAGGATAACTTTGAGGTAACTGGCAGCACAAGTCATTAGTCATTATTAGCAGCTTTTTTTTTTTGATACAGGGTTTCTCTGTGTAGCTTTGTGCCTTTCCTGGTGCCACCACCACCCAGCTCATTATTAGCTTCTTGAAGGTGGAATTCAATATAAAGTCAGCTCTGGCCAGGTGTGGTGGCACACGCCTTTAGTCCCAACACTCAGGAGGTAGAGTCAGGCAGATCTCTGTAAGTTCGAAGCCAGCCTGGTCTACAGAGTGAGATCCAGGACAGGCACCAAAACTACACAGAGAAACCTTGTCTCAAAAACCGAACAATAAAAGTCAGCTCTGGATATATAAATTAGGCATGAACTTGCCCTTGAAAAGCCCTTCTCTAGGGCCCATAATGGTGACAAAGCAACTGTCCTTTAATCTAACACAGTTCATCCCAGAGTGGAGCATATCACTGTTTGAGCTCTAGATGAGATAGTTACCTTTAATTTGGTAGCTGTGTTATGATAAAAATCTATGGCCTTTCAATGTTAAAACCAGAAGCCATGATATCCATGCTCTGAGAGGTCAGCTGAGCATGGGGGGGTTCACATGACATTGGGTTCCCTCACTGTGTACAGTAGCCAACATGGCGAGCAATGCTTTTTAATTTCTGTGCATCACATTGCCTGCCCTCTCAGTTCTCTTCCTATGGTGAGTGCGTGGTCCTAATGGCCAAACACATGAGTTTGAGCCCTCCGCAGAAAGCTTTAAAATATCCACTAGGAATTACTTAACAGTGACTTCCATTAGTGAACTTGGAAGAAAAGATGGGTGAGTTTTGAATTTGGTCCAAGTGGAGGGAAGGACATAGACTTCTTCATACCATGGAGAAGGATTACAAGGCCACTATTGCCCCACCTTTTCATATATGCTTCTGTTCCCATGAAGTTTCTGATTAATTGGTTTTCTAATGAAAAAAGCAAAGAATAATTTTTAATTATGAGCTGTACCTTCATACATAAATAACCATGCTTAAAATATTTTTATGGAGCTGTTATACGGCCCAGCAGGTAATAGCACTTGCCACTAAGACTTAGAACCTGAGGGCTGGAGAGATGGCTCAGAGGCTAGGAGCACCGACTGCTCTTCCAGAGGTCCTGAGTTCAATTCCCAGCAACCACATGGTGGCTCACAACCATCTATAATGAGATCTGGTGCCCTCTTCTGTATACATAATAAACAAATAAATCTTTAAAAAAAAAGACTTAGAACCTGAGTTCAGTCCCTGTATTCCACATAGTGGGAGAACTGACACCCTCATGTTGTCCTCTAACCTCTACACAACACCCAAATAACTTTTTTTTTTTTCATGAGGACTGTGGAGATGTATCAGTGGGTAAAGAACTTGCTGAATAATCATGAAACCTGAGTTTGGATCCCAGTACCCACATAAAAGCTAAGAGCAGTAGCATATGATTATGACCCCAGGGCTGTGGGGGTTGGAGACAGGCCAATCCCGGGGGCCTGCTGACAGCCAGCCTATCCAGGTGATGAAGCTCCAGTATAGATGAATTTCTAAATGGTCTTATTAAATAAGAAACACGGAGCCAAATATAGGGGCGAAAGCCTTAGAGATCAGGGAAATAGTGAGAGCCACCAAACTTACCTCTCCAGCTCTACAGCTACCAAAAGGGCCACTTCTTGTCTAACCTGCACCTTTATTGCCTTGCTGTTCTGCCCTCTCATTGACTCTTAGCCCAGCTACCTCACTTCTTGCCTGTTTGTACAGACCTCTAGGTCTCTATGGTTGGTACTGGGATTAAAGACATGTGTCACCACACTTGGCTGTTCCCTAGTGTGTCCTAGAACACACAGACACCCTGCCTTCCAAGTGGTCGGATTAAGGATGTGTGCTACCACTGCCTGACTTTTGTGTTTATGGCTTGCTATGTCCTCTGATCTCCAGCCAAATTTTATTTATTAACATACAAATAAAATATCACCACATTTTAGCACAAACAAAATATCACCACACCACTTTCCATGAAAGAAACTGTCTCAAAATATAAGGTAGAGAGCAATAAAGGAAGATACCTGTCATCAACCTCTGGTCTCTATATGCAGGCACAGGCACCTGTACACATACACATGCACGCACACAGAATTTTCATGAGATTTCCTTTGTTGTTCTTGGTATCCTGTCTGTTGCCATCACTATAACTAAGTAAAGCTATGATTGGTCTCCAGTAGATTGAGGTTTTTCTTTGTTGTTCATTACTAAGCCTGGCTGGATTGAAGGGTATACTTTTCAAGGTAGAACCATAATGGTTTTTGTAGAAACGGTTAAGTTTGGGGTTTGTATCTTACCAAATCTTGGACTAGAGGGTGGATTTTTTGCTCCCCCTTCCTCACCCCCACAAATGGTTCCAGGGTGATTGAACCTGGCACTTTACACAGCTTTAGGTAAGCACTCTACCATTGAGCAGCATCTGCAACTACCATTTTGCATTATATTTTGAAACAGCTGCCCAAGGTGACCTTGAATTTGAAATCCTTCTGAGTCAGCCTCCTGAGTAGCTGGGATTACTGCCCAATGCTACCTGGTTTAGCTAGTAGCTACTTTTTTTTATACCAAGTGTAAATTTCTTAAAATTACATAGAGTGCAGTGACTGCTTAAACTCAGGCAGTTAGACAGTGTCCCAGTTGACTTATTTATGATGTATAGAAGTCAATCTTATGCTAAGCACGGAGAGGAAGCCTTGGGAACTACTCTAGTCAGTCAAAGTAATTATCCCAAGTTACAGACCACTATACACATGGGCCACTATTCTCTTTCAAACAGATTGGTTTGGGGGAAGAGAACAGCAGCACACCCTGCACATTGTGGCTGAAGGGCAGGCCTTAAGATTCCATTGAGTCTACCCTGGACATGGTGGCACATTCCTTTAATCCCAGCTCTCATGAGGCCTAGGTCAGGAGAATCCTGTGTTTAAAAGCAGAAAATTCCAGTCTAGCCTAGAATTAAAAGACAGACTTCGTTGTAGTTAGAGTTTTCCTGCCTGGCCCAGTCAGGACAAATCTCTCTTACCCGCCAGTCCCACAGTCGCTCAGACCCAACCAAGAAAACACACAGAAACTTATATTGCTTATAAACTGTATGGCCGTGGCAGGCTGCTTGTTATCTACTTTTTCTATCTTAAATTAACCCATTTCTATTTATCTATACTTTGCCACATGGCTCGTGGCTTACCAGTACCTTACATCTTGTCATGGCGGCAGCTGGCGGTGTCTCTCTCCAGCCTTTCACCTCCCATCATTCTCTTCTCTCTTGCCCAGCCTATACTTCCTGCCTGGCCACGGGCCAATCAGAACTTTATTTACACAGAGCAGTATCCACAGCACTTTGTCCCAAATAACAAAGTAAAAAACTCTTTGAAATTGTAGGTATGGTTCTATGTCTCATTGCACAGTGCGCACACTTGTTTATTAATAACCAACAGCTTTTTGCCTTTATTTACCTATTTGTTCCTTTTGGATTTGCAGGTAAATGTTAGTGATGCATGGTTTCAGGCAATGTACACTTCCCACTTGTTCAATTTGGATCCCTCTGATCCTAATTTCAAGAAAACAAAAGCTATGGAAAAAATTCTCAAGGAGAAAGCCCCACAGGGAGACCACAAAGAGCTACTTATTCAAGCAGTAGAGCAAGCTCAGCAGGACATGGAAAAGCTGGCACAGAAGCGTCCCATAGATCCTGCCTTGTCTTTGTTGATTAAATCCGTGAAGAACAAAACAGAGCAATTCCAAGCCAGAAAAAACAGAGTCAAATAACTGGGTGCTCTGTGATCTCCTCAAGTACACAGAAATAGTATAAGGGATAATGGGGCTGAAGCCACCTTTCTAGAGGATGAAAAAAATATCCTTTTCTGACCATTGTTAAGTTGTTCTTCACTGGGACTGGAGAGACAGCAGCTCAACATTAAAGAATGAAGGTGCTTATGCAGAGCGTCTAAGTTTGCTTCCCAGCACCCACATGGCACGTCACAGCCATATGTAATTCCAGTTCCAGGAGATCCAGTGCCTGTCGTGGCCTCTATGAGCATTGTGTGCCCATAATACCCACACAAACATAAATGCAGACAAAATAGTCACACACATAAATGTTTTTAAAAATGTTCCCCTTACATAATTGTTCTAATCGTAAATAATTCACATTTTATACTGTGTATTTCTACAGATTTGTCATAATATAATTATGTGAACTATAGAATTTATAAGTTTTTTATATTGTATGAAGTTCATTTCCTACAAGTACAGTGTTTGTTACTCTAATTTAGCTTTCTAGGAGATTATCTACAATTTATGTAAAAAATGGTGTCCATTTTTCTGTGTAAAGATTAAAAATAAATTTAAAAAATACATATATACATATATAGTGCCTTAATCTCTCTGAAGGCAGGAGGCAGATCTAAGTAGCTATTGAGATAACTTATTTTTCTATCAAAAAGGATGGAAACTGTGAACTTTTTTTTCCGTGCTTAGTAATTTGCATGTAGAACTAACTTACAAATAAAAGTGTAAGATGTTTTTACTAGTTTGTATAGTGTTGGTTTGTTTCATTATATGTTCTTCAGGCAGACTATTCTAGAAAAAAAATACCTGAAAGTATAACTTTAACTGTTTAAGAAGACAGTTCCTTGGAAAGGCAGTTTCATTTTTACATTGCCCATAATTACATTTGAAATGTTCATGGACTCTGCAGTCATTTTTCTATTTATAGCAACAACAGCAGGAAATCCACTTGTCCTTTAGATTTTTAGAATGTTTTGGAGGGGTGGGTGTGCTGGTATAAAGGAAACTTCAATTCTTTGTAAGATTAAAGGCCATCTTCAAGACTAATACCCTTGGAGCCATCTGGTATAGACTGTAAGAACTATTAACTGACCACTCACAGGAAAACTGAATGTGCTTTGTCTAAGTTAAAGGAAATAAAACCAAAATGGACTGTAGCAATTCAAGATACAGCCCCTTCTGTTTAATGTTAATATTGCCATCTTTAGTGTAAAAACTTAAGTTTACCAAGAAAGCATGGTTTTTAAAGATGCAAATCTCAGAGCAATATCAAAATCCTGGCAGTTTAAACAGTTTCTGAAATTTAGCACCTGTTACATAAATTGCTCATTATAATGAAGAACAATAGAGCCTCTACACAAGACTGTCTTTGTTATAAAGCACCCTGTTGGGCTGTTCATCCAGATCATGCCCCTGGGATATGTTTGTGAACTCCCCAACACTGAATCACTGTGAATGATGTCATAGGATGATTATGAATATAATTTACAGGCACCTTCTCCCCCACCCCCACTCCACCGGTATTTTGAGACAAGATTTCTGTGTAGCCCCTAGCTGTCCTGGAACTTGCTCTGTAGAACATGCTGGCCTCAAACTCACAGAGATCTGCTGCCTCTGCCTCCCGAGTCCTGGAATTAAAAGCATGTACCACCACCATCCTTACAGACACTTATTTCAAGGAAATTTTTGTTACCTTTAATTCAGATCAAGTAGAGATTCAAATTTAATTGGTTTGATTTTTTTTCAGTACTAGGAATAAAACCTAGCCCATATGCACTAGACTAGTGTTCTCCCACCAAGCCACATCCCAGCCCTTGGTTTGAGACAGGGTCTTGCTATGTAGCTCAGACTGGCCTCAAGCTCACATCTTCCTCTTACTCTGAGTTATGAGATTACAGGCCAGAACCACTCCTTGATTTAAGGGTTCCTGAGAAACTCAACTCTTGAGTGGATATGATACCGGAAAAATGAGGTATCCTTTGAGTCCACAGGAACTTCCTTCTTACTTCAAGTAGGCCTCTCAGGGGCTGGGATGCCAGATACTCGGGTTCACATAAAACTCTGCCTGAGCCAGTGACTTCCAAGTTATCTCATGGTGAATTCAAAGAATGAAGTTCATGGAACACAGAGGGTGGCTTAGAAGTTTGTTGTTGATTCGTAGCTGGGAACTCAGAGAAAGCAGAGCTCCTGTCTAGTAAGAGTGGGTTCCAGGAAATGAGGTACCATCGAGCTAGTAGTCTGGGGTCTTTTTAGAGGGCTGGTGGCAGATACTGGGGCGAGGCAGGGGGAGGCAGTCTGTCGACACAAGGTGTCGGGATATCTTCTGAGTTGTTACATCTTCACTTTTAGCATCTGGGCAGGGTTAGGAAACAAGGAACCAAGGACCAGGACACCCTTTGAGCATTCCTGGCCTTGGACAAAGACTCCAAGTTGCTACTTGGAATCCCTGCTCCACCTGACCAGCTTCTACCTCAGGTTCTCATCAGTTTCATTAGTTTCATGTTGTTTGTTTTCTTTCTTTTAGAACCTTTGTCTCTAAGTTACTGCTGAAACTGTAAAGTCTCCTTTTACTAGTGAAGCAAATAGTTGAGCACTGGCTCCTTTTCTCTTTTTATTTTTGTTTGTTTGTGTCTCCTAAGCTATTCTGGAGATATCCCCAATAAACCTTTCAACCCATGTAAAACTTAAATTCTGTGGTTTCACTGTGCCCTTGTTTACAGTTATATCTTCTTATAAAATTATTAGTTTTATATTTTATATATAGGTGAAGTCTACTTATTAAATGAGTTTCTGTGGCAGGTGGGAGGGTTTAGTTGATATTATCTCCATTTATTTGTTTGTTTGTTTATTTATTTATTTATTTGGTTTTTCGAGACAGGGTTTCTCTGTGTAGCTTTTCCTGGAACTCGCTTTGTAGACCAGGCTGGCCTCGAACTTGCAGAGATACGCCTGGCTCTGCCTCTGCCTCCCAAGTGCTGGAATTAAAGGCGTGTGCCACCACCACCACCCCGGCTATTTTTTTTCAATCTCTTAAAATAAAGAATACTTCTCTACCGGGTTGGGGATTTTGCTCAGTGGTAGAGCACTTGCCTAGCAAGCACAAGGCCCTGGGTTCAGTCCTCAGCTTCTGGAAAAAAAAAATCAGAAAAAAAAAGAATACTTCTCAACTTATATAAGACCAGTATATCTTTGATACCTGTGGTAGTCTGAATGTAATGGACCACCACAATCTCATAGGGAGTGGCACTATTAGATGTAGCTTTGTTGGAAGGGGTATGGCCTTGTTGGAGGAAGTGCGTCACTGTGGGATGGACTTTGAGGTTTCCAGTGCTCAGGATACCACCAGTGTGTCATTCGACTTCCTGTTGCATATGAGATGTAGGGCTCCCAGCTATTTCTCTAGAACCAAATCTGCCCACCTGCTGCCATGCTTTTTGCCATGATGATAATGGACTGAACCACTGAAACTGTAAGTGAGCCCCCTCAGTTTAATGTTTTCTTTGTAATAGCTGCCATGGTCATGGTGTCTTTTACAGTAATAGAAACCTTAACTAAGATAATACCGAAAACAGACAGAACAAATCCAATCACATGGTAGGCTTGTTAGTATACAGCAATGTAGCTAGATTCTGGAGATCTGTCTTTGAAACTTAGGCTTAAAACTCTTGAACAAAACCTTAGCAAGTGCAATCTAGGTATACTTGAAAAGAATACCAGGCCCCTGCTAGAGTAGAAAAGACTCCTGGTCAGTGGAGTGGAGTCTTTGGCCTGGGTGGAGACATAACATCCCAGTTCAGTTACTGTGGCTAAGGGGGAACTCCTAGGAAGGTGGACTACCTTAAACCACACTAAGAGATGGGCATTAGTGTACATTTTCTTCCCAGAACCCCTGCATCTAGTTCAGTAGTGTACAGGCAGCCACTCTGGGTTGTGAATAAGCCTCTTCTCTGAATTGTTCAGAAAAGTATAACTTGTCCCTTTCCTCTAAACCTTTGTAAGCATGCTTTCCTTTCTGAAATAAGAAAAGCATAGGAAATCACAAAGAATTCACAAGAATCAATTCTAGCCTGGCGGTGGTGGCGCATGCCTTTAATCCCAGCACTTGGGAGGCAGAGCCAGGTGGATTTCTGTGAGTTCGAGGCCAGCCTGGTCTACCAAGTGAGTTCCAGGAAAAGCGCAAAGCTACACAGAGAAACCCTGTCTCGAAAAAAAAAATCAATTCTATTTCTGTAGATACAAAATGGTTTGGTAATTTTTTTTATAAAATATACGTGCAATTACCACTCAACTAGTCAGTTGTGCTCTTGTGAATTCTTTGTGATTTCCTATGCAGATAACAATGTCATTCACAAATAGGAGTTGCATTTTCCCTTTCCAGTCTGTGTGCTTTTCTTACTTCAGGGGCTAGGACTTCAGTATTGCACTGAAGGAGTGGTCCGTGTGGCTGTCTTTGGCTTGTTCCTTTTAGAGAGGAAGTATTGTCTTTTACTGTTAAGTGTGATGCAGCTTTTTATGGATGGTCTTCACCATCAGAAAGCATGTGTGTTTTCCCATTTTACCAGCCAGATAGACAGAAACTTATTTCTAAATACCCTCAGATAGAAAAAGTCTAGCACTCACCGCCTTTGTGGATTTTCTTGCCTTACCCTGGTGGTGGCCTTGGAGCAGGTTCTCCATAGGCACCTGATACTTGGTCACTATTGCTTGCTCTTTCATCCTTAGCTCATTTAATAAAAATACCAGCACAGAGGCATTAGAAACTTTGTGGACCATATTGCCTTCCCACTTTCTTGAGGCAAGGTTCACATAGTCCAGACTGTAGGACCTTGAGCCACTGATCCTCCTGCCTCTACCTCCCAACTCCTGGAATTACACATGTGACCCACCATGCCCAGGACATGCAGCACTGATAAACCAAACTCCAGGTCTCCTGCATACTAGGCAAACACTCTGTTAATTGAGCTAAATCCCCAGCCCCATTTCTCCATATTATTAAAGCAACCTTTTCAAACTGATCAAACTAATGGCAACTTGCACTTACTGGAACAGAATGCTTAGAAACAGTGGTTTCCAGATTTCTGGATGTGGGAACCAGTCAAGGGAAGTGATACAAACTCCCCTAGAAAGCAACTGGGCCTTATCATATCCCAGATATGATAAGATAAAAAAAGAGATTATTGAATCTACTTTTAAAAAGGAACTACTTGTTTTAAATTGGATAAGTAATAAAAAATTTTTTGTCTGAATTTGTCAAATGTTAATGGAATGGACATTGTTATATATTAATGGAGTTTTTCATCTGAATCTGTCAAATATTAATGGACTAGACATAATTAATATAATTCTTGACTGTATATACTGTATATACTTATTGGATATAGTTTTTTCTTGTATTTGTTGTAAGCTTTTTAAATTTTTAGACAAAAAGGGGAAATATGGTGATATTGTGTTCCCCAAAATATTGTGCACCCTAATAAAATTATCTGGGGTCAGAGAACAGAACAGCTTCTAGATACAGAGGCCAGAAAATGGTGGCACACTGCCTTTAATCCTAGCATTCCAGAGGCAGAGATCTGCCTCTATCGCTGTGAGTTCAAGGCCACACTGCAAGAGCCTTTAATCCCAGAAAGTGATGGCACCAAGCAGAAAGGTATATAAGGCATGTGAGAACCAGGAACGAGCCTGGTTAAGCTTTTAGGCTTTTGAGCAGCAGTTCAGCTGAGATCCATTCTGGATGAGGACTCAGAGGCTTCCAGTCTGAGGAAACAGGATCAGCTGAGGAATTGGTGAGGTGAGGTGGCTGTGGCTTGTTCTGCTTCTCTGATCTCCCAGCATTCACCCCAATAACAGGCTTGGGTTTGTTTTTATTAATAAGATCCTTTAGGATTCATGCTACACTGGTGTGCCTGGCATTTTGGTTCCAAACTGTTCTCAGCATCTCTGGGTTCACATCATCACCTTCCTTCAAACATTTATACAGGAGCAGCTGCCAGACTCAGGCACATGGGAAATGAAGAGTGTGTGAGAGATTCTGTGCCAAGCCTTAAGTGTGGGTTCTACATTACCTCAAATCTGCCAAGCGGTGGAGACAAAAATCTCTACATGGTGTGACAGTGCCAAAGCAAACAGACTAGCTTGGAAGTGTGTACAGGAGAAGCTGAGAGAAGTGGCTGCTTGGGGCTTCTCAAGTGTTTTCATTCATTTTTAAATTTTAAATAAAATTTCCCCATTACTATATGTGCTTTTGTCTTGATTTCGTGTCATATTTTTTTCTTGAAAAAAATCTGAACTTAATTATCAGTATCTTTTCTCTTGGGCCAGTAAAGAAAACAAAGTAACTTACCATATTGCAGAGTCCATCTGATGGCTGTGACGACTCATGCCTGTAATCCCAGATCTCAGAAGGCTCAGGCAGGAGGATTGACATCAGCTCCATCCAAGCAAAGCCTTGATTACAGAGTGAGACTGCCTCAAAAAAAATTGTACATTAAATTTGGGGGGGGGGTTATCAAATTAAGAAGGAAAGATACTTTGTAAGTGGCTTTAGGTTTTATTTTATGTGATTCAAGGCAGAATCTCTATTTGCCTGGGCTGGTCTTGATCTCAAATCTACCTCAGCCTCCTAAATGTTGTGACCACAGGTGTATGTGACTATGTCTGGCTGAAAATGGGCATATTCCAACAGCAACTCATTAATTAAGTATAAACTCTGAAAGTAATTATTGATTTCCTATGTTCCTCCATTTAAATGGATAACCTAGCCTTTACATTCTGCAACAATTACAGGGTTCTACTAGAAAACTCAGGGACCACACAGGAAATATACTCCAGATTTCGTTGTATGCCAATGAACCTCAATTTCCCTATCACCTTAGGAATGCAGCACATTAATTTCCCTTTGTTATAATAGAATACCTGAAGCCAAGTACTTTATAAAGTAAAAAAAAAAAAGTATGTTAATCACAGATTTAGAGGCTGAAAATCCAAGCTCAGAGGAAGGTAGCTTAGGTCTGTGATCTCAGTACTTGGGAGGGGGAGGCAAGAGGATCAGGAGTTCAAAGTCAGCCTCACCTATATAGCAAATTCAAGGCCAGCATGAGCTACAAGAGAACCTGTCTAAAAAATAAAAGGAGTCCAAGGTCAAGTGCCCTCGTCCACTCAGCCTCTGAAAGCCCCTTTACTTGGGTCACAACATGATGGAGAAAAAGAAAACCAGAGTCGAGGGCTCACAGCTGAGGTAGCATACATGAGGTGGCCTCATTTCCAGAAGAGCTATGTATAGCTCTTCTGGAAACTCTGAAGACCAACACTAACCTCTTTAGACAGTGGTGCCCACACTGACTTAATGACTTCCAGCATTGGTCCCACCTCTTTAAGACCATACTAGGTCAACAGTGTCACACTGGGAATCTAGCTTCCAGGATGTGACCCTCCATGGGACACACCCAAACCATATACAAACTATGAAACCAACCCAAACTAGCTTAAGAAAAAGTCACAAGAACCAGGTGTGGTGGTGCACACCTATAGTCCCAGTACTTGGGAGTTAGAGGCAGTTGGATATCTGTGAGTTTCAAGTCAAACTTGGTCTATATAGTGAGTTCCAGCCAGGGATACATAGAGAGACCCTGTCTGAAAAGAAATGAAAAAGAAAATGTCACAAAATGTGAGAATGGTGAAGTCCTGTAGTCCATAATCCAAAGGCAGGAATAAATCAGTGCCAGAAAAGGATGGCCACCCAAGGGATGGACCCTCACTTAGCCTGCTTTGCTCATAGCATGGTCTTGTTAGCCCACTGGGGTTGAGATGATGAGAAAACCAAATGCCAGTTTCCACTGAGTTCCAGGTACAATTTGTATGTTATTGAAGAATTTTTTCCTTGCATTTAAGATTCAAGAATAAATTTTGAGGGGCTAGAGAGATGGCTCAGCAGTTAACAGCACTCACTATTCTTACAGAGGACTTGGGCTTACTTCCCAGCACCCAGGAGGCAATGGAAAATAGTGGACAAATCATCTGGTTTGTGTTTCATGGCTAGAAGGAATTGGTTTTTTTCTTGGTTGGCTTATGTCATATGGTCACTTTTAATCAAGATGGGAGTGAAGTCATATGGTAAAATCCATCCTTTCCAACCCTAGCAAAGATGGCTGTCAACCACGTGGCTTCCTCCATCCTGATGGGGGTACAGAAGCTAGAATGGTGGCAAGCCTAGTTCCCTCTAAGATTACCTGTGTCTACATTTTAAACTGTCAACCCCAGTCTTACAAGTTTTAAGTTAACCGTTTTGTTTTGTACAGATTTTACAGGTTTTTAATCATACCCAATATGCTTACTAATCTTGAGGTACAGAAAATTTACATAATAGTCTTACAAATCTAGATATATATGTTTATACACAGACACACAGACACACACACAGACACACACAGACACACACACACACACACACACACACACACACACACACACACACACATCTTAACAAAAGTTTTAGAGAGTTTAACCAAAACCCAAAGAGTATGAGATGAATAGCAACAGTCTCATTGAATTTTGTTTTACTTTCCTTCATCTATCACATGGTCAGGTGGATTGCCTGATATGGGACAGAGAATTTAAAGGAAACCTTTACACAAGCATGCTTAGGTCTAGAGGAGGGGAACCATACCCCAACTCCAGAGCCAGCTTTTAATTTAGGTGGGACAGCATGAAACAACAGTCGTAAGTCTACTCATACATAAAGGACACCTGAATTCCTATAAACTAAATTTAGTAAACACCAAAGAAGGCTTAGAGATAGGAAATGTTTGAGTCCTGGCTACAGACAGAAGGTGCTGCAGGAGGGAACTGAGACATGCACCAGCCAGCAAAGTGTCTGCAAGCTGCAGCCTGCCTACTTCTTTGCTTTCTCCTGCTCTGCTGTGTCCCACCTCCCACTCCTACATTGCAACAAACTTGTAGATTCATGAGCAGTAACATAAAAGACCAGACATTTACACTGTGGGGATTGCAGAATATTTGTTTAACTATGCAAAGATGTGTTGCATTTATTTAACTGTCTATAGATGTGCTGTATTTGTTTATGTTGTACAATATTTGTTTACCTATGTAAAGATGTATTGTACTTGTTTAATTATATGAATATATGTTTCTTTGCCTACCTAAGGTACCTGATTGGTCTAATAAAAAGTTGAATGGCCAATAACGAGGGAGGAGTATAGGTGGGACTTTTAGGCAGGAAGAATAAACAGGAGGAGGAATTTAGGCTCAGGGGATGAAAGAAAAGGAGGCAACAGAGAGATGCCAGGGGCCAGACAGACAAACATGGAGGAAGCAGGAAAATATGACATACAGAATGAAAGAAAGGTTGAAACATCCGAGGCAAATATAGATGGATAGAAACAGGTTAAATTAAGTTAAAAGAGTCAGTGGGACAAGCCTAAGCCTAAGCTAAGGCCAAGCATTCATAATTAATAATAAGTCTCCATGTCTTTATTTGGGGACTGGTTGGTGGCCCAAAGAAAATTCCAACTATGGGGAGGGGAGCGTGAACCAGACAAAAACAAACAGGGTTTGGAGCAGAAAAAAGAAATAGGGAATAAAGAAGGTATTTCCATGTCCTCTTTGCTTGCAGTGTTTGTAAAGTCCTGAATAATATTAGGATCTAGGGTGCTATTATGCAGCCCTTTAGAATGATAGTCTAGGGGTATTGAGGTAAAATTCAATTACAAAAGCAAATAAATTTAGGGCCCTTCAGGTTAGGTGTCAGGTGGAGAGGCTGGAGGTTTTCTAAGAGGCATCCCAAGGGAGAATGAGAGAGTATGGAAGGCACATTCCTATGGACAAGAGAAGGGGCTAGGAGGAAAAACATCATTGCAGCCTGTAGTTGTGGGCATCCTCAGAACTCAGACAGGATGAGGAAGACATAAGCTCAGTTAGTCACTGCACTCAACAGGAGCCAGGGCCTTAGCCTGGCTAATCCAGAAGAGAGATTCAGTGCCTGGTACTTGGGCTTTCCTGAAGCCAGAAACCAAGGAGGCCTGTGGTGGTTTGCAAGAAAATGGCCCCCAAAAGGAGTGGCACTATTAGGCGGTGTGGTCTTGTTGGAATAGGTGTGGCCATATTGCAGGAAGTATGTCACTGTGGAGGTAGGTTTTGGGGTCTCATATATGCTCAAGTATCTCAGTTTAATTCCTGTTGCCTGCAAGTAGTAGAACTCTCAGCTACCTCTCCAGCACCATGTCTGCCTGCACACTGCCATGCCCCACCATGATGATAATGGACTGAACTTTTGAATTGTAAGTGAGCGACCCAATTAAATGTTTTCCTTTATAAGAGTTGCTGTGATCATGTTGTCTCTTCACAGCAATAGAAACCCTAAGACAAGGCCAGAAGGTGAGGACAAAACCTGAGCTCTAGGAGGGTGGTCTCATGCGTAGAAAGAGTTGGGTAATAGAGTCACAAAAGCCATGAGAGTCTAGGAGAGCTGTGGGATTATAGGCAGCTCTAAAGGGAAGACGGGCAGAGAGGGCAGGAAGGGATGCAATAGCCCAGTTGGGCCTAAAGGAAACTGCAGGATTGTGGCTCCACAGGTGGGGCAACAGGGTCAGATGAAGAAATCCAGCCATAGCCTTAAAGATGGTAGCTGAGGAGGGCTGGGGATTTAGCTCAGTGGTAGAGCACTTACCTGGCAAGCACAAGGCCCTGGGTTCGATCCACAGCTGAAAAATAAAAGATGGTAGCTGAGGATACCTCCACCTCCAAGAGTATCAGCAGGGTGTCAGACTGTTGTGGGATATTTGATTACACTATGTAAAGATGTTTCTATGTCCTTCCTTGCCTGCCTAAGATGCCTTCTGATTGGTTTAATCAAGAGCAGGATGGCTAATAGCTAGGCAGGAGAGGATCGATGGGACTTCCTCTGGGAAAGAATCAGAGAGGTAGAGATTTGCCAGTGAGATGTGGAGGAAATTGGATGTACAGTATGGAAGAGAGGTAATGAGCCATATGGCAGACTGTAGATTAATAATAAATGGGTTAATTTAAGTTTTAAGGGCTAGTTGGGAACAAGCCTAAGCTTAGGCCAAGCTTTCACAATTAATAAGAAGTCTCTGTGTCATTGTTTGTGAGTTGGCAGTCCAAAAATGACCTGTTACATTTGGCATACAACATGGAGGCCCATATATCCAAGCATAGGGCCTGTGGGCAGCTGGTGCACTACTCCACAGGAGACTGTGTAGAAATGCCTGCTGCAGCTCAGCCCCACATATTCCCAGAGCTGGAGCAGGTAGATGCAGCTCCTGGCTGGTGCTTAAAGGCATAAAGCTCATCTCTCATGGAAGAGCAAGCAAGAGCAGCCCCAAACCAATGGGATAGCCTGCTGGACTGACCCAAGTGAGGCAGAGCCAGCTGCCAGCACTATGTGCTAAGCAGAGCCATAAAAGGAGCTTCTAGATGCAAGGAAGAGCAAAAGGAACATATTCCCAGAGCAAGTCAGGGTTCCACTGTAAGTGTTAGAGCTCTGAGGGAACAGTCTTCCTAATGGAAGTGAGCTCTGCTGGGAGTGGGGAGGTTTCCCCAGTGAGAGTGTTACAGCTCTGAAGGGAAATGTATTCTTGCATTTGGGAGCCAAGGAATACCACAAAGTCACACCTCACAAACAAACCTCACACAAGACATTTATTAAGAGGGAAAAACCGAGGAGGGTGGCTGGCTCTGCTTCAGTGAGAAGCAGAAGAGAACTGAGTAGAAGATAGGGTTTATACAGGGTTTCTTGGAGGGGCAGAGGTGGGGAGCTTTCCAGGGTGGCCTGGGATTGAAGTATTTATGTGGCCTGATCTTGAGGCAAGCTGGGGGATTGGTGGAATTTTGTGGCCTGATCTTGTTTTTTTGTTTTTGTTTGTTTGTTTGTTTGTTTGTTTTGGTTTGGTTTTTGTTTTGTTTTGTTGTTCCTATAGGGCACGGCCTGGCCACTCTCCTGCATTGAGGGGCTGGGATGGGCAATTACAGCAGTTAGGTAAGTCTTAGTAGGGGCCAAAGCCTGGGCTTGCAGCTCCTTAGGGGTAGGGCTCAGCCATTGGAGCTACTTAGGGGTAGGGCCTGGCCATTGAAGCTCCTTAGGGGCTGGGGCTGGCCACTGGAGCTCCTTAGGGACAGGACCCAGCCACTAAAGCTCCTGAGGCACAGGTGGGGGGTGGGGGGCCATGTCCGATCATATGATTCCAGGGATCAGGCCTGCCAAAGTAGTCTAGTGATGGAGCCTTGTGACCTGAGGTCTCCAGGGGTAGTACTTAGGAGTCTGTGGGCATGGCAGAGAAAGACGTCCTGCCACAGTTTTAATTTGGATAACTGGCAAAAGTCTTGAAATAGACCAAGATCTAATCTAGAAAAATATAAGAAATAATTGTGAACAAACCCTTTTATTAATATAAGGATGATGTTAGATGAATGGACTTTATTTTAACTGATAATGATGATCCATCAGTGTTGATTTCTTTATTTGGGGTCTGAATTTGATTATATGGGAGAATATGTTTACTTTGAAGAAACACTAAATGATCTAGGAGCATGGATCATTGCATAAGAAGCTGACTATAATATGATTTAAAAGTGTGTGTGCGTGCATGAGTGCACTCGCACCTATGTGTATTACACTGTGTAACTGTGTGTGTGTGTGTGTGTGTGTGTGTGTGTGTGTGTGTGTGTGTGTGTGTGTGTGATGTTTGTCAGCTTTTCTGTAAGTCTGAGGTCATTCTGAAAAACAAAGGTTTTGGTTAGTGTTGTTTCTGTTTACAAAAAAAGGTGGAGATTTCATGCCCAAGGCCTCATGAATACTAGACAAGTGCTTAACGCTGAGCAAGAGCCCCAGACAAAAAGTCATTTTTGAAATAGTCTAGACTCTTAAGTTTACAGGTGAAATGTGATTGGGCCAGCTGGGGTCCACATTATTCACCATCAGCTGTGGTTAGCAAGACCAGAAGGTGGATCTCCAAATAGTTTCATAAACAGACTAGGTGCTGGAGAAACTATCTGCAGATAATGGAACTTAGCTTGCAGAGGACTCCATTCAGTTCCCAGCACACACATGGTGGCTCAACACAGCTGTATCTTTAGTTTCATCACCTTCTTCTGCCCTTCTCAGGCACTGCATGCATGTGAGCCACATACATACATGCACACAGACACTCCTTCATATACACACAATACAAATAAGTAAATTTTCAAACACAGAGAGACCAGAAAAATGCTGCATTTGATATGTACTGCAAAGACAATACACTCAGTGGGTTGGATTTTTTTTTTTAATTTTGTGACTTGTCATTTTCAACCTTTAATCATATTAATTCTCTATCTCTTCTCTTCCTTTGAGATGGGGAGAGGGCGATGGGATTAGAAATATGAAATGCAACAAGAATCCAAGACCAATGTCAGGAAAACACCAGCATGGAACTCTATATTCTAGTCACCTTGCGACCAGCTCTGCTCTACAGATGAAATCCCTGTTCAGATGCAGATGATGTCTGATCTCAGTCTCTGCCACAGACAGATAACCCAACAGCAGACCTAAAAGATGAATTGCTAAGTGGTCTTATATATTAGGGTGCACAATATATTGGGGAACACAATATATCACCACACAGACCCTTTTAGCATACCGAGCAGAACAAGCAGGGCAAACAAGTTTCATTAACACATAGCACTCTGGCATGCATGGGCAGTCTTCCTATTACTCCCTCCCCTCTTTGTTTTCTTGAAGAATTTCCTTCCTGTCCTCTGGGAGTCCTGGACACTGCTGGACAGCAATAGTTTCCCTAAATGGCTTTTCTACAAGCCCATAGTCTTCAGTTGCCATAGTTGATCACCACTAAAGTGTAAGATTATGTGATATAATCGAGTGTAGCAATTAAGAATTACATAATAAATTTCCTTTTAAAGATAGAAAAACCTAGGAAAAGATGTAGCCTGGTCTGTTCAATGCTTGCCTAGAAAGCAGAAGGCCCTGGCTCTATTTCAAGAGTCACATAACCCTGGGCAACTTTGGTTGAATGCTCATGATCCCAGCACTCAGGAGGTGGAGGCAGGAGGAGGATCAGAAGTTCAAGGTCATCTTCAGCTACTTATTAAGTTTGAGGGTGGCATGGGCTACATGAAACCAAGGAAAGGGGAGAGAGAGAGAGAGAGAGAGAGAGAGAGAGAGAGAGAGAGAGAGAGAGAGAGATGGGAAGGAAACATGAAGGAAGGGAGGAAGGAAAAAAGAAAGGGAGAGAAGAAAAGAAGGAAGGGAGGGAAGGAGAGAGGGATGAAGGGGAAGTCCATCTACATATGGTGTTTTATACCTGCAATCCTAGTAATTAGTAGGCTGAGGCAGGATAACCACATATTTCAGGCCAGCTTGGGCAACCTAGCTAGTTCCTGACGAGCATGGTCCACAGAGTAAGAACCAGTCTCAAATAAACAATGAAAAAGGTACAAATATTGATTAGACTCATTTAAGAACCTAATGTAGTAAATGGTGTAGAATAATAAAAACTTTCTTCATATATTAGAGCTAGGAGCTAGTGAGAGATACTACATGATGGCCACAGCCTCTACCATGCAGACAAAAACACTTGAACTTATGTCACAAGGACAGATATCTGGCTCTTGGTGCTGATAATTTAATTGGTGGGGTTTAAAGAATAGGAAGACAGCTGTCATGGTTGAAAGACCTTTACATAAACTGGCTATGGTTGGCAGTTCTGAGATTTTTCTGTCTTTTTTCTTTAAAATTCCAAGATTGGGCAGCCCATCTGTTCTCCTTGAAGAAGGTTCATGACAGGGGTGTATGGTGGAGGTGTATGGCAAAATGACGTGATGACCAGGGCCTCTCCTGGCCTTGAATGCATCTTCATGTTATACTGACACCCCCCACCCCCTGCAATCCCATCTTTTGTAATCGGACCTTCCTTTGGCCTGCCAGCTCACAAATAATGACATGGAGACTTATTATGAAATCTCAACCTTAGATTAGGCTTCTCCCACTGACTCTTATAACTTAAATTAACCCATATTTTTATTAATCTATGTCCTACCACATGGCTTTTACATCTATCCCATTCATTCCACATCTGGCTGGCATCCCCTGCTTATCTCCTCTTCCTCTCTGTCATAGTAAGTCCCACAACAATCTTTGGTCAAAGCTGGGTCTCATTACAGGGTGACTTTAAGGATATTAGATTGAATGGGAACAAAGATATATGTTGGTAGGATAGTGAATAGCTTATGCACTCAAAGCAAGGGTCAATAGCCTGCAGGATGACAGAAGTGAGGTGCCTCTTTTCAGGAGCTGTGTTTTCTTTTCCTTTGAGACAAGATCTCTCAACCTATTCCTGGCTGTCCTGGAGCTCACTATATAGACCATGCATCCTCAAACTCACAGAAATGCTACTTCTGCCTCCCCAGTACTGGAAATAACGGCGTGTGCCGCCACAAGGGGCCAAGAACCTTCCAAAGTTGTCATGGTGCAGTGTTCCAAGGGTAGAATACATAATCAGCCCAGTCTGGGGCAGGTGATTCCGTCTGCTCTCTACCTTTTTCCCTCTTCCCAGCTCTTACACAACCCTGTTGGTTGTGGGAGTGTAAGTTTGGATCTAGTTACAGAAGAGGGCAAGAAACCAAGCTGACCAATGATGAGAATTACTAAGGATGACGTGCCATATGAACAAGCCAAGGATGGACAAAAAAAACAAGGAAAAGGAGCTCTGAAGAGCTGTATCACCTCCCGATGGCTGAAGTGCTATGGGAGGAAAATGGACTTGCAAAGAGCTGAAGACAGATGGCGCCCCTGAGCAGCAGCTCCCTGGGGGAACTGCTTGTGAGGAGACAAGCCTGCTCCCCACATTTGTGGAATCTAGACAGAATATGCAAGTATTTACAACCCAGAAAAAAATTCTGATTGATGATTTCCCTGGTGTAAATTCTCCTACCATGTTGATACTAAGCTACAAACTGTCACTGAACACAGTCCCTGAACTGCAAAGGAATGAATGCAATCGTTTCTCAAAATCCAGTATGATCTGCTTGCGGCATACCAGGATCCAGGATCCTGGGGCAAGAATCCAAATGGAGACTCAGACATTGAGATATTTAAGTTGTAACTCAAGATAGCTCATGTCCTGTCCTACTTTGATAACCAAAGAAGATATTATTGTGTTCACCCAGACCAACCAATAGAAGGTTAGCCAGGGCTACATATCAAGACCCTACCCGCAAAAACCAAGAACAAACAAATAAACAAGTAAATAGAAGTAAGAGATAGGTTTGTAAATAATGAAAACAGGAGATTGCAAGTTTAAGGCCTCCCCCACCAGCTACAGAGATATTTTGCATAAGGCAGTATCATTTTCTGGTTGCACTTGGTATCTTCTTCTTTCTCCTTGCAGTCTAATCCATGCTCCAGAATCAATATTTATCATGTGTAAGTCTAACGCCCAGAACACTAGGGCAGTGGAGTAGGTGGCTGAAAGAC